>NC_092709.1:58699064-59360626 GCF_047496885.1 Scyliorhinus torazame
TGGCTTATCAATCACAGTAGGCATCACTCCCACCTGCGATCCAGCTATATCATTACCCAAGATAAACTGTATTCCTGGACAAGATAGTTTCTCTATTACTCCGACTACCACTTCATCACTCTTCACTGGACTTTCCAATCTTACCTTACATAATTGAACAACACTACTCCTCTCACCCTGAATTCCACATATTACCACCTTTTCTGGCAATATTCTTCCCAAACTACATAACTCCTCATCTCTTACCATTAAAGATTGACTAGCTCCTGTATCTCTTAAAATTGTGACTTCTTTACCTGCTCTTCCTGATACACATGAGTAAACTTTACCCACACAAGTAAATTATTTTAAGAGATCTGTCATCTTCTTATCAATCACCTCTTGATCAGGCTGTACAATCTTTTCACCTCCTTCGCTTCACTTGGACTTTCCTTTACCACTTTAACAAACCCCACTGTCTTATCCTGTTTTACCACATCAGCCTTCCCAGTGCTTTTCTTCAACCACCAACACTGTAACTTTACATGGCCTAGTTTATTACAGTGAAAACATTTGAAACTTTTCATGTCTCTTCCACCCTCCTGGATTTCTTTTTTAATCTGAGGTACACTCTCCTTATTATCTCCCATCAGATCACCTTTACCTTTACCACTTGAGTATTTCTCATGTCCCCAGTTTCTATCCCTCACAGGCTGAAACTGATGTCGGAAACCAAACTTTGATTTATGAACTAATTCATAATCATCGGCCATTTCTGCTGCTAATCTCGCAGTTTTAACCCTCTGTTCTTCCACATGAGTCCTCACTACATCAGGAATTGGATTTTTAAACTCCTCCAAAAGTATAATTTCTCTGAGAGCTTCATATGTTTGGTCTATTTTCAAAGCCCTTATCCACCTATCAAAATTACTCTGAGCCTTTCAAACTCCATGTATGTTTGATCAAATTCTTTCCTTAAATTTCTAAACCTTTGTCTGTAGGCTTCAGGCACTAGTTCATATGCACCTAAGATGGAATTTTTCACCTCCTCATACGTCCCAAATACCTCCTCGGGTGGTGATGCAAACACTTCACTAGCCCTACCTATCAGCTTTGTTTGAATCAGTAATACCCACATCTCCTGTGGCCATTTCATTTGTTTAGCTACCTTCTCAAATGAAATGAAAAAGGCTTCCACTTCCTTCTCGTCAAACCTTGGCAATGCTTGGACATATTTAAATAGATTCCCACCAAGCCTTCGACTATGACGCTCTTTCTCACTATCCTCATCACTATCATCCAACTGTACATTTCCCTTTACGTCTGCCAATTTTAACTGACTGTTATGTTTCATAGCCATTTTCTGAAGTTCAAACTCTCTCTCTTTTTCCCTTTCCTGTCTATCTCTTTCTATTTGTTCTGCTAGGGCTATTCTTTCTTTGTTTCTTTCTTCTCTCTCCTTTTCATTTTCCCCGATCTGTATCTTCCTTTCTCTTTCTTTTTCTCTCATTGCATATTCAAGCTGCTTTAATTCTTTTTCATGTTCAAGTTGCTTAATTTGCAACTGCATCTTTGCCATTTCTAATGAGTCAGACTGTATCTCAGGCAACTTTAAATCCCTAGCCACCGCCATAATTACCGCATCTTTTCGCATTTTGTCAGGTAATGTTAACTGCAATGTTTTGTCAAATCTAACAGTCTGCTTTTAGTCTCTGTCCATAAGGTACTTCGTGTGACCGTCTCCACCCCCAAAAACTTCAGAGCCTCTGAAAGAGCCATTGTCCACAACACACTCCCTACTTAAACTAAAATACCACACCTGAAAAGCACCCACAATATGCTCACCCCTCACTGTCTTTAAGTTCACTAAGCCAATCCAATAGATAGACTTTTATCCCTCTCGAGCCCCCAATTTGTTATGGGCCAGGGTTTACAGAACCCCAAAGTGAATCAAGGAGTTCACCTGACCCACAACTTTTAATAGATTGTGGTATGTGGAGCACACGGCCCACTCTACAGGTGTGGTACAGCAGAAATGGAAAAGTATTTTTTAAAAGCAAAACACTGTTTATTCTATGAACTCAAGTTAACCTTTTTAAAGCATACAGTGAACATCTTAGCAACCATTAATTCAAATACAACCCCCAAAGAATACAACACTAAGTAATCCTTTAAGCTTTCCTTTTAACATCCATAAGACTTAAAACACTCTTCAAAAGAAGCACATCAGGTTAAAGTCACTACTGTTATTAGTTTTAAATCACCAGGATCGATTTACAGTCTTTAGATTACAGACAGAGATTCATACAACTTCTGGCTGTGACTGCAGCTATCCAGCTCTGAAAACTAAACTAAAACACACCCTGCAGCTTGCTCAAAAACAAAAGTAAAAAGCTGACGGACAACCCAGCTCCACCCACTCTCTGACATCACTGCAGTAGTAAACACCTATTTCTTAAAGGTACTCTCACTACAGATATTTATATACACACCCATTTATAAACACCCATTTCTTAAAGGTACTCTCACATGACACCCTTCCCAGCCCTATCCTCGTAACACCATAATTCCACCTAACCTGCACATCTTAGGACGGTGGGAGGAAACCGGAGCAACCGGAGGAAACCCACACATGCATGGGGAGAACATGCAAACTCCACACAGACAGTCACCAGGGCCGGAATTGAACCTGGGTCACTTTACTGTGAGGCAAAAGTGCTAACAACTGTGCCACTGTACCGCCCATCTAGCATCTAGACGCAGAGGTAAGCAATGTAAAATTGAGAAATTCTGATTTCACTATGGTAGCACGCGTGCCCTCTCATTGTTCACGGTTGATGCATAGTTGTTCATATATCTACACTTGCAGTTTAACGGGGCCTGATGTGTTTTTATTGATTCTGTTAGTTTTAAAGTCTGTGTGCAGCCCTTATATTCAAGGGTCAACCAAGGCTGGGTCTACGTCCCCCAGAATCAGATGTACACAGAGAGGCAGTGATGTTTGCCTGAACCACATGAACCATGTGTGAGAATCCCCCGCACACACTGCTCCTTTGCTCTTGGCACCCTATTCGATCGCAATGTCTTTACATAGTCAGGACTACATGCTGGCCTTCCCTTCAGTTGTCAAATTGAGCTACCCTGTAGCTCCGCCCACCCGATCACCCAACCCCCGTCCAGCATTTTGATGTCTGGACTTTGAGGTACTTGATTGGTTCCCAGCAGCCATGGTGCCCGTGTCCTTTGAGACTTGTTCCAATACCTTCTACCCACCACATGTTACCCACATTCCCACCCTCCCCCCACATCACCATTTAACCACCCCCCCCCCCAATTGCCCCAGTGTATCACAGTCAACTTCTGAACCATCACCCTTGAACCACCCCTCCCCCATTACACTTCAACCCATCACGGTCAATGTCCACATTTCCTCACTCCCTGAAGAGCCCACCCCAGTCACTGTGGAAGTGCCCAACCTTATGCTTCCCACCGCAAAGATCCCCATTTCATTTCATATCCCCTTCAACAACCCAAACTTCCCATTCAGCCGTCATTGGGAGACACTCAACTTCCCACTCTACTGCAGACCATTGTCCCCTTTAATAGTCACAATTCCATCCTTCTCCCACTTTACCCCCAGGATTCATCATCGATTCCAAAGACCCCTCCCTCCAAATGCTACCCTCAACTCATGGTTCCCTTCTCTACTCCCCCTCCCACTCCCCCCTTCTCCACCTCCACCCCCCCATCGCACACACCCTTCTCTACCTGCACTCCCCAATCACAGACCCCCTTCAACACCTGCCCTCCCCCCACTCACAGATCCCTTACCCACATACACCCCCTCTCCACTCACAGACACCCTTCTCCACCTGCACCCCCCATTCACAAACCCCTTCGCCACATACACCCACTCACCCCACTCACAGACCCCCTTTTCCATCCCCACCTCCCACTCACAGACCCCCTAAAAAGCCATAAAGAAGAGTAAGGTAGACTATGAAAGTAAACTGGCTCAGAACATAAAAGCAGATAATAAAAGCTTCTACAAATATATAAGACAAAAAAGAGTGGCTAAGGTAAATATTGGTCCTTTGGAAGATGAGAAGGGAGATTTAATAATAGGTGACGGGGAAATGGCTGAGGAGCTGAACAGGTTTTTTGGGTCAGTCTTCACAGTGGAGGACACAAATAACATGCCAGTGACTGATGGAAATAAAGACATGATCGGTGAGGACCTTGAGATGATTGTAATCACTAAGGAGGCAGTATTGGGCAAGCTAATGGGGCTAAAGGTAGACAAGTCTCCTGGCCCTGATGGGATGCATCCCAGAGTGTTAAAAGAGATGGCTAGGGAAATTGTAAACGCACTAGTGATAATTTATCAAAATTCACTAGACTCTGGGGTGGTCCCAGAGGATTGGAAAGTAGCAAACGTGACATCACTGTTTAAAAAAGGAGGTCGGCAGAAAGCGGATAATTATAGGCCGGTAAGCTTAACTTCGGTTGTAGGGAAAATGGATTATTATTTAAACGGTAAGATGTTAAAACATGCTGCTGTGCAGAGGGACCTGGGTGTGCTGGTGCACGAGTCACAAAAAGTTGGTGTGTAGGTGCAACAGGTGATTAAGAAGGCTAATCGAGTTTTGTCTTTCATTGCTAGAGGGATGGCGTTCAAGACTAGGGAGGTTATGCTGCAATTGTATAGGGTGTTGGTGAGGCCGCATCTGGAGTATTGTGTTCAGTTTTGGTCTCCTTACCTGAGAAAGGACATATTGGCACTGGAGGGAGTGCAGAGGAGATTCACTAGGTTAGCATGGGTAATCCCCAGAGTTGAGGGGATTAGATTATGACAAGAGGTTGAGTAGACTGGGACTGTACTCATTGGAGTTTAGAAGGATGCGGGGGAGGGCTTATTGAGACATATAAAATTATGAAGGGAATAGATAGGATAGATGCGGGCAGATTGTTTCCACTGGTCGGGGAAAGCAGAACTAGGGGGCATAGCCTCAAAATACGGGGAGGTAGATTTAGGACGGAGTGTAGGAGGAACTTCTTCACCCAAAGGGTTGTGAATCTCTGGAATTCCTTGCCCAGTGAAGCAGTTGAGGCTCCTTCATTAAACGTTTTTAAGAGAAAGATAGATGCCTTTCTAAAGAATAAAGGGATTCGGGGATATGGTGTATGGGCCGGAGGGTGGAGCTGAGTCCACAAAGATCAGCCATGATCTCATTAAATGGCGGAGCAGGCTCGAGGGGCCAGATGGCCTACTCCTGCTCCTAGTTCTTATGTTCTTATGTGTCATGTCACCTGCTTGTTATGGGCTGGTTTAGCTCAGTGGGCTATACAGCTGGTTTGTGTTGCAGAACAAGGCCAGCAGCACGGGTTCAATTCCCGTACCAGCCTCCCTGAACAGGCGCCGGAATGTGGCGACTAGGGGCTTTTCACAGTAACTTCATTTGAAGCCTACTTGTGACAATAGGCGATTTTCATTTCATTTCATTTCAAAGCTCCTGCCATGCACTAAGGATCTCTCCTTCCTTTCACAAGCACATCTGGGAAGCAGCTGAAGGAGTTGACCAGCCACAGCCTCGACTCCAGCCCCGAGAACAGCACAGAGGAGGGATTCCCAGACCTCGATGTAGAAGAACCATCACAGCACTCACCCATGCCCTGCAGCAGTGCAGAGACACACACCTCGGTGGGACCTATTTCCAGAGCAACCCCGGTGTCACAATCTGGTGAGCACACCGCACCGTCTGATCCACAGCAGGAGGAGGCAGGAACCTCTGTTGTTGTTGTTGTTGTTGGGGCTGCACCAAGATGTAGCGGCAGGGTTAGAAAGGTCAAGAAGCTCTAGTTGCACAGCATGCGCACAGGTGTTAAACACTTGTACATGACGTTCACCTCTGTAAATAAACTTTCATTAATTACACCCTTTCTGTGGCTCCTTGTTCTGATGAGCTGTGTTCCTGTAGTCCCAACCTGAAAACTGGGTTCCCCCACCAGAAAAAGGCAAGATGTTCAGTCCAGGGTTTCCTCCATGTGCTTTGTGTCAGGTGTCCAGTACATTGGTCCCTTCACAGTGACTGAACACATCAATAATGCCTGTTTCTCATAGGGGATGAGGATGTTCTCCCACAATGTACTGGCCTGGCGTCACTCATTCCAGTTATTAGCCATGTGTGCTGCCTATACCATCGAGCTGCGGCTGCACCCCCACCCCCCCTCCCCTCCTCCCCAACCACCACCACCCCACCATCCCATCTGCCTCAGTCTCCGGTGACACTGAACCTGAAAAGTATAGCTCAGGAAGGATGACATAAGATCAGGAGAGTTGAAACTTTCCCGCTGCATCACCATGATATGACTCTGGTCATTGAGAGCAAGCGAGCTGCCGCCAGCCAGACAGGAATCAGACATTCACAGAAACACTGTGAGGATCTGTACACTGTCCCCAGTGCAAGTCATCATCATCCTCCTGGAATGTAGGGACTATGGACAACCGCTGTGTCCCCATGACAGGAACCTCATCTCAGAGGCCATGTGCTGCCACCAGTCAGACGGGACCGCAATGCTTACAGAAACTATGCAAAGATAATAAGATGTCCTCACTTAATCTCCTCGTCACCCTCCATGAATCTGGCAGCAGTGAGCACGTCCTGAGCTTTTCTGCTTCACCTGGTCATCTCTATTGCCTCATGGCCAACATCCTCTCCCTCGAGGACCTCCTCAGCCTCGTCCCCTTCGCATCCTTCTGATCGGAAGAAACATGTTGGTCCCCCATCTCCTCCTCAGGCAGTTCCTCCCCGTTACAGCACCAGGTTGCACAGAGCACAGCAAGCCACCACAGTGCATGACACCCTTTGTGGATTGTATTGCAGGACTCCACCAGACCGTTGCAGGCACCGAAACATCATCTTCAGCATCTCTACTGTCTGCTCCATCGAAGTGCAAGTTCCAGCATGAGCCTCATTGTATCTTGTCTCGATTTTACTCTGAGTCCTCTGCACAGGCGTCATCAGCCACCTCCTCAGTGGGTGATGACGCCTTTTACCCAGACAAGCCAACCCTGCAACCTCTCTGCACCCTGAAAAATGTCAGGGATCTGAGAGTGGCTCAGAATGTAGGAATTGAGCACACACCTGGAGGATGCATTTGGTGTGGTTGAAGACCAGCAGAACAGAGTGAATGGAAACTCTTTCATGTTCACATAGTTCACTGCTTAATGCCCCAGAGATTTGAGTGCCTCGTGAGTGCAGTCGATGGCACCCTGCACCTGTGAAAACCAGAGGTCTGCACAAAGCCCATCGCTCTTGCATCCTGACTTGCCTAATCCCAATTGAAATGGGAAAGGTTGTGTGCCCTCATGATAATTGTGTTTGTCACCTCCTGGATGCACTTGTATGCGGAGGCTTGTAAAATCCCGCAGGAGTCACCTGTGGTGCCCTGGAAGGAACTATTGGCATAAAAATTGAGCACCACTGTAACTTTCAGTGCCATTGGCCTTCCAAGTCTCTATGGCACTTGATGCTCTAGAAGATGGCAGATGTAACCAATCAGTTCCCTGGACATGCGTAGTCTTCAGCAACACTGGTTCTCGGACATCTGCTGGTATGTTCAGCTTCGTCTCTAGACCCTGGGTCCAGCAAGGCAACTCCGAGTGACAGCTCTCTGGGGTTTAGCTCCTGCATGCAGAACAGGCCTTATCACTCCTCCCTCCTCACGGTTCTGCTCCTTCCTTTGGCGAGCCAGGCGCCTCCATTAACGTCTTCTTCTTCTTCCCTCCTGCCTATGAGTGAGGAGAATGACAGCAAGTTTACCAGGCTCCATATTTAGTATGTTCTCCTCACTGTAGTATCAAAGAGAAAGACTTGATGATTAGCTCTTGTCTCCTAAGGACCACTCTTTGTCCATTCATCATCTGAAACTGCCACTCAAAGCGCCCACTGACTCATTTCCTGGCCACCACCTTGATGCCCAGTCCTTACTTCGCATTCTGTTTTAGTAAGAGCCCATACCCTTCTTCAACACCACATGATGGAGTGGCCATAGCTTTGGCCACTCTACTGCATCCCAAACTCTCTCCTCAGGTGCAAGTAAGCCCAAGGCTTTGCTCCAAGGCCTTGTACTCAACCTAGTCTATGAAGGGCACTTGTCAATTTGCACCTCAGCACACAGCCAATGATTAGGAGCATTCTCCTTGGGCAGTGCATCACCGCCAACCCTGTAAGTGAATGTAGTTGCTTGCCCAGCCAGCCAAAGGTAAAGGCTCACCATGGCAGTCATCGATTTTGAAGGTCAGTGTGCCAACAATTAAATGCTGAGCAGCAAGCAGTGGAACTCACACGTATAAGTGGTGCTTGAGTGGGCATAACTGCATGACTAGTTTGACACCAGGCATGTCAATTGAGTTATAGCTGGACGGTCTCAGCTGCAACAGGGTACTGATCACTGACATATCGTTCCATTAGTCTTGTTCTTGTCAACATCACACCTCCAGAGGATCCCTGTCCCCCCAGATTTCAGTGGAACCGCCAGTCTGTCTTGACTCCCCACCAACCAATGCACTGCCTCAGGCTTATCTTCCCTCTGTGAGGTCCTTCTCGGAAGCCAGTGGCTAGGCAGCAGAAGGAAACATCAAGAACGGTGCTTTTCACACTTAGCAGTCTCCCCCACCCCCTTTGGTCTACCACCCACCCCCCCTTCCCCCCCCCCCCCCCACCCCACTCAGTCACCCCAAGTGACCGCCCTGGCCTCTCACTAGACAACAGCACCAGTCTCCGCTGAGTCAAACATCCCCCGGTCTCACCTGAGTCAAACTCCTGGTCTACCCCGAGTCAGCACCCCTAGTCTCCCTCACAGCAACACCCTCAGTCTCCCCCGACTAGGGTAACTATACCCTGGAGTCAAACCCCCCCGCCCCCGCCCCCCAGTTCCCTTCAAATGTTACCTCGGTTCCCATCCAGTGTTTTTTTAAATAAATGTAGAGTACACAATTCATTTTTTTCCAATTAAGGGGCAATTTAGCATGTTCAATTCACCTACCTTGCACATCTTTAGGTTGTGGGGGTGAAACCCACGCAAACACGGGGAGAATGTGCAAACTCCACACGGACAGTGACCCAGAGCCTGGATTGAACTTGGGACCTCGGCACCGTGAGGCAGCAGGGCTAACCCACTGCACCACCGTGCTACCCTCCCATCCAGTGTTACCCTGATCTCTTCCCCCATCCCCCCAATGTTACCCCTGAGTAAAGCCCACAAGTCAACGGTTGGTGTCATGTGAGAGTACCTTTAAGAAATGGGTGTTTATAAATGGGTGTGTATATAAATATCTGCAGTGACAGTACCTTTAAGAAATGGGTGTTTACTACTGCAGTGAAGTCAGAGAGTGGGTGGAGCTGGGCTGTCTGTCAGCTTTTTACTTTCGTTTTAGGCTGTTTGCTGCAGGGTGTGTTTTAGTTTAGTTTTCAGTGTTGGAGCTGAAGCCAGACCAAGCAGGTGTACCGCTGTTCTCTCTGCCATCAAAAGACTATCTCTTGATCATTTGGTGAATTCAGAATTATAAATGTTCTCAGTAGTGAATGTAAACCTAATGTGCTTCTGTTAAAAGGCGTTTCTTTTGTCTGAATGTTGTTTGGGAAGTTATTAAGGATTACTTAGTGTTGTATTCTTTGGGGGTTGTATTTGAATTGATGGTTGCTAAGATGTTCACTGTATGTTTTAAAAAGGCTAACTTGAGTTCATAAAATAAACATTGTTTTGCTTTAAAAATGACTTTTCCATTTCTGCTGTATCACACCTGTACAGTGGGCCGTGTGCTCCCCATACCACAATCTATTAAAAGTTGTGGGTCAGGTGAACTCCATGGTCCACTTTGGGTTTCTCTAAACCCTGGCCCTGTTTGCCCACAAGTCAAAGGTTGGTCAACCCTGTGTCACTGCATGTTCTCCCTGTGTCTGCGTGGGTTCCTCTCACAGTCCAAAGATGTGCAGGTTACGTGGATTGGCCATGATAAATTGCCATTAGTGTCCAAAAAGGTTAGGTGGGGTTACTGGGGTACGGGGATAAAGTGGAAACGTGGGCTTAAGTGGGGTGCTCTTTTCAAGGGCCGGTGCAGACTCAATGGGCTGAATGGCCTCCTACTGCACTGTAAATTCTATGATTCTATGATTCTAAGCACTGGACTCACCTCCAGGTTCACCACCCAGGGGTTCTCTCCAGGTGCATGCTTTTGGAAGCTAGTTGCAATTCACACCATTCTGACATCACACCGCTGTGGATGGATTTTTTAACAAGGATGTATGATTCCAGAAAATGGACCTAATAATGAGGTGCAAATATATTCAAATGAGGTTGCCGATGTTGAACGATGGAAAACTTGGCCCGCCACGGATGAGGGGAAGGGAGTGATTGCGGCAGACTTTCACAACAATGTAAAACACAACTTTGGCCTTCTAGTGTATGTTCGCCAAACCCGCCCGAAGCAAACGGAAGCGGAAAATCCCAACCTTGTTCTTTAAAAAAATGTTTGGTAATAAACTTTCCTTTGAATTTAGTTTACCTACTGTTGCCGTGTAATCAGGGGTTTTACCTGTTTGATGTGGAGGTTTTGTGATGAGTGCATTGTAGCCTATCGGGGACAAAAGATCTTCCTGATTTTATTACCCAGGACCTGAAGGTATATTTAACCATGTGACAGAGCAACTGCAAATTACACAAATGTTCACTGTCTGCATATTGTGTAAGTAATACTTACGTTTATATAGCACCTTATTAAATTGAAACATTTTAAAATACATCACATTTGACTTATTTTGGGGAGTCCTCTAACTATTGATATTGATGATGTGGAGATGCCGGCGTTGGACTGGGGTGAGCACAGTACGAAGTCTTACAACACCAGGTTAAAGTCCAACAGGTTTGTTTCAATGTCACTAGCTTTCGGAGCGCTGCTCCTTCCTCAGGTGAATGAAGAGGTCTGTTCCAGAAACACATATATAGACAAATTCAAAGATGCCAAACAATGCTTGGAATGCGAGCATTAGCAGGTGATTAAATCTTTACAAATCCAGAGATGGGGTAACCCCAGGTTAAAGAGGTGTGAATTGTACCAAGCCAGGACAGTTGGTTGGATTTTGCAGGCCAGATGGTGGGGGATGAATGTAATGCGACATGAATCCCAGGCCCCGGTTGAGGCCGCACTCATGTGTGCGGAACTTGGCTATAAGTTTCTGCTCGGCGATTCTGCGTTGTCGCGGGTCCTGAAGGCCGCCTTGGAGAACGCCTACCTCCGGAGATCAGAGGCTGAATGCCCTTGACTGCTGAAGTGTTCCCCGACTGGAAGGGAACATTCCTGCCTGGTGATTGTTGCGCGATGTCCGTTCATTCGTTGTCGCAGCGTCTGCATGGTCTCGCCAATGTACCACGCTTCAGGACATCCTTTCCTGCAGCGTATGAGGTAGACAACGTTGGCCGAGTCGCACGAGTATGTACCGCGTACCTGGTGGGGGCCACTGTCGTACTGAACAGAACGGACTACTGCAAAGAAGTATACCGACAACTGAACAACCAAGAACACTACAGACAGTTACCCGCAGATCCGACCAAGGAACACATCCGACAACTTAACAGACTGATCAAGACCTTGGATCCAGATCTTCAGAGCACCCTACGTGCTCTCATCCCACGTACTCCCCGCATTGGAGATGTCTACTGCCTCCCGAAAATACATAAGGCCAACACACCAGGCCGCCCTATCGTTTCAGGCAATGGGACCCTGTGTGAGAACCTCTCTGGCTACATCGAGGGCATCTTGAAACCCATCGTACAAGGTACGCCCAGCTTCTGCCGCGACACGACGGACTTCCTACAGAAACTCAGCACCCATGGACCAGTTGAACCAGGAACATTCCTCGTCACAATGGACGTCTCGGCACTCTACACCAGCATCCCCCATGACGACGGCATTGCTGCAACAGCCTCAGTACTCAACACCGACAACTGCCAATCTCCAGACGCAATTCTGCAACTCATCCGCTTCATTCTGGATCACAACGTCTTCACCTTCGACAACAAGTTCTTCATCCAGATGCACGGAAAAGCCATGGGGACCAAATTTGCACCCCAATACGCCAACATCTTCATGCACAAGTTTGAACAGGACCTACTCACCGCACAGGACCTTCAACCGATGTTATACACCAGATACATCGATGACATTTTTTTCCTTTGGACCCACGGCGAAGGATCACTGAAACGACTACACGATGACATTAATAAGTTCCATCCAACCATCAGACTCACCATGGACTACTCTCCAAAATCAGTTGCATTCTTGGACACACTCGTCTCCATAAAGGACGGTCACCTCAGCACTTCGCTTTACCGCAAACCCACGGATAACCTCATGATGCTCCACTTCTCCAGCTTCCACCCTAAACACATTAAAGAAGCCATCCCCTATGGACAAGCGCTCCGTATGCACAGGATCTGCTCAGACGAGGAGGAGCGTAACAGACATCTACAGACGTTGAAAGATGCCCTCGTATGAACGGGATATGGCACTCGACTCATCGATCGACAGTTCCAACGCGCCACAGCGAAAAACCGGACCGACCTCCTCAGAAGACAAACATGGGACACAACCGACAGAATACCCTTCGTCGTCCAGTACTTCCCCGGAGCGGAGAAACTACGTCATCTTCTTCACAGCCTTCAACATGTCATTGATGATGATGAACATCTTGCCAAGGTCATCCCCACACCCCCACTACTTGCCTTCAAACAACCGCGCAACCTCAAACGAACAATTGTTTGCAGCAAACTACCCAGTCTTCAGAACAGTGACCACGACACCACACAACCCTGTCATGGTAATCTCTGCAAGACGTGCCAGATCATCAACATGGATACCACTATTGCACATGAGAACACCACCCACCAGGTACGTGGTACATACTTGTGCGACTCGGCCAACGTTGTCTACCTCATACGCTGCAGGAAAGGATGTCCCGAAGCGTGGTACATTGGCGAGACCATGCAGACGCTGCGACAACAAATGAACGGACATCACGCAACAATCACCAGGCAGGAATGTTCCCTTCCAGTCGGAGAACACTTCAGCAGTCAAGGGCATTCAGCCTCTGATCTCCGGGTAAGCGTTCTCCAAGGCTGCCTTCAGGACCCGCGACAACGCAGAATCGCCGAGCAGAAACTTATAGCCAAGTTCCGCACACATGAGTGCGGCCTCAACCGGGACCTGGGATTCATGTCGCATTACATTCATCCCCCACCATCTGGCCTGCGAAATCCTACCAACTGTCCTGGCTTGGTACAATTCACACCTCTTTAACCTGGGGTTACCCCATCTCTGGATTTGTAAAGATTTAATCACCTGCTAATGCTCGCATTCCAAGCATTGTTTGGCATCTTTGAATTTGTCTATATATGTGTTTCTGGAACAGACCTCTTCATTCACCTGAGGAAGGAGCAGCGCTCCGAAAGCTAGTGACATTGAAACAAACCTGTTGGACGTTAACCTGGTGTTGTAAGACTTCGTACTGTATTGATATTGAGACAAACACAACATTCAGTGCTTACAGTGTCCCATATTCACCACTGAGATGGATTATTAGTTTGCCTGTTGTCAACACTTATTATTGAGGCTAGAATTCTGACCTAGATTTTTCAGATAGTGGGGTCTCGCTTCCTGCCATCTGAATAGTTGGCCAATCCCACTTGTCAGCCTATCTGATTGGCTGGCAGCTCTCCAGTCCCTGCAGTGGACAGAAGAAATGCAGGACGACGTTGGAACCTAAGTCCAGGAAAGTCCGAGGGGGTCCCAGTGCTTGGAAGGTAGGGAAAGCCTGGGGGAGCTGGTGGGAGAGGGAAGGGAGTTTGAGATCTCGGTGAGGGGGGATAGGCTGGGGAAGAGGGAGCCACCGGACCTTAAGTAGGAAGAACCTGACTTCAGAAGAGGGCTTCAGATGGAGGTGCCCCACCCCTGCCCCCAGAGATCCAGCTCTGTTGAATTTTGGCCTTCCCCCACACATGTTCAATCCTCCCACCAGCATAAAAATTGAAGCTGGGTAGGAAACGACCCTTAAGTGGCCAGTAAGGGAATCCTGTCTCTTCAAATCCTTCCCCCTGCCCGGACCTAAAAACCCGCTGATGGGGGCATAGCATTCTGGCCAAGGAGAACCTCCTACTTTTGTTCCAGTAGTCATAGCATCTTTAATGTTCACCTGATCTACTGGAAAGGGTAGACTCGGGTCTCAGTTCAACGTCACTTCTAAAGGTCAAGTCAGTTGGCCCTCGCTGTAGTGTTGGTGTAGTCACTGCAGTGGTGTATATTGGTTTCATAACATTTTATTCAGAAGACTGCTGCAAGTAAGTGCAGGGATGTCCAGTTGCACGTGCAACATATTTCAGAAAGTAATCATTCTTACCAGCTACCCGCCCACACCCATCCCCCAGCACCATTACTGTACAGTTTCCTCATCTTTCCTGAATGCACTTATCTATACCGAGGTATGGTTCCAAAGCCAGCAGCTGAACTCTTGGGAGCTCACTCAAGTGGATACTCATTTGGAACCAAAATAGTGAATGAAACTGAACTAAAGGGGCAAGCTAAATAACTTCTGCTGGTAATCACTCGTAAAACATACCACTTCCTCATTCCTAAGAGCCCTAAAATGGGACCTAAAAATTAGCTATTGTTTTCTGATGTGTACAACCTGAAGTAGGTAGCCTCAAAGTGCAGCTCTTGAAACAAGGCAGGAAATTAATAATCCACTAGGTTCACGCAAAATTCAGCAGAAGACCTTTGGGTGAAAAAAAGAGTTATGTTAAGACTGGAAATTTCGCACACTATAATGGTTGAAATGTTGAAAAGGATGAGGTAAACAAGATTTTTTTTTTACTATTTACCTATCCACCACCTCTGATCATCCCTCCCCCTCTCACTCCTTTGCTGGTCCAGACATGCTGACTTCTGATTATATCCGATTCCAGCCCTTGTAGCTCACCAATAGAAGTGACGATCTCACCCTTCACCGGGGTGCACAGCCAGGCTGCAGATTTGAGCTGCAGCTGTAATTTGAGTGGGGATTTCCCCATTTTAATCATTTTGTTAGTCTAGACATAAATCAGCAACATTCAGGTAAAAGCAAAATTACTGCAGGTGCTGGAATCGGAAACAGAAACAGAAAATGCTGGACAATCTCAGCAGGTCCGGCAGCATCTGTGGAGAGAGAAGGGAGCTGACGTTTCGAGTCTGGATGACTCTTTGTCATGGCTAGAGGGAATTGGAAATAGTATTAGATTTACACTATTGTGTGGGGGGGGCAGTGGGGGTGGATAGAGGGCCTATGATAGATGGAGAAGCAGTGGGGCTGAATAGAGGACCCTTGACCGCTGGCCCACTATCCAGCCCCACTGCTACACAACAGAACAAGAAATGTCAGAACTAACCCCTCGGACCTACAAACCAGCTCCGAAGATATTACAACTAGATGAGAATCAGATAACCAACTGCCAAGTGGGCCCCTTCCAACTCCCAAGACGAAAAGGATAAGGATAATTACTGGACACAACCTTCGGACCCTCTCCCATTCTTCACCTCTCTAGATATCAACATACCCACATCAGACTCCTCCTCAACACCCTCAAGGGAGGTACCCTCATCCAAGGAGCAACAGGATACTGGCCGTGATGCCAAGTCTGGCCTAGCCCAACCCTGGCACAAAGAAAAAGATTGGAGAACTGGCTCCAAGGACCCCGTGACAGCCCTGTCTCTGCACAATACCCAAGCTAAGTCAGTGCGGTCCAGTACGGAACACAACATCTCTCCTGCCAACTACCCCCCACCCCCTCCCTAAACTATGCAGTACACATACAAACAACAGGACCAACATTCCACAACCCAATAGGAGAAGAGAAAAAAGAAGGCCAACCCAACCCCAGGCCTCGGAGACAGGATTAAATGTGCGCCATTGAATTTGAGCTGCCCGGCCTCTAGTTTGAGTTTCCCAATACATTTACTGACTGGCAGTTTTGAATCTTAGCTGGGAACTCCTGCAGCACCTCACTGGGGACACGAGGCACAACCAGGCTCCTCATCGGTTCCCATTCATCCTCACCCAAATTCCTCAGGATGGATGACAGCACATGCGACAGGGACTCAACCATGTGGAGGCAGGATTCCAGCAGAAACGGTGCTCTCTGTGCTACAAGAACCTTCTTGTGCGCCACCACCACTTTCATAGAAACACCTCGCAACTCTTGAAATTGGGCTTTAACATTGTGCCCCAATCAGACGGATCACCTTCATTGCTGGCAGCCATCATACATCGGTGTGCACTGTACGGTCACGGCAGGAATAAACGCAGCTGTGCCACCAAGGACCAGGCCCCACGAAGCAACAAGGGTTAAAGCAAATTGTCTCTACTCAAAAGTGCTGAAACATTGACCCACGGTACATAGTAAAAGCCATGTAAAATGAAAAAGACACAAAAGAAGTACAAGGATAAAAACGAAGACTGAAAGCAGAGCTGGAGCCCAGCAAACCGTAGTCATTCCCACGCTCACATCACACGATCACCCCTTTAATAATTTTTAACTCATTCGCCCCTCAATCCTCAGAACTCAAAGGTATATAAGCCAAGTTTATACAAACTTTTCTCATAATTTAACGCTTTGCATCTTGGTATCATTCTCGTGAATCTGTGCCCCTTCCGAAAGGCCAATGTACATTTCCTGAGCAGGCCTGGCAGAATCTGTGGCACGATCTTCATGTCATTCTGCCAGTAAGAAACAATTTTCCCCATTTTGTGCACTTTGTGATGCAAAGCATTTGCATCTAACATGGGGATGGTTGCCCTTGGTCTGTATGGGGCCTAACTTTAATATTATGCTAAACATTCATGCTAATTGACTAAAAATGAAATTTGGGGAAAAAAGAGAAATTAATATTCAACACCCATTTAAAATGTCTCCAAGATACCAACCATTTACTTCTATACAGCAAGGTTACACAACAGGTTTACTCACCACACCTTTCATTTTGTAATATTCCTTGTTCCAAAAATGACAGCAAACATCCTACTCACATGTACTAAACAAAGTAAACACCAGCTGAAATTAGAATGTGGCCCATTTACCAGTCTAATTTCTGGTTGAAATGGCTGGTTGTAAGAAGTCCAGAGTAGTTATTTCAATGTCTTGCAAAGTCACTGTGGTTAGCACAGTTGCTTCACAGCTACAGGGTCCCAGGTTCAGTTCCCAGCTTGGCTCTCTGTCTGTGCAGAATTTTCTCCCGGTGTCTGCGTGGGTTTCCTCCGGGTGCTCTGGTTTCCTCCCAGTCCAAAGACGTGCAGGTTAGGTGGATTGGCCATGATAAATTGCCCTTAGTGTCCAAAAAGGTTGGGTGGGGTTAGTGGGTTGCGGGGATAGGGTGGAAGTGTGGGCTTAAGTGGGGTGCTCTTTCCAAGGGACAGTGCAGACTCGATGGGCCGAATGGCCTCCTTCTGCACTGTAAATTCTATGATTCTATGAAAGTCACAAACAGCCAGCGCATTGCGGGCACGTTTGTCATTCAGGTTATTAGTGGAACTGAACGTGGAAAATGTGTTGAGTCTTACACCAGTTCATCTCAATGTCTTCATTAGAAGGGACCAAATGGGAGGGGAAAGGGGTGCAAAGGGATGGGGATTGCAACCCTCAATGTTTCATTTTAAATGGCAGTTTTAAAATCAGAAGCAAGAAGAAAAACAAGACTTGTAAGTTAGACCTGAATTATATCAGTTTTGTTATACCAACATTTTTTCATAAGTGCAAAACACTTATGGCACAGGTGATAATCCCGACAGGAGGCCATTCAGCCCATCGAGTCTGTACCGAACCTTTGAAAGAGCACCCACACCCCTGCAACCCTGTAATCACACCTAACACGCACATCCCTAAACACTAAAGGGCAATTTAGCATGGCCAATCCACCCAAACGGCACACCTTCGAACTGGGGAGGAAACCAGAGCAACCAGAGGAAACCCAGACACGGCAGGGGGGGGTGGGGGTGCAAACTCTACACAGTCACCCAAGGTCGGAATCGAACCTGGGTCCCTGACGCTGCGAGGCGGCAGTGCTAACCACTGTGATTGCCACATTATCTCATGACAATCCTTGTCCTAATGAGTCATTATCAATACCTGGGATAAAATAAATCCTTTATTCAAATCTTTGGCTTGACCATAAAATTCGGCATAAACACATGCCAAATCCAACCACAATATTCTGACAGGCGAGACCACTTTGCATTCTGTTCGATGGAATTCCTGATCCAACAAAAAAACTTGGAAAACAATCTATGTTTTCTAGTGTTTAGTGTTCTGCAGCGCTAAATATGGTCAAATTCACCATCACCAGTCAGCAGCATGCGTTTAGAAAAATATCCTGGGTGAGGATTTTCTCATTTTTTTAACTGAATGTCAACTCAGGCGGGAAAAGCGTTTTGTAGCCTGTCGGCTCCACTGGTGGCTTTTTTGAAACTCAAATTTAGAAACAAACCCTGAAGATGGGTCCCACAATGTCACGCAGGTGTTCAAAAAATAAATTAAAGGACCCCTCCCCATGCACACTGCCAACTCTCAACAAAGAGAACACTGGGAACCCCCCTCCTCCTGGGCCTCCCAACCTGAAACCCACATCCCAGCAGCAGTGCCCCTGACACTGCCCCCTGGGGGGAGGGGGGGGGGCAGTACTTACCAGGCAGGTTCTCTTTGCCAGGTCCCCGTTGGTCCAGACTAGTTGTAAACCCTACCGCAAGGGGAAAATACAGTGGGGAAGGCCGCTAATGTATGTTAATGGGGTTCCTGTCCTTTCTGGGCAGGAACCCCATTACACCATTGGTGGGGACAAAGTGAACAGGAAATCTTGCCAGCATTCAAGCCATTTGACTTGAATTCTCCAACCCCATTGGCTTTCCTGCCTGTCAAAAACATGGGTGGAGAGTCCGGGCCTATAGATCACACCATATCCTATCTGATATGTGCAGTTGAGTATTGCACCAACATTCTGCATTTGTCTGCTGAGTGATCCTTCAGTTTTGGGGCAGGAAATTTCTTCAACAGAAAGTTGAATGATTGATTGAATTGGTAGTGGTGCAAATACCTGAAACTTGCTGCAGCTCACTTTCCAGTAGTTAGACTAATTCCGGGATTTTCTGGCCCCGCATTACCCAATGGGAGACCGGAAATTCCCGCCCAAAGTCAACAGGCCTTTGGCTGGCTCATCAAATCTTCTGTCCCACCCACAATTCCCACCGCAGACAGGGATCAGACAATCCCAGCCTACATTTCAAAGTGATTACTCGCAAGCATTTTGGGGTATTTCTGAGGAAAGGAATAAGGATCTATAAATGTAGGGTGGGATTTTCCATCTCCAAACCCCCCCCCCCCCCCAGTGCCTTTTCCGGCAGCGGAGGCAGCTCCCCAGCGGGGAATCAGCGGCTCACCTTCTCCGGAACTGGAAGACCCCACCGGCGGAAGGGCCAGGAAATCCTGCCCGTCGTCTTTTTAGAACATTGCATGAGAATCCAAAGTAAGAATAAAAGATTCAGGCAACACACAAGATGTTATTTTCATTAATTTATATATTTCTGCCTTATAGTTAACATATGCATTTTCATTTGTGCCACCCTTAATTTTTCGCAGTAAGTAATATTTGTTATATTCAGAAATGAGTAAAATTTCAGACAGCTTTTTGAAATAAATACCATAAAATAATAGAGCTTCACATAATAAATATTCTTTACAACAAAAGAAGTTTTGAGACTTTTTTTTAAAAAAACAGTCAGGATTCCTCAAAACTTTCTTTTTTTTTTACATAAAATATATACACAAAGAAAACCACAATTTGGCTTGAGACAGAAGGATGGAGAGTTAACGGGGCAAATTTAACGACATAAACCAAAGTACAATCCCATCAATTTAAAGGCAACCCAATATTTAATTATGGATGTCACAATAAAATGGTAATTTATATATATCAAGAGCCTTTCAAGCATTTTGCGAATGACTCTGATATCCAGTCATCATCTCTCAGAACATATTGTTACTCCGTTGTATAAAACACACCATTAAATCAATACAAAATTAAAGGGTATTCTGAACCACTGCATTAAACACCCACTGTGGATTAGGTTGGAATATAACACCAAGACTTAAAATGGGGAGAGATTTACAATATGGTGGACATAGTTCAGAACACGGCAATTTGCAATTGTTTGGGCCAGTGCAGATCTTTGAACGATGACAAAACAAGTCCTTCAACTTTCCTTTTAAGATAATATTAATCTTTTCTCCTGTTCAATTAACTTACAGAGATGTGTTCAGAACTTGTGGCATGTATTATACTTCAGAAATCAATCTGGTTCACTGTGTATTATACAATGAAGCAAATGGAATTCTTTGAGATCCTGTATTCTAAGTTTATAAAGGTTGCCAAGTACGTTTGCGTTGTAACTCAGGTGAAAACTTTCAATGTTGGCTAAGTGTTGTAAAATTATAAACCCAACATACAGGGCATGTCAACAATTTCTCCACAAATAGCAAACACCAGAAATCTTCTCGTTCAGTAATACAGTTGACTAATATGATACACTGTTGTTAAAAGTAGTTTTAGAAATGGGCAGAATAAGGACCCAGGTTCACAGTAAAGCACATGGAGTGCAAAGCAGAGAACACAAGCTTTATTATCACATCTGCTTCATCACTAAAAACAAGTGAACAGGGAAAAATATACCCTGGATAATTTCAGGAGAATTTTTGCATAGATTAGAAAATGTCAGGTAGCAATTTTATTAAGAGTAACAGGACCTGATTAAACTTATCTGATGGCCAGTCTGGTGCAGGTCAGTACCTTGTGACCATCGCATCAGTGGTTTCCCCCAATTACCTCGGCATGTCGGAAATTGTATTGTAACATCCATATATTAAACAAATCAGACACCCCTCAGAATCTGGTTAATTAGTTTCAATAATGCTAATTTTTTTTATTGATTTGTAAAGAATACCAGTATAGTTTGTGTAACATAAAATATCTGTGGACAGTACAAACTAGTAAAGGGGGCTGTTTGCAAGTGAGAAAGCAATGGTCTACTTCTCTGAAGTGATGCGGATGTCTCTTTACCTCTGGGGACCAGCAACATTCATGACCCTAAGCCTGACAGGCAGAACTGAAGCTGTTCCATGTTGATAGAAAGCAGCCACCTCCCAATTGTAGAATGGGCTAAGATTAGAACAGTGGCTGTATTTTGATGATATCCAGTCCTCGGCTGAAGTGGGTAAACACACAGGCATGATTTCAAAATTGAAAAATAAAGGAAGTGTTAAAGAGTTCTGCTGCCCCGGATCAGGAGGGTTTGTCCTCCCCTGGAGTGGGACAACTCTTGAGTTTGCAATACACAGTATTCGAGTTCTTGCATCGGCACCCGGGCCGGTTTACACGATCATAGCACCCCTGGCAAAGTTTGATACAGCCCTTGGCTGGCAGGTAGCAGAGTAAACAGGGCAGAAACAAGGACATTAAACCCATGCACAAAAACCTGGAGCAGCAGTGCGAATGGGAGCACGAGCAAGGATTATCTGCACAGGAGTCCTCGTCGTCATTGGAGCAGTGGTAGAAGATTCCCTTTACCAGGCACATGCATGTACCATACTCCACCATACTCTCTGCTGAGCACAGGCACTGCTTGTTACAAGCCAAACACGAAGGCAGGGTCCTTGGTGCTGTGCACTCCCTGCACTTGCATTTCCCACATTGCTCACATATAAATCTATGCTTTGCCAAATCCTCCTTCCCCAAGCATTTTGGCACCTCCGTTGTACAGGCAGATGCTTTAGGTTGTGTTCTAATCGTCCGGTCTGCTCTGTGGTGGCTGGATGTTAGCCGTATCGGTGGTGAACGTCCCAGAAGTCCTTGCTCAGATGACGCACTACTGTTGCTCCCTGAACTAGCTGCACTACCCGTGCTGGTTGACCTGCTCAACACAGGCATCCTGGTGGAGGAGTGGTGGCCGGCGTGTGTGTGGTGAGTGGACCGATGCTCATAGTTATTATTCACATTGATCGGTATCACTTCGTGAGTCCTTTCATGCTTGTCATGCCGCTGTGTGATTCTGCTACTACTAAGGCTAGTCGCCTTCTTCGCAATAGCAGGGCCTTCTGTGTACTCATTGCTGGTTCTGATTGCTTTAATCTGATCGAGGGATAAAATGGCAGTGCGCTGCAGCTCCCGTTCATAGTCAAGTCTCTGCCTGCTGTCGAGAGAGGGTTGCTGGATCACAACCAATGAACCACCACCGCCGTGCTGAATACGGGCCTCCATCTGTGGTGATCACAACTTCCGGCATTCACCGTAGGCTTGGCATGCATCTGAAATTCTGCCAAAACAAGTAGAGAGGAAAAAGATATATTACAATCACATTGCTACATTCAACGATCACTTAAGGGATCACAAGGATCCCAGGCTATGGTAAAATAATAGATTCAGAAAGCACTTAACCCACTGGACTATAGCCACAGCTCCCACAATGAAAGTTGCATTTGGATGCACGAGGCAGCCTTATTGGCAACAAAAGTTATTTCTACTTTGGGCCAGATACTGATTAACAGTCTGCACACTCATTCAAACTCCTTACCCAGCAATAGAAGGTTTTCCTATTTCTTGCTAAGCTTGTTCCATCTGTAAGGAAGGAGGCTGGGTTAATGCAGCCCAGTCAAATTTTGCAGATCTGCACAGAGCCAGATAAAGGTTTGAGGCAAAAAAAACATGTTTTTCTCTTTTTAATTTAGCAGTTTGTAGCGAGCAAGATGTCCTCCAGCACAGGAGCAGACAGCCAAAGGTGTGATATGAAATAGGGGAGGTGGGGGAATTATAAGGACCTATAAGGTTGGGGAGAGACATAGAAAGGCAGAGAATTTATTTTGCTGGCCACAGAGGCTAAACACTTTGCCAGAAATGGAGGCATAAAGAATTCGGACAGCTGAGGAAAACATACATCCCGAGACGCAGAGGTGCTGGAGATTGCAGAAGTAGAATGATGTACGAATGAAGTTGAGAATTTTGTAGAAAGTCTGCTGGGGGAGAGGGGGCTACCGAAGATCGCGAGTACTAACATGCTGGGGAAGCAAAGTTAGTATTGAAAGGAATTACTAAAGTCATTTTTTTCCACAACTTTCACCAAAAAAAAATGCCTGGAGCTTTTCAGGTTTTGAATCAGTTAAAAGAAAAACAATGTCCATCAGAATGTGAGAAAAAGAAAATCCCTGGTACTTATTTTATTTTTCAAGCTCATGGTGCATGCTGTACCCACTTAATGGATGGGGTGTGCATGCACCTCCAGACTTTATTTTTGACAGGAAAGGAAACAAAAAACACAATTTGGATTCCCCCCCCCCCCCCCAAAAGGAGACCTGCACAGTCTGTAGTGCTCAAGACTATGGGTGGAATTCTCCCACCCCACCCACAATGGGTTTGGTGGTGGGTGGGACTGTAGAGTCCAGTGGGAGCCAAAAAGTCAGAAACCCGACTGAGTAAAAACAGTTTGCATTCTCCCACTGCCTGGTGAAGGGAATATCATTTACATTCATTTGCATCTCATGAAATCTCATTAAAACAGCTCATTGCCAAAATCTCATCGGGCCTTCCAATCTTATAAGAACATAAGAACTAGGAGCAGGAGTAGGCCATCTGGCCCCTCGAGCCTGCTCCGCCATTCAATGAGATCATGGCTGATCTTTGTGGACTCAGCTCCACTCTCCGGCCCGTACACCATATCCCCGAATCCCTTTATTCTTTAGAAAGGTATCTATCTTTTTCTTAAAAACGTTTAAAGAAGGAGCCTCAACTGCTTCACTGGGCAAGAAATTCCAGAGATTCACAACCCTTTGGGTGAAGAAGTTCCTCCTACACTCCGTCCTAAATCTACTTCCCCTTATTTTGAGGCTATGCCCCCTAGTTCTGCTTTCCCCGACCAGTGGAAACAACCTGCCCGCATCTATCCTATCGATTCCCTTCATAATTTTATATGTTTCAATAAGATCCCCCTGCATCCTTCTAAACTCCAATGAGTACAGTCCCAGTCTACTCAACCTCTCGTCATATTCTAATCCCCTCAACTCTGGGATCAACCTAGTGAATCTCCTCTGCACTCCCTCCAGTGCCAATATGTCCTTTCTCAGGTAAGGAGACCAAAACTGAACACAATACTCCAGATGTGGCCTCCCCAACACCTTATACAATTGCAGCATAACCTCCCTAGTCTTGAACTCCATCCCTCTAGCAATGAAAGACAAAACTTGATTAGCCTTCTTAATCACCTGTTGCACCTGCACACCAACGTTTTGCGACTCATGCACCAGCACACCCAGGTCCCTCTGCACGGCAGCATGTTTTAACATCTTACCGTTTAAATAATAATCCATCCTGCTGTTATTCCTCCCAAAATGGATAGCCTCACACTTGGTAACATTGAATTGCGTCGAGTGAGCATGAAATCACGTTGGCCAATTCCACCTAACATTTCTTATGCTGCTGCAAACATCAGCCTGCATTCCCAGATAAGCATGCAGCAAGAACAGTAATACACTGGCACAGTTACACATCGAGCAGGCCATTTTCACCTTCGCCGCCTGGATGGTAAGCTGTTCAAGCGAACTTGTGCACCCATGTTAGCACCTGCCATTTGCATCTCATTCAATGTGGCGGAACATCAGGTGGGTCCCACAGTGCAATGGCAATCAGCTCTGCCTGATCACTGCTCGGGTGTTGAAAGTGAAAATGGCCTTGAGTCTCCGAAAAACCAAGGCTATCAATCAAAGGCTGACTCAGGCAACACATCGACGTACTGGTTAGGAAAAGCATGATTACAACAATTTTCATTATCTGCCCATCATAGTGGCAACTGAATATAAAATAAGCAGAGGTTCTTCTGTTTTACTTTAAACGGTATTGGACACTTATTACCTGGAGATTTCTGTAGCAATGAGGTACAGAGATGAACAATGTTCCTGAGAGGCATTGTACATATGAGGAGTAGAAATTATTTATATCTTTCCGCGGGCATTACTGGAAAGGCCAGCATTTGTTGCCCATCCCTAATTGCTCTTGAAATGAGAGGTCTGCCTCGGCCATTTTAGAGGAGATTCACCAATCCCATTGCTGCGGTACGGAGTCATCAGGCCAGATCAGGAAAGAATGGGGGATACTAGTCTAGTGACATTACTGTGATGCCATTTGTCTACCAAGACCATGCCCCAGTGACTGAGGATGATGTCTTCTGGCCATGCTGACATGGGAAGGAAAGCCAAGAATTGTTCATCATCGTTGATGGGCTGTGAGTTTCATGTTACAGGTCCTGTCGCCTATTTCACAACAAACATGACAAGAGCCTTCGCTGAGGGGTGAAAATATCTAAATGAAATCTGCAACGGGAATGGATGAGCACTAATTTTCCTGTCCTCTTGCATGCCTTTTCTAGCTCTCCCACCTTGTCATTTCCCTCCCTGTTTTCAAAGATCTGTTTAAAACCTCTTCCTCAGCCATGTCCCCCAGTCCCTCACCTCAATCCTATATTTTTTACTTGGTCAACACACTCTGTTTTTTCCCTCCATAAAGTAGTGCTTGGAGATGCCATCCTGTCTTTAGCAGCACGATAGAAATATATATTGTAACTCACCTCCTGACCCCCCAAAGCCTGTTCACCATCTAAAAGTCTCAAGTCAGGAGTGTAATGGAATACGTGCCTGGATGAGTGCAGCTCCAACAACACTCAAGAAGCTCAACACCATCCAGGACAAAACAGCCCGCTTGACTGCTACCCCTTCCATAAACATTCAATCCCTCCACCACCGATGCACCGTGGCAGCCGTGTGTACCATCTACAAGATGCATTGCAGGAACTCACCAAGTTTCCTTAGGCAGCACCTTCCAAACACACAACCACTATCTAGAAGGACAAGAGCAGCAGATACCTGGAACACCACCACTTGGAGCTTTCCCTCCAAGTCATTCACCATCCTGACCTGGAAATATATCGCCGTTACTTCACTGTCGCTGGGCAAAATCCTGGAACTCCTTCCCTAACAGCACTGTGGGCATACCTACACCTGAGAGGCTGCAGCGATTAAAGAAGGCAGCTCACCACCTTCTGGGGCTACTGGGGATGGACAATAAATGCTGGCAAAGCCAGCGACATCCACATGCCTAAATGAATAAAATAAACTTTAATATTCCACTCTAGCCTAGAACGCCTGGGCTTACCAGTTTTTTATGTTTGGACTGCTGTCTGCATCTCTATTTGATCACAGAGCTGAGACCCAGGAATTCCCAATATATCAATCAGAGGATTACCTATCCCAGATCCTAAAACTACAATACAGCAGTCCAGCAGCAGAGTTTTTCGAAGAGGTCACAAAGATGATTGATGCAGGTAGGGCAGTGGATGGTTGTCTATATAGACTTCAGTAAGGCCTTTGACAAGGTCCCTCATGGCAGACTGGAACAAAAGGTGAAGTCACACGGGATCAGAGGTGAGCTGGCAAGATGGATATAGAACTGGCTAGGTCATAGAAGGCAGAGAGTAGCAATGGACGGGTGCTTTTCTGATTGGAGGGCTGTGACTAGTGGTGTTCTGCAGGGATCAGTGCTGGGATCTTTGCTGTTCGTAGTGTTGCTGGTCTGAGTAGTGAGTTTGCGGATGACACAAAGGTTGGTGGAATTGCGGATAGCGATGAGGATTGTCAGAGGATACAGCAGGATTTAGATCGTTTGGAGACTCGGGCGGCGAGATGGCAGACGGAGTTTAATCCGGACAAATGTGAGGTAATGCATTTTGGAAGGTCTAATACAGGTAGGGAATATACAGTGAATGGTAGAACCCTCAAGAGTATTGACAGTCTGACAGTCAGAGAGATCTTGGTGTACAGGGCCACAGGTCACTGAAAGGGGCAACACAGGTGGAGAAGGTAGTCAAGAAGACATACGGCATGCTTGCCTTCATTGGCAGGGGCATTGAGTATAAAAATTGGCAAGTCATGTTGCAGCTGCATCGAACCTTAGTTAGGCCTCACTTGGAGTATAGTGTTCAATTCTGGTCGCCACACTACTAGAAGGATGTGGAGGCTTCAGAGAGGGTGCAGGAGATTTACCAGGATGTTGCCTGGTATGGAGGGCATTAGCTATGAGGAGAGGTTGAATAAACTTGGTTTGTTCTCACTGGAACGAAGAAGGTTGAGGGGTGACCTGATAGAGGTCTACAAAATGATGAGGGGCATAGGCAGAGTGGATAGTCAGAGACTTTTTCCCAGGGCAGAGGGGTCAATTACATGGGGGCATTTGGTTTACGATGCGAGGGGCAGGGTTTAGAGGAGATGTACGAGGTAAGTTTTTTTACACAGAGGGTAGTGGGTGCCTGGAACTCGCTGCCGGAGGAGGTGGTGGAAGCAGGGACGAAAGTGACGTTTAAGAGGCATCTTGACAAATACATGAATAAGATGGGAATAGAGGGATACGGACCCCGGAAGTGTAGAAGATTTTAGTTTAGACGGGCAGCATGTTGGCGCAGGCTTGGAGGGCCGAAGGGCCTGTTCCTGTGCTGTACTTTTCTTTGTTCTTTGAGCATGAAAGTTTTGAATATGTTTCATGGAGTTATACCTATTTTTCCTTCAGGCTGTACAGTACTATAGGTTTAAATATTGCCCCAGATAGCCATAAGAAAACAGCTGGCTTCCCAAAAGATTGTTTCCTGAGCAGTTGCAATTTGTTTTAAATTTTACACTACCTTGTGGATAAAAGTACACCCGTGCCAAGGCCAGAACCATTATGGTGTTTTCTTTCTTCCAACCTTTACTCATACAGTAGGTGGAAGTTTACACAAGTGGCTCGGTGAAAGGAAAGGTCACCAGCATCAACTCCCACACTATACAGCTAATCACTTGCAGCGCTGAAGTGGGGCCACTTTTCAACAAGTTTTGCATTGTTACAAAATTACCAAAAATAAAAATCGCTGCGTAATAAAGATCAATACAATTTAATATAGGAGTATTGCTAAGCAACCGAAGTGCAAATTATGTTGTGATAAAGAGAACGCTTTCAAATTGATTATAAATTCAACCTTTTCCAATTTCAAAAATGATTTAGACATTCAATAGATCACTTCACCGGTGCCTCCGGAAGGTCTTATGTTCAGTCCCTGCTCTATGTTGTTAACCGATCTCTGCTGAAATAGCAGTAAAGGTTTTACATTTCTGGGCTATGGAATTAAAGAAACAAAATCAAAGTACTTACTGCTGATGACTACTCAGTGGTAGCGGGATCAAGTTTGGCTGCGATTTACAGCCTCGTGCCCCCCCCCCCCCCCCTCCCCCTCCCCCTCCCCCAGATCCCACATAAACTGTCAGCACCCATTATCTAGATTCATAAATGAAAAATGGCAATTGGGACGAGATACCAGAGGGGTTGTTAATACGCATGGAATGGATACTGAGCTTTAAACAGTATCTTCAGGAGATGAAGAGTAAAATATGCATTAGTATGAATACACTACCCAAAAGTGTTAGCATTAAGTCAATGAAGACCCCCTTCTCCACCATAAAATCTTAAATAACAGATTATCCTAAAACCAGCTCAGTAAATCGCTGTCAAAGCTGAATAAGAAAAATAAGCAGCAGTGTACATCCCACTGGATGGGATTCTTTAGAATTTAAATTATCTAACAAAGGTATGGGGATTAAGGCATAAGCTTAACTGACTGATTTCAATTCCCACCCAAAGGATTGCCATACTTCCAAGTACCCCTCTAAAGGTGCCATGACCTTGGCCTCACCTGCCTCAGCTAGGTATGCCCACAATAAAACAACCTTATCTTAAGGGTGGGTGGGGGGAGGCAGCAAAGAAAGAAAGAAAGAGAGAAGAAGAACTGTCATCATCCGATGCAGTCTCTTCAAACTATGCATCCTATTGGGCACCACAGAAGAGGAATGAAGATAGTCGCAGCTCAAAACGCCCCATTACCCAGCAAAGAATGCACAATAAGAGGACATTTATTTTATTTATTTCAAGTGGAGGAAGGCCTTAAGAACAGGGCCACTGCATTAAAGTCAGTTCTGAGGATACAAATGTACTCACAACTTGTAATAGGGATACATAAAAAAGTAAAGTTGCCATACTCATAGATAATAATAATAATTTGATATATTGGATTGGATTTGTTTATTGTCACAAATACCGAGGTACAGTGAAAAGTATCTTTCTGCAAGCAACTCAAACAGATCATTTATTACATGGAAGAAAATAAAATAAAAAGAAAATACATAATAGGGCAACACAAGATACACAATGTAACTACATAGACACTGGCATTGGGTGAAGCATACAGAAGTGTAGTATTAATTATAATAGTAGTAATAATATGGCCATAGGCTGCTTTCCCCTTTGAGGTGGAAGAGCTGACTGGTGGTGATTAAACCTGAGGATCGCCACACCTCAGGAGAGGGGGCAAGGTTGAGAAGGCAGAGCACTTCATGAATAACCTCAGCCGGCACAGGAATTGAACCAGGGCTGTTGGCCTCGCGATGCATCACAAACCAGATGTCCAGCTCACTGAGCTAATCCAGCTTCATATGCCACTAAAGAACTGTTTTCCTGCTACATTTTACAGTGAAAATTAAAAGTACCATATAACTCCGAAAAGACTAAAATCAGTCTAAAAAAAGGCAAGGGAAGAAACTAATTCATGACTTTTTTTGATGTTCAAAACTAAAAAAAAAAAACCCACACAAAGTGGAGTCAGTTGTTGCAGGGTTAATGTACTTGTTTCTTATTGTTGACACTGGCGGGATGAAAAGAATCATAATGCTCAATGTCGTCATCCTTCACCAAGTACCGAACATATTTCACAGCATCATCTCCCCATTTTCTTCCAAATGTAGTTCTGTGTATACAACAGTGAATTATAGCACCGTGCTCTTTCTAAATGATAGCCTTCTAAAGGCACTGTCTATTAGAAATGTCGATAACACAACTGCAGCACACTTAATGACTTGCATATTTAATGCAGAACCATTATTCCTACAAAGTAGCTATTGATTACATTCCAGCACCACATTATCCAGGCAATCTCCCTCTCCATTTCTCCCTCATCCTGAAAAGTTATATTTTTATAAATAACTGCTGAAATTTCAGACTGTGTAGGTTGTTGTACCACAATGAGGACAGCAATGGGTTAAAACAATTGCCTTGCACAGAATTGCCAGGATCTGCTGGATTTCTATAAGCACCTGGTACTCTGCTCTCACTGCACAAGGATTATACTGACAATGAAGCACTGGATCCTGGTCAGCACAAACAGGGCTGAATTAAGAAACTACTGCCATGTGGTATCCATAATGCGGTTTTAATTTGGGAGCTTCCGCAACATTGCACAGTGCAAGCTTATTTTTGTGCAGGAGGCATTCTTGCCTTAAAAATGCCACAAAAATGCAACCACTTTACTGAGTGATTTCCACACATGAAGTTGAATAATATAGTGGTATGGTTAATAAATACAGTTCAGTCCTTCAATTCCAGCACAAATATAATAGATTTGGGAGGGAAAAACAACTGGAAAATTATTCATAATTTAACAACTAGGTTGGAAAATTCTCGTCCACCAAAACCGCAAAGGTTTTTCATTTTGCTTCACATGCAAGAACAGTTTGCACAACGCAAGGGGTGAGAGACTATTGTGATAAACGTCCTTCCCCATGGAGGACAGGCACTAAGGGGTAAGTTAGTTGGAGCCAAATATAACAAGTTTTCCCATTCAATCTGACTTGATGAGATCGGCTGAGAAAATAAGTTTTTTAAACTTGCAAAGCACAATCATAAGAATTCGGAGTCTGCCTCCCGTGATGAGTGACAACATTGAGTTTAAGTGGCAAATATATATATCCAGAAGTGAGCAACTTCAGCCTGTGTTCCAACGCCAAAAACAGCACCTGAAGCAATGACTTGGATGATCAAACGTCTCCCTGAAAAGTCAAAGCTTAAGCATATCTGATTGAGGGAAGGGACAAAATGTTTTCAACATTAGACTTTCAGTGCTGTGGGCAACCACACAAAAGATCAGTGGATGGTGTGCGAAATGGAGCATGGGAATGCGTATGTATTGGAGAGGGGGGAAAGGCACCAGGGGGCCAGAATGGAGTGAAAACTGAATTCAGAGGCCCATCAAATAACAGGACTGCTACTCCCAAGAGATTTTGGTGCTTCTAAAACAGGACATAACATTTCTCTCATCAAAAACAAGGAGAATATGTGGGGGGTTTGATAATTAATGCCCTACTAACAGAATATATACTCTCACAAACTAACTTCAAAGGTGCATGTTCCTGCAATGCTGTCAAGAGTTAATAATTATGGAGAAAAACAGGCATTACCCCACTTTACCTCAAATGAGGATCTATCACAAAAGCAAAACACTGGAATTTGTTCTGAAGAAGAGCTGTATTCGACTCGAAACATTAACTCGTTCGCTCGCCACAGATGGCTACCAGACCAGTTGAGTTTTTCCAGCACTTTCTGTTCTTAACCCAAAGTCTATCACACTGTTTAAAAGTATCAGGATTGATGAATGATAGAACAGTGGCCTGAAGTAAATAGTTGTGATGCTGTATTTCACAGGTGTCTGAACAGAATGTCCGTCAAGGTTTCTGGATGTTTCCAACAATAAAATGGTGGCATTCCCACATCTGATGAGACTTTAGCCAACCTGGCATGAGTTTGAGCAAAACAGGGAACGGGTGGGGGGGGGTGCCGAAGTAGCTCTCTTACAGAGAGCCAGCATGAAGATGATGGGCCGATTGGACTCCTTCTGTGCTGTAACCACTATGATTCTATTGGAGGGGGAGGTGTATTATTCCATCAAAGCAGAGTGGGAGGACAAATCAGGTTCATTTTTCTGCAGGCACAATTTGATTATGAAATGATTAGAATATATCTAATCACTGGGAATCACCAGTCACCTCATATCCAAAACCCCAGTTTTATCACAAGTGTGATAAAGACAGGAAGTTATACTTCAGTAGTGAATAAAATTTCCACAGAAGAATGCAACATATTAGCTTTCATTTATAAGAATGTAATATCTTTGAACATATTTCACAGCGTCATCCCGCGGTTTTCTTCCAAAAGCAGTTTTGTGTATGCAACAGTGAATTACAGCACCGTGCTCTTTCTAAATGATATCCTTCTATAGGCACTGTCTATTCTGCTTTGTGGCCAGCAGGTTGCAAGTTACCTTTTAATAGAAGTTTAAAGGTGAAACTGGGATGGATGACGGCCAAGTTTAGATAGAAGTCAAACCCTCACCAGAAGAGCATACTTGAACCCTGGCGAATTCTCCAGCATGTTGACTCAAAAATACATGTCGTCTCGCTGGAAACTGCACCCCGAAGGAGCCATTGGGCGCTGAAGATTTTAACATGGCTCTGCCAGCAGCGTGGAACAAAAAGTTACAAGAGACACGGAGGCTGGCACCTGCCAATTAATTATAATAACAACGTTTGTTCAAACGGTGTCTGTTATTCAACAAAGCCCGGGAGAATGCCAGCGTTTTCGAACTTTCTAACTCGCTGCCTTGTGCAGTGAGGAGCTGCAGGCAGGGAGTTGGTCTGGGAAACGCAACGTGCACCCAGAGAATTCCCCATATTGACCTCGGCCACCCCCTGACCTGGGATCACTGCCTTCCACTTCAAAACTTCAGCTTTCATCTTAGTCGCTGCAATGGACAGAACTCCCCCACCCCCGCGCCCCGCCCTGAGCTCGCTCCCCTCCCCAAATTCAGATCCAGCCCCTGACCTTGGCATTTGACTTTGCTCTGTGGCCTGTGTTGGCAGAGTTGCAGAACAACCCGGATTTGTGTTTTCTGGGGTTTATGTTTTTGCAGACCGCTCTGCCCTGGGGTTTCCTGCAGAACAACAAAAAGCCACCGTCGCATACAGACTATTTTTCCTTTCAGTCAACCCATGTTTGAAGGTTACAAATTGCCTCGTCAGACTCGATTCAACGTTGGAAGTGACTGTAAGGGGAGGGGAGAGAGAGCAGAGGCAGCTCCCCACTGCAGACAGCCAGAATGTCTGAGAAGGCAACACATCCCTCCCCACACGCACACAACGGGCGCCCTTGATCCTTGGGCAATGTTGCAGTCAAGAGCACTCAGAAACAACAAGTCCCGCAACCCCCCTCACTGACTTCCCAGGCAGCTGGAAAGGGGGGAGAAGACGCCCGTCCTCTCACTCATTCAACAGCTCGGACCACTCATGCAAAAATCATTTCAGCTCTCCCGGCCCTTCACACACTCATCTGGGAATAGTGTAAAGATCCTCCAGCCCCACACCGCTGCAGTATTGCTGCATGTAGCCGAATCCCTCTCTCCAGCTGCCTCACTCACACCGACAAGGCTGATTCCCCCACCCCGCAGAACACAAATCACCTGGTTACAAATAGCAGTTGCTGTGGCGAAACTCGCTGCAAAAAGAGCCGTATTCTCTGCGGCAGGCAGTGGGCGAGGGGGAAAGGATCTTGCACTCCCTCCCTTCCTCCTCGTCAATTCCTGCTGCATTGGTAGCAGCTTCCCGCCGATGAGTTCAATGCAAACGGCTCAGGCGCAAAGGAAGACGAGACCAGCAGCCAAATACCAACAGCAGCCGAATACCAGCAGCGCCCTCCCAGAGCACCTCTCAGCTCTGGTCGTTCACCGAGCCGAGGGAAGTGGGAGAGAGAGAGGGGGGGAAACGAGAGGGGAGGGAAATTATGAATGAATCGAGCAGCAACAGGCTGGCACTCCAGGCGATGGAGAACACCACACGGGGGCGGACTTTCCACTTCCAAACACCGGGGTCATTCAACTCAATTGGCCATTTTCACAAGTGGAAGAGGATTCAACCTGAAGATTTTGTCATCTCCGGCAACTTTCCCATTTTTACTTACGGATTCAAACCAAAAATCTTTCGTTTTTTAAATTAAGCTGCGCCATGAATACCAATTCGCGTTTTGTCAAAGCTAGCCACGATTTTTAAAAAACTATTTATATGCTACACAATGTCAAGGAATCTTACCTATTTCCATATATCCACCAAGTACAAATCCATTTTATTATGCGCGGTACACAAAAGTCTTTTCCAAGGAGGTAGATCCAGTCTCAAGCCTTATATCACCCAGTGTTTGGCAGGAACGCCGTTGATGCGTCGCCGGATCGGTAGGAGTGAAGGTGAGGCTGCAGCGGGTCCGGTTGCACAAGGAGGCCGGTGGTGGGGGCTGTGATGCTGGCAGCACTTCCAGTCTGCACACCGTCCGTTCGGTGACTTCCTCCGCGGCGCTGCCTCTGCCTCCACACTGCACTGCTGCGTGCCAGGGGCTAGGGTGGTGGTGGGGGGGCTCTTAGCTTTTTCTCCCCCCTTAATGACACTCTCTGCTGAACAGAGCAATCCTTTTCTGTTTCCCCTGTGGCAGTCTCCCGTCCGGAAACCTGATTTCCTATCTAAAGCAATCACCAGTGCCTGGGTATGGCTGGATGTGTTTGTGTGTTATGACAACTATGTGTGTGTGTAAGGCTCCTGTGTAAGTTATTGGTGCGCCTGCTTGTGAGGCTGTGTTCGGGGGACCGGTGTCTCTGCAAACAGGAGAGGCTCCTTCCCCTTTTAGATGTCCACAGAGTGGCTAGTTGCTGTGCTCCCTCGGAGCCTCCCTCTCCTCCCCCAGCTCTGGACTTGTTCTCACCGCCACTGCCTCCTGCTCCTTCCCCACCAAACACACACCACCTTCCCTTCACCCCCATTGGGCGACACCTCGCATTCCACAGCTGCTGATTGGCCGGCAATGTGCATTCCACCGCCGCCTATTGGTCCCCCCGAGGGGAGTAAAAAGGATACAAGATATCCGGTGGATGCTGATTGGCTGCGTCGGGACAGCGGCCTCAGATTGGAACAGAGGAGGCGCCACCCCCCTTTTCTTTTTGTCAATGAAACGGATTGGTGGCCTGGGCAGGGCGACAGGGTTGACGCTGAAGTTAGATTGGTGGGAAATGTCCCGCTAATCGGATCAGAGGAAACGGCGCATCCGACCAGAGATGATCGCTGCAAGATTGTTGGTCTGATTTCACTTAGATGTCGATTTTATTTCAACCAAACAACAAATTGCAACATCAACTCAATATATTGAAAGAATCCATATTCCAGCCTAGACCGGTTCACTTGAATTTTATTGCAATATTAAGTTAATGGAGACCACATTTTTTAAAAAAGTACGATTAGTTACAAATACAGTATTTCACTCGAGTTTGTTTAACGTGTTCCACTCCATCGCAATGAGATTCAAGAAAATACACATGTTCTTACTTTGGTTCTTGATACACCTGGCTCCTGAAACACTCTCGCTCTCTCTCTCTCACACACACAGCACTCCATATATTACTAAGAAAAATGTCCCTAATATTGAATGAGCCCTCAGTGCCTTCGGCCCTGGGCGGTATTATTATTCATTTGTAAAATAAACCGCAGACCGGAATTCAGCGCAATCCTCCCTCTCTCGCATCCTGCTGCTTCCCATTATACAGGGAGAAAAAGCTTTCAGATGAGAAAAGCGAATGTGGTTTACAAAAGAGGCAGAGGAAATATTCATCAAAAATAAAAGACCAGCGACGAAGAAATCTCGCTTTCAAAGGCCCTTCTTAAACATACATTAGGAGTTTAAAACTTCTGAACTTAGCTCGGGGTTTATCTACTTACCAAACATATAAATAAATCCGCTGGTCGGGATATTACAAAATCCAGGTAGCGACGAGCTGAACCCATTCAACAGCCCCTACCTTTGAATAATGCGTTTGTGCTCAGATCACACTGGGGGGAGATCCCGACTTCCTAAACTCTTTGTTGTTGCTCCAGTCATTTGAATACACCAAAAACAACTGTCTCCTGCCACCGAACACATGCTGAGAATGTTAATGCAAATCCACCAAACTTTCTGCATGGGGCGGGGAGCCTTACACTGAGTGCCTCCTAGTATAATTTATGTGCAATGTTAAATAATGCCTGGTTATACTTGCTCGTCCAATTTGGACTGCGACGTGGGGTAACCTTATATATAAATAGATAGGTAGACAGTGATATTTTAATGATATATTTAAGAATCGGGCAGATGGTACTGAACCTCTTCCGTTCACCCTGAGTACAGTATATCTGTATTATGAATTACAGACACCTCCTTTGTTACTGTCCTGTCTCTTGAGTGTTCCTTTGGGGCGACCCGTGCCTCTTTGGCTGGTTTAATTCGCGCAGGAAATCGCTCATTCATTAACCCTCTGGCTCCCCTTTCATCTGAAGTCTGACTGATCATTAAGCCGCCCTCTCTCACCGGAACGGCTGAAGACACGTTTAAAGAAATGAAGGGATTTATCTGTTTAGCCCATCATCTCATTCCCAGACCAGTTATCAGGGATTTCATCAGGCGAGAATATGTCAGGCCCGGAGGGGAAGGAACTGACCGATTTGGGCGGGGGGGGGGGGGGGGGCGGCTGGGGCTTCAAAGGATTGTAAATCACAACGCCAAGTTCCGCAGGAGCTGCAGGTAGGGTTTAAAGAGACAACACTATCCCCGCTGCGTGAGCGAGCAGAAATGATGAAACACAGACATATCCACTCGACAACAGATAAATAAATACAGGCTGAGCATTAGGAGCAGAGAAGAACCTTTAGTCTAATCGATTTCATACATTCAGACTTAAATCCCTTCCTGTCGGAGATGACCCAACCCCCTCTCCTTTTAAATAAAGTCATTCCAAAACTGGAAATTGGTCATTATTTCGTCAAATGTATATTTTAAAGAGGCTCGAAAAATAAGACAGATACTGACCTCCCATGATCTACTTAATGGTATGTGTGCTGTTGATATCTTAATTGACTCATTTCTGTCCCCGTCGTGTGTCTATCAAACCACAAAGCTCGTCCTTCCGACCGTCCCCGGGGAGGGGATCAGGAAAACAGGGGGCAGCACAATTAGAATCGGATGTGACACGGATAGAGACAAGCTGGTTAACGGAGTGCCAACTTTAACCACAGGCTCCCTCCGATAGAGTCCACACAGAGGCGAATGTAACATGTTTAATACCCCTCCCACCACCCCCACCCATTTCACGTCTATTCCCAGAACAGCGCGGGGACTTCCTTTACTAATCTTCAATTATATTCATAGGCGTCAACTTCCTGGGTACCGCGGGGTCATCATCCGCTGTTTAATTGAATTCGCCGTGCTGAATGAGGAACACAATCGGTTGCTGCATATTCAGGGTAGTTGCAATGGAGACATCAATGTCCCCCCTTAAATTGAACATATTTACTTCTCCTGTTCTTGGGGCAGGAGTACTTTCTTTGGGAACAAAATAAGTCTCCCAGTCTCCACTCGAGGTCGATCGGAGAGAGACGCTTCAGGGTTTCTGCTGCTCCTCCCCTCCCCCCAGGTAGACATACACATTCCGCGACTATTACCCAAAATAACAAGGAAAGTGATCAATGGAATTAAAGTGTTGTCTTCCTGTCGGACGCTGCGCAACCGACTCACTGTTTTGGGCTCAAACACGCGGGTGAACATATATATGTATCTAGAGAGAGAGGCGCGATATCCACCCCATTTGGATGCTGAAGGTCCCGGGGCTGTGTCCTCAAGCCTGGGGGGGGGGGGGGGGGGTCACCTGGAGCTGTTGTCGCGGTGAGCGGAAGGTTTTGCGAGCGCTTCCCCCCGCACTCTCCGCCCGTCAGTGAGGCGGGCGGACTCGGGGCTTGGGGAAGGGCGGGAGGTGAGAGATGTTTTCGCTCGAATGAGTTGGGCAGATTGGATCCAAGCTTCACGGTACGCCTGGTCTGTGATTTGGTTATCTTGGCGTTGATGGACTCTGTTTACCTTTTCATTTGGTAAATGGGTCATTCAGAGAGCCCAGGCAGAGCCACTGTGCTCCATCACACATCGGGGCTGCTGTAAGGGGTGCTGTGGTAACAAGTTACCAAACCCTTAATAATAATAGGCCATGCCTTCCTGAATACCAGTTTTAGCGAATAGAAATTGACGAGTAGTCAACATCAGGATAAAATGCAAATGATGGCATTAACTCCTGGAGAAAGGTCTTAATCTGATTTCGAACTGCACATTTGACCGTCTCAGACTTGGAGGTGACACTGGAGTGGGTGCCATTGATTAAATGCCCAGCAGATTCAGAGGGGATTTTTGTTTCTAAACTGTTACTCAGGGGGAAAGCTAGCTCTGGAAACGTTGTCACGCCCACCCCATTCAGATAGACTATGCCATATATACCATCGGTTTAGCTCAGTTGGCTAGACAGCTGGTTTGGGATGCAGAGGGAGGCCAACAGGCTGAGGTTATTCATGAAGGCCCCTCTCTACTTTGCCCCTCGTGTGGTGACCCTCAGGTTAAATCACCACCAATCAGCGTTCCCCCTTAAAGGGGAAAACAATCTATGGTCACATGGGTCTAAGGCGACTTTACTTTACTGCCATATATATCATTTGCCCCTCGTGGAAACGTTTGTGCAGAAAAAGCCCTTTGAAAAGTATGGGAAAAGGGAATTCTACTGTACTCCCTATCAGAACCTCCCTCTACACCACACCACAGCATCCTGATCTCCAGGCAAGGCCCCCATCCTTCTGAAATCTGCATTTGCGAAGAATGTTGGGAAAGAAATGTGGTGATTTTTGTCAAAGTCCATCCCAACCAACTCAGTAACACGGGACTCTGAGCTTTGCTGACTGTTCCAAGGGATGGACCCTCCCTGAGACAAATGTCAACTATTGCTGGAGGACCATGAACTAAGGCAAAGGTGTTCTTATGGTCTCCCCAAGACACACATAGACCAGGGAAAGGCCGGAGATGAGAGCCCTCCCACCATAGAACCTGAATGGACTGGGAACTGTGGAAAAGCCGCTGTTTAATACAATGTAAATGTGACACAGCTGTTAGCCAAAGTGATCCGTATTTCACCATATCTACTACTACACGCGTATTGTACCGTGACAACTATTGGGAACGAAACATGCTTTAGGGAGAGAGAAAAAAAGTTTGCTTCACATTTATAGAATCCACTCTGCAACTAAGCGTGGAAAATCTCACCGCACCGGAATCACAATGCACTGCTGAAGGGCCCCTGGAGAAGCCGTTTACTGGAGAGGCTGTTCCACTGTCTGCTACACAAGCGAATTCAAAGCTAGGAGCTGTTTTCATTCTCTACTAGTTTGGATTCGCCCTGAATCAAAGTTCATTCATTAGCAGCAATGTACTTTGTAAACTGTAACATACGCACTGGGTAGAACATTTGCCAACTTGTAAACAAAGAACACAAGCTCTTTCGGTTGGGGGGGGGGGGGGGGGGGGGAGAGAAGATTGGGACAATACTTCAAACTAAACCACGATAAAAGACAAACCAGCAAAAGGCGGACAGATCTCAGGAAGCTGCTCACAAAGAGTGACCGAGGTATGGAATGGGCGTTCGGGCAGATGAAAGCTCTGGAATCACTTAGCAAACAGTCTAATGTGACGGCGGGAAGACAAGGATGGCTAAACTAACCAGGGACCTTCCTCAACTGCATCTGTCTTGTGATCTATTCCTCTCAATGGATTTGCAGTCTGCAGGGGCGCCAATGTTCGCTGCGTTGTTACCGAGTGTCACTGGACTCAGGGTGTCCTACTCTAAATACCCCACATCTTACTGTCTCCCTCAACCCGTCCACTTAGTTAGAGTTAAGCTCCGGTATGTCGAGCTCCATAGAAATTGTAGAATTCATATTCCACCAGCAAAAAGCATCCAGTAATTTAACCATGAATACAGAGCCTCTGTGAAGTTTTAAGCAGAAATCCACCCTCTGTGGAAACGTCTATAATAGGGCGAACTCCTTGAATGTACATTGCCAAAGATTAAACTGAATCAGAGCACAGAGGAAGCTGGCAACAAAAGCTGAGTTTGAAAGGGGCTCAGTTAACCCAATATAAGACAAAAAAGGAACGAAAGAGGAATTTTGGGGGGGGAATTGTGTGTGCGCGGTGGGGCGAGGACGCGCGATATGGGTTTCGCCCCAACAATAACCTCACTGGAAACCTGCTCCAACATTGAACACGCGGGCTTGCCTCTCAGTCACACCCAGCCCGTGGTCCCGAATGAGTTGGCCTCGGTCATCACTCTCCTACAGCGAGAAAAGAAACACATTTCATGACAGATTGAAAGGTTTTCAATTTATCCGTGCAAATATTTCCCATCTAAAATCGCGCGAGCACTTTGCAAACGACGAGCGTGTGTCGGGGGACATGTTGGGCGGTGTTTTCAGCGAACTGCTTTTCTGTAAATCTAACTGAGGCAAAGCTGCCTCCGTGATAGCAGCTGGATTAAAATCCAGCTAAACAGCCTTCTTCGCATATCCTGAACTGAAGGGTTCAAACTAAAATGTGGATGTACGGTGGGGCGGGCGGGGTGGAACGGTAAATGCTCCGGAGACGGGAACTCATCGCAAATCAACCTGAGACGCATAAATGAGTGGCTGAAGCGTTTTGTCTGTCTGGCTAATCCATACCGTTCACCAGCCAAGAGGAACTTTCAAGCATTGGAACAAAGTGCTGCTGAGGCACCCTCTAATTCAAATGACTCATATTTTTGGAAAGCAGAGTGCCGAGCCACTGAATCAGAAAACCATGCAGCGCAGGAGGCGCATTTGGACCATCGCGTCCGAGCTGGTCCTCGCCAATTAGACTCATTTCCAACTCTTTCTCCTCCAACCCTGCGATTCTCCCCATGTAACCCCCCCCCCCCCCCCCCCCCTTTCAAAGTCACTGTTGAATCTGCTTTCACCAACCTGCAGATCATAATAACATTATTTAAAATATAAAACCTTTGGAACATGGTTATTTTCGATCAATCTTTTGATGGAGGGCTAAGGCGTCCCAGGATTTAAATCGGGATGTAATGGTCGAGGTCTGGGACGTGAATGGACGGCACCGTCGTCCACAGAGTGCGACCCCTGAGCAGCTGGGCTGGCGACAGGCCAGTGGACAGTGGGGCCGAGCGATAGGCCAGCAGGGCCTACCAGGTAGAAGTCGGATCCCGCATCGGCAGCCTTGCAGAGGAGCCGTTTGACTATGTGGACGCCCTTCTCCGCTTTGCCATTGGATTGGGGGTACAGGGGACTGGATGTCACATGCACAAAATTGTACCTCCTCGCAAAGTTGGACCATTCCTGGCTTGCGAATCAGGGGCCATTGTCCGACATCACAGTGAGTGGGATGGCGTGACGAGCAAAGGTCTCCTTGCAGGCACGGATGACTACAGACGATGTGATGTCGTGTAAATGTACCACCTCCGGGTAGTTTGAAAAATAGTCTACAATCAGAACATAGTCCCTGCCCAGCGCGTGGAACAAGAGGATGTGACCAACTCATGGGGCTGTAGGGTCTCACTTGGTTGGGCCGGCTGGAACCGCTGACAGGTGGGGCAGTTGAGCACTGTATTGGCGATGTCGTCATTGATGCCGGGCCAGTACACTGCCTCTCGGGCCCGTCGGCGGCACTTCTCCACGCCAAGATGGCCCTCGTGTAGCTGTTCCAAGACAAGCTGGCACATGCTGTGCGGGATGACAATGCGGTCCAGCTTCAGAAGGACACCATCGACTACCGCCAGATCGTCTCTGATGTTGTAGAACTGCGGGCATTGGCCCTTGAGCCACCCGTCTGTTAGGTGGCGCATGACAGGCTGTAGCAGGGGGTCAGCCGCAGTCTCGAGGCGAATTTGGACGAGGCGTTCATCCGTGGCCGGTAGATTGGAGTCCACGAAGGCCAAATGGGCGTCAGCCTGGCAGACGAATCCCGCTGGGTCACACGGGGTGTTGACTGCCCTGGACAGAGCGTCGGCTATGATCAGGTCTTTGCCCGGGGTGTGTACGAGCTGGAAGTCGTATCGCCGGAGTTTGAGCAGAATGCACTGGAGGCGAGGCGTCATGTCGTTCAAGTCTTTTTGTATTATATTGGCCAGCGGGCGATGGTCGGTCTCGACGGTGAATTGGGGAACGAGGTACACATAATCATGAAACTTGATGACACCGGTCAAAAGGCCCAGGCACTCCTTTTCTATCTGCGCGTAGCGCTGTTCCGTGGGGGTCATGGTGCGTGACGCATATGCAACAGGGGCCCATGATGAGGCCTCATCGCGTTGCATGAGCACTGCCCCAATGCCAGAGTGGCTGGCATCGGTCAAAATTTTTGTCTCTTTCGCTGGATGAAAAAAGACCAATACCGGGGCCGTGGTAAGTTTGGTTTTAAGTTCTCTCCATTCGCGCTCGTGGGCAGGAAGCCATTGGAAGTCTGTCGTCTTCCTGACCAGGTTCCTGAGAGCTGTGGTATGAGAGGCGAGGTTAGGGATGAACTTCGTTCGGAAGTTGACCATGCCCAGAAATCGGAGGACCACCTTCTTGTCCTCTGGCATTTTCATGGCTGTGATGGCAGCCACCTTGTCCGCATCCGGCCGCACACCCAACTGGGAGATGTGGTCCCCTCGGAACTTGAGTTCCGTCTGGCCGAAGGAGCATTTGGCTCTGTTGAGGCGTAGGTCCTGCTCCCGTATGCGTTTGAACACGCGCTGGAGGCGACTGATATGCTCCTGCGGGGTGGTGGACCAAATGATTATGTCATCGACATAGATGCGAACACCCTCAATGTCTTCCATCATTTGTTCCATGATCCTGTGGAACACCTCTGATGCCAATATGATCCCAAATGGCATCCTGTTGTAACAATATCTGCCAAAAGGGGTGTTAAAGGTACAGAGTTTCCTGCTGGATCTGTCTAGTTGAATTTTGCAGAATCCTTTCGAGGCGTCAAGTTTGGTGAAGAGCTGGGCGCGAGCCATCTCGCATGTGATCTCTTCGCGCTTGGGATTGGGTAATGATCCCTCATTACGTTGCGATTCAGATCCTTTGGATCAATGCAGATTCTGAGCTCGCCGGAAGGCTTTTTTACGCACACCATGGAACTGACCCAGTCGGTTGGTTCCGTAACTCTGGAGATCACTCCTTGGTCTTGGAGGTCCTGCAGCTGCTGCTTGAGGCGGTCCTTGAGGGGTGCTGGGACTCTGCGAGGTGCATGCACCACAGGTGTGGCATCCTGTCTGAGAAGGATCTTGTAAGTATATAGGAGCGTGCCCATGTCTTCGAAGACGTCGCGGTGCTGGTCGATGATGGCGTTGAGTTGCGCCCTGAAGTCAGCATCCTGGAAGGCAGACGTGTCATCAGGAGAGAGAGAGTGAACTCTTTGAACAAGGTTTAGCAGCTTGCACGCCTGTGCGCAAAGCAGAGAGTCCTTCAAGGAGCCCACGATCTCGAAAGGAAGGATGGCTTTTCGTGACTTGTGCGTCACTTCGAGTTGGCATGAGCCGGTAGCAGGAATGATGTTTCCAGTGTAGTCCAATAGCTGGCAGGCCGATGGGAGATTGGTTGGTTTGACACAAAGGCTTTGGAAAGCAGACAACGCCATGAGATTGGCGGAGGCACCAGTGTCCAGGCGGAATCGTATTTGGGACCGGTTGACCATCAGGGTGGCACACCACTCATCGTCTGGATCGATGCTGTATACCGACAGCGGCTGGTGTCTTTGCTTCGGGGACATCCTGTTTTTCGTTGCGACACCAACTCGTAAAGGCGCCTTCGGGTTCTCGGTGTCACTGCTGTGTGGGAGGTCGGAATTGGACTCGGTGACCGTGGGTTGAATTGCCTGGACATTCCTACGAGGTTGGCTGAAGCGATATGAATTGGCAGGCTGAGTTGCTCGACAGCAGACAGCATAGTGGCCAAGTCTTCCACATCGTAGGCATTGTCGAGATTTTGCGGGGCATTGCCGCTTTAAATGGGCGGAGCCACAGTTGCCGCACGTCGTGACATCAGCATGTTCGCTGCGCCACCGCGCATGCGCGGTGTGGTCATGGTGGTGCGCGCCTGCGCATTACGTTCCTCCATGTCGCCGTCCCCTCATTTGGTGTGTACAAGTACGGGCGTCTTCAAAAAGCGCGCGAAATGGCCGCCCTCATCCAGGCTGAGGCCCTGGAGGTGCTCAATCACTTGGACCTGTTCCGCCTCGTGGGGACCTTGCCACGCCATTTCAGCCGCTTGTATATGGGAGTACCGACTGGTGGCATTTTCATGTAGGACACAGGTCTTGATGGCGATCGTTTTTATTTATAACAAGAACTATAATGAAATACACAGCAAATAAAACTGGTTAACTATTATCTAATTCCTAACCCCCACTTTAACTTGCCCCCGCCCTCTACACACATGCACAAGACACACAGAGGGGAGGAGAACAGTGTAAAAATATAAGTTAAAGGGAAAAGGGTCTTTGTTTCAGATGGTTGTCTTAAAGCAGATCTTTTTTAAAGTATGCTTTCAGATCCATGTCTCTGTTTGCAGCCTGTGTTGGTTTCATTGTGGATTCATTTGTTCAGGTTCTCTGCAGGTTCAGGAATACATCAATTTACAGCCTTTCTGGAGAGGGAGAGAGAGAGGGCCAGGGAGGGGTGGGGGGTGGGGTGGGAGAGAGAACGAAAGAGTCAAACTCTGCTTTCCTTAGGTCTCTGGAAATCATCCCACTCAGGCTGGACCCAATCATGACCAGTTACCGAGCAGAATACGGCCTTTCGACCAATTCATTGGCCGCCAGCCAATCTATCGAACCGAGACCCACCCCATCTCTCGGGTGTTGAAAAATGTGGGTCATGCTGTCCAAAGCTAGCAGCACCATATACTATGTTGCGACTTCTTGATTTCCTCCTTCTCTCTGCTGCTTGACTTAAAGATGCATGTCCATTAAGCATCCATTGGTCAAAATGATAACAGCAAAAATGAAGAAGGGGGAAAAAGGAAATGAACAGGAAGCACCCTTACACATTGGAAACATTATAAAATACGTTATAATATCAAACCCATTCCTTGTGAATGATGTATTTAGTTGGGTAACTGAGACAGAAGGCCGTGCAGATTGAGGGAAGACACTAGGGTACTACAGAAGACAGTATTTCAAATAATCATGCACAGTGTACTTTTCCTTTGAACAGAAGTGTGCCTTGTCTTTCTTATTCATTCTAGTCAAACTGACAAACTATTTGCAGAAAGACACGCTCAACTTTATTTGAGTTGCTATACTGCCACGGAATTGTCCTGAATAAGTTACTTCAAATCTTTCAAAAAGAATCTCTAATCAAATAAAGACGCAATCTAAGAGCTATTTGTTTAACTCAGGGTAAACTTCTAACTTGGCAGTTAGTTACACAATGGGCACGTCCTGTGCAAACTATTTTAAAAAGGAAGGTGGGAGGAGATAGGGGAGGACAGGAGGTGAGACAAGCCAGAAGGGATTGCATATCATTTCCATAATGATGTTACTGTGTTACGATGATAAGATTCAACGTGGTTTGTGCTATTAAGTTCCGCATAAAGATCTCACAGTTTGTCAAAAATTTTTGCGAGAACACCGTTCCCTTTTAATCCCACGCAAAACTACAAATTAACATCAACAGATTTGAAACTTGTCATTATTTGCATATTCTAAGGCTTGTGGTCTTGGACTCTCCCGTTAAAATGTGCTAACAAGGAAAATTGCAATTTGCAATTGTAGCTTTCCCCTTCAGCTGGGAATCAGTTTCCCAGGTGTGGTTTATAGGTAAATGGGGCAGATAACCGTTATTTTAGATGTTCACAGGCAGCACGGTGGCACAGTGGTTAGTACTGCTGCCTCATGGCGCCGAGGTCCCAGGTTCGTGCCTGCCTCTGGGTCCATGTCGAGTTTGCACATTCTCCCCGTGCTTGCGTGGGTTTCGCCCCCACAATCCAAAAGATGTGCAGGCTAGGTGGATTGGCCACGCTAAATTGCCCCTTCATTGGAAAAAATGTACTGGGTACTCTAAATTTATTTTTCAAACATTTTTTTAAGGTGTGCACTTCCGTTGTTCTCTCAAAGGACTTCTCCAGTTGTTGTAAGTAAGCCTATGTTTTAGTAGATCCATCATTAAGGTGATAGTGAATTAGTGATAGCACCATGCATCTTGTTTAGTTTTTCCATGGTTGCTTTCAATAAGCACCCCGTTGTGGAGAATGGTGGGGGAGGCTGCTGAAGAAAATTGGTGCAAAGTACTGCGTCGAAACACCCACAGATCAGAAGTTCTTCAGGTATCCTAGGTGTGGACTAATGACTGTTCAGGAAAGCATAAAAATGGTTACTGATTCCTTCTTCCCTCCTTTATGATCAAAAGGTCGCAGTGACTTCTTAAAACAGCTCACCTGCAGCAGCCAGAAGGTGCTAATAGCAGTGGCCAGGATTATAATTGAATTTAGATTTCTTTGGCCCATGGGACCTGCTCTTGAAGTTTGTCAATGAATGAAGTGCAGGAAAATGAGCAGATCCACAGTGCTGATGGTTGCAGCATATCTCAGGTTGTATCATGCTTGTAATTTACTCACTGACAAAACTGCTGTACAATATGATCGCGGTGCCACTGCTTGCAATCTTGATTGCAATTTGATAAATGTGCACTTTTGTATTTAATTGAAATAAACGATAGACCGGGAGTGAGATGGAGAATTTATATCCCGGTTGCCTTTTGTATATTAAAACAATAGCGAAAAATCAATACATCATTAATAAAATGGAAAACATTGACAACCTTGGAAAAGATTTATTGAGATTTTGTATTTTCTGTTCGCTCTCATTCACCACTAACCTTGAATTGTATGATAGCCTCCAGCGCTGGTGAGATACCTCAGCAATCCGCTCCTTACATCGTTACTCCATAGCCTCAATGACCACTTCAAATGCTTTGTTGGCACATAACTGATGGATCTAAGCAACTGCTTCATTAGGGGCAGACGGTAGCAGTGTGGGGGCAGACGGTAGCATTGTGGGGGCAGCACGGTAGCATTGTGGGGCAGCACGGTAGCATTGTGGTTAGCACGATTCCTTCACAGCTCCAGGTTCCCAGGTTCGATTTCGGCTTGGGTCACTGCCTGTGCAGAGTCTGCACATCCTCCCCGTGTGTGCGTGGATTTCCTCCGGGTGCTCCGCTTTCCTCCCACAGTCCAAAGATGTGCAGGTTAGGTGGATTGTCCATGATAAATTGCCCTTAGTGTCCAAAATTGCCCTTAGTGTTGGGTGAGGTTACTGGGTTATGGGGATAGAATGGAGGTGTGGGCTTGGGTATGGTGCTCTTTCCAAGAGCCGGTACAGACTCGATGGGCCGAATGGCCTCCTTCTGCAGTGTAAATTCTATGATAAATTCTATGATTTCCGATTCCACTGATAGATCAGTATCTGTATTTTCTTATGCCTCATTAGTTTTATAATTATCGTCCCTGACATCAGTGATTATGTAATTTGTTGCCTTTCACTGAATGTCCAGAACATATTAAACACAATGGTCACTTTAGGAATGTCACCGTCAGGAAATTGTTGTGAAATAAGTTTGCACTAAACCTTATATAATATGCAAATTACCAGAATAAAGCTGATTCTAAATTGATCAGACGACAGTACCTACTTATGTTCACAGCAACTAAATTAACCAAGCTACTCCTGTTTCACTGAACATCTTAAGGACTGTAATTAAAAGCAAACTGAAGACCTTGTTCAATGCCGACCAGGGACTAGTTGTTAAATTCATGTTTTGGGATTAATATTTGTTCTAATCAATGTGGTGAATCTTAGTTCAAGGAGAAAGAACATTTTCCACAATTTGCAACTTCAGATGCTGTGAGATGTGCTACACTGGGTTGCCAGTAGGGTGCGGCTTCCCTCAGACCAACCTCTACCCCCACAGAGCCATTGTTATACCGTCAATTCTCTGTGAGACCATGAGAACGAGTGAATACTAGGCTTTATTATCCATGAACTCGCCTGCCAGTATCTGTTGTACAAATGAGTGCCACCCACAGGTCTATATATCCCCCTGTGAGGTTGGAGCAGAGGCGGAGCCCACCAGGGTTCCAGTACAGTACCTGGAAGTAGACCATATTATCATTTCCAGGTCATAGGTTACAGCACTATACAGACGGTTCATGCTTAGGTGAATACATGTTTAAAAAAATCAAGTCCAGCGGGGGTGACGTGGGGGTCATCAAATGTTCAGTCTGTCTGGAGGCCGGATCGTTCTTTTAGACCTCCTCAGCTCTGGCGATGCGGCGGGCATGGTTGTTGCAGGTGGTGACTCCGGGGGCGTGTTGTCTGGAGCTTGAGCTTCAGTCCGGCGTGTCGGAGACGATTGAGGGGTGGGGGTAAGCAGGGGGGTGGTGGGTGGTGCAGTGCAGGCGCGGGGCAATACAGGAGACCCAGGGGGTGTAAGGGGTGCTGGGGGTGGCGGGGGGCACCTTGGCATGGGAACCAGCTGCCGCAAGTTCACGTAGGAAGACCGTATCTTGCCGTCCGTCCTGGTGCGCAACGTAGGCGTACTGGGGGTTGGCGTGCAGCAGCTGGACCCTCTCGACCAGGGGGTCGGTCATATGGCTCCTCACGTGCCTCCGGAGAAGGACAGGTCCCGGAGTTGTCAGCCAGGATGGAAGCGAGACCCCAGAGATGGACTTCCTAGGGAAGACAAACACGCGGTCATGAGGGGTCTCATTCGTGACTGTGCAGAGGAGCGATCTAATGGAGTGGAGAACGTCGGGGAGGACCTCCTGCCAGCAGGGGATCAGGAGACTTCTAGGCCAGAGGGCCAGAAGGACGGCCTTCCATACCGTCGCGTTCTCCCTCTCCACCTGCCCGTTTTCCTGCGGGTTATAGCTCGTAGTCCTGCTCGAGGTGATGCCCTTATTGAGCAGGTACCGACGCAGCTCATCGCTCATGAACAATGTGCCCCGGTCGCTGTGGACGTACGCAGGAAAACCGGACAGTGTGAAGATGCTGTGCAGTGCCTTTATAACCGTGGCCGAGGTCATGTCGGGGCGGGGACAGCGAAGGGGAAGCGGGAGTACTCATCAACGACGGATAGGAAGTATACATTATGGTTGATAGAGCGGAGGGGCCCTTTGAAGTCAATACTGAGACGCTCAAAGGGCCAGGAGGCCTTTACCAGGTGGGCCTTGTCTGGCCGGTAGAAGTGCGGTTTGCACTCCGCGCGGACTTGGCAGTCCCTGGTCATGGCCTTGACCTCCTCAGTGGAGTTGGGCAGGTTGCGGGCCTTAATAAAGTGGGTAAGCCGGGTGACCCCCGGGTGACAGAGGTCATCGTGGATAGCCCGAAGTCGGCTATCTTGCGTGCTGGCGCATGTGCCGCGGGACAGAGCATCTGAGGGCTCATTGAGCTTCCCAGGACGATACTTGATATCGTAATTGTAGGTGGAGAATTCGATCCTCCACCTCAAGATTTTGTCATTCTTAATCTTGCCCCGTTGTGCGTTGTCGAACATAAAGGCAACCGACCGCTGGTCGGTGACGAGGGTGAACCTCCTACCGGCTCGGTAGTGCCTCCAGTGCCGTATGGCTTCCACTATGGCTTGTGCTTCCTTCTTGACCGAGGAGTGTCAGATTTCGGAAGCATGGAGGGTTCTAGAGAAGGCGGCTACTGGTCTGCCCGCCTGGTTGAGGGTGGTGGCCAGGGCGACGTCTGATGCATCGCTCTCTACCTGGAAGGGGACGGACTCATCCACCGCGTGCATTGCGGCGTTAGAGATGTCAGCCTTGATGCGGCTGAAGGCCAAGCGGGTCTCAGCCGTCAGGGGAAATGTGGTGGTTTTAATAAGTGGGTGGGCTTTGTCCGCATAGTTGGGGACCCACTGGGCTTAATTGGAGAATAGCCCCAGTTGGCGTTTGAGGGCCTTGAGGCTGTGGGGAAGAGGAAGTTCCATGAGAGGGCGCATGCGGTCGGGGTCGGGCCCTAGGACTCCATTCTCCACGACGTAACCGAGGATGGCTAGTCGGGTAGTGCGGAAAACGCACTTCTCTTTGTTATATGTGAGGTTGAGGGATTGGGCGGCCTGGAGGAACCTCTGAAGGTTGGTGTCATGGTCCTGCTGATCGTGGCCGCAGATGGTAACATTGTCCAAGTACGGGTATGTAGCCCGCAACCCGTACTGGTCCACCATTCGGTCCATCGTTCTCTGAAAAACCGAGACCCCATTAGTGATGTCGAAAGGGACCCTGAGGAAGTGGAAGAGTCGGCCGGCTGCTTCCAAGGCAGTGTAGTGGCGATCTCCCGGGCGGATCGGGAGCTGGTGGCAGGCCGACTTCAGATCGACCATTGAGAACACCCGGTACTGTGCGATCTGGTTGACCATCTCCGCTATGTGGGGGAGGGGGTATGCATTTAGCTGCGTGAACCGGTTAATGGTCTGGCTGTAGTCCACAACCATCCGATTCTTTTCCCCGGTCCGGACGACCACCACTTGTGCCCTCCAGGGGCTGTTGCTGGCCTTGATGATCCCTTCCCTCAACAGTCGCTGGACCTTCGACTTGATAAAAATCATGTCTTGGGAACTGTACCGCCTGCTCCTGGTGGCGACGGGCTTACAGCCGGGAGTGAGGTTCGCAAAGAGGGAAGTGGGGGGGGACCTTGAGGGTCGCGGGGCTGCATACCGTGAGGGGGGGTAAGGGTCCGCTGAACTGTAGGGTCAGGCTTCGGTGACTGCATTGGAAGTCTAATCCAAGCAGTAGGGGGGCGCAGAGGTGAGGGAGGACGTACAGCTTAAAACGAGCGTACTCGGCGCCCTGCATCACGAGGTTAGCAATAGAGTACCCCCGGATCTGAACCGAATGGGATCCGGAGGCAAGGGAGATTGTTTGGGATGCGGGTAGATGTGAAGTAAGCAGCGCCTTACCGTGTCAGGGTGAACAAAGCTCTCCGTGCTCCTGGAGTCAAAAAGACAGGGGGTCTCGTGCCCGTTGACCAAGACGACCATCATGGAATTTTTCAGGTGCTTTGGCTGGTCGAGGGTGACTGCGCCAAGCTGTGGGTAGCCTGTGTGGTCGGCAGTATCACAAAATGGCGGCCCCCATGAGTCGCATGTGTCGGGCTGGGTCGAATATGGCGACCAAGATGGCGGCCCCCATCAATCACACGTGTTGGCCGGTGCCGGAGCCGGTGGCCAAGATGGCGGCCCCCATGAGTTGCACGTGCCGGTCGGTGTTGGAGCCGGCGACCAAGATGGCGGCCCCCATGAGTCGCACGAGGCTGATGACGCATCTGAAGGGGGCATTCCCGGCTGGCACGCAGCCACATTGTGGGGTCTGCGGGCCTGTGAGTCCATGGGTCGGGCCTGGTGAGTTTTCGACTTCTGGGCTTTAGGTCGGTCCAGACAGGCTCTGGCGAAGTGTCCCTTTTTGCCACAGTCACTGAACGTCGCTGGGCAGGCTGGGCAACGCTGCCGGGGGTGTTGACTCTGGCCGCAGAAGTAGCACTGCGGTTCCCCGGTCTGGACGGGCAGCCGCGCGGCACAGGCCTGTGACGTAGTCGGGTCTGATGGGGGCCGCGACGATGGTGTCCACAAGTGTTTCGCTGGGTCCGCGGGGAACGCACTGAGGCTCTGGTAGGCCACCTCTAACGAGGTGGCTAGTTTTACCGTGTCCCGCAGGTCAGTGGTCCCATTTTCCAGCAGGCACTGCCTGATGTAGTTCGATCAGACCCTAGCCACGCAGGTGTCCCGGATCTGTAGGCTCATGTGCTCCTCCGCCGTCACATCCCGATAGCTGCAGTTCCTTGCTGGTAGGGTCAGGTTTTCCAGGTACTCATCCAGCGATTCCCCGGCGTGTTGACGGCGAGTAGTGAGGAGGTGTCGGGCGAACACCTCGTTTACGGGCTTCACGAAATGCGCCTTGAGGGTCGCGACCGCAGCCTCATACGTGGCAGCTTTCTCTATCATCACGGAAATTCGATGGCTCACCCGAGCGTGAAGGAGTTGCAGCTTGAGGGTTTCAGAGGGAGGCATTGTGGAGGAGTCGAGGTAGGCCTCGAAACAGCGAAGCCAGTGTTCGAAGATCTCCTTGGCCTCTGTCGCTCGCGCGTCGAGTTCGAGCTTATCTGGCTTTAGAGTGGCTTCCATGGTGCTGTCGATGGATAATAAATTGTTATACCGTCAATTCACTGTGAGACAGTGAGAAAGAGTGAATACTAGGCTTTATTAACCAGGAACTCGCCTGCCAGTATCTGTTGTACAAATGAGTGCCACCCACAGGTGGCCGGTCTAGATATCCCCCGGTGATTCCAGTACAGTACCTGGAAGTAGACCGTATTATCATTTCCAGGTCATAGATCACAGCACTATGCAGACAGTTCATACTTAGGTGAATACATTCACCACAGCCATCTTGTTCCGAAGTTGTGATTTTACTGAGTACTGACCTTTGTTCTTCTATGAGCATACTATTCTCTATTACCTTTATGCCACTATCAGCACCTTCAATATTCCTTAACATTCCCTTTGTCCTGTGCCCTAAACATCTTGTCAAATCTCTTCGAGCTCACATCGATCACGGCCTTCTACTTTGCTCCACCTGCTCTGAAACAGTATAAAACCCATCACATTTCTTCCCTTTGTTATAGTAACCCGTACCACCACAACATTCCTTTGTGCTCCCACCACTTGAATGGCTTCCTGTACCACGTGCGATGATCAGTCAGCTCATTCAACCTGTAGACCCTTTCATCCAAGATGCTCATTCTCAGCCCTGCTCCTCTTTACCTCTGCAATCATCTGCCCTTTGTGCTTGAACAAACTTTCTAACATTGACTTGCTTTGCAGTCTCCCTCTCTTCCCTGCACCTTGTGGACTAGATCTTAATGCCTTCGCATCCTAAGACTTTGATTCTTCACCTTCCGTTGTTCTGTTTTTTCTGTCATTTGTCCCTCCTTCAAAAATTCCCTCTCTCACCATACCTTCCACCAACTTCTCTTAATTTTATGCTTATGAGCCCTCAGTGTCCATATTAGTTTCTGTAAATGCTGGGGCATTTCGCAATGTTTAAAATGCTGTATCAATGTAGAGAGAATGGGTGAAAAGTTTAGGTGATGAGTCACCATTGTAAGCAATCAATAGAAGAATAGTATCAAGAGAAGCTCAGCTAGCCCAATGGGACTGGCAAATGAGGCAGCACTTGGTGGAAAACAAGAAAGGTACCATGACCATGGGGATTAGGATCAGTAAGATTCCGGAATACATAAAGGTTGGCCGGGTGATTAACAGTGAGATTGTGTGTTGGGGACCTGGCTGGAAGTGAGAGCCTTCCGGAGAATGCCAAACAAGAAGCCAGAACCATTGTAAATAACGAAAGACAATCAATGTATATTAAAAAAAAATGTTATTTGATGTTCGTTCACAATTACCTTTGTTTTGTATAACATTAAAAATCTTTAATAAAAACATTTTTTAAAAACACAGTTAGGTTGAGTGTCTTGGGTTACAGGAAGATATAGATCGGATGGTCAAATGGGCAGAAAAGAGCTGATGGAATTTAACTGAAAAGTGTGAGGTGAATCACTTTGGAAGGAGTAATGTGACCAGGAAGTATTCAATTAATAGCATGACACTGGGATGTTCTGAGGAATAAAGGGACCTTGGCGTGTTTGTCCGTAGATCTCTGAAGGCTGAAGGGCGGGTTAATACGGTGGTGAAAAGGGCATATAAGAACATAAGAACTAGGAGCAGGAGTAAGCGATCTGGCCCCTCGAGCCTGTTCCGCCATTCAATGAGATCATGGCTGATCTTTTGTGGACTCAGCTCCACTTTCCGGCCCGAACACCATAACCCTTAATCCCTTTATTCTTCAAAAAACTATCGATCTTTATCTTAAAAACATTTAATGAAGGAGCCTCTACTGCTTCACTGGGCAAGGAATTCCATAGATTCACAACCCTTTGGGTGAAGAAGTTCCTCCTACACTCCGTCCTAAATCTACCTCCCCGTATTTTGAGGCTATGCCCCCTAGTTCTGCTTTCCCCGACCAGTGGAAACAATCTGCCCGCATCTCTCCTATCTATTCCCTTCATAATTTTATATGTTTCTATAAGATCCCCCCTCATCCTTCTAAATTCCAATGAGTACAGTCCCAGACTACTCAACCTCTCTTCGTAAGCCAACCCCTTCAGCTCTGTGATTAACCTAGTGAATCTCCTCTGCACACCCTCCAGTGCCAGTATGTCCTTTCTCAAGTAAGGAGACCAAAACTGAACACAATACTCCAGGTGTGGCCTCACTAACACCTTATACAATTGCAGCATAACCTCCCTAGTCTTAAACTCCATCCCTCTAGCAATGAAGGACAAAATTCCATTTGCCTTCTTAATCACCTGTTGCACCTGTAAACCAACTTTTTGCGACTCATGCACTAGCACACCCAGGTCTCTCTGCACAGCAGCATGTTTTAATATTTTATCATTTAAATAATAATCCCTTTTGCTGTTATTCCTACCAAAATGGATAATCTCACATTTGTCAACATTGTATTCCATCTGCCAGACCCTAGCCCATTCACTTAGCCTATCCAAATCCCTCTGCAGACTTCCAGGATCCTCTGCACGTTTTGCTTTACCACTTATCTTAGTGTCGTCTGCAAACTTGGACACATTGCCCTTGGTCCCCAACTCCAAATCATCTATGTAAATTGTGACCAGTTGTGGGCCCAACACTGATCCCTGAGGGACACCACTAGCTACTGATTGCCAACCAGAGAAACACCCATTAATCCCCACTCTTTGCTTTCTATTAATTAACCAATCCTCTATCCATGCTACTACTTTCCCCTTAATGCCATGCATCTTTATCTTATGCAGTAACCTTTTGTGTGGCACCTTGTCAAAGGCTTTCTGGAAATCCAGATATACCACATCCATTGGCTCCCTGTTATCTACCGCACTGTTAATGTCCTCACAAAATTCCACTAAATTAGTTAGGCACGACCTGCCCTTTATGAACCCATGCTGCGTCTGCCCAATGGGACAATTTCCATCCAGATGCCTCGCTATTTCTTCCTTGATGATAGACTCCAGCATCTTCCCTACTACCGAAGTTAAGCTCACTGGCCTATAATTACCCCCTTTCTGCCTACCTCCTTTTTTAAACAGTGGTGTCACATTTGCTAATTTCCAATCCGCCGGGACCACCCCAGAGTCTAGTGAATTTTGGCAAATTATCACTAGTGCATTCGCAATTTCCATAGCTATCTCTTTTAGCACTCTGGGATGCATTCCATCAGGTCTAGGAGACTTGTCTACCTTTAGCCCCATTAGCTTGCCCATCACTACCTCCTTGGTGATAACAATCCTCTCAAGGTCCTCACCTGTCATAGCCTCATTTCCATCAGTCACTGGCATGTTATTTGTGTCTTCCACTGTGAAGACCGACCCAAAAAACCTGTTCAGTTCCTCAGCCATTTCCTCATCTCCCATTATTAAACCTCCCTTCTCATCCTCTAAAGGACCAATATTTACCTTAGCCACTCTTTTTTGTTTTATATATTTGTAGAAACTTTTACTATCTGTTTTTATATTCTGAGCAAGTTTACTCTCATAATCTATCTTATTCTTCTTTATAGCTTTTTTAGTAGCTTTCTGTTGCCCCCTAAAGATTTCCCAGTCCTCTAGTCTCCCACTGATCTTTGCTACTTTGTATGTTTTTTCCTTCAATTTGATACTCTCCCTTATTTCCTTAGATATCCACGGTCGATTTCCCCTCTTTTTACCGTCCTTCCTTTTTGTTGGTATAAACCTTTGCTGAGCACTGTGAAAAATCACTTGGAAGGTTCTCCACTGGTCCTCAACTGTTTCATCATAAAGTCTTTGCTCCCAGTCTACCTTAGCTAGTTCTTCTCACATCCCATTGTAATCTCCTTTGTTTAAGCACAAAAGACTGGTGCTTGATTTTACCTTCTCACCCTCCATCTGTATTTTAAATTCCACCATATTGTGATCGCTCCTTCCGAGAGGATCCCTAACTATGAGATCCTGAATCAATCCTGTCTCATTACACAGGACCAGATCTAGGACCGCTTGTTCCCTCGTAGGTTCCATTACATACTGTTCTAGGAAACTATCGCGGATACATTCTATAAACTCCTCCTCAAGGCTGCCTTGACCGACCTGGTTAAACCAATCGACATGAAGATTAAAATCCCCCATGATAACTGCTGTACCATTTCTACATGCATCAGTTATTTCTTTGTTTATTGCATGCCCCACCATAATGTTACTATTTGGTGGCCAATAGACTACTCCTATCAGTTACTTTTTCGCCTTACTATTCCTGATTTCCACCCAAATGGATTCAACCTTATCTTCCATAGCACCAATGTCATCCCTTACTGTTGCCCGGATGTCATCCTTAAATAACAGAGCTACACCACCTCCCTTACCATCCACTCTGTCCTTCCGAATAGTTTGATACCCTCGGATATTTAACTCCAAGTCGTGACCATCCTTTAACCATGTTTCAGTAATGGCCACTAAATCATAGTCATTCACGATTTGCGCCATCAACTCATTTACCTTATTCCGAATACTACGAGCATTCAGGTAAAGTACACTTAAGTTGGCCTTTTTTACCTCTGTTCTGAATCTTAACACCTCGATCAGTAACCTCTCCTAAGTTATATTTCCTCTTAACCTTTCTCCTAATTTTCCTTGTCGTTGAACCCATATCTTCATGTAACAACCTGCCGCGTCGCTTACCATTAATGTTTTCACTTCCCGTTTTATTCCTTTTAGTATTCCTGGTCCTATTCACTGAGCTCCCCTCAGTCACTGTACCTTGTACTGTTGCCCTTTTTGATTTTTGACTGTGGCTTCTCTGCCTTACACTTTCCCCCTTACTGCCTTTTGTTTCTGTCCCTGTTTTACTACCTTCCAACTTCCTGCATCGGTTCCCATCCCCTGCCACATTAGTTTAAACTCTCCCCAACAGCTCTAGCAAATACCCCCCCGAGGACATCGGTTCCAGTGCTGCCCAGGTGCAGACCGTCCGGTTTGTACTGGTCCCACCACCTCCCCCAGAACCGGTTCCAATGTCCCAGGAATTTGAATCCCTCCCTCTTGCACCATCTCTCGAGCCACGCATTCATCCTATCTATCCTGACATTCCTACTCTGACTAGCTCGTGGCACTGGTAGCAATCCTGAGATTACTACCTTTGAGGTCCTACTTTTTAGTTTAACTCCTAACTCCCTAAATTCAGCTTGTAGGACCTCGTCCCGCTTTTTACCTATATCGTTGGTGCCTATGTTCACCACGACAGCTGGCTGTTCACCCTCCCCCCCCCCCCCCCAGAATGTCCTGCAACCACTCCGAGACATCCTTGGCCCTTGCACCAGGGAGGCAACATACCATCCTGGAGTTTCGATTGCGTCCGCAGAACCGCTTGTCTATTCCCCTTACAATTGAGTCCCCTATCACTATAGCCCTGCCATTCTTCTTCCTGCCCAGATGCACAGCAGAGCCAGCCATGGTGCCATGAACCTGGCTGCTGCTGCCTTCCCCTGGTGAGCCATCTCCCTCAACAGTATCCAAAGCGATATAATCTGTTTTGCAGGGAGATGACCGCAGAGGACACCTGCACTGCCTTCCTACTCTTGTTCTGTCTTTTGGTCACCCATTTTCTATCTCCCTCAGTACCTTTCACCTGCGGTGTGACCAACTCGCTAAACGTGCTATCCACGACATCCTCAGCATCGCGGATGCTCCAAAGTGAGTCCATCCGCAGCTCCAGAGCCGTCAAGTGGTCTAACAGGAGTTGCAACTGGACACACTTCTTGCATGTGAAGGAGCCAGGGACAGTGGACGTGTCCCTGAGCTCCCACATCGCACGCGAGGAGCATGACGCGGGTCTGAGATCTTCTGCCATGTCTTCAACCTTTGGTTAACTTCAACAATTACAATTTACCCACAAAAATTAAATAAATAAAGAAACAACGAAGAAAAAAAAAAATCAATATACCAATGAAAAGAAAACAGAAACACTACTTACCAGTCACTGACCTCCAGTCTTCCTCTTGATCTTCACAGCGGTTGTTTTTTTTTGGTTAGAGGAGGGGGTAGGGAGGGAAACACTGAAGAAGTGTTTCGGGTTTAAGTGTCACTTGACAACAGCTCCTCCACAAAGTACCTTCAAATTAGGGTGACCACAACGGAGGTATGCAAATTTCCCTTGCATGGGACACTCGCTTTTATTAATTGGGGCATAGATTACAAAAGCAGGGAGGTCACATTGGAGTTGTATAGAACTTTGGTGAGACCACAGTTGGAGTACTGTGTGCAATTCTGGTCGCCATATTATAGGAAGAATGTGATTGCACTGGAGGGGGCGCAGAGGTGATTTACCAGGATGTTCCCTGGGACGGAACATTTAAGTTATGAAGAGAAGTTGGATAGGCTTGGGTTGTTTTTGCTGGAGTATAGAAGGTTGAGGGGTGAGCTGATTGAGGTGTACAAGATTAGGAGGAGCTTGGATAGGGAGCAGCTATTCCCCTGGGTTGAAAGGTCAGTTACGAGAGGACACAAGTTCAAGGTCAGGGGCAGGAGGTTTGGGGGGGGATTTAAAGAAAAGCTTTTTCACCCAGCCGTTGGTGATGGTCTGGAAGGTACTGCCTGGGAGGGTGGTAGAGGCGGGTTGCCTCACATCCTTCAAAATGCACCTGGATGAGCACTTGGCACATCATAACAGTCAAGGCGTTCGACCAAGTGCTGGCAAATGGGATCAGTAGGCAGGTCAGGTGTTTTTCATGCGTTGGTGCAGACTTCTGTGTTGTATTGTTCTGTGATTCTGATTCTGTAAGGAAAGAAGGCCTTTTGAGGAAAACAGCAATTGATTACATAAACTGCTCATGGTGTTTTAATGATTGAATGGAAGAGCATTAGCACCCTTGTCCATTTAGGAATCAATGGTCTTATTCTATCTTGGTATTGCCCCTTCATAGACCTATGTAGTGCCTGGTGTTGTTCCTCTCTTGGGACTAATAGATTGTCATCACACTACTGGCAAGATGGAATAATGTCATAATTACCAGCAGCTTAGATGCACCAAAGCTCAGTATCACTCTCGAAATGTCAGTCCCTCCGACAATATCAACTCCACTGGACAATAAAATGAGTCCACCTGGACAGAACAGCTGACCATCACAAGTTTCATTTTCAGGTTCTTCTTAATCGTATGAGGGTTTTATGCCACATACCCTACATCGTTCAATAGCGTTCATTGGAAACATTTGACATCAATTGTGCTCAAAAGCAATCATATTGCTATCGTTTGACATAAATTACGTTCAAAGGTACTTATTTTGCACCCATTTAACATTGCAAGTAGTGTAACTAACATCGTTATCATCAATTTCCCCAAATTGCACTGCTCAAACAATTGCTAAGAGTATTCAGACACCAAAAATGATCAGAGTTTATTTTCTATACTTTTGAATTTTGATAGCTTCAAACATCTTAAAACTAAGCTAACTTTAGACAAAGCAGACTCTGTCTTAACATATGTTTTGATAAGCTCATTTTATGTTTTTTTTCACAACCTATAACTGGTGCAGCACATCCCTGAGCTTCCCCTGCCCATCATTTGCAACAGTTTTCTCTCCTACCAACCCCCCAAATAATCCCATCCCCCCAAATCTTATCAGTTTTCTTCCCCTCCCGCCCTTGTTTGCCTCCCCTTTCCCCCTCCCCTTCTTTCTCTCCCTCCTCTCTCGCCTCCCCTATCCCTCTCTCCCTCCCTTCTCTCTGTCCCCCCCTCCCCCCACCCACTCAGATGGAGAGTTCCGGTTGCAGAGCTGGCTGAACTGCAAGTGATAGTGAAGTTGACTCTGCTGCAGTTTCCCAGCAGCAATGGTGGCAGGAGCAAGATAAATATTGGGTTCAAGTTGGATTGGAGCATCAGGGGATGGGGGTGGCCATGGAAGAGCCCAGAGTTTAGCAGCTGTGAGGCCAGTGGCATGGAGTTCAGCAGCAGGGCCAGGGACCTGAAGTTCAGTGGTGTGGCTGTGAGACTGGAGAGAGGTGGGGTAGGGGAGTTTAGACCTGAGAATGGGGGTGGAGTGTGTTGGTGGAAGTTTAGACCCTGAGTCAGAGTTTAGACCTTGACATTCGGCAGGGGGGGGGGGGGCAGACGTCTTATCTGAGACAGGGGATTTAGTGGGGGTGGGGGGTTGGTGGTGGTGTTGGAAGTTTAGACCCTGTGTCCTGATAGGGAGATATTAGAAACTTGGATCCAGAAATGGAGTCCAATATGTAGCAGGCAATTTGGAGGTTAAACAGGCTGAAGGAAAAGACAGCTAGCAGCAGAGTCAGAGGGATATGCCTTCAGCCTGAGTTACCTTGTCCCATTCAGACTTAACCTCATTAGTGGGAATACACAGGATGCCCTGGTTCAGCCAGAATGATCCACTCAAGATCCATTGTCATTCGGGACAACCGTGTTTGACCAGCCATCAACCCATCACAGAGTCAATGATCTATCTGTCAGTGGAAAATTAGCTGCATATAAATCACGTAGCTCTGTCCTTTTGTGTAAATGGGAGTGGGCAATCAGCCAAGATAACGAGAATAGATTCAAGTCTGGCCACCTCAGGGGAGAGCCTTTATTTGCAGGAATGGGCGGAGCTTAGAGAGAGAGTGAGAGAGACAGACAGGAAATGCTGTTTTGAACAGTTACAGGCAGAAGGCTGTGGAAATCTACCATGGAGATCATGAATGTTGTCACCGAGACAGACTTTGAAAAAAAGATTCTGAACAAATGTCCCTAACAGAAGAAAAGTGCGCTGTAAATGCAAATATTTCCTTTGTCTGACTGTGATAGTGGAACAAGAGCTGCATGTTCATGTACACTGTTGTGTAATGGGAACTAATGTGTCAATGTTAAGAAACTGAATGTAATCTGTTAGTGTTAGAACTGAATCAAAAGTTTAAATATTGTTTTCCTTTGTTTTAATAAAGTTTGTTCATAAAATAACCAAGCCTTATTCCTTATATTATCACTTCTGGAATGAATCGATCTTTCCGCACCGCATTAAAACTTAAAAAAGTTATGGCATCTGGTTCAGCCACTTAGCCTCTGTTTGAGAGCTGACCAGGCGTCCATAACACCTGAGACTGTGGTGTGCGCGGATGGGGGTATGTGGGAAGTATCGACCCCAAAACTAAAATGAGTTAAGAACTGATGGAGATCTGGTGATGTACTTTTGGACTAAATGAAAAAAACTGGCTAAATTAAGATATTATTTAAGTAATCACTTTCTTTGTATTTTTCAATGCAGGTTGTTGAGCGCAGTTGATAGCTTCAAATGGGTTTTGCCATTTGATTGTATCTGATGTAAAAGATGGCTGATGACTGCATACAGAACTCATTCCAAATGAAAGCATTTGTTATCAAATGACTGCTGGTTGTTTTGGGGCATATTTGAATGCATTTTCGGAGAGGGGTTCTTTCGAGAGATGTTGGGTTCTGATGCTACTTTCTCCATCAAGTGACTCAGTAAGCATTTTTCCAATGGAAGTGGTGGCAGGAAGAATCGCTCAAGTGGAATGTAATTTACATATGGTGACTCTGGCTGCGTCACAGGTTATAGGTTCAGCAATCTTACACTTCATTTCCTCAAGTCGATGGTGTGGTCTGTTATTGTCTGACTAAACCCGCACAATATGAGACCATGAGTAAGTACAAGATACTGCTGGTACAGTCATGGCTGATGCTGATGAGAAGCCTTCCATTATTTTAGACACATTTTAAGGTCTGAAGCTGGCTTCATTTCACATTTATTCCCTATATTTTGTTAAGAGCATTGAAACAGTTTATTGGAAATGACTGAAACTCCTGGCCACAGGCCAGAAAAGCAGACACTGTACTATTCAAAGGGATTTCTCCCCCACGCTTGTGAGAACAGCTTCAATGTGACTTATGCCAACTTGAGAGAAAGAGCTGAGGTATGTCATTGGTATGCTTCTGGGAATTAAAGCTCATGAGTGGATGACTAAAAGACCCTTAAAGGGAAATGGCATGAAAAAGCTGCCCACATGATTTCTCTAGCTTTTAAGCATGTTTGTTGGTGAAGAATGGAACATTTGTATCATTTGCATACGTTAGCACTGCATATTATGTTATATCACAATTTACAGTCCTAGAGCTTTACAGCACAGAAAGAGGCCGTTCAGCCCGTCGTGTCTGCGCTGGACATCAAGCACCAATCGGTTCTCATCCCATTTTCCAGCACTTGGTATGTAGCCTTTTATGCAATGGCATTTCAAGTCCACATCTAAATGCTTCTTAAATGTTGTGAGGGTTCCCGTCTCTACTCCCCTTTCAAGCAGTGAGTTCCAGATTCCCACCATCCTTTGGGTGAAAAGGTTTTTTCTCAAATCCCCTCTAATCTTAATCTATGCCCCCGATTACTGACCCTTCTACAAAGGCGAAACGTTTCCTCCTATCTACCCTATCTATGTCCCTCATAATTTAATTTTCTTCAGGACCTTCAGGAAGGAAGTCTAGACTGCTGCCTGTATGTGGCTACAGAGTATTTAAATTCTGGCGCTCTGATGTCAATAGGATGCTGACACCATTTTCATTGGAAAAATCAGAAGTTGGGATTGTACTGTACTACTATTAGGAAGTGCTATTTAATTTAAAGGGGTAATCACCTGCAAGTATTGTCCCCAGATCATTGGAACCTGTTTGTAATTCATCCTATTGGAGTCTTTCCAGATGTTTCTGCCTTAGAAATTACTGTAATTCTGCTTCATCATACTTCAGAACTAGTCAATAAGGCCAGAGATATCACACTGTGCTCAATATTTTAGCCATTTGCCTCTTGTTGGAAGAGGAGAACAGCAGCAGAATCTGTTTCATTGCACCTTCCTGACGTCTGAGGAGAGTCCCTCTGCATGCCTTTCCCAAGGATCTCTACTATTCTCAATCCGTCTAGGTGCTTTTGTCTGAGTAACAAGGCAGCCCAAATTTCTCAAGACTGGCAAAAAATCTCCATAGAGTGAAAGGATGATTTTCTTTCAGAGATATATTTACTCTGGGCACTGTGTATGCCTGAAATTCTGTTTTCCAATTCGATGAACTGCCTATCACCAATGCAACCCATGGACAACTCACTTATTAAATGCAAATGTGGTGTGACCATCAAAGTGGTTCTGGCCTCTCTTGATGACACAGGGTGGACAGCCTGACCTTTCTGCTAACTTCTCGAAAACTGCCTTAAGTGAAAATATAAACCAAAGGATTTCACCATTCCCTTTTCTTAAGATTACTAAATTAAATCTCAACACTGTCACTTGTTAAATGCAAGACCAGATGTGTCATATTAGATGAAGGACCCCAAACACTGGATTGAGACTACAGGAACTGCATTTATTTGAAGGTCTGATATTAATTTCTAACTTTTGCTTTCCCCTTCAACCTCTCTTGAAGATGGGAATGCTGAACAGTTACATAAGTTCATAAGAGCAGAATAGGCTATTTGGCCCATCGAGTCTGCTCTGTCATTCGATCATGGCTGATCTCATCGTAGCCTTAACTCCACCATTCTGTCCGTTCTCCATAACCCTTCAACTCATTACCAATTAAAAATCGGTCCAACTCCTCCTTAAATTTACTCACTGTCCCAGCATCCATGACACACTGGGATACTGAATTCCACAGATTCACAACCCTTTGGAAGAAGTAGTTTCTCCTCAACTCCGTTTTAAATTTGCTACCTCTTCATAGAATTTACATAGAATTCACAGTGCAGAAGGAGGCCATTCGGCCCATCGAGTCTGTACCGGCTCTTGGAACGAGCACCCTACCCAACACCTCCACCCTATCCCCAAAACCCAGTAACCCCATCCAACACTAAGGGCAATTTGGGACACTAAGGGCAATTTATCATGGCCAATCCACCTAACCTGCACATCTTTGGACTGTGGGAGGAAACCGGAGCACCCGGAGGAAACCCACGCACACACGAGGAGGATGTGCAGACTCCGCACAGAAAGTGACCCAAGCCGGAATCGAACCTGGGACCCTGGAGCTGTGAAGCAATTGTGCTATCCACAATGCTACCGTGCTTATCCCAAGGCTCATTCTAAAATGCCCCACAAAAGGAAGCATCCGCTCCGTCTCTACTTTATCCATACCTTTTATCACCTTGTATACCTCAATTTGATCTCCCCCTATTCTTCTAAACTCTAAAGAGCAGAGGCCTAAACTGTTCAACTCTCTTCATATGACAAACTCCTCATCTCTGGAATCAACCTACTGAATCTCCTCCAATGCCACTACATCTTTCCTCAAATAAGGGGACCAAAACTGTGCACAATGCACTAGGTGTGGTCTCACCAATGCCGTGTATAGTTGCAACAACACTTCCTTACCTTTAGACTCTATATCTATGCATTCAATTAGCAAAGACAGAACCTTTCCTAAATGTCAGGTGGCAGCACAGTAGCACAAGTGGATAGCACTCTGGCTTCACAGCGCCAGGGTCCCAGGTTCGATTCCCCGCTGGGTCACTGGCTGTGCGGAGTCTGCATGTTCTCCCCGTGTCTGCGTGGGTTTCCTCCGGGTGCTCCGGTTTCCTCCCACAGTCCAAAGACGTGCAGGTTGGGTGGATTGGCCATGCTAAATTACCGTTAGTGTCCAATAAAGGTTAGGAGGGGTTATTGGGTTACGGGGATAGGGTGGAAGTGAGGGCTTAAGTGGGTCGGTGCTGACTCGATAGGCCAAATGGCCTCCTTCTGCACTGTATGTTCTATGTTCTATTTGTGAGCCTCGACAATACGTAGCAACAGTGAAAAATTCAACTGTATGTGCATGAACACTGTAGGAATGTATCAACTGTGGAAACATTGACTGCACTCCCTAGTACAAACTAGCACAGTTTCAAAGGACCAATGGGTTGACCAATTAAATTTGCAGTCTATAGATCTATTGTCAGTATATGGTTTTAGCAATTAAAGGTGAGGAGTTGACTCTGTGAATTTGTTGTCACACACCCAGTTTGAACGTGTCTCAGTCTAGACAAAAAGTGGAGAAAATTAATACTGCCTGAGTTTGAGGCCATCACAGCCAACTGCAATATTTCCCTTAACCTACACACAAATGCACACACAGACACACCCACCCACAGGCAGGCACACAAACATTAACATGGATATGCACAGACACATGCACTTCCACCAGATAATAATCAAGAGGAGGATTTTACTCCTTCCTTGTCCTGACTGCATTCTCGGCTAAATTTAGCGAACTTCACACAGCCCAGGGATTGAACTTGAGACCTTCTGGCTTGCACTACAGCTCAATATCAAAAGACGCAATGATTTTAACCACTATAGCTTCATGCAGAAATGATTAATTACTTGTCACAATCTGCTCCATCAGTATTTAGAAAATAACGGTGTCCAGCCCAAGAAGGAGATATTAGGAGAGGTGGTGAGCTTGGTTTTAGAGACTTTAAGGAGGATGTTAAAGTAATGCAGAGAAGTGGAGAGTCTTGAATGTTTAGTGTCAATAGATGAAGGCACAGCTGCCAACAGGGATCTGAAAGGGGTTGATACATAATAGGCCAAAGTTAAGAGGGCAGGGATAATGGGTAGGTATACAAATTAGCAGGATGTGACTAGTGGTGTCCCATAGAATGTATGTTGGGGCCTCAACAATTCACCGTATTAATTAATAACTTAGATGGTAGTAAAGAACGCCACATATTCAAATTTGCCAATGACACAAAGATGACCAGCATTGTAGATGGAAGCATAACATTGAAGTGGGTTTGACTGATTAATGAATGGACAAAACTGTGACAAGTGAATTTCAATGTAGGCAAATGTGAAGTTATCCACCTTGGACCTAATAATAATAATCTTTATTATTGTCACAAGTAGGCTTACATTAACACTGCAATGATGTTACTGTGGGAAATCCCCTAGTCGCCACACTCGGGCACACTGAGGGAGAATTCAGAGTGTCCAATCCACCTACCAAACATGTCTTTCAGGACATGTGGGAAGAAACCGGAGAACCCGGAGGAAACCCACGCAGACACGGGGAGAACGTGCAAACTCCGTACAGACAGTGACCCAAGCCGGGAATCAAACCTGGGACCCTGACACTGTGAAGAAACAGTATAGAACTGTCTAAATTATATAAAGTTAGGAACAGTGCAGGTCAAAAGAGACTAGCGGTCCAGGTACACAGATCATTAAAATGTCATGAACTAGTACAGAAATTGAAAGAATATTTTCCCCCACTAAAACAAGAACAGGCATTGTGCCTCTTCTACCAGTCAATGAGATGATAGCTGATATAAAACCTAATCCATATGCCTACATTTGCTCCATATCCTTTAACTGGCCTCTTGAGCATTGCTGATTTTAACCTGCCATTGGTGGCCACTTTCAGCTTTTCAGCCTAAATCTCTGGAATTCCCTTCCAAAACTAATCCTACACTCTACCTATCTTTCTTCCTTTAAGGCACTCCTTAAAACTGAAGTTTCTTTTTGAGAGACTTGGCTGAGATGTTTGAGACTGCACTCTGAGACGGATGTAAAAAAAACCCCCATGGTTCATGACCCAACTCAGCATGTTGACACCTTTGTCCAATGTAAGTCCTTCAACTCACTTAATGTACAGGTAGTTTGTGACCACAACAAGGGTTTCCTTCAAGTCTGTTCAAGTCTACCACAACTTCAAACAGAGGAGTTACCAACTCACTCAGCTTTTTCATCCACCTTTGCAGGTCAGTGCTTCGCATCTGCAGGGCAAGAGCTACCCTTAAGAACTTGGCTAATAACCCCCTTTAGGATTCCTCAAACTGTGGCAGAGGACAACTAGAACAACAGTCATGTCGTCACAAGGGGTACAGATCATTGGCGTTCTAAAAATGTGCTTCAGGTATCTCGGTCACTTAGTTGGAGCTCTGCGATATGGCTCAGTAAGGACATCCAGAACTGTAGTGTTGTATTGCATGCTGCATGACATTGCGCAACTCAAAGATGACGATGCGATGGCCAGAGCTTCAACCTCTGAGGAGAAGGTCGATGAGGAGAAGTTGGAATATTCTGTCTATTCTGGCAATTCTGAAATGGAGGATTCATAGAATCCATAGAATCCCTACATGGATGCCAATCTCAGTGTCACTGGCAAGAAAGTCCAACATTGTTTTAACATTCATTTTGAGTTTTGTCGTGTACAAACACACACCAAGACATCTACAAATGAATGAACATATATTCAAAAGGTGCTTAATTATGATATTTACAAATTGAAAAGTGTAATCATAGAGAACCTATTAGAGCTCTAGATGAGAGTGCACCCTGTGCTCACACACACTCCCTTTTAAGTGCCCCCGTGTTGCCTCAGAGGAGGTGGAGGTCCATACAGCAATGAGGAGCACGGTGGCCAGTTTCATTGTGCAGGCACCCATTGGGGATCTACTTCAGACTGCAGCTTCTGGTTCTTTACATGGGCAACTGTGGTCACTGACCTCCGTGAAGCAGATGAGGGCTCTAACGGGGGGTGAGGGTGGTGGCTAGGAAGGTTGAGGAAGATGAGTTCTTGGTGCCTTCACCCTCCTCAGTAACCTCCTTCTGCCCTGAGTTAGCTCTAACATGTGGAGCTGATGGACCCGGCTGCTGGCACGTAGCAGTCATTCTAGCAATGACTGTGCCAACATTGCGACTCTCCCGATAAGGGTCTGCAGCTCAAATATTCGGTGGATATCAATGCTCATACTCTGAGCTGGCAGATTTAGGCCACTGAGTGAGGTATGTACTCTTTCTTCGCCGAGATGCGGCCCTTGCTTCCACTCTGAGTTCTGCTGCATCTGTCTCTCCATGCGATTGGCCAATTTTTCATGGTCAGAACTCATGCCATTGTGGCATGGGACAATTTGTAACTCATGACAGTGATAGACTCTGCCTGCCCTAGTCCTGGAACTCCCACTGCCTCAGGGAACTCCACCAGATGTCCAGATGTGACGCTGCCCCTTTAGGTATCTCTTTCTCCTCCTGATGTCCGAGGGAATATCTGGCACGGTGGGGATGAGGGAGCAGAACTGGAACTTGTGTGTGACACACGAGGAGTTATTTAGGTATAGTTTTACACTGTGAAAGCATTTTCTGATGTACACCACTGCCTATAGCTATTGTCACACTGTCCATAGAATATAACCACATCTCACACTCACTCTCATGCCAATGCCCCCTTGCGCTCAGTGAACTGACATCATGGCCTCTAGCATTATCGCCATGTTCCAATATGCATTTACCACTGCCTTTATCATCTGCTATAACAAAATGCAAATAAAAACAAAATTCATTTGAAAATGGATCTTTATTGGTGAAAATTAACACTTATGCAGAGAGTCTAAACTTACAATTTCACTTCTCATCATAACTGGTTTGAAGTCTTCAGTGAATGAAGCTCATTTTATTCTTATAGATTATGTAGTCCACTTTGCTGTTGATAGTTCTCAAAGAAGTCCATAAGCTTCTTTGGGATTCTTGGAGTGACAATTTCCAATGATTGCTCAAAATGTCGTGTCATAATTATCTTGGCCTGGAGATCTTCTTGTAGAGCCAAGAGGGCTGCTTCTCTGCACAGAGCAGTGATCTGAAAGGGAATGACAATAAATAATGCTAATGATTTAAAGGAAGATAATTCCAAAAAGAACGCATGAAAATTACATTTTTAAATACTGGAAATAGGTTTTGTCTTCATTTTGATATATTTTGAAAATTAATCTTTTTTTTCTGCCCTCCGCAAAGCATTGATTGACGCACAAGTTCCACTGCAATTTTCTGCTTTCTATAATCTCATCTTCATTGTGATTTTAGACAATAAATGAAAGCAGGCAACTTCACCATTGAGGACATCACATGAGCTTGAACCAACATTTACATGTGTACCTGCATCAGTGGTCAACAAAGAGCCATTAGAAATGGGAATGCTGGTAAATCTTTCCCCTCACTTGTTCAGGGATACTGAAACCTAAAGCTGACCGGTGTACAAGAGAAGATGGGCAGAATTCTCTGGTCATTAGGATTCTCTGTTCCCGCTTGCAGCACGCCGCTGCAGTGAGGATGTAACTAGTAGAGTTGATGAGGGGAGCCAGTGGAAGTGGTATATTTGGACTTTCAGAAGGCTTTTGACAAAGTCTTGCAGAAGAGATTGGTGTGTAAAATTAAAGCACATGGAATTAGGGGTAGTGAATTGAGATGGATAGAAGACTGGTTGGCAGACAGGAAATGAAGAGTAGAAATTAACGGGTCTGTTTCAAATTGGCAGGCAGTGACTAGTGGGGTACCGCAGGGATGGGTGCTAGGACCCCAGCTATTCACAGTGCATATTAATGATTTAGATGAGGGAACAAAATGTAATATCTCCAAATTTGCAAATGACACCAAGCTGGTTGAGAGGGTGAGCCCTGTCCAATGAAGGCAAGCATTCCGTGTGCTTTCTTGACTACTTGTCCACTTGTGTTGCCACTTTCAAAGATCTGTGGACCTGCCCACCCAGATCTCTCTGACTTTCTATATTCCTAAGAGTTTTGCCATTTATGGTATATTTCCCCTCTATGTTAGACCTACCAAACTGCATTACCTCACATTTGTCTGATCAAACTGCATTTGCTATTTCTCTACTCAAGTCCCCAACCTATCTATGTCCTGCTGTATCCTCTGACAATCTTCAACACTATCTGCCACTCCACCAACCTTGGTTTCATCCGCAAACTTACTAATCAGACCAGCTACATTTTCCTCCAAATCGTTTATGTGCACTACAAACAACAGAAGCCCCAGCACACTTCCCTGTGGAACACCACGAGTCACAATCTTCCAATCAGAAAAACACCCTTCTACTGCTACCCTCTGCCTTCTGTGACCAAGCCAGTTCTGTATCCATCTTACCACCTCACCTCTGATCCAAAGTGACTTCACTTTTTGTACCAGTCTGCCATGAGGCACCTTGTCAAAGACTTTACTGAAGTCCATGTAAACAACATCCACCACCCTCCCCTCATCAATCATCTTTGTCACTTTCTCAAAAACGCGATCAAGTTAGTGAGGCACGACCTCCCCTTCACAAAACCATGCTGCCAATCACTAATGAGTCCATTTCTTTCCAAATGGTTATAAATCCTGCCCCTAAAAATTCTCTCCAATAAATAACTTACTACCGACATGAGGCTCATCAGCCTATAGTTTCCTGGATGATCCCTGCTACCTTTCTTAAACAGTGGTACCACATTAGCTATTCTCCAGTCCTCTGGGATCTCACCTGTAGCCAATGAGGATACAAAGATGTTAGTTAAGGCCCCAGCAATTTTCTCCCTTGCTTCCCTCAGCATTCTGGGGTAAATCCCATCCGGCTCAGGAGACTTATCTAGTGTCTTTTAAAAGACCCAATACCTCCTCCTTTTCAATGTCAACATGACCCAAACTGTCCACACACTCTGCCCAAGAATCATCTCTCAAAAAATCCTTTTCTTTGGTGAACACTGATGCAAAGTACTCATTTAGTACCTCTCCCATTGCCTCTGGCTCAACGCATAGATTCCCCCCACTGTCCTTAAGTGGTCCAATCCTTTCCCTGGCCACCCTCTTGCTTTTTACATATGAATAAAAAGCTTTGGGATTCACCTTAATCCTACTTGCCAAGTGTCATGATATCCACATCAGCATGTCATGGTGCAATCACACACACACTGATGGACATGTAGTTGGACCAACCAGCACACACATAACATCGCAGCCAATCACCAGTGAGAGCACACGCACTATAAAACAGGGAACACCACAGTTCCCGCTCATTCTACCAGGAGCTAGCTCAGAGCACACAGCGTGCCACTCAGACATAGACCATGTGCTGAGTGCCTCACTAAGATGGCGATAGGGCTGGGTCCACAGGTTAGCTGGTGAAGCACGTACCCAAGCCAGCAGTTAGTAGTTGTCGTTGTTAAGACAATAAAACAGAGTTGTACCATCTACAGCCGTGTTGGATCATTTGTGCATCGGAACACCCAACTTGACACCAAGGACTTTTCATGACCCCTCCTAGCCCTCCTACTAACCTGCTTAAGTATGTTCCTACATTCTTTATACTCCTCAAGGGTTTTGACTGTCCCCACCCTTCTAGACCGTACAAAAGCCTCCTTTTTCTTTTTGACGAGGTTCACAATATCCTTTGTTATCCAAGACTCCCTAAACTTCCCATACTTATCCTTCGTTCTCTCAGGAACGTGACTTTCCTGAATCCTAATCAACTGTCGCTTGAAAGACTCCCACATCTTGATTTCCCTCCAACAGCTGCACCCAATCCAAATTGTTCAATTCCTGTTTAATATTATCGTAATTTGGTTTTCTCAAGTTCAGCACCTTCACACGAGGGTTACCCTCATCGCTGTCCAAAAGTACCCTAAAACGTACAGTCACTATACCCAAAATGTTCCCCTACTGAAACCTCAATCACCTATCCAGGCTCATTGCCCAATACCAGGTCCAGTATTGCCCCTTCCCTAGTTGGACTATCTATATATTGCATCAAGAAGCCTTCCTGGCACTAAGTGAGTCCCAGTCAATATAGGGGAAATTAAAATCCCCCACCACAACAGCCGGTTACTTTTGCACCTATCCAAAATCTCTCGACCTATCTGCTCCTCTATCTCTCGCTGGCAGTTGGGGAGGCCTGTAATAAACTCCCAACATTGTGATTGCCCCCTTCCTATTCCTGAGCTCTACCCAGATTGCCTCATTGTATGAGCCCTCCAAGGTGTCTTCCCGCAGTACGGCTACAATATTCTCCATAACCAGTAATGCTACTCCCCCACCCCTTTTTACATCCCCATCTATCTCTCCTGAAGCATCTATATCCTCCAACGTTCAGCAGCCAATCCTGCCCTTCCTTTAACCACGTTTCTGTGATATCCACATCATCATAGAATACATACCTAGAATTTACAGTGCAGAAGTTCCAAGTACTAATAAGAGAAGGCAGACTATTATCTGAATGGCCATGAATTAGGAGAGGGGAATGTGCAACGAGACTTGGGTGTTCTCGTACACCAATCACTGAGGATAAGGATGCAGGTATAGCAGGCGGTAAAGAAGACAAATGGCGTCGGCTAACGGAGAATCCCACCCACAGTATCTGTATGTGGGATATGTTGGATCAGCGGAGTAAATCACTTGTTCGAACTGTGCATCATAAAAACCAAGTTACAAATCACTAAAATACTCACTAGTCGTGGTACTATTATTAAACATGTTTCCACCCCCCCCCCCCCACCCCCCGCACATCTCTTCAACCCTGCCACAACCCTCTCGACCCACCCTGAGATTATGGTTTCATGGATACCCATCCAACTCCAGTCACTCATCCAAGCTGTCATTCTTTCATGTGTGAATCTGGACAATGAGCGACGACAAGCTATTTAACCAGAACAAGCGCCCCTGGCCTAATGTCCTTAAAGATGCACCATTGTCTACATTGCACCTTGTTGCTTGATCTGGCTCAATTTTTAATTCTTTTAACCGGCTGAGACCATCAAGCTGCCTGTTATATTTTGCACTTATTTGAACTGCAAATCTGGACCAAGAGGTTTGAAGCTCTGCTATGGTTTGAATGAGACACTGAGGATATTAGCAGTCTGGTTCAGCTTGGGCGAGTAGCCAGAGCAACATGAACTGGACATTGAGAGCACTGATTCATCTATCACACATTGCAGGTTGTGGTCACAATGTTTAAGAATTGAACTAACGGTGGTGCGTTTCAATCTTGTGCAAGATAGTTAATCGGGGACTATTGTGGCAGATTCTTCATTGCATTTAAGATAATCACTGACATTGTTTTAAATTTCTTTCAGCGAGAGCTTTCAGCAAGATTCTCAATAAGAAGCTTCCAGCAGTAGTAGGATTACCACAGCAAAATCTCACATGACCGGATCATTCTTTTAAGTCATCAGTTTCCATTTTTTAATCTGTCAGGTACTAAAACAATGCAGCGCCAAGGAGACCAAATTAAATTGGTGGAAATGAAGAAGTTAATTAAATGATAACTTCAGAGTACAAAACAATAAAAACAATTATTGTTCAGGCCCAAAAGTTCCTGTGCATTTCACAAAAATCAATATATTTTTTACATTGTGTCCTCAGCCAAGCCTAACGTTACGAGCAGTCAATTTTCTGACACCCCATCCATTACATTTTATATATTGCTTTGAATGTGCCCTTATGAATGGTGGGCAGCTTGTTCCCAGGCCAGTACCAATGCTGTTAAGAGATGACTGTGAGTGTCGAGTCCACTTCTTTTTTCATTACTGGGAAATAGTATTTTCCGTCATTGACCAAGATCTTCCCATGTTCTACAGCAGCAACCAGTTCATTGGAATTTTAAAGGATTCACTAGAATGGGACATACACAGAGTCAGAAATTGGCTTGCAGTGTTCCTGATCTTGGTGTCACAGGCGGAAAGGAGCCATTCAGCTTTGTGAAGGGAACAGTGGATAGTTAATTCTGAGCCGCGTGATATGTTTTTAGTGGCTAGTTACATTTTGAAGTGGTTACCCACTGTCGTTCTCTTTCGTTAAATTACATGTTTGAGGGTTTGGACACTCTTTCTGTAACTGTAAGGCCAAATGAATGGAGTTGGCACCCTGCTCCAGGATCGCTATCACCTCGGCGACCAGCAGCAGTGGTCAAGAGCAAGCTGATGGCTCCATTTCATTTGTATTCCACTCACTATGAGATAATACTTGGATGGTCACTCAAAAAATGTCATCTGATGGAAGTATGCAGAGCAAGGAGATTGTGAGATCAATCAGCACGGAACACCGATTTGGCACCAGTGCTGCCATTTTGGAGCTCACTGCTCCAGCTATTGTCCTCTCTTAACCGCACATAACCAATCATATGTTCATCAGCAAGAAGGGTCCATCTCCACACCCACTGACACTATTTAAAGGGATTATTAACTACCTTAAAATTAGTTGCTAATTGATTTCTACTGGCTCGTGTGATTGTAGAAGACTTAATGGTTTCTGGAGTTGTTTAAAGTTTCTGATGACGGCTGGGAGAGGTGTAAAACGTGCTGAAGAATAGTGTCCTGACTTCAAGCTCCCAGAGATGGGTTCTGTAGTGGGTTCTGTAGTGTTGCATCCCGCTTGGGTTACAGCAATGATGGGGAGAATGATCAGAGGTGAGAGAGCAGGAAAAGCTGCTGGAAGAGGGAAAAGGAGGAGGGAGAGGGCTTTCAGCACCCATAACTATAAGAGCAATTATCGTTCCTGAATTTGCGGGGGGTTTGTAATGAAAAAAATCGGGGCCGACCCCTCATCGATTCTGGGACCGGTAAGGGGCTAGCTGCGGCGCCAGTGAAACTCCTGGCTCCTGCGCCGATAACGGCCGGAGAATGTCCGGGTCGGGGGCCGTGCATGCGCATGGCTGATGACCTGCAACGGTTGCGCCGTACAGCATGGTGTCGGCTGTGCGTGGACCCAACCCGCCATCCACGACCCCACAGGCCACCCCCTGGCCACCCCGCACCAGACCCCCCAGCCCTCACGGAGGCCCCCCCAGCCAGCGGCACGGATCCTGGCTGAGTGTGGCGGTGCTGGATACAGTCCGCAGCTGCCATGCTGGGTTCCCAACTGCTGAGACCACACGTGTTCCGAGCGGTCAGGAAATCGGCCCATCAGGGGCGGAGCATCACAGGAGGGCCGGCTGATGATGTGCCAACGGCGATGCAAGGGCGCGCGGTGCAATTATGCCATTTCTGAGGGGGCGGAGCTCGGATGACCGGCGTCAAACCGGCGCCGGCTCCAATTTGTGCGTCGGAGTCGATTCTCCGCCTGATCGCCGATTACGATATCGGTGGCGGGAAATGGAGAATCCACCCCATGGTCTCTGCCCTGTTCAGCCATAAATTAGTGTTCTTGGTTACACTCTCTTCTGCAACTAGTTCCAGCACTTGCTCCAGCCAGAATCATTTTAGAGGTGCAGGTTCACTTTATGTGCTGCAGACGAACTTATAGTGGTGGTGGCGTCAAACAAACTTGGGCCCTCTTCTAAGATCCGCAGCCAATCAGCAGTGTGCTTTGCACCAGTTGCATGCGGCTATCATGCAAATTAGTAGGCAGCACGAAGCTTGAGTGCTGCCTGCATGGGAAGCAATAGACATTGCTATACCTACGCATAATCCAATTTCATGGCCATCGATATTCTGTTGTCAAATTGGTGTTCATTCCATACTACAGATATAATATAGCTGTGTAAAGTCTAAGTCAGCATGAGATGGATATTTAATCCCTTTTAAAAAATGCTGATTACATAGAATACCAATTTCCAGGGCTTTCATAAGACATTCAACATTTTGGTTGCATTAGAGTATTGGGAAAAATGGCACAATGGGGTAGATCTCCACTTTGGGTAATTGGACAAAGTGGGTGAAAGCGAGTCAGCACCCCAATGTCTCCCGATCAATATTTCTATATTATTGCACAGTCAAGTCTACATCAATATGTTTCCTGCCTAATATTTTTAATTGACCAAATTAGAGTGTTTCCAACATAACCATCACTGGTATAACACTCTGGTATTATATAGTTCAAGACAAGTTGGGAATGAAAAAATTATTCTATTGATGAGTGTTATTACAGCATTACAAACTCCTTTCATACTTTACTGAAGTCCCACTGACAGGATTTACTGCATATTCTGAGCAAGTGTTAGCAAAAATGAATCGACCTACAGTTCCAGCATTTCTGCCATGATATCAGGATCTTCCTTTCTATCACTAATAAATATATATAGTTAAATACAAGTCATTTTATTTTATAATGGTGGTATTTTCCTGACAACGTAATGATGTCAAAACCAACAGCTTCCTCCTTTTGACAGCTCCATTCCACTATAATTTTGTTGAAACTAGTTGACTATCACAGCCCTCGAAATTCAATAGGATGAAAGAATTTGGTGAAGCCTGATGAAAACATTCTTGTGTTATGATGCTCACTCTGTATCAAGCATTCATTCCAGAAAGACATCATGCTGGACTGCTGCCAGATTGCACTGGTTTTCAGAGTTCTGTGAGCTGACACACTTGCGTTGCTGCTGAGAACAACTGTCACAAAATCTCTGGCTGCCTTCTGCTTTTGCTACAGCATTATTTGGTGGTCGAATGAAGTGCTACTCACAGTCAGGCAGCTTGAACACTCATTGTCTAGGTTCAATCAAAAAGAGTGGTCATTCGGGTGGAGGAGTGAGGGAAGAAAAGAAAAAGACTTGCACTTTTGTACTGCTTTTCACTACCTCAGAATCTTTACCATCAATGAAATACTTCTGAAGTATTGTAAAGCAGGAAACACAGAAGCCAATTTGCGGATGGCAAGATCTGACATACAACTATGTAATAAATGACCAGCTCATCTTTGTTAGATGAGGGATGAATGTTGGCCAAGACACTGGTGGAAATTCCCTGTTCCATGTCATGGAATTACTATCTCCTCTCTGAGAAAAAAAGGCAGGCCTTTGGTTTAACCTAAGATCCAAAAGACAGCATCATTAACAGCGTGCCACTCCCTCAGTACTGCATCCCGAGAGTGGAAAGGCGAGGTAATAAAAGTTTTCTGGCACTTTTGAAATGGCCCCCTAACATACATCGTCATCTCTGAATGAAGAGTAAATTCATGAGGGAAAGGGAAGCAAAGTCTTCATCTCAAATTAGGTGTTAAAAAATAGAACAACTTTTCTTGATTTAGTTTCTTAACTCTATTTTGGTTGAAGTACGCTGCAACAGAAACAAACATTTGAGTTTCTAGTTTTCAAATCTCACTGTTAGCCACAAATAGATGTAAACTGCAGATAAGCCAACCACAAACAACACAAGGGAACCCGTGTCAATTAAGGGAGATTTTTTTTTTCAATTCAGCTGTCAGCTACATATTGATAAATCTCACTTCTGGAAAGATTCTGTACAACTACTCTGACCTTAAATATATTGCTGCTTCTTCATTAAAGGATAAATCCAATTACTGTACAATGTTGGCAAATGGCAGCAGCATTTACTGGGATGAGCTGGACAATGCTGAACAGAATGTGTGCAAATAATACTTTACTGGAACATAGAATCCTGAGAGAAAGGCAAGCTTTTATCTCGATTAGTCCAGGGCTTCCTACATTCCGACCAGCTGAATACTTCAGCCACTCTGTTGCGTCATCAGTTTTAGCTGTTTGTCTACAGTGCACAGAAAGTAATTACAGCCAAATGGCCTCATTTCATTAAGCCAAAATTAATTCACCAATCGCATGGACAGGCAGAGGGGGGAATGAGAGGGGAGGCAGAGGGGGGAATGAGAGGGGAAACTACTGAGGGGAGGTGGGGGGGAACAAGGAAGGGCAGAAAGAACAGGATCAACTCACTGCATTTGGGTAGCACAATGGCTAGCACTGCTGCCTCACTAGCTCCAGGGTCCCAGTTACAATTCCGACCTCAGACTGTCTATGCGGAGTTTGCACTTTCTCCCCTTGCCTGCGTGGGTTTCCTCCGGGTGATCCAGTTTCCTCCCACAGTCCAAAGGTGGATTGGCCATGCTAAATTGCCCCTTAGTGTCCAAAAGGTTAGGTCGGGTTATTGGGTTACGGGGATAGTGTGGAAGTCTGAGCTCGGATAGGGTGTTCTTTCCAGGGGCGGGTGCAGACTCGATGGGCCGAATGGCCTCCTTTTGCACTGTTGATTCTATGATAGATTGATTACATGAGCGAAATTCTCCATCCCGCCCCGCCACATTTCTGCCCCGACCCGCCGGCGGGATGCTCCGTTACACCGGCCGGTCAATGGGGTTTCCCATTGTGGGGCAGCCTCACGCTGTCGGGAAACCCCCGGCGCCGGCAAAACGGAGACTCCCGCCGGCGGAGAATGACGCCCCATGTCTTTTGCAACTTGCCATCTGCAGAGTTCAAAGTGAAAAAGGATTTTGCAAGGGTGCTGATGACAATGACACACGGAATAGAAAATCAATTAGAATACTTTGTAAGCATAGATATAATTTCCCCTCCTTTTTTCCCCTCATCAATTTTCTCTGCTGAAACCTTGCTGGGACTAATGTGCGCCAATACCTCACCTGAGTAGCCATTTTTCATGTGTGAGCCAAGATAGCAAGTGTTGGCAAACTATTCAGTTACAGGAGGGGGTGGGGGAGTGGGGTGATGCTTCCTCACAGTCACAGAGGCCGAGCCAATTCACCCCTTGTTCCACCAACCAAGGAGGATGAGCTTAAACTGGCACAACCTGATGACAGAACCTGGTGTTTTTTCATTCTGCATTACTCAGTTGTTTTTATTCGTTCTTGGGATGTGGGCATCACTGGCTGGGACAGCATATCATCATCATAGAACTTACAGTGCAGAAGGAGGCCATTCGGCCCATTGAGTCTGCACCGGCTCTTGGAAAGAGCACCCTACCCAAGGTCAACACCTACACCCTATTCCCATAACCCAGTAACCCCACCCAACACTAAGGGCAATTTTGGACACTAAGGGCAATTTATCATGGCCAATCCACCTAACCTGCACATCTTTGGGCTGTGGGAGGAAACCAGAGCACCTGGAGGAAACCCACGCACACACGAGGGGAATGTGCAGACTCCGCACAGACAGTGACCCAAGCCGGAATCGAACCTGGGACCCTGGAGCTGTGAAGCAATTGTGCTATCCACAATGCTACCGTGCTGCCCCATCCCTTTGCAGCTCATCCCTAATTGCCCTTGAACTGAGTGGCTTGCTAGGCCATTTCAGTGATGGCAGGGGTGGGGGGGGGGGGGCAGTTAAAAGTCGACCGCATCACTGTGGGGGTCTGGAGTCACATGTAGGCCAGACCGGGTAAGTTCATTAGTGAACCAGATGGGTTTTTACAACAATCGGCAATGGTTTCATTCCAGATTTTTATTGAATTCAAATTTCAGCATCTGTCATGGTGGGTGACCCTAGCCTTCTGGATTACTAGTCCAGTGGCAATACCATACGCCACTACCTCCCCTAAGTTACTACCTTAACTAGCTGAGTCATCATCGTAAGTTACTTTGAACTATTTTGTGATAAAGAGACAGTGCTCTTTCAATCCTAATATAATAGTTGGTGCGAGTGCAACTTTTTGCAACAGCAACAATTTATGTAGCACTCCTCATATAAGGGCAATATTTCATGGTGCAAAACAAAGTGAAACGATGCACAAACCAAGTAGGAGAAATAAAAAGGTTTGAGAGTGTGGGAGTAGAGAATATGACCAGATCTGAGTGCAATGAGGTACTCTTTAAAGAGGATATTCAGAAGAATATTGCCAGGGCTTGAAAATTGCTACAAGGAAAGATTGGATAGGCTGGGGTTGTTTTCTTTGGAATTGAGGAGGCTGAGGAGTGACCTTATTAAGGTGCACAAGATTATGAGGGGCTGAGATAAGAGTAGACAGGGAAGCCCTGTATCGCTAAATGGAGAGGTCAATTACCAGGGGCACAGATGTAAGGTGATTGGTCAAAGGGTTAGATGGGACATGTGGAAAACCTTCTTTACTTAGAAGGTGGTGGATGTTTAGAATTCACTGCCTGGTTTGGGGGTGGAGATAGAAACCCTCATTTCATTTAAAAGGTACCTGGATCTGCATCTGAAGTGCTGTAACCTTCAAGGCTATAGACCAGATGCAGGAAGGTGGGATTAAAATAGGTGGCCAGATTTGATTTTTTATGACAGTACAAGCATGATGGGCTGAATGGGCTCTTTCAGTTTCATAACGTTTCTATAGATCTATGGTTTCAGGAGTGCTAACATGGGAATTTGGTACAACTGGTAGCAATTCAGTGCAGAGGACAAAATAAGTGCTGCTTTTCATATCTTATTTCAGCCTCAAGAAGTTTGTCAATGTTCAAGGTTTTGGTCAGGTGAGCAAGTAGTCGATTGTTTGGGGACTTTGTAAGATTTTATCCCTCTAAACAGAGGCAGCAGTTTAAAATTGGGACTGAGGAGACAAAAGTATTGTATTAAATTTATAGCTTAACTAGTAAAACTACTTAGCATAACTACAGACAACAGGGGCAGGATTCTCCGCGAAGTGGCGAGGCGGGCCACTCCGACGCCGAGGAGTAGCGTGAACCACTCCGGCGTTGGGCCGCCCCGAAGATGCGGAATACTCTGCACGTCAGGGGCTAGGCCGGCGCCGGAGTGTTTGGCGCCACGCCAGCCGGCGCGGAAGTGCCTCCACCGGCCGCGCGAGTTGACACATGCGCGGGAGCGCCAGCGTGTGCTGGCGTCATCCCAGCGCATGCGCAGGGTGGTTCTTCTCTGCACCTGTCATGGCAGCGGTTGACAGCGGTCGGTGCGGAGGGAAAGAGCGCCCTCACGGCGCGCACATGGATCGGTGGGCCCGATCGCGGGCCGGAGAATCGCCGGGGGGGTGGGGGGGCTGCTAGCGGCCGCCGACCGGCGCGATTCCCGCCCCCGCCAAAACCCCAGCGCCGGAGAAGTCGGCAGCCGGCGGGGCGGGATTCACCCCCACCGGTGATTCTCCGACCCGGCGGGGGGGTCGAAGAATCCTGCTCCAGCTGAGTGGCGTTTCTAAGGCAGGAGATGTGTTGCAGCTGTGGCATGTGGGAACTGGTGAACATCAGTATGATCCGCAGCAATAAGTTTATTTTTTACAAATGTATTGCAACCACATTTGCAATAACTGTCAGCAGCTTGAAGAACTTTGGCTCAGAGTTGATGAGTTGGAGTCCAGATTTTGGTCACTTTGATGGATCAGGGAGGAGAAAGTTACCTGGACACTTTGTTGCAGGAGGCAGGCACACCCTTGAGGCTGGATTCTTCAGATTTGGTCTATGGCAGGACAGGAGGGTGTGACTATGAATGAGGCATGTATGGGTATCCAGCAATGGAGGCGTCTCAACCCTTGCAATGTCCACTAGGAAGAAGGTTTTTGCAACTTGTGTGGACAAAATGAAATAGATGAGCAAGTGGGGAGAATAATTAGTAAGTTTGCAGATGACACCAAGATTGGTAGGGTGATTAACAGTGAAGAGGAGGATGGTAGGTTGCAGGAAAATAGAGATGGATTGGTCAGATGAGCAGAGCAGTGACAGATGGTATTTAACTCTGTTAAGTGCAAGGTGATGCACTTTGGAACAAGAATCAGGAACAAGGGAGTTTGTAATGAATGGCATGATATTAGGAAGCTCAGAGGAACAGACCGATCTTCGGGTACTTGTTCACAGATCCCTGAAGGCGGAAGGGCAGGTAGTTAAGAAGGCCTTTAACAGTCGTGGCAGACAATATAAAGGCAAGGAAGTTATGATGGAGTTGTACAAGGAAGGAGGTGATTGCACTGGAGGGGTACAGAGGAGATTCACCAGGATGTTGCCTGGGATGGAGCATCTGAGCTATGAGGAGAGATTGGATAGGCTTGGATTGTTTTCTTCAGAGCAGAGAAGGCTGAGGGGAGATATTATTGAGGTGTATAAGATTATGAGGGGTTTGGACAGGGTAATCAGAAAGCAGCGGTTCCCCTTGGTTGAGGGGCAAATTACAAGGGGGCATAGCTTTAGGGTGAGGGGCAGGAGTTTCTGAGGGGATTTAAGAAAAGGAATTTTCACTCAGAGGGTGGTGAGACTCAGACTCGATGGGCCAAATGGCCCAATTCTGCTCCTTATGTACATAGGAATATTAATTACTTGGATGAAGGGACTGCCAGTATTTCAGCCCAGTTTTCTGTTTGTATAAAGGTAGGTTGGAAAGCGGGTTGTGATGAGGATACACAGTGTGCAAAGGGATACAGGTTGATTCAGTGATTAGGCCAAAAACTGGCAGATGGAGTATAATGAGTCCACTTTGGCAGGAAGAATAGAAAGGCAGAATATTATTTAAATATAGAAAGACTTCAGAATGCTGTAGTACAGAGGGATCTGGCTATCCATATTCATGAATCAGAAAACATTAGCTTGCAAGTACAGCAAGTGATTAGCAGGACAAATGGAATGTTAGCCTTTATTGCAAGGGGGGTGGAGTATAAAAGTAGGGAAGTCTTGCTACAGCTGTAGAAGGCATTGGTGAGACCATATCTGGAATACTGTGTACAGTTTTGGCCTCTGTACTCAAGGAGGAATACACTTGTATTGCAAGCAGTACAGAAAAGGTTCACTCGGTTGGCTCCAGCGATGAAAGAGTTGTCTTATGAGGAAAGATTGAACAGGTTGGGCCTATATTCATTGGAGTATAAAAGAAATGAGAGATAATCTTATTGAAACATATAAAATTCTGAAGGGGATTGACAGGAGAGATGTTGGGAGGATGTTGCTTCTCATGGGGGCAGGGTCCAGGATTAGGGGACACAGTTTAAAAATAAGGGCCGGGGTTCTCCGCTATCTACGGGGCGGGCTGTACCGGCGTCGAGGAGTGGCGTGAACCACTCTGGCGTCGGGCCGCCCGGAAAGTGCGGAATCCTCCGCACCTTCAGGGGCTAGGCCGGCGCTGGTGGGGTTGGCGCTGCGCCAACCGGCGCCAAAGGGCCTCTGCCGGCCGGCGTGAGTTGGCACATGCGCGGGAGTGCCAGCATGTTCAGCATGTTCCCGGCAGAATAGCCCTCGCTATTCTCCAGTCCTCTGGGCCAGAAATCATGTCCCCACACCGGCATAAAAATGCTAGCGTTTCACTCTCCAGTTTCCTGCAAAAACGAAAGAGCTATTCACTGACCTGCACGGAGCTGGCAGGGGCCCGGGCACCTTCATGCAGCTTTGGCTGAGGATACGGGCCACCGCACTTCCAGATCCGAGCATGCACACGCCGGCAGCCTCCAGCGGCCTCGCCGAGCGCCATGGCGGACTAGGACCGCGGACCATCCCCAAGAAACAAGGGTCGGGATACTCCGCCGGCAGGACTCTCCGTTTTGCCAGCGCCCGAGGGTTTCCCGACGGCGTGGGGCTGCCCCACACTGGGAAACCCCATTGACCGGCCGGCGTAACGGAGAATCCCGCCGGCGGGTCGGGGCCGACATGTGGTGGGGCGGGGTGGAGAATCCAGCCCAAGGTCCGCCTGATGAGCCCCGCGCCCCTGCATCGGACCACACCGATTGCTGCCCGGCCGCCCAATAGGATCCCCCCTGCCCCCCCCACCAGGGTGGCCGTGGACCGATCCGCAGCCGCTGCATGAGAGTCCTGACTGGCCATACGTGGTTAGAATCTCGCCGTCGGGAACTAGGCCGGGCGGGATCGGAGTATCGCTGGGAGGGCCTCTGGCAATGGCCCCCCAGCCGCGCGGCGTGATTGACGGATGAGCGATTCTCTGGGGTCCGGAGAATCGGCGGAGCGGCACTGGGCGCGATCCGGTCGTGAACATCGATTGTCCGCCCCCGCGCCAAACGTGATTTTGACGCGGGGCTGCGGAGAATCCAGCCCCACGTAGGCGCGGATTACAACAGGTATCACCAAACGTTAACATGATGTGGTGGTCCTAGGGGGTAATTCCTTAAGGAAGTTTCCCCCAGAGTCCATCCGAGGCCCATCCTCCCCCCCTCCCCCCAAAATACATGCCTTGCCCATCACTCAGCTAGCAGACCCCTCGCTCCCACCCGAGAGACCCACTAAAACAGGAGGCCACCCCCAGAACCCCCTAACCAGGGAACCCCCCACCCCACCCCCGCCCTCCCCAGGGACCTTCCAAATCAAGGGGCCCCCCATGGAGACACTCTAACTATATGGAACCCCGCAGAGACCCCCTAAATAGGTAGACCCACCTCCAGGGACCCCCTAAATAGGAAGAACCACCCCCCTCCTCCCGAAGACCCCCTAACTAAAGGAATCCCATCACAGGAACCCCCCCCCCCCAAAGATCCCCTGGAAAAGAGATCCCTGACTGGAAGCAAGAAAGCAGTCCAGACTGGGACAGTGAATAAAACAGTTGTAACACTTACCTGGAAGCACCACGTGTCTATTCCTGGAGAACATAGAACATAGAACAGTACAGGCCCTTCGGCCCACGATGTTGAGCCGAACTAGTCTGAAATTAAGATCAAATCAACCTACTCCCAATCATTCTAGTCCACTCCATATGCCTATCCAATAACCGCTTGAAAGTTCCTAAAAGTGTCCAACTCCACTACCATAGCTGGGAGTGCGTTCCATGCTCCAACCACTCTCTGAGTAAAGAACCTACCTCTGACATCCCTCTTATGTCTTCCACCATGAACCTTATAGTTACGCCCTCTTGTAACAGCTACATCCACATCAGGAAATAGTCGCTGAATGTCCACTCTAACTATCCCTCTCATCATCTCATGCACCTCAATTAAGTCACCTCTCATCCTCCTCCGCTCCAAAGAGAAAAGCCCTAGCTCCCTCAACCTTTCCTCATAAGACCTACCCTCCACTCCAGGCAGCATCCTGGTAAATCTCCTTTGCACCCTTTCCAATGCTTCCACATCTTTCCTAAAATGAGGAGACCAGAAGTGCACACAATATTCCAAATGTGGTCTAACCAAGGTCTTGTACAGTTGCAGCATAACCTCATGGCTTTTAAACTCAATCCCCTGTTATTAAATGCTAACACACTATAGGCTTTCTTCACGGCTCTATCCACTTGCGTGGCAACTTTCAGAGATCTATGGACATGAACTCCGAGATCTCTCTGTTCCTCCACATTCTTCAGAAACTGCCGTTAACCCTGTAATCCACATTCAAATTTGTCCTACCAAAATTAATCACCTCACACTTATCAGGGTTAAACTCCATCTGCCACTTTTCAGCCCAGCTCTACATCCTATCAATGTCTCTTTGCAGCCTACAACAGCCCTCCACATTATCCACAACTCCATCAACTTTGGTGTCATCAGCAAATTTACTAACCCAACCTTCAACTCCATCATCCAAGTCATTGATAAAAATCACAAATGGCAGAAGACCCAGTACTGATCCCTGTGGTACACCGCTGGTAACTGGGCTCCAGGGTGAAAATTTACCATCTACCACCACCCTCTGTCTTCTATGTGATAGCCAGTTACTGATCCAATCGGCCAAATTTCCTTCTATGCCATGCCTCCTTACTTTCTGCATGAGCCGACCATGGGGCACCTTATCAAACCCCTTACTAAAATGCATGTATACGACATCAACTGCTCTACCTTCATCTATGTACTTAGTTACCTCCTCAAACAATAAGTGAGGCAAGACTTACCCCTCACAAATCCGTGCTGACTATCCTGGATTAAGCTGTATCTTTCCAAATGATCATAAATCCTATCCCTCAGGACCCTTTCCAATAATTTACCTATGACCGAAGTGAGACTAACCGGCCTATAATTCCCAGGGTTATACCTATTCCCTTTCTTGAACAAGGGGACAACATTCACCTCCCTCCTGTCTTCTGGCACTATTCCTGTAGACAGTGAGGACATAAAGATCAAAGCCAAAGGCTCTGCAATCTCATCCCTCGCCTCCCAAAGAATCCTAGGATATATCCCATCAAGCCCAGGGGACTATCTATCCTCAGGCTTCTCAAAATTTCTAATACATCTTCCTTCTGACTATCTACCTCCTCCAGCCTACCAGCCTGTATCGCACTATCCTCCTCAACAACATGGCCCCTCTCCTTTGTGAACACTGAAGAAAAGTATTCATTTAGGGCCTCTCTTATATCTTCAGACTCCAAGCACACGTTCCCACTACTGTCCTTAACCGGCCCTAATTTCACCTTGATCATTCTTTTATTCCTCACATAAGTGTAAAAAGCCTTGGGGTTTTCCTTGATCCTACCCATCAAGGACTTCTCATGCCCCCTCCTAGCTCTCCTAAGCCCTTTCTTGAGCTCCTTCTTAGCTATCTTGTATCACTCAAGTGCCCTAACTGAACCTTGTTTTCTCATCCTTACATAAGCCCCTTTCTTCCTCTTGACAAGACATTCAACCTCTTTTGTAAACCATGGTTCCCTCACTCGACCATTTCCTCCCTGCCTGACAGGGACATACATATCAAGGACACACTGTATTTGCTCCTTGAACAAGCTCCACATCTCAATTGTGCCTATCCCTGACAGTTCCTGTTTCCATCTTATGCTCCCCAATTCTTGCCTAATCACATCGTAATTACCCTTCCCCCAGTTATAAACCTTGCCCTGCCGTATGTTCCTATCCCTCTCCATTGCTATAGTGAAAGTCACCGAATTGTGGTCACTGTCTCCAAAGTGCTCTCCCACAACCAAATCTAATACCTGGCCACTTACCCAGTACCAAATCCAATGTGGCCCTGCCTCTTGTCGGTCTATCCACATATTGTGTGAGGAAACCCTCCTGCACACACTGGATAAAAACAGCCCCATCCAAACTATTCGAATTATAGTGGTTCCAATCAATATTTGGAAAGTTAAAGTCACCCATGACAACTACCCTGTGACTATCGCACCTATCCAAAATCTGCATTGCAATTTTTTCCTCCACATCCCTGTTACTGTGTGGGGGCCTATAGAAAACTCCTAACAAAATGACCGCTCATTTCCTATTTCTAACTTCAGCCCACACTACCTCAGAAGACAGATCCTCCTCAAACTGCCTTTCTGCAGCCATTATACTATCCTTGATTAACAATGCTACTCTTCCACCTCTTTTACCAATTTCCCTAATCTTACTGAAACATCTAAACCCCGGAACCTCCAACAACCAATCCTGCCCCTGTTCTATCCACGTCTCCATAATGGCCACAACATCATAGTCCCAGGTACCAATCCATGCTTCAAGCTCACCAACCTTATTCCTGATGCTCCTCACATTGAAGTAGACACACTTCAAACCACCTTCATGCCTGCAGGTCCACTCTTGTGACCTTGGTACCTTCCTCAGTACTGCGCTACCCTCAACTTCCTGAACTACAGCAACGCTATCTCCTGGTCTACAAATCAGTTTCCCATCCCCCTGCCAAATTAGTTTAAACCCCTCCGAAGAGCTGTAGCAAATTTCCCTCCCAGGATATTGATGCCCCTCTGGTTCAGGTGTAACCCGTCCTGTCACTGTGACTGGTGTTTAAACCCCTCAGATCCATTAGCTGCAAGCCATTCATTCATTTATGGCAGTGCGCTGTGATTGACAGCTTGAGGGGCTGGTTTAGCACAGGGCTAAATCGCTGGCTTTTAAAGCAGACCAAGACAGGCCAGCAGCACGGTTCAATTCCCGTACCAGCCTCCCCGAACAGGAGCCAGAATGTGTCGACTAGGGGCTTTTCACAGTAACTTCATTTGAAGCATGGGCAGCACGGTAGCATTGTGGATAGCACAATTGCTTCACAGCTCCAGGGTCCCAGGTTTGATTCCAGCTTGGGTCACTGTCTGTGCGGAGTCTGCACATCCTCCCCGTGTCTGCGTGGGTTTCCTCCGGGTGCTCCGGTTTCCTCCCACAGTCCAAAGATGTGCAGGTTAGGTGGATTGGCCACGCTAAATTGCTCATAGTGTCCAAAATTGCCCTTAGTGTTGGGTGGGGTTACTGGGTTATGGGGATAGGGTGGGAGTGTGGGCTTGGGTGGGGTGCTCTTTCCAAGAGCCGGTGCAGACCCGATGGGCTGAATGGCCTCCTTCTGCACTGTAAATTCTATGATAAAGCCTTCTTGTGACAATAAGCGATTTTCATTTCATTTCATTTCATTTCCACAAACCAGCTGTTAGCCTTGCTGCATTCATCTTCTTCATGGAGGAGTAAGTCTAAGTGCTGTAACCACACTGTTTACAAACTTAGCCACATCGAGGAGAGTTAAGTGCATTCCAATCATGCCCCTTCATGCTTGAGGAACTCTGAAGTGCTGAGCTGGAAATTGACAGCATTTAACTCTCTTTGATGTGGTTGATGTTATAACCCCATGATGTTGGGGTACCTTTAGTTAGGGGGTACCTGTGGGAGCTCTCCCTATTTAGGGGACTCTGGTGGGGGGAGGGGCAGGACTGGTCACCCCCGTACTTGGGCCACCCAGAAAATCCGGGGGTGGGGAGGAAGGCCTATTTCCAATGTGGGGACGATGGCCGGCCACGGGACTTCGCTATTGGGCCGCCCGCTCAAAACGGTGGTCCGATAGCGGGATTCCATCGTATTCCTCGCCATGCATGAATTTTCTTGGATAGGGATGCTGAATTACTCATGTGCAATTCAGCTCCAGCTGAGAACATAGTCTCCCAAGCAGCGAATTGCACCCTTCATCTCATTCAAAAATCTGTGGCTCGTATTCTATCCTGTTTCAATTCCTGTTTGTTCATGACCTTATCCTCACAATTTTATATTAGTTCCCTGTCTCCCCAATGCCTTGTGCTGAAATCTTTTGTGGCCTTGACTTTTCCTATTTCCGCAACCAAAACTATCTGTTCCTCTGATTCTCACCTCTTTTAGCCCCAAGAAGCTGAAAATAGACCAGTGCTCTTTCCTGCCTCTTTAAATGACAGAAAATAGCAAGGTGAATTACCAGTGTCAGTATTTCCACTGCTGCTACTTTCAGGCACATTGGGGTAAATTATTCCTTTCCAGGTTTCAGTGCTCTGGAAGGAGTACCACCACTTAAATTACCTTATACAGCTGGCAAGCAATGCACCTTCATTCAAGCACTCAGATTTCTAGAATAAGATGGGTTCAGTACAATTATACATCTGGTAATCAATCAGGATGGACAGTATCTTAGAGCAGGCAACCTAACATTGGCTCCTGTGATACAGTTGGAGTTAATGAAATGTTTTTAGAATCAGTGTGTCAAATTATTAATGCCAAACCAAACTAATGAAGCAGATTCCCAACAGATGTCATAAAAATAAGATGGTCTTTACCAGTGACAACATTTGGATCTCAGGCGATGCAGCAATTAAAGTCAATGGCAACTCAGATTAGTTCTTCTGAACATTGTCTCCACAGCTTCCACTTTTAGTATTCTTAGCATTCACAGTTTAACTTGAGCATTACTGGACAGAGTGCACTGATTTCCAGCCAGAGTGCCTGATGTAGTGGCTGGTTTTTGAAATGACCACAGTAAGTGCATCCCACACAGGAGCAGAAACAAACACATAAGCTCTGCGTACTTCCAAATAAACTAAGCGCATCTTGTTGTATTTATTAAATGTGCTGTGGAGAAAATACCATTCAGTGGTTGGTCTGGGACGACAAACAGTTCAAATAGCTTTCCTATGGTTCACTAAATTCTGGATTCCCCATTTGCTATGTACTTTGCAACCATTGATAGATGAAAATAACAAAACATAATAAACTTTTTCTCTATCAACTTTGTTCTATCATCAACACAGCCAGAAGATTTGTGAAGCAAGAAAGTGAGGAGAGATATCAAGCCTCGGAGTCTTGTTATAATCAAAGTACACAAGAGCAAAACACAAACATTATGCAGTGATACAGTGATATGAACAGTTCACTCAGCAACTTTTTTATTTTGCTCATGAAATTTGTATGCAACTGTAAGTAGAAGCTTTGCTAAGTATTATTCAAATGAGCTTTTTCAACAAATGATCCAAAGGAGTCTTTTGATGTTACATATTTGGTTCCCTTATTCTGACAAATGATCGAGAATAAATGTCTTTCTTTTAAAATATATTTTATTCCATACGCAATGAAATACAAACATCAAATAACACCTCAAAATAAACATGCTGCACACAATTTGTCAATTTTTCACCCCCCCCCCCCCCCCAATTTACCCCCTCCCCACTGACAACAAACGAGTCCTCAAACAGGGACAGAAATGGCCTCCACCACACGTAAAGCCCCTCTTCCGGCCCCCTAAGTGTGAACTTAATCTTTTCCAAGCTTAAAAATTTGTACAGATCCCCCAACCATGCCGTGTCCCCCGGCGGCGCTGCCAACCTCCAACTCAGTAAAATTTGTCGCCGGGCAATCAGGGAGGCAAAGGCCACAACATCGGCCCCCTTCCCTCCAGCAACCCCAGCAAGTCCGACATCCCAAATTCCGCCACCAACGGGCACGGCGTCATCTTAACCCCCATTATCTCCAACAAGATCTCGAATACCGCCTTCCAGAAATCATCCAGTTTTGCACACCCCAGAACATGAGCATGTTGCGCCGGCCCCCTCCCACATCTCTCGCATATATCCTCCACTCCTGGGAAAAAAACACTCACACGGGTCCATGTCATATGGATCCTATGCACCACCTTAAACTATATGAGGCTCATCCTCGTAGAAGAGGAGGTTGAGTTGACCCGATGCATTATTTCACTTCAGGCCCCCTGTCCCAGCTCGATCCCCAGCTCTTCCTCCCACCTGCACCCATTCTGCCCCCCCCCCCCCCATCATCATCTCACAATCTCAATATTTGCCGCCCAATAATAATGCAATAGGTATGGAAGCGCCAGCTGCCCACCCGTCTCTCCCTTTGCAAAAATGCCCTAATCCTCGGTGTCTTGCCTGCCCAAACAAATTCATAAATCAATTCATCCACCCTCTGGAAAAATGCATTGGGAAGGAAAATTGGAAGAGATTGAAAGATAAATAAAAACCTTGGCAAAGCGTTCATTTTCACGGTCTGTACCCTCCCCGCCAATGATAGTGGCAGGGCATCCCACCCCATCATATCCCATTTGACCTACCAGACCAGTCAGATTCCATTTTTGCATAGTTGCCCTGTCAGGAGCCACCTGAATCTCCCAACACCAAAACCTTATCCTGGCCACCTTGAATTGCAAGGCGCCAAGATTCACACTTCTCCCCTTGGACATTCACCAGAAAACCTCGTTCTTTCCCACATTAAATTTTCACCCAGAAAATGTGCCAAATTTCCCCATCAAGTCCATAATTTTACCCATACTCTCCAGTGGATTAGCAATGTAAGCAATAGATCATCACCGTACAACAACACCCTATGTTCTCTGTCATCCCTCACAATCCCTAACCACTCATTCAAAACTTGGAGTGCAATCGCCAAAGGCTCAATAACCAATGCGAACAACGGGGATAACAGGCATCCCTGCCTTGTCCCCTAAAATACCCCAAATTCATTACATTTGTCCTCACACTCGCTGTGGGGGATGCACATAATAACCACATCCATGTAACAAACGTCAGCCCAAACCCAAATCTCCTAAGAATCTCAAACGAGTACCGCAACTCAACCTGATCAAAGGCCTTCTCCGCAGCCATTGAAACGATCACCTCTGGAATGCTACTCCGCGACAGGGTCATAACCACATTCAACAATCTGCTGATATTACTTGACAACGGCCATCCCTTAAAAAACCCTGTCTGATCCTCCGAGATCACATCCAGAACACAGCCCTCCAACCGCCTCGCCAACAGCTTGGCCAATACCTTCAGGCCCGTATTCAATAACGAGAGGGGCCTGTAGGACCCAAACTCCATTGGATCCTTATCCATCTTTGGGATTAAAGAGATAGCAGTCTGTGCCAGCATAGCCGGCAACACCCACTCACCAACGATTCATTAAAGATACTCAAAAGATGACGTGCCGACTCTGCCAAAAACTGCTTATAGAATTCAACTGGAAAGCCATGCGGCCCCAGCGCTTTCCCCTCACACACTCCATTATCTCCTGTAACTCCAATGGTGCCTCCAATGCCTGTCGCTTCTCCTCTTCCACCTCCACAAACACCAACTCATCCAAAGAATGCCCCATATCTTCGTCCTCCATTTAGCCCGCACATATTCCACGCTACAATCCTTGCCAGGGGATTCTGACCTCCCCTTCTGCTAAGGTTTGCCATCGTCACCTAACCCAATCCCGCCCAACCATCCGTCCCCTCACTAACCTGGGCCCGTCCAAAACGGCCACCCCTCCATCCTCACCGAAACACAATCCTGATGCCGGCGTGGGAACGGTGGCATTTTACATCCAAAGGTTTGGCGCAAAACGGCCACCGATCTTCCGTCTGGGGGCTAGCAGGCAGGCAGCGTAGAGCACCCAGCTCTAGCTGCCGATACGGCCGGAAAAATGCTGGGTCCCTGGCCGCGCATGTGCACGGCGGTGACCTGCAGCGGCCGCGTTGTGCAACATGGCACTTGCCGCGCTCAGACCCGACTTGCCAAATAGTGACCCCCCTTTGGCCGGCTCACGACCCTCAGACCACCCCCCAGCAGTGCCCCCAGCCTCTGCCAACGTCCTCCCTGCCCGTGGATCGGCTCTCCCCCGACTGTGGAGGTGCTGGACTGAGTCCGCAGTCGCCACACCGAGTTCCCGACAAATAATAGCGTGAGATACCCACGGGAACTCGGCTGGTCGGGGACGGAGCATTGGGGGAGGGCCTCACGGGAAGGACCTCAGGGAACGTCCTGAGGCAGTCGATACGGCCTGCAGCGTACTCCTAGAGTATGTTGCTTTGGAGGGGGTGGAGTATCACGAAAGCGCCGCCGCCCCCGATTTAAGTGTGAACATTGATTCTCCGGCTGATCACCGAACGCGATTTCAACAGCGGCGACCAGAGATCCCGCCCCTTGCATGCAACCGATCAGACCATGGCCACCACTGGAAGTCCCAAGAATGAATTTCTGAATGAATTAAAAGTAAAACCACTGTGCATGATTTTCAAATATAGCCCCTGAGGTTGAGTGCTATCCACACAGACATGGAGGCTAACTTCATGTTGATGGATGGTGTCAATGAACAGGAGCATGTCAATAAGAAAATGGAGAATGGTTGTGCATGGGAGGGGGTAGTGCACTGACCAGGTAGAAATGGAACAAAGCAAGGAAAGTGCAAGGAAGTGGGCAAAAGGTAAAAGGAGGTCATGGTGAATGACCAGGTTGGCAGAGGGGAAGGCGGACATGACATAGTGACAGTTGCACAGTAGCTGTTTATCCTTTATTCTTTCATGGGATGTGGGTGGTCTGGCTGGGCCAGCATTTATTGGCCATCCCTGCTTGCCCTTGAACTGAGTGGCTTGCTTGGCCATTTCAGACACGAGTCTGGAGTCACATGTAGGCCAGACCAGGTAAGGACAGCAGATTTCCTTCCCTAAAGGGCATTAGTGAACCAGATCAACAATGGTTCCTGGTCATCATCAGACTTTTAATGCCAGATTTTTTTAATTGAATTCAAATTTCACCATGCTCCATGGTGAGATTCCAACCTGGAAACCAGAGTATTATTCGAGGTGTCTGTATTACTAGTCCAGTGACATTACACCACTGCACCCCCACCCCGTCTCCCACCATGTGCAATGGGAAATCCAGAGGAAGGAATTCAAAAAGAATGGTGGGAAAGGAAGACATGGAATTGAGTGGCAATGATATGTTGCAGGAGAGGGAAGAGACTAGATTACATGGGCAGTAGCTGGAGTGGAGAAAGAGGCTTTTTAAGGAATTAGACCTGTTATGAAAATACCAATCTACCCTCAAGCCAGGTATGCTCAAAGAGTTGTTCACAAATCAGGTTTTACAGGAGATAATTCTCCCTGGCTTGCCTCCTGTGTTATTAGAGGAAATCTCTGTTGAAAGCCTTTTGACAGTCATTGATAATTTAAATTGCTGCACCCTCTTCAGACATCAGAAAAGTCGTAAAGGTGACTGATCAGGAGTAGAATGAGAACAAGGATTAGTGACCATTTTTGCTTTGGACTGTTTTTCAGGTGCTATTTGGGAGCAGGGTAGTGAAAAGAAATCAGATCAAAGAGGTCTATTACTGTTTTTTCACCCTATCATTCCTGTCTACTATCATTAAGCTAAACACACAAGAGGAAAATATGGTCTTCTATTCTTGAATGGTGGTCCTGACATTTGCACTTTATGTGGTAATTGTGGTGTTCCACTTCATTCACCAGGGTAAAGTATATACAGCTTATACACTCCTGTAAAGAAGCCTTCACCACATTAGGCTTACTGTGATACATACTTGGCTCTACTGAACAGTGGAAAAGTGCATGCCACTGAATGATCACTTTAGACTTTACTAGTCTATGTTTCATTCAGCTGATCCCAACACAATTGCTCTTACGATAGATTCATAAAAGAAAAATAATTGAGAGAGTGATCTTGTTAATTTCCAACATACTCTCGTACACAGTGAGAAACAGATCTGAAGATGTCCAACTCAACCAGCCTAAATGCAAGCAATCGACCAAAACTACAGAATGAAAAACATGCCGTGAAATTGGCCATTTTGGTTTTTACACCAGGTGGCTGGCTGGAATACAATTGTACCACAGGTTTGCTGGCAAGGCAAAAGATAAAAGGCTTTGCCGAGACATGATTAGAGTCATTGCGGAACTGAAGGAGACCAATCAGATTTTACTTTATGGCATTTACCTATATTTTGTCAACACTTGTCTGCACTCAAGATCGTCTGCCTGAGCTGCTGTTACCCAAGGAGATGGGACAAACATCCTGCCACAGTTGCTGGAAATTGTCCAATAAGATCAGCTGCACTTTTCCATAGAGACAGTCTCATGTCTTTGCAGTCTCCTGTGATCTGAACTGCAAATGTCGTGCAGGAATGGGACAACTTTTACTGTAGCTTTGAAAGAAAACACTACCTCAGCGTTTTAGACACGTCTCCTTTCAAGTTGCCTCCAGTGGTGCCAGCCGAATCAGCCAATCTGAGGCGTACACTACATCTTCGAGGCTGTGAAAGACGAACACATACTAGGGATGAGCAATTAAAGATGGCCTTGCCAGCAACGCCCTCGTTCTATGAACAAATGGGGGAAAAACTTGAACATTTATCATCTCCGGATTCCACATGGCTCATTGCTGGAATGTATGTAGAATGAGATCCTTCCACCAATGTGACAGTTCTATCAACAGGAAGTAATTTCAGTCCGTCACCTGTGATCATGCTGCCATTAACTGCTTATACTGTGCTGGTTTACAGTCAGTGGTATTTACTGGAATACATCTAAATCAGGCTGATGGTTCATGAGGTGGACGAGAGACACTCTCTTCAGTTGTGGTTAACGAGTTCAAAATCCATGAACTATGGTGAAAACAAATGTACAATTCACGTGCCTTCACAAAGATACATGAAAAACATACAAGAGGCATGTGGAAGCAAAGGTTCAGCTGTCTGAACATGTCTATGCTACATGTTGTTGCACAGTTTCCTTATCAGATGAAGTCACCATTTAGCAGGTGGGAGAGGAGCCGTGCATGGTGGGTTTGTTCTACTGCTTAACATAGTGCTTCTTCTAGGTGCTACCCGACCAAGAGAAGCTAGTCAGAAGGTTGGTTGCGGGAGGTCATCAAATAGCTCCTGGATTGGAGGCAGCTCCATGTCTCCTGCTTGGTCATAATATAACCGAATACTGCACCATGCTTAATCTCTGCTGTTTTCTGCTGACTGCCTTGTTTTTGACTTTGAATCTGAGTGGATAACAATAACAATAGTGGTATTTTGTTCAAGAAACATGTTTGCCGCTGTCACACTCATGCCATACATCATTATCTGCCTCATCATCCACCTTAGCCAACAGAGTTATGCACACATGGTCCATGGAGGGTTTGTGTGTAGATTAAGGAGCACAATCTGTTGAGCACAACGCAGACACATCCCAGCTAAAGGAGGATGTGACAGCCAGTTCCCCAGATAATTGGAGGCCCTCGGGGATTAGGCCCCTGCTGAGCCTCATGTAGGACCTGGCCACAAGAAATCTGCTGGGGCAGATAACAGCAGCAAGGGGAAAACATCAAGAAGTCTTACAACACCAGGTTAAAGTCCAACAGGTTTGTTTCAAATCACTAGCTTTCGGAGAACTGCTCCTTCCTCAGGTGAATCACCACTGACCAAGCAGCATCGCCACCACTGACCCTAAGAGATCCAGAATGTGAGGCAGAGGTGGACACCCCTCCACCAGTGCTGGAGACCCGCAAGAGGCTGGAGCCATCAAGTCCTCACACCTCCAGATGCCACCCACAATTGTCATCCAAGGCAATGGGGTATGACACTTAAGTAGACTGCTTCCACCTTGACTGCTGATGTCACGTTTGCACTTAGACGTGGCAGAATAAAACTCAAATTGAAAAAGAGTATGATCACTCAGGGTGATTTTTCCATTTTGTTTTCCATTGATAAAAACGTACAATATAATTTATTTTCTGTAAATGTTCACAATTATAGAGCCTTGTTGGGGCCTGTCATAGTGACAGGTATTGGTTCAGTTGCAACCCATTTCCAGAGCTGAGTTTTACAAATAAATTGGTGCCTCCGGCTCCACGAGGCGACTGCCACAGTTTCATGGATCGATTTAAAATCTGGTTCGTGTCGAAAGAGTGACTGTTATTAAATCATTAAGGATCTCCATTGGTTACTCACAGTGGTTGGGTGGGTAACCATTCTGACGGAAATCCGGTCTTCCATAATCCCCTGGAGGCGGGAATGTGCCAGCCTGATGGCAATTCCCTCCGATTTTGGAGAACACCTCCTGTCTCTAGACCTGGTGCCACAGGCTATTGAAAATCCACCCTGTTAACTTTGTTGCCCTTTCCACAGATTCTGTTTGATTCATTGAGTACTTCTAGAATATCTACTTTATAAGGTTCCATGTTGTTAGAATATCTGCAATTCAGATGAGATGTTAAATTGATGGTACTTGTCACTATGAGAATGGATACTGCAAGGTATTATGGGGTGCTCAGCTGTGGTTGTACATTGGGCTCCACCACCTACTTCTCTGAAGAGCAGTAGAACATCAATGTAAGCAATAAGATGTCCCAATGGTTAGCACAGTTGCTTCACAGCTCCAGGGTCACAGATTTGATTCCCGACTTGGGTCACTGTCTGTGTGGAGTTTGAACTTCTTCCCCATGTCTGCGTGGGTTTCCTCCGGTGCTCCGGTTTCCTCCCACAGTCCGAAGATGTGCAGGTTAGGTGGATTGGCCATGACAAACTTGCCCTTAGTGTCCAAAATTGTTGGGTGGCGTTTCTGGGTTATGGGGATAGGGTGGAGATGTGAGCTTGGGTGGGGTGCTCTTTACAAGGGCCAGTGCAGACTCGATGGGCCAAATGGCCTCCTTCCGCACAGCAAATTCTATGATTCCATGGCATTTCCCCACGTCAAGGCACCTTTGTTTTCTTTGATAAATTTAGAGTACCAATTCATTTTTTTCCAATTAAGAGGCAATTTATAGTGGCCAATCCACCTACCCTGCACATCTTTTGGGTTGTGGGGCCGAAACCCACGCAAACACGGGGAGAATGTGCAAACTCCACACGGACAGTGACCCAGAGCCGGGATCAAACCTGGGACCTCGGCGCCATCAGACCGCAGTGCTAACCACTGCACCACCGCGCTGCCCTAAGGACTTTTGTGTGTAAAGCTCCAGTATCTGCTTGTAAGTGAGAGGGTTAATGAGGCAGTGAATGAGGAGATAAGGAATGAAGAGCATAATACTATCCATTTTTATATGGGGGAGACCACTACACTCTCCCTGATCCACAGTTTAAATTGCCTCGATGCTCAGATCCCAAATGGATCAAGGGTGACCGCAAACCATTTACATTTGCTGCCTTTTGTTATGTGCTGTCTTTTCCTACAGGCAAATATAAAAGGAACAAATGGTAGAAAGAGGAATGTGTGAATATATGGCAGGATGCTTGAGCTGGTGCTGAGTATATGAACATTCAGGTTCCTTACACTGGTTCCATGCTTGGTGTGTGTTGCTTGCCTTGTTTAATGGGCCCTATCGTACATGCTCTAAAATGGCAACATTACAGTGTCCAAGAACATGAGGATATCTGTGCCTTTAGGATTGTGAACAGTTGCCAAAGGACAGTGCAATCACTCTCTGCGATTGTGCACCACGTAGAGTGAGATGTAAAGATACATCATAAGGTAATGTTGTAAACTGAAACATGAGCGCGATTTACGGCCTCATTGCGTCCAGGTCGGTGATGCGACCAGGCCTCTCACAAGATTCGCGACGCTTGAGACATCTCACGAGATTCATCCCTGCCACAGTTTCATGACTCTCCTGCTGGCACCTGGGCACTGCCAAGGTACCCGGGTGGCACTGTCAGGCTGACAGGGGTGCTTTCAGGGTACCCAGTTGCAGTGTCAGGGTGTCCAGATGCCAGGGTGGCACTGCCAAGGTTCTGGGCCTGAGAGGGGTGATGCCCACAAAAGGGGGGATGAGGGTGTGTGTGAAGGGTAGGGGGGGTGAAGGGCGAGTATGAAGGGACCTCATAAAGGTTCGGGGGGGTTAAGGGTGGGGGTCCTGAAAGGGGCCCAAAATGGAGGTTTGGGGGGGGGGGGGGCTGAAAATTGGGGGCCCTCAGCAACCCCATAGCAGGGTGCCTGTCCTTACTTGGTGGCCCATGTGTGTGGGGGTGACATTGCCCATGGGTAGGGGGATTGTGGAGGACCGTCAAGCTCACTTCGAGATCAGGGCACCCTTTCAAAATGGAGATCCAATCTCTGAGGACCGGTCTCGGCAGCGAGTTCACCTCCCAGTGTTGAAAACATTTCTAATGGTGAGCTTGACCGGGATGAAACTCCTCAAGGCCCCCCAAAAATGATTAAATGTGATTGAATAGCGATGTGGATCTCATCCAAAAAAACGGCGAGAAACAATCTGCCGAACCTGCCCAAAATGACACTTAAGAAATGTTTTGGTTGAATCGCGCCCCAAATGTTAGCACAGATACCGTTGAAACTACTTGTAGTGCAGAAAACGATTTCTTTCCCTGCTCCTGTGTTTTGGCTATAGGTAAGGAAACGTGAATTAGCTCAGTCAGTTGCATCTATGTTGCTTGATGTACCCTTCATTGCAGGACGACCCTAAAACTCCAAAGGAACTGCAGGATCTCCAAAACAATGCAAAACTGAATAGACAATTCTCATCCAGTACCTGTCTTTAGCTGATTTTACTCCTCGGTTGCAGGACACCTTTCCAAAGACTGCAGCTTTTTCCAAGTGCTGTTGATGCCAGATAATATACCTCTAAGCATATGGAACTCCCAGGGCTGGATTCTCCATCGACGGGATCCTCGGTTTTGCCAGCAGCGCACTCATGCCAGCCGATTTCCCGACGGCGGGGGGGGGGGTACCCACAATGGGAAACCCCATTGGCTGGCTGCCGGGTCGGAGAATCTCGGTGTGGGCGGGGGCGCGCCACACCAGAAAATGGGTGCGGCGGGACGGAGAATCCCACCCCCAATGTTTCAGAAACTGCACGCAATTATTAGTCCCTAACTTTACTTGCCACTATCACAATTTTTGGTCCTACTTTTCTGTCAACATTTTCCATTGTAAATTATTATATCGACATCTGCCATTGAATTTTGCTATGTCAACTGTCACAGTGTAATACAGGCTCTGGTCACTGGCTGCAGCAAGCTTAACTCTCTCCCTGTGCCAATTTCATTGCAGTCTTTCAAAAACATTTGTATTCATTCTGATTGTGGACAACCACTGGCAATTTATTTGTTTCTAATAATGAGCTGACCTCACATTAAGGTGGGTCAGCAGGAAGCAACGCAGGCACCTGCAGTATTGAAATAATTACCGTCACAGCACTGCTATGCTGAGGCTGCTTTGCTATCCTCTGTGTGCATTGATCCTTTTTTATTTTTTTATATTTTATTTTTTAAATTTAGAGTACCCAATTATTTTTTCCAATTAAGGGGCAATTTAGAGTGGACAATCCACCTATCCTGCACATCTTTTGGGTTGTGGGGGTGAAACCCACGCAGACACGGGGAGAATGTGCAAACTCCTCACGGACAGTGACCCAGGGCCGGGATTCAAACCCGGGTCCTCAGCGCCGTTGGCAGCAATGCTAACCACTGTGCCACCTTGCTGCCCCGCCTTGATCCTTTTTAATGGGTTTCTCTAAATTAAAAAGAATTAAAGCTTTTTCTTGAACGTTGCAGCAAAACCCATCTGTTTTTCCACATTTCTGGGGAAGGTGAACACTTTTCTGAACAAACAAACTGTTGAGCATTTTTGATATTTCAGATTTTAAAATCCGGTTTCCTCCCACAAGTCCCGAAAGATGTGCTGTTAGGTGAATTGGACATTCTGAATTCTCCCACTGTGTATCAGAACAGGCGCCGGAATGTGGCGACTCGGGGCTTTTCACAGTAACTTCATTGCAGTGTTGATGTAAGCCTACTTGTGACAATAAAGATTATTAATTAATTATTAGCAAAACCTATGTCAGCGCATCCCCAAAATATAAGACTCATTAATCATAACCTGGATGTGATATTACCCATGTTTACATAGAATACATAGAATTTACAGTGCAGAAGGAGGCCATTCGGCCCATGGAGTCTGCACCGGCTCTTGGAAAGAGCACCTGACCCAAGGTCCACACCTCCACCCTATCCCCATAACCCAGCAACCCCACCCAACACTAAGGGCAATTTTGGACACTAAGGGCAATTTAGCATGGCCAATCCACCTAACCTGCGCATCTTTGGGCTGTGGGAGGAAACTGGAGCACCCGGAGGAAACCCACGCACACACGGGGAGAATGTGCAGACTTCGCACAGACAGTGACCCAAGCCTGGAATCGAACCTGGGACCCTGGAGCTGTGAAGCAATTGTGCTATCCATAATGCTACCATGCTGCCCACGTTCGTTTGCACGAATCTCTCATGTTTCTCAGTTTGCACAATGCTTACAAAACAGGTAATGAAACAGGACTCATTAAATGATCTGGGAAGCATTACGCACAGCAACGTTACAGTTAAAGTCAAATTTAGATATGTATAAATTGGCTTTACGCTTGTATATCTTACATGGTATCTGATTAAATCTTTTTCACCTTCTGCTGGTTGTTTCCAGTCATTGTTTTAAATCCTGACAGTAACACTTTGTTATTGCCAATATATCCTGACTGCCATGAATCAACATTTCTGATGTGCGACAGCGAAGTATACAAAACAGCCTTTATTCCTGTTACTGATAGAACAGCGAGGCTCTTTGTTTACCGTCTGCCTTGTTAATATTTCAGACAACTGTTTTAATTATTGGCATTTTTCGTGTCAGGATGTAGGACAAAAGCTATACTTGTAACAAATAAATAGGCCCATTGTCTTCAAGTGCAGTTTACAAACCTGGCTCATCACAGATCATAGGCTGATCTCTGTGAGCCACCTGAGATATGAAAAGAATGGCTAGTCAGGAGGGAATTCTAGATCCGTACTCAGTCATGATTTGGTTGGAGTTAGGCAAACAATTTTCCTCAAATACTTATGCAAGTTTGTAACCAACAAAGGACCCAATATGAACCGATAATTTCACTGCCCAATCCTCCATTGCCAATAGTGTACCAATGAAGCACTTTTTAAACCTTGCTTATATGACTGACTGCAGGCAGCTCACCAGAACAATATACCTGCACAAGGAAGCGACAAATGATAATGAAAACAATGAACAGACGATACTAAAGGTAATGATTTGCATGTTCTGTCTTAAGGAAATTGAATTTACAGTGCCTTTGAAAGGGGATTAACAGTGATGCAAAATAAAGAGATGAGATAGTGAATTTCATATCTTGAAATCCCATAAACTCTTTTTACGCTAATTGTTTCAGCCTGAAATCAAGGACACCTTGCATCTGAACACTGGTTGCCCTTCAGTCGTATGTACATGTGCTCAATTTTCAGGTGTGATTTAAACAGTAAATTTTGCCCCATTGCTGAGGGTGGGCATCATCCCTGAGTTTAGGCCTGTTCTCACCCAATGTCTAAATCCTGACACAGCATTACAGGGTCAGAGTCAGGAATCACTTTTTTCAATCCTATGCATGTTGAATTGTACTGAATATACTACTTTGGCAGTTTATACTATTGCACATCATTGCTCAATATCTGGATTACCAAAACCCGGACAGACTGAAAGCAGGAAGGACCCAAAATCCGGTTGTGCTTGGCGCCGCTGCCATGTGTAGCAATTCGAAAATGATGTGCAGATTATTTTGAGATCCTGCTTTATTTGGTGGCGCCATACAGTTTGAACACTGTTCTAACAAGTTTCTTTCTACAATTTGAGCTCCTGCTCGAATTGGTGGTGCCACACAGGTCAAACACGTTTCTCTGTACTCTCTGTCTTTACTGCATTCATCATGCTGAAGAGGCCAGCAGGAAATCCTGCGGCTGGCGGTAGCGCCAGGAAGAAATATTTGTCACTGAGTATTAACTTGTGGCCAGTTAGGATGTTTTTGAATTGTGATGGTGCAAATGAGCCCAATTTTAGTGACTTCCTTGTGGCTGAAGAAAAAAAACAGTTGTTGCAGATTTTGTGGTGTATGTGAAAGGTTTGTCACGTCCTGAAGCCAAGTTGTTGGACAAAGAAGCTGTCAAGGATTGTCTGAATATTGGCAGTGATGGTCCGGTTCACTTCCATCTCACAGATAGTGAAATATGTGACATGGTCATGAATAACAATAAAGAGAACGAGAGTGATAATGATAAAGGTGAAAATGGTGTATTGGATGAATAGGAAGCTGTCCATTGAAGGTGCAGAAGCATTCTGGAGGGCTTGATTCATGGAAGGGAGCAGGAGTGTTTCATTACGGAGCAGCAGATATTATGTGGGTCTAAGAAATTCAAGTTGTTGAAAAAAAGGTCAATATAATTGAAACCACTAAGCTGCAGGACATGTTTCATGGAGGTACAGCAAAGCCTGAACCATCAACCTTTGTAGCCTTTTCCCTAGCGTTTCGGATACAGGGACAACGTAAACCTATATATATCAAAGTGTACCGTTGTATAATAGTGTGTAACATTGCATATCAGTGTTTATTTTAGATCAAGAGCTTTTGAGATATTCCTGCTGCTGTAATAAAATGATGTAACATGCAATTCTTTCTTTTTCCATACAGGCCAAGAAATTAATTCCCCCAATTTCTCAGCACTGGGCCCACAATTCGTGTTTGTATGCCTGTTCAGATGGAAGTCAGCAAGGCAAAAGAATTAATCGACCCACCTCATCTAAATGGCAGTGGCGTAAATTCCTGATCCTCCGATACTGGCCTCCTCTTGTTAAAGCGGCACATTGCAGGAGGCAGTGGCAGTGTATCTAGACACCACATGGCACAGGCAGTCTGCTTTCTCTTAAAGGCAGGCTGCCTTCGAAAGGGAAGGTGGAAAAAAAAGATTGCTGCAATGCAAATTCTTACAAACTGAAGATATACAGAGGGATCCAGGCTGACAGGTGTGGTGCCAAAGGCATTAATGGTGTAGGTCGGAAGTGTCATAATATCCAATCATGTATATAATGAGATGCAGACAGGCAGTGATTGACACACAGGATGAAAATGAAATGAAAATTGCTTATTGTCACAAGTAGGCTTCAAATGTAAGCACACAAAACAGTGCAGCCAATCACCAGACAGGACACTACCACTATAAAGCCAGAGGGCACTAGGTTTCCCGCTCTCTCGGGACCCAGCCACTGAGACAGTCAGGGTCCACGAGCTAGCAAGTGCAAACACCATGCGGTAGCTAGTAAGTCTGGTCAGGCTACTAAAAGGTCTCCAGTCAATTCAGTATAATGTCGACCCACAGCTGAATATGTATATCAGTTCTATTGTTGAATAAAACAGTGTTGGTTCTTCTCCAGTGTTAGACGTCTGTTTCTAGCTTCCCTGCACCGAGTGCAGTCCACATCGAACCTACCTGCCTAACACATCATGGTACCAGAGTGATACTGATCTTGACAGACCCACCTCAAGTGAATCAGCATTGACCAGCAAGCAGCCATCCGGTGAAATGGAAAACATCCAGCCTCCTCTGCAGCTTCGCATCTCCGGCAACCTCGGCGCCAATTGGAAAATCTTCAAGCAAAAGTTCCTTTTGTACATCGAGGCCGCCAACCTCGAAGCAGCATCGGATGCCAGGAAGATCGCGCTATTTCTCTCCACCGCGGGGACCACGCCATCCACATCTACAACTCCCTTATGTTCGCTGATGGCGAAGACAAAACAAAATTCAAAACAGTCCTGCTGAAGTTTGACAGCCACTGCGACATTTAGGTGAATGAGAGCTTTGAACGGTACGTTTTCCAGCAGAGGCTTCAGTCCTTTTCAGTCCTTCGTGACCCATCTCTGCATCCTAGCGCAGTCATGTAACTATGACTCGACAGCTGATTCCATGATCCGGGATCAGATTGTTTTCGGGGTCCACTCCGACTCCCTTCGGCAGCAGCTCCTGAAACAGTTGACCCTCTCTGTCGCTATCGAGACGTGTGTTGTCCATGAGCATGCTAAGAATCGTTACTCCCACATCAGGGCGGCAGAAACTGTAAAGCTGGCCTCCCACGAGGTAGAACGGGTGCAGGCCATTGCACAGATGCAGGGCCTGAGCATCGAGGACAGTTTTACGTGCTTTTTCTGGGTCCCTGTGCATGCGCGCCACGACCGAGTGGACGACGAGCCCGACAACCTGACTGCGCAGGTGCGTATGTCGACCGACCGCACTGCGCATGCGTGATGGCGCACGGAACGCGCTGACTTCGGCGTCATGATGTGTCCGAATTGTGGCTCCGCCCATTTATAGCGGCAATGTCCGGCAAAAGGACGCTGGTGTCTACAGTGTGGCAAGCTTGGCCACTACACAGCCCTTTGCAGATCTGCTCCACCGCTCAGCAGCCAGTGATCCCAGCTGCGGCGCAGAAGTGTCCGCTCAATACAAGGCATGCCAGATTCCGATCCCGAGAGCCAAACAGACCCTGATGCTGAGTGCCTCAAGTCCCCAGACCGGGTGGGCATCATAACTACACATGCGCTGCCTTCCATCACAACGGCGAAATGCCTCTCGATCCTCAGTGTGGATCCCGACGACGAGTGGTGTGCTGTCCTCACAGTTAACAAGGCTCGCATCCGATTTAAACTGGACACCGGCGCATCAGCGAACCTCATCTCAAAATCCGACCTCGACACCATCCGTGCCAGACCAAGCATTCTTCCACCGGCCTGCCAGCTCCTTGACTACAATGGCAATGCCATAGCTGTCAGTGGCTCCTGTCAACTAGGGGTATGCAACAAGGCGATCAAGGCAACACTGCGGTTTTAAATCATCGGGCCTGACAGAGCGTCCCTGCTCGGTGCTCGCGCCTGCAAGCTCCTGAACCTGGTTCAGCGAGTCCACACCATGTCATCATCACCGGCGACGGCCTCGCCTGATGGAAACTTGCAAGCTGACATAGATGACATCATCACGCAGTACCACAGCATATTCGATGGAATGGGCACACTCCCATACCGATATAAAATCCTGCTCAAGCCGAACGCCACCATTGTAAATCATGCACCACGCCGGATGCCGGTGCCCCTCAAGGATCGTCTGAAGAAGCAATTACAGGACCTCCAAGACCCCAGGGCATCATATCGAAGGTCACAGAGCCAACAGACTGGGTCAGCTCCATGGTCTGCGTAAAGAAGCCGTCAGAGGAACTTCGCATTTGCATTGACCTAAGGATCTAAACCGCAACATCATGCGGGAGCATTACCCAATACCAAAACGTGAAGAGTTGACCAGTGAGATGGCTCATGCCAAATTCTTTACTAAGCTGGACGTCTCCAAGTGTTTTTGGCAAATACAGCTGGACGTGTCCAATCGCAAGCTGTGCACGTTCAACACCCCGTTCGGTTGCTACCGCTACAACTGGATGCCTTTTGGGATCATATCTGCCTCTGAAGTATTTCACCGCATCATGGAGCAGATGATGGAGGGCATCGAGGGGGTGCGAGTATACGTTGACGACGTAATAATCTGGTCCACAATGCCCCAGGAACACATCGCTCGCCTCAAGAAGGTATTCCAGAGAATTCATGAACATGGTCTCCAGCTCAACAGGGCCACGTGCTCACTTGGTTAATTGGATAATAAGTTTCTGGGTGACCACATGTCGCAGCAGGGCGTGCAGCCAGATGCCGGCACGGTCTCGGCGATCAGCGCCATGAAGTCCCTGGAGGACAAGAAGGCGGTCCTCCGCTTCCTCGGGATGGTCAACTTGCTCGGGAAATTAATTCCCAATATGGCTTCCCACACCATGGCCCTCCGCCATCTCGTCAAGAAGTCGGCGGAATTCCAGTGGCTGCCCACGCATGAAGGGGAATGGCATGAGCTGAAAGCAAAGCTCACCACAGCCCTGGTTCTAGCGTTCTTCGACCCAACCAAGGAAACCAAAATATCGACTGATGCAAGCCAGGACGGCATTGGGACGGTGCTCCTTCAGCGAGATGATTCCTCGTTCTGGGCTCCAGTGGCATATGCCTCCAGGGCCATGACGCCCACTGAGCAACGGTATGCTCAGATTGAGAAGGAGTATCTGGGCCTCCTGACAGGGAGAGTCAAGTTTCATGACTACGTTTACGGCCTGTGAAAATTCACTGTAGAGACGGACCACAGGCATCTAGTCCATATAATCCAGAAGGATTTAAATGACATGACACCTCAGTTACAGCAAATTCTTCTTAAGCTACGCCGCTACGACTTCGAACTTGTCTACACGCCAGGCAAAGAGCTGATCGTTGCAGATGCCCTATCCAGATCCATTACCACACCGTGTGAACAAAGTGACTTCATCTGCCACATAGAAGCGCAAGTGCAGTTGTGTGCCACCAACCTTCCGGCCTCTTGACGAACGGGTGGTTCAAATTCGTGAGGAGACGGCCAAGGATCCTCTGCTGCAGCGCGTGATGCAGCACCTTACCATTGGCTGGCAGAAGGGACAATGTCCCCAGTTCTATAACGTAAAAGACGACCTGACGGTGGTGGAGGGAATCCTTCTGAAACTCGACAGGATTGTAATTCCTCAGAGCATGCGGGCTATGGTGCTGGGCCAACTCCATGAGGGTCACCTTGGGGTCGAGAAATGCCGACGCAGAGCTCGGGAGGCGGTCTATTGGCCGGGCATCAGCCAGGACATTGCCGATACAGTCCTCAACTGCCCTACCTGTCAGAAGTTTCAACCAGCTCAACCCATGTAAACGCTGCAACAGCACAAGATCGTGACCTCTCTGTGGTCCAAAGTAGGTGTAGACCTTTTCCACGCCAAGGGGCGTGACTACGTATTCCTGGACGACTACTTCTCCAGTTATCTAGAAGTGGTGAAACTGTCCGACCTCACGTCTAAGGCGGTAATCAAAGCCTGCAAAGAAACGTTCGCCAGGCATGGGATTCCGCTCACGGTAATGAGCGACAACGGTCCTTGCTTTTACAGCCAGGAATTATCAGATTTTGCACAGTCCTACAACTTCCGTCACGTAACCTCCAGTCCCCACTACCCGCAGTCAAACGGGAAGACCGAGAAAGGGGCCCAAATTGTAAAGCGGTTGCTGTGCAAAGCTGCAGACTCAGGCTCCGACTTCAACCTGGTGATGCTGGCATATAGGGCAACCCCACTGTCCACTGGGTTGTCTCCAGCGCAGATGCTCATGAATCGCACTCTGAGGACCACAGTTCCAATCATCCATGTTCCAGACCTTGACTACCTCACGGTCTTACAGAAAATGCAGCAGTCACGGGCCCAACAGATGGCCACATACAATGCTCATGCCATGCATTTACCCGAGCTGGCCCCAACTGATCATGTTCGTGTCCAGTTGCCTGACGGCGGCTGGTCAGCCACAGCTGTTGTGATCAAACAAGTGGCCCCAAGATCGTTCCTTGTCCGCATGGCTGATGGCTCCCTGCTACGGCGCAACAGACGGGCACTGCAAAGAGTTCCACGCCCGCTACCTGACCGAAGTGCCCCGCCATCTACGATGCTTCCTCCGAACGTACCCTGCCACGAGGCCACCAATCTACCAGCAATCCTGCTGGCCCATGCGACCACCGCGATGGCAGCGATCCCGCCTATCCACGTGCAGGCGGCTCCTGATTCACCTCTGCGGCGATCGACAAGAATTCGTCCCCCACCACAAAGACTGAATCTGTAGACTGAACATTTGTACATTTTGTGACTTCATCGATTTAACCTCTGTAAATAGTGTTTCATTTGCCATGTATCTGCACTATCGACACCTTCCTATGTATATACGTTCATTTAGACACCTTTTGTATATAGTCAGGCATATATATATATATATCCGCACACACACCTTAGTATTTATTTATCGAAAAAAAAAGGGGGGAGATGTCATAATATCCACTCATGTATATAATGAGATGCAGACAGGCAGTGATTGACACACAGGATGACCAGTAAGCACACAACACAGTGCAGCCAATCACCAGACAGGACACTACCACTATAAAGCCAGAGGGCACTAGGTTTCCCGCTCTCTCGGGACCCAGCCACTGAGACAGTCAGAGTCCACGAGCTAGCAAGTGCAAACACCATGCGGTAGCTAGTAAGTCTGGTCAGGCTACTAAAAGGTCTCCAGTCAGTTCAGTATAATGTCGACCCACAGCTGAATATGTGTATCAGTTCTATTGTTGAATAAAACAGTGTTGGATCTTCTCCAGTGCTAGACGTCTGTTTCTAGCTTCCCTGCATCGAATGCAGTCCATATCGAACCTACCTGCCTAACACATCAGGAAGGAGGAGAGACGCCTTGCCCTGTGGGGGGGAGGTTTGAGCAGGAACTCTCTGGAGCTACTCTCAGAAGTAAACAAGTAGTCAGAAAGATCAACCCCGGTATCTGTTCCCGAGGACCTGACAGCTGTGTCACAAGAAGTGGCAATTCCTGCAAACAGAATTTAGGGAGTGGGAAGTACATTAAAAACAGGACGCAGAAGGTAATAATCTCTGGATTACTTCCGGTGTCACATGCTAGTGAGTATAAAAATAAGAAGTTAGTACATAGGGTGCACTTACAAGAGCTAGGTTGAGTTGGGTGTTTGAGGAGGTGGAAGATAGGTGTAAGCGGTGTGGGAGGAGCCTGGCAAACCATGTGCATATGTTCTGGGGGTGTCTTGAGCTAATGAGATTTTGGGTCTCTTTCTTCAGCACTATGCCCAGTCCTCTAGCAGCCATATTTGGGGTGCCAGACCTGCTGGAGTAGGGGCATTTGTCTTAGCCTTCGCCTCACTGATTGCTTACAGACAGGTTGAGTTGAAGTGGAGGTCAGCTTCTCCACCCAATGTCTCAGTGTGGCTGGGTGATCTCATGGAGTTTTTGCATCTTGAGAAAATTAAATATGCGTTAAAGGGTGCAATTGAGGGGTTCCACAAAAGAAGGCAGCCTTTTATTGTGTTCTTTAAAGAGCTAATCACCGGGCAGCGCGGTGGTGTATTGGTTAGCATTGTTGCCTCTCGGCGCAGAGGTCCCAGGTTCGATCCCGGCTCTGGTCACTGTCCGTGTGGAGTTTGCACATTCTCCCTGTGTTTGCGTGGGTTTTGCCCCCACAACCCAAAGGTGTGCAGGGTAGGTGGATTGGCCATGCTAAATTGCCCCTTAATTGGAAAAAATGAACTGGGTACTCTAAATTTTAAAAAAAGGAGCTGGTCATCATCAGCTGTTAAGGGTGGGGGGCTGATGCTGTTGTTTTTGGTTGGTTGTTTTGTTTTATGGTTTGTTTTCATATGCATTAAAAAACGATCCACAAAAATATATTTTTAAAAAAGTCACAAGGGAGTTTGGCAAAATTGGATGGTATTTATTTTAATGCAAGGAGTCTGATGAATAAGGCAGATGAGTTGAGGGCACAAATTAAAACATGAGGGTATGATGTCATTGCTGTCACTGAGCCATGGTTGAGCAAGGGACAGGATTGGCAAAGAGAGGAAATCCTGAGAGCACATTGTCCAAAACTCAATGGTCTGTGGTATCCTGAGCTCTTTGCAGCAGAACTTTCCAGTAACAGTCACATATCGGATCCCTACCAAGATGGCAAATATGGTCAACTTTGCTTTGAAGAACAAACAAGATCACATTCTGCCTGAAAGATATTCATAATATAGATCTCATGTGAGTTGCAACCTACATATCTCAAGTAAATTTCTTCATAAGCCATCAATAACAATTCATATCTACACAATAATGCTTATATTACTAATATTAGGACTGCAGAGAAGAGAAATGGGCAATGAGCAGTAATAGAACAATGATCAGAAACACAGCCTCAAAAGCTAAGATTTAGGAAGATTTTGAAATTATAGGGAGAAAAATAGCAGGTTTGGGGAAAGACGGAGTTCCAGACAGTAAGACTGAGATGACCACGCCCTTAGCCAAGCTGGTCCAGAACAACACTACCAACTACCCAGCAAAGTGGAAAATTGCCCAGGTATGTCCTGCACAAAAGAAGCAGGACAAATACAACCTGGCTAATAACTGCCCCATCAGTCTCTTCTTGATCATCAGTAAAGTAATGGAAACGGTCAGAAAGGAGATACAGAGCTTCCTGGTGGAGCCGGCCTCCACATTGCTGGAGGAGGTGCTGATGATGGGGGACTGGAGAAGGGGATAGTGGTGACGGTTTACGGAGCTATTTTGGAAGAGGAGAAGGCACAACTGGAAGGGATCAAAGTGGGAGGAAGAGTTGGGAGAGGGTATGGAGGAGGGGTTCTGGTGAGAGGTGCTCCAGAGAGTGAACGCCTCCACCTCGTGCACGAGGTTGGGGCTGATACAGCTGAAGGTGAATTTAGAGCATACCTCACAAGGGTGAGAATGAGCCGATTCTTTGAAGGGGTAGAAGATGTGTGTGAACGTTGCGGGGGAGGGGTGGGGGGGTGGGCGCAAATCACGTTCATATGTTTTGGTCCTGTCCAAAGCTGGAAGATTACTGGAAGGAGGTTTTTAGGGTAATCTCTAAAGTGGTGTCCGTGAAACTGGACCCAGGCCCTTGGGAGGCCATATTCTGGGTGTCGGACCAGCCAGGGTTGGAAACGGGTGCGGAGGCAGACGTTGTAGCCTTCGCATCGTTCATCACCCGAAGGCGGATCCTGATGGGATGGAGAGCAACCTCTCCACCCTGTGCCCTGGCGTGGCAGGGGGACCTGTTGGAATTCTTGACTCTTGAGAAAGTTAAGTTTGAACTTAGGGGAGGATGGAGGGGTTCTACAATTCATGGGCATTATTCATTATGCACTTTCAAGAACTGGATAACATCGAACATTAGTTTGGGGGGGGGGGGGGGGGGGAGGGAGGATTGGGGGGAGGGGGACTGTGTGTGTTAATGGTGACTATGGATGATTCCTGATTCCTTTTTGTCATTTGTTTATGTGAACATGCGGGCTAATGTTTGGGGTTTGGTGGGAGGATGGGATCGTTGTTATTGACATGGGGATTGACATTATATTCATTATTGAATATTGTTGGTGGGTGCAAATTTGGGAGAAAATGTGAAAAACGAGAATAAAAATATTTTTTAAAAAGTCATTAAAAGTGCTTTCAAGCGACACTTACTCAGCGATAACCTGCTCACTGACACTTAGTTCTGGTTCTGCCAGGGTCACTCAGCTCCTGACCTCATCACTGCCTTGGTTCAAACATGGACAAAAGGGCTGATTTCTAGTGGTAAGTTGAGACTGATTGCCCTTGACATCAAGGCAGCATTTAACAGAGTATGACAACAAGGAGCCCTAGCAAAGCTGGAGTCAAAGGGAATCAGAGGGAGGAGTTGTACCTGTTGCAGTTGGAAGTCAATCATCTCAGCTCCACGACTTCACTCCAGGAATACCTCAGCATAGTGTTCTAGGTCCAGCCATCTTCAGCTGCTTCATCAATGACCTTTCTTACATTATAAGGTCAGAAGTGGGGATGTTTTCAGATGACTGCCTAATGTTCAGCACCGCTCGTGACTCCTCAGACACTGAAGCAGCCCATGTCCAAATGCAGCAAGGCTTGGACAAACCCAGGGTTGGGCTGATAAGTGGCAAGTAACATTCCCGTCATACAAGTGGTGGGCAATGACCATTGTAAGGACCCTTCCATTATTTCCCCTTTCCTTTACTTTGTTGTTATCATTTTTGATCCACGGATATTTAATGCACATATACCTTTAAGTCGAGTAGAGGAAGAGAGGAACTCAAAAGTTGCAAAATAATAAACTGTGCTATGAGGATTTAGATTTTTCACAGAAGAACTTAGACTTTCTGGCACCTGAGAGATCGGAGAGATTCAGTGTGATTGGTTGGCGAAAGATGGCATTCTGCCCGGCGACAGACAGTAATTTGCTTCGGGCAGGTGGGAAGTTTTCAGAGGGCTCAGGAAACAGAACATGCCTGGTTGCTGAGAGCAGTTGCTCTCTCTCTCTCCAAAAAGGTTTCTTGCCTGCTGTTTCTGAAACTACAGTGAAAATCATTACCAACGGAAATCAAAGACCTCCCCCAAATGAAGGCCCAGACTAAAAGATATACTGCAAGACATCCCTCTGAAACAGAGGGCGCGATTCTCCGCTCCCGCGACTAAGTGCCCATGCCGTCGTGAACGCCGTTGAGGTTCTCGACGGCGCGAAACGGCCCCGATCTCGACCGATTCAGGATCGGGCCGCGAGAGACTCGGGGGGGCGAGTCGCTAAAGCAGCGTCGTCAGCGCGCGCCGGGCATTGGCGCCGCATAAAAGTGGCGCATGCATGGTTGCCGTCCTCCCCGAGGCCACCCCGCAAGAAGATGTCGGAGGAAAGGAGGTCCTCCTTCAGAGAGACCGGCCCGCCGATCGGTGGGCACCGATCGCGGGCCAGACCCCTTTTGAGTGCAAGCCCGGTGAAAGAACCCCCCTCGCCCCCCCCCCAGCGTTCCCGTGCTGTTCCCGCCGACAGCGACCAGTTGTGGATGGTGCCGTCGGGAAGCCGTCTATTTGGGCAGGCCGCTCGGCCCACCCGGGCAGGAGAATAGCGGGTGTAGCGGAGAATCGCCATTTTGGGTGTCCCGGGCGATTCTCCGGCCTGCGCTGCGCAGAACTCGAATGGGGCCGATCCCGTAGCTTGGGTGCATCGCGGGAGGGCGTCGGACCGGCGTCACGGGGAAAAGTGGCGCGCCAGCCGATTCTCCAAACCGGCACAGGAGCGCAGAATCGCCCCCAGAGACTTTTATCTTTTTTACTTTTTGTATTATTTTCCTTTACATCCTCTTTCCCCTCTGTGTTTGTCTGTCTTGCGTGGGTGCAGAGGGTGGGGCGAGTTAAAGGGATGGAGGGATTAGGAATTAGATTATAGTCAACCAGTTGTATTTGCTGCCTATTTAATTGTAGTTATTGTTATTAATAAAAATTAATTGTGTTTAAATTTACAAACCTGGTGACTGCACTTATTGGGCAGCCAAAGACCAAAGTCTCTGGGTATTTTCGAAGAATTAATAATTAATTTCAATTGTGTTGCAACTTCAGGTCAAATGGGACTGGAATTGACCGTGCACCCAGTCCAGGGTGTGGTAACACCACCTCCAACTAAAGAGAAATTAACCGTCACCCTTTAACACACAATGGCATTATCATCACTGAATCCCCCACTATCAACATCCTAGGGGTTACTATTGACCAGAAACTGAATGGATCAGCCACATAAATGCTGTGGTTACAAGAGCAGATCAGAGGCTAGGAATCCTGTAGCCAGTAACTCACCTCCTGATTCCCCAAAGCCTGCCCATCATGTAGGAGGCACAAGTCAGGAGTGTGATGGAATACTGTTGTAGCCATCTGGGATGGCCACTTCCCGATTACAAAATGGACACTTTGCAAAGATTGCAGGGAAAATGGACAATGCTGAGAAAACAAGCAGGTTCAGCGTTTGTCTGTATATTGGAGCCGCAGCTCCCAGACAAGACCAAAACTGTTGGCCCATTTGCATACTAATGGCCCATCTCCGGGAACAAAAGAGTAACATTTGAGTAACCGATACTAAGGCAGACACCCCGGTGCCAGAGGAGACCAGAACAAAGCAGGCCAATGGCCACCTAGGACACACCCAGCCATCAGGGCACCCACCCCTTTATTGGATGAAATCAATAGGAATGATCAAGAAACGGCCCAACCTCTGGGTATAAGAAGGAGCCCCCGAGAGAGAATCGCTCTCTTGGACTCGACTCTCACAGCGGAGAGACCTGTCCACCAGCTGCACCAGAAGCAAGTAAGTCCAAGGTCAACGCTTGCTACCAGACAGACGACCTTAGCTGTTCCCCTTTACCAGTTCGACCCCAGCAGCCTCAGAACCGATCAACGGCCATTGTTCCTCTGACTGAGTGGGCACCCAAAGCTAAGTATAGGCTTTAGCAGTAGTGATAGCTTAGTCTGTAGTATTTGTGCATGAGTAGATTTAACTGCGTGTATAAATAAATAAGCATTGACTTTGAACTAACTAACTGGTGTATCGAGTCTTTGATCAGTATTCGGTTTGAACCCTTGTATCAAAAGATACCTGGCGACTTTAGAGCAAACAAAATTAGGATTAAGGAAGGCGACCATATTAACCGCCATATTCAGAGCCAACCAAAGAGAGCAACACTGTCCATTTGCCTGGATGAGTGCAGCTCAAATAATAGTCAAGAAGCTTAACACCATCCAGGACAAAGCAGCCTGCTGGATTGGCACCCCATCCACAAGCAATCACTCCATCCACTGCTGCTGTTTCAAATTCTGGAACACCATCCGATACCACATGGGCTGCAATGGTTCAAGAAGGCAGCTCACCAACATGTTGTGAGGCAATTAGGGATAGGCAATGGATGTTGGCTTAACCAAAGAAGTCCACATCCAGCAAATAAATAAAAATAATGCCATCCATTGTGGAGCAAAGTTAAATTAGGAATGACAGAACGCGAGAGTAGGATCATCAAAGATAGTGAGCTGGATGCAAGCCAGAGATGTTTTCAGGCATATGAAGGGATAAGATAATGGAAGGTAAACAGATAAGATAAACATGGACAACTGTCTAATTCAGTGTGCTAAGGAACAGAGAACCAATGGGAGTTAACAAGAACAGACCTAAATGGGATGGGGCTGGAGTAGAGGTTTGTGCAGTATGCAACTTATAAGGTTTGGAAAGGGAGTTTAGAAATTGCATACATATTTTCAGCTATGCATCGGATTCATTTATTATGAAATCTCAGTTCAGCAAATGCTTAGTTCACAGGATTCCTGTCCACAACTACATCATCACTTTGATGAATTGAACAGATTTCTGCTTGGCGAATTATTTATACAACACTGACTTATGGTTTTATTGCTTCATGGGCAGAAAGAATCTTCCCTCAGGGTTTTTCCTGAAAGCTACTGTAAATGTCAGCTCGAGACAATATTAGAAACATCAAACATGCACATTTTATTAACCTGAAGGTACACAATTATTTTTAATATACTCTGTTGGAGAAATTGATCAAATTCAATTTTCATCTCTTGATTATGAAGGCATGCATATATGCTTTGGAAACCAAACTTGGTTATAAAAATTATTTTCCATAAAAGATTGAAAACTCTATTGCTATTGATTAGTTTGTTTCGGGACTCTGTCTTTGACTCCCAATACATCGATATTATTAATACCATTTCTTAGTCTTTGCCCTCTCCAATTAATTAAAAATAGAATGCAACATTTTTTTTGCAAGACAATGGGCGGGATTCTCCCCTACCAGCGGGGCGGGGGGTCCCGGTGGGATGAAGTGGCGTGAACCACTCCGGCGTCGGGCCGCTGATCTGCACCTTTAGGGGCCAAGCCCTCACCTTTAGGGGCCAGGCCAGCGGAAGTCCGCGCATGCGCGGGAGCGTCAGTGGCTGCTGACATCATCCCCGCGCATGCGCAGGGGGTGTCACCTCCGCGTCAGCCATCGCGGAGGCTGATGGCCGAGGCGGAGGGGAAAGAGTGCCCCTACGGCACAGGCCCTCCCGTGGATCGGAAGGCCCCGATCACGGGCCAGGCCACTGTGGGGGCACCCCCCGGGGCCAGATCACCCCGCTACCCCCCCCCCAGGACCCCAGAGCCTACCCGCGCCGCCTGGTCCCACCAGTAAGGGAGGTGGTTTAATTCACGCCGGCGGGACCGGCATTACAGCAGCGGGACTTCGGTCCATCGCGGGCTGGAGAATCGCCGGGGGGGGGGGGCCCGCCAACCGGCTCGGCGCGATTCCCGCCCCCGCCGAATCTCCGGTGCCGGAGAATTCGGCGGCCGGCGGGGGCGGCGTGAATCGCCGCCCCCCCCCCCCCCTGCGATTCTCCGACCCGGTGGGGGTTGGAGAATCCCGCCGAATATTCTTTTTGCTCCCTTCAATTTTTTCCTTTACCCCTTCCACCCAAATTTATGCTCGCATTAGATTGCCAAGAATGTTCCCTGCATTGGCAAAGTGATAATCCCAAAATATGAGGCCAGACAGCAAATGTTAATGAGGTATCTGGATTTGTCCAGAATCAAAGTTAAGTTCCATCGTATCCTCATTCAGGTGCTGTAGGCAAATCCACCTGTGGTAACTGAACAGCAATCATGAGTGAGAACCTGTGCTGAGACTTGTGTATTGGGCTTGGAAAATGTGAGTCGGCCCATTTGCCAAGTTAGGGAACCTGAGTCTGGTACCTTAGCATAGATTCACCATATTTTTGTCTGGGGGTTGCAGGGTTCCAATTTCGGAAGCAGAGGCAAAGGAGTGCAGGTGCCCAAATTGAACTTCTTATAAGGCCCGCCTTGGTTTGTTTGGACATCAGCCCAGTTTGTCAACATTGTTCTTGTGCTCCCTATCCCACATTCCTCAACCCACCGTCCATAACACTCTCAACTGCAATGTCCCTTCCAACTCCCACAACCTATCATATGCCTCATGCAGTCTCATACTCCTCATTGCTCCCATTTTTCTCATACTCTCCATGTCCACTCATATAATCTCCCTTATACTCCCGACACCCCATTCCATGCTCCCTCATATCTCCATGCCCCCTCATATTCCCCATTCCCTTATACTGACCAGGCTCCCGCCATCATACTCCACATATCGCATCAATGCCCCCTCATATTTCCAATGCCCAAATATTCCCACTCATACTCCGCAAGCATCCTCCATAGCCACTCACCTAATATCCACGGAGGTCAAATTTGAATTGGACATTCATAAAAACTCTCATCCATAAACCTAATTATAAAAATGTAAATCCCCTCAAGTGTAGAAACAAACATTTATCAACTTACAACACCAAAAACAGAAGATTGTTTAATAACCTATTAGAACTGTAAATCAAAATGTGAAAACAGCATCGTCCTGCTGAGATAAGTGGACCTTTTGAAACTCAGCCAAGCATACATGATAGCACCACTATCAAAACAAATCCTGGAAAATGTCAACACTGGAGCCTTTGAAATCAAAACACCAGATGACCTTTTTTAAACTGCAGATGGTGTTTCATTTCCATTGCAAAGCAGACTTCCTGTCAATTAATTTAGTGTAGCATGTGCTTTAATGTTCAACAAACAGGCCACTGTTTACAAAAGCTGGCTTGACATTTAATTCTCAGTTGGAAATATGTTAGGAGAGCTTTGCAGAACATTTTTCTACAGTTGTGAAAGCATTATGGTACTTTCTCTATTGGGGAAAGTACTGTAATGCATGTCAACACTACACAATGGCAGCTAATGTAATGGTCAACTTACCATTGTAGGACAGAGCCCTATGATCATTCACTGCATTAGGAATACACCTATATTGCAATATAGAATCTAATAGTAACATATAAAGGTGTCAAAATATTCAACAGTTATTTGTCAGGATATTCCAGAAGCCTCAGAAAGCTACACCCAGTGATCACAAACCATCAAACCTGGAGGCTTTTTATGGTATCCAAATCCCGCACTAGCACAGGAAAATGGCACGGAGAGGGAAATTTAAATTACCTATGGCCTCACAAAAGCGACCCTGACCTCAGAAAAGGTGCCTGCAGGATTCACACTCAAGATCCTGAAAATTGGAATTTGTAGTCAAAAACGTATGTATTTTTTACTTTCCCAACCCAATTCCCATCTTTATCAGGAGACACAAATTTGATCCCTTGTTTTATTTTTGCCCTCAAGGATACTGAAGCTAAAGCATGTTAGTGCTGCTAGGTCCCAATGTGCAGAGTGGGTGCAGACACAGAAAATAATTTGCTGGGGTTTTGGAGTGCTGGGGCCAGGAAAACCCAGGAAAAATACCTGCCATTTGCTGACCGAGGCGGAGGGGAAAGAGTGCCCCTACGGCACAGGCCCTCCCGTGGATCGGAAGGCCCCAATCACGGGCCTACCACGGAAGTTGTGCATTTTATTTCCATTTCATAGTGCAGGATATTGAGCTCTACTCCAGGGTTTAAGTACACAATTTGGGCAACATGCCAGTCAGAACCGAGGAAATATGGCATTGCTGAAGATATCCATCAGATGAGATGATAAACTCAGCCAGACTTACCTGTTTGAATAATTCAGGTGGACATCAAGAACTCCATTCTAAGAACAACAAATTCATCTAGTGTCCTGGACAACAATCTTTCATCTCATTCCTCCTTGGGCAACTTTCTTAAGCACAAAATGGCTGCCATATTTGCCAAATTAAAAAGCGACCGCAATTTGCTGCATGTGAGGTATTTTCAAACATTTGAAAGCCAGGATCAGGTGCTTAATAAGTACAAGTTCTTTATTTTCTAAATAAAAAGCAGTTCTCTTTGTTCACCCTTTTGTTTACCCTGCTGCTCGCAGTTGAGAGAAAAACTATGATAAGATATCTCTCCCAATGCTGCTATTGATAAGAAGCTACAACATGTCTGGTTTGACTGGTTTTCTGATTTTCTTTCCCCCCTTTGGAGAAATGCCCAGGCTTCACTTACTAGCTTGCCTTTCATGGTCTCATCAAGAACCCATACGAGAAATTGGGCAGGTATCTGTGTCCCATCATTCTCTTTCATAGCACATTGATAAAATAATATGATGTTCCATTGCATCGTATGGGTTTTTAAAATAAGATTCATTCTTCCAAAATGGTAGGTACTTAGCACTTTTCATATTTGTTCAAACATAACTTAACCTTTCATGAAGCCTACACATATGAAGCCTACACATACATCGCTTTTGTACGAACTGAATGAAGGATTTTTCAGATTATTGGTTTATGCGAAAGGCAGCTTTATTTTTTAGCTTTCGAGTACCACGTGTGCTCCCAGTCACCGAGACACAGATCATACACATTTGTTGACAAACCCAATACAAAATTTGCAAAGACTCATTTTTTTAACCATTCTAAGACAAGAATAAAAGCAAGTTAACTTTCTATAGATTTTACTAATTTGTCATTAGAATAAAATATTGATGCGAATAAAATTTGCAATGGTATAACATTGATTTAATTACTTAATATTCTTCTTGACATGCACTGAACTTCATGGAGGAACATGTACATCTAATGCTATCAGCATTAAAAAATGATTATCACACACCATGTACTTGGAACAATGCTACCTAGGCCCACAGCTCAAGAGTGAAAAAGAAAGCCAAAGAAAAATCATGGGTTTCCCAAAGATAAATGTAGCAGTTGATGTAGAACTGGAGAACACAAACCATGAATGGCTCGGGTTTGAACAACATGATATGATAGCACAATATGTTTTGGCTGATTTCAGCTGAGCTGGCAGTAAAATCTTTACAACTGGTCTCAGTACCCCGTGAGCTAGAGAGGAAAAATAAAAACATTGGATCAGAGATAACCATTCAGCTCCTCGAGTCTTTACTACCATTCACTAAAATCGTGGTTTAGCTTTATATTAATTCTCTCTATGCGTCTTGATTCAGAAACTCCTCATAATCTTGCCCAAACAAAAATCTATCAAACTCAGCTTTGTACATTCCGACTGGCCCAGCCTCAAAAGCATTCATATGCTGGATGAGGACAGAGTTCTGATAGGCTGAGATTCCTCCAATGCATGAATAGTCTGCATGTACTTACTAAACTTCCATGTGAAGAAAGGCTAGTTGGATGCCTTTAGTTTATTTTTCATCCTACTAGACTGTAGAATGGGAATGTGCCCCCAAACAGTTTTTAAATTCTTTCACAAAAGCATCAGGTTCCAGATGCAGTCCTGTTCTTGGGGTGTCTCTCCTCAAGTGACTGATACCTTGGGTACCCTTTAAGGGAGAAGTGCAGGATACAGAGAGGTCAAATAAAATTACCACAGTCGGGAAAGCTAGAAGCAAAATTGTAGTACATTACTGTCAGCTGGCTTATTATTTATGGATAATGTGAGCTACTTCTATACTTTGTCATCTTCCATCATGTAAAATAATTTTTCTCCTGGGTTACCTCATTTCAGTAAAGCCTAATCAAGTTGACATCCACTGCTGCTGGTTATATTGGCCCTAAAAGAGTTCTTAAACAAATGAAAAATATTGATTCCATTCCTGAAAGCCCTGGTTTCAATTTTCAGGAGGAAATTAAATCATGTATAAATCAATTGTCAGGCTCAAGCCTACCACGATTGAAATGTTTCTTCCACTAAAGAAAAAGAGGAAGTCTCTATTACAGTGAGGACATGCCAAGAGAAATAAAACTTTGCTGAGGCCAAATGTGAAAGCTATTTCAGATAATCAAAGGTTCAGCAAATGGGATGGAGCAAGGAACCACCTGCAATCCGACAATTCACATCTTGAAACTGTCACTCCACTTGTTCTTTTAAAAGTCATATTTTCAAGAGTTTATAGCTGTATATAAATTGCTAAATTGCGCTAGAGGTTTTTTTTTGAATGCCTGTACCTCTGGTGGGAGCAATGTGGCTTTGAAAGTTGAATCAATTTATTTGGTTTTGGTTTCTGGCATTCAGTTGGGTTAAAGAATTGTTGGATAAAAGTTGCTGTCTTTTCCTGTCAGGCTAAGTGGCTATTCCCGGTCGTCTTTGGCATCCTATGAGCTGATTTGACTGTTTTTGGTGGGGTAAAGCTTTTTGCAGGTGATCCATCACGACAGCCATCTACAGATGAGTAACTTTAGGCAATGGTCTTTTCCCAGCAGACACAGAGGATAAGGATTTGAATATGTATGTTATACCTGTTTATGACTGATACCTTGGGTACCCTTTAAGGGAGAAGTGCAGGATACAGAGGGGTCAAATAAAATTACCACAGTAATACATATTGATAAACAGAAGCACTGCATGGAGTTTTAAAAATTAATCTTGGCATGGCTTGTGAATTGTTGAATTTGTTGTTGGAGCATTCCCAGAAATGGAACATCAATATCAAAACAGACTGTACATAATAAAGGGCATTGAGGTAGGTAGAAGAAGTAGAGAAAAACCTTGCTTTCATATAGTGTCCATCACTTCAGAGTCAAAGAAGTGCTTTTTGAACTTTAGTCCCTGTTATAATGTAGGGAACTTGGGTATAACTAGAAGGGTCAGGTGGATCCAGTTTTGTGTTTTGAACTTGGTTCAACCAGTCAGACTGCGAGATAAATGGAGCAAAATTATTAAACAACATTTTATATTATATTCAGATATATTTCTAAATGTGCTTCACAAAGGGTCAATTTGCCAATGAAATCTCAGCTCACAGGTTTGATTTTCTCCATAAGCATTATTTTTACGTATTCACTGGATTGATTCAAAGGTAAATTCACTTCTCCAATGGCATTAAGATACATAAAAGGACGGAGTTCTTAGGATTTCAGCTTTAGGGGTTATGATCGTTGGTACCCATTATAGACTCCACCTAAAGGAGCCGGTCACATGGCACAAATTAAAAAGTCAACTGAAATAGGTCTTTATTGATTGACCTGCAGGAATGACATTACAAGTGTCAGTGTCACCAAAGAGATACATAAATCAATGGGACGGCATGGTGGCATAGTGGTTGGCACTGTTGCCTCACAGCTCCAGGGACCCGGGTTCAATTCCGGCCTCGGGTAGCTGTCTGTGTGGAGTTTGCACTTTCTCCCCGTATCTGCATGGGTTTCCTCCGGGTGCTCCGGTTTCCTCCCACAGTCCAAAGATGTGCAGGTTAGGTGGATTGGCCATACTAAATTTTCCCTTAGTGTCCAAAAGGTTAGGTGGGATTACCGGGATATGAAGATAACGTGGAGGGCGGGCTTATGTGGGGCGCTCTTTCCAAGGGCCATGCAGACCCGATGGGCTGAATAGCCTCCTTCTGCACTGTACACGCAATGATTCTAATATGGCAAGTACTTTTAAGGGCACCATTATTATAATAATTTAAAACATCAATTTAAATAACGTGCTTGATATGCAATTGGAAAAACCCCACCAATTCAATTATAATATCGTCATAGGCTGGCCTTGGAATGGGCCCAGAGGAAGTTCACAAGAATGATCCCTGGAATGAAGAGCTTGTCGTGTGAGGAATGGTTGAGGATTCTGGGTCTGTACTTGTTGAGAGTTTAGAAGGATGAGGGAGATCTTATTGAAACTTACAGGATACTGCGAGGCCTGGATAGAGCGGACACAGAGAGAATGTTTCCACTTGTCGGAAAAACTAGAACCAGAGGACACAATCTCAGATTAAAGGGACGATCCTTTAAAACAGCGATGAGAAGGAATTTCTTCAGCCAGAAGGTGGTGAATCTGTGGTACTGTATGCCGCAGAAGGCTGTGGAGGCTAAATCACTGAGTGTCTTTAAGACAGAATTAGATAGGTTCTTGATTAATAAAGGGATCCCATTAAAAACGGTATCCCGATCTCTTGCTACACTGGGGAGTTAGAACATAGAACATAGAACATAGAACAATACAGCGCAGTACAGGCCCTTCGGCCCACGATGTTGCACCGAAACAAAAGCCATCCAACCTACACTATGCCATTATCATCCATATGTTTATCCAATAAACTTTTAAATGCCCTCAATGTTGGCGAGTTCACCACTGTAGCAGGTAGGGCATTCCACGGCCTCACTACTCTTTGCGTAAAGAACCTACCTCTGACCTCTGTCCTATATCTATTACCCCTCAGTTTAAAGTTATGTCCCCTCGTGCCAGCCATATCCATCCGTGGGAGAAGGCTCTCACTGTCCACCCTATCCAACCCCCTGATCATTTTGTATGCCTCTATTAAGTCTCCTCTTAACCTTCTTCTCTCCAACGAAAACAACCTCAAGTCCATCAGCCTTTCCTCATAAGATTTTCCCTCCATACCGGGCAACATCCTGGTAAATCTCCTCTGCACCCGCTCCAAAGCCTCCACGTCCTTCCTATAATGCGGTGACCAGAACTGTACGCAATACTCCAAATGCGGCCGTACCAGAGTTCTGTACAGCTGCAACATGACCTCCCGACTCCGGAACTCAATCCCTCTACCAATAAATGCCAACACTCCATAGGCCTTCTTCACAACCCTATCAACCTGGATGGCAACTTTCAGGGATCTATGTACATGGACACCTAGATCCCTCTGCTCATCCACACTTTCAAGAACTTTACCATTAGCCAAATATTCCGCATTCCTGTTATTCCTTCCAAAGTGAATCACATCACACTTCTCTACATTAAACTCCATTTGCCACCTCTCGGCCCAGTTCTGGCGAGCGGAGCTCCCCAGTGTTCAAAATAGGGCTATGTGCGGCCTCAGCCCTGCGTTCCCCGTTGAGGCCCCTCATACAATGTGATTCGCGTTCAATAGCCATGTGTTTCTCAGCACTGCGAGTGCCAGGAAACATGCGGCTAAACACGTTCGCTATGGGACTTTGTTCCCATTTTGTTGAATCGAGGCCAATGGCTTCAGCCTTCCCAATATTCCATTGGAGCATGTTTCTATTCATCTGTGACTGGATGCTAGGCAAACAGTGTGACGGCACTGGATCAGAGGCATGTTGGCACAGAGTGATCAAAAATAGAGTGTGCCGCAGAGTATAAAAGTTGGGAAATCAGTGCAAATGGGAATTCGGTGCACAGCAGTAGGTGCTGCAATTTTACTCCAATACTTGTAGTGATTCACCTACACCTCCTTAGATCAATAGCTAAGAGGCTACAACTGAAGGATTGAATACAAAGACGGCTTGGTTGTGATGAATGTAGAAATTTATTGTATTTAAGTATTTGGTGAAGTATGGGTTGAAAGCCTGGGTTAGAATGTGTTTGACTGCTGCAGTCATGTTTTTAAAATAATCTTGGTTTGGAAGACAACTATGTTTTTAGGAGCCTGAGGTGCAATTAGCCATCGTAAAAGCTTGGGCTAATGCAGTTCTGTTTTGATTAAGGGGATTTCCTGGGCAGTTAATTTGTTTTCAGCTTGGTGAGATGATGTCATTGCCGGGTGGAGCAAAGGCATCAGGTTTTTTTGCGAAAGCATTTTTCAGATTCAGTTCTGGGGCGGAGAATCGCCGGGGGCTGCCGTGAATCCCGCCCCGGCCGGTTGCTGAATTCTCTGGCACCGGATATTCGGCGGGGGCGGGAATCGCGCCGCGCCGGTTGGCGGGCCCCCCCCCCCCCCGCGCGATTTTCCGGCCCGGATGGGCCGAAGTCCCGCTGCTGGAATGCCTGTCCCGCCGGCGTGGATTAAACCACCTCTCTTACCGGCGGGACAAGGAGGCGCGGGCGGGCTCCGGGGTCCTGGGGGGGGCGCGGGGCGATCTGACACCGGGGGGTGCCCCCATGGTGGCCTGGCCCGCGATCGGGGCCCACCGATCCACAGGTGGGCCTGTGCCGTGGGGGAACTCCTTTCCTTCCGCCTTCGCCACGGTCTCCACCATGGCGGAGGCGGAAGAGACCCCCTTCACTGCGCATGCGCGGGGATGCCGTGAGCGGCCGCTAACGCTCCCGCGCATGCGCTGCCCGGCAAAGTCAGTTTCGCGCCAGCTGGCGGGGCACCAAAGGCCTTTCCCGCCGGCTGGCGGGGCGGAAATCAGTCCTGCGCGGGCCTAGCCCCTCAAGGTTAGGGCTCGGCCCCTCAAGATGCGGAGGATTCCGCACCTTTGGGCTGGCACGATGCCGGACTGATTTGCACCGTTTTTGGCGCCGGTCGGCGGACATCGCGCCGATTACGGAGAATTTTGCCCCTGATTCTGGATGAAGCTGAGACCAAGTAAGGTAGTTTGTCCTCCCTGTAGGTTAGTTAAAAAATATTAACTGTATTTAAAGCAATGTAGACTTGTCTGAGAACATGGGGGGAGCTGAAATAAGCCAGTTGAAACAATTTTCATAGACATCCAGCCAGAGGTTCGGACCAGAATCAGGGCCGGATTCTCTGAAAACGCAGCTAAGTGTTGACGCTGGTGTAAACATCGGAGTGTTTCACGGCGGTGTCAATGGGCCTTTTGGCCCAGCGATTCTGTTGCCCACGGGGAGCCAGCACAGCGCTGGAATGCTCTGTGCTGCTCCAGCTGCCATACGTGGCCCTGCACCGCTTGCCTTGGGTCTGCGCATGTGCGCGACGGGTCCACGCGTTGCAAGCCGGCTAGCGCAACATGGCATAGCCACACAGAGGGCCGGTACGGAAGGATGTAGGCCCCCCCCCCAGATCGTGCACGCCCGCCGATCGGTGGCCCCCGATCACGGGCCTGGCCGTCGTGGAGGCCCCCTCAGAGTCTGATTCGCCGCCCTCCCACCAGGACGGCCACTGCGTCCACGGGTCCAAGCTGCCGCCGGGTGTAACCATGTTAGATCCACGCCGGCAGGAACTCGGCCGGTCGACCGCGGAGAATCACCGCGGGAGCCTCTTTCATCAGCCCCCGACCGGCGCCGTGTCGACCGCGAGTGCGCGGCTGGCGGCGATTCTCCGGTCGCTGGAGAATCGCGTCCCGGCATCGGACTGGCATCGTGGGCTGTCTCGGCGTTTTCTCCGATTCTCTGAGCTGGCGCGGGCTCGGAGAATCCCGGCCCAGATCTGTTCGATAAAGCAGTGTCAAGAGATCACTTTCTCAAAGTATTCTTATCAAAGTATTCCTCTGTGCCATTGGTATTTAGGGTGGATTGAGAGCTGTGATGGTCTATTTTCTTGTTGTTTAAATGGGAATAAAGATAGCAATTAATGGTATTGTATTCACTGTGTTGAGTAGTGTTGTTCAAGGGGTAATTGTAAGCTATTTTCGGGTACGATGTTAAAGATTTTAATACTGTTTTAGGAATAAAGTTTTGTTTTAAAATACCATGGGCGGGATTCTCCGAGCCCGTGCCAGGTCGGAGAATCGCCAGGGGCGCGGGAAATTTCCACCACGCCACTCCGGCGCCGGGCTGCGATTCTCGGGTGACTGGAGAATCAGCGCCAATCGTGCCTGCGCAGTCGCCAGGGCACCGGTTGGGGGCCGTTGAAATAGGCCCTCCAAGCCCCGCCGAATTCCGCCGGCGTGGTTCCAACCTGGTACCACCCGGTGGGAGGTCGGACCCGCAGCTGCATGGCTCATCCTGATGGGGGGGGGGGGATCTGACTCCGGGAGGGACCACCACGGGGTCCAGGTCCGCGATCAGAAGCTTCCGATCGGCGGGCGGCCGCGATCTGGAGGGGGCCTACCTCCTTCCACGCAGCCCTCTGTAAGGTCCCCGACATGTTGCTCCGCGCCGGCGCAGAGATGGCAACTATGCGCATGTGCCGACGCGGAGACGCGTGTCGCGCGAATGTGCGGACACGCGCCGGCCATGCAAGGCCGCCTTTCGGCGCCGGAGCAGCACTCCGGCACCGTGCTAGCCCCCTGAAGACCGGTGAATTGCTGGACCAGGAGTATTACGCCGTCATCAACACTTGGCCGGGAGTTCGGAGAATCCCGGCCCATATCCCTATTTCTTAGTGCAATGACTACTGGAGGTATTCTTTCCTCACAGTCTTACAAAATTAAAATAAAATATTCTGGTTTCTGTCCAGTATCCTAGCCACTGTTGAGGTCTGGTCAGGGATCGTCATAAGTAAAAGAGTAAAACGGGTTATATGGTGGTGCAAGTTGTGTACTGCAACTGCAGCATGTGGGAGTTTGTGGAAAGCATTGCAATCCTGGGCAACCACATCTGAAACAAGTACCCAGCTGCATTTAAGTTTACAGTGGTTGAGATGTAGCCTAAAGTGCAGCTGTTAGGACATTTGTGAGAAGAGTTACCTGGGAATCAATCTATAGAAAGTGGAACATGTCTGGTGAGAGGTCTGAATCTGAATCAAGAGGGTTTGGCTGCATGTCAAACAGGTAAGGGGACCCCAGGTGCAGTGCTAGAGGAGCCTCGACCTTTGCTTTCATCCAAAGGGAAGAGAGGTTTAAAAAAAATAAAATTTTAGAGTACCCAATTCATTTTTTCCAATTAAGGGGCAATTTAGCGCGGCCAATCCACCGACCCTGCACATCTTTGGGTTGTGGGGGCGAAACCCACGCAAACACGGGGAGAATGTGCAAACTCCACACGACCTAGAGCCAGGATCGAACCTGGGACATTGGCACTGTGAGGCAGCACTGGTTCTTGCTGCTTTTGCAGATAAAGGCAAAGTCTGCAGCACGGATGATCAAACTAACCATGACATTGTGGTACAAGAGGCCATTAAAGCAAGTGTGGGGTGGGCAGGGGAGAAAAGGAATGTTGCAGTGGTAGTCAAGGATGCTGCCCTCAGCAACTACAACTGGGGGTTCTGAACGTTGTTAGCTTTGACAAAGGGTCAACTGGACACAAAACATTCACTCATTTCTCTCCCTACAGATGCTGCCAGACCTGCTGAGATTTTCCAGCATTTTCTCTTTGGGTTCTGAAGGTTGTGTTGCCTGCCCAGTTAAAGACATCACATCTTGGTTTGAGAAGAACTGGAGTGGGAGAAGGTGGATCCAGTTATCATGGTCCACATAGGAACCAATGAGGTGGAACAAGGCATGAGGTTCTGCTAGGAGAATTTGAGAAACTTTGGATAAAATTAAAAGGTGACAATCCCTACCTTGCTGCCTATGCCATGTATGAACTGGCATAGGATTAAGCCAATCAGAGAATTGCATGCATGGATCAAAGAGTGCTGTGGGGGACAGGGGTTTCAATTTATGGGGCACTGGCACCAGTACTGGGGGAAAAGGAAGCTGTTTATTTGGAATGCACTGGAACCTGTGTCCTGGTAAAATGTATAACCAGGACTGTATATGGGGCATTAAATTAAAAAGCTGGAGGGTTGGGGAGCTGGTTCAAGTGAGAGAAAATTTATAAATCCAAAGAGAAAAGTCAAGGCCGCAGATCAGTGTAGTGCTTTGGGTAAAGTTTGATTGGAAAGATTTAACGGTAATAGCGCAGCAGTGAATAAGGTCAAACCAAGTATAAATGGTATCAAGTTAAAATTCAAGGTGCCTTATTGGAATGTGTAGCGCACCTGTTACAAGCTTGGCATATTAATAACACAAAGAGGAATAAATGGGTTTGATCTCATAGCCATTATAGAGACGTGGTTGCATTGTGACCAAAGTTAAAAAAACGAAATATTCCAGGTTACTTGATGTTTCGAAAAGACAGAGAAAATAGAAAATGGGCAGGGTAGGAGGATGTAGCCTTGATAATAGTTAATTACAGAAGGGCAATACTGAGGAAGGATCCTGGCTTGAAAGATCAGGTCGTTGAATCTGTGCGGGTGGAGAATAGAACTAAAAGGAACCAAAAAAGCTGGTGGGAGTGGTTTAAAGGTTCCCTAACTGTAGCTGTGTTGCAGGATAGAAAATTAATCAAGAAATGAAAGGAAACCTAATGCAATAATTGTGGGGTACACAGATCAGTATGTCTCAGAGCTGATCAAGGAAGAGGCTACATTAGATTTTCTTTTGTGCAATGATTCTGGATTAATTAGTATTCTCATAATAAGGGATGTTTTGGGAAAAATTGATCAGAATATGATGGAATTTCACAGTGAATTAGAGAGCGATGTACATCAGTTCAAAACTAGTTTATTAAACTTAAATGAATAATGCCATTAAACATAGGTATAGGGGAAAGTTGGCCAAGGTTCATTGTGAAATTAGATTAATAGTTATGACGGTGGTTGAGCAATGGTGAACATGTAAATAAATATTTCATAATTCTCAATGAATCTACATTCCGTTAAGAAATAAAAACTCCATGTGAAAAATGAGGTTAAGGATAGTATAAGGTTAAAATAAGAGGTTTAAAAGATTACCAAGAGGAGTAGTAAACCTGAGGATTGGAAGAGTCTTCAAAGAACTTTCATCAGCATTTCTTTGGAAAAACATTTGATGCCCTAACTAATCATAGGCCACCAGTAAGTTTGTTCAACATTCCATCCACTGAAATTGAGCATTGGATACCCAAACTACAAGAGTGCAAGTTCTAAGTTAAGTATCAGCCAAGCTCAACCAGCAGAATGGCTTTCATGACATCTGTTGCTGACAGTCAGACAATATCCTACCTGTGAAAGAAAATGTCTACCATACTTAAATGATTATGTTGTGAGGTAAACTATTTTTGTTGTACAAATCCTTCATTGAATATTACCTAGTGCTTTATTAAACAAATGCAAACATTTACATACGTAATAGTGTTACTGGTGAAGTTAAATGTTCAAGTTATGCTCAAATTTATTGATTACACTTTGGAAACATACCACTGAAACAGGTGTTGGGGAAACCATGGACGCGATATAATGGGGAAAAACAGATTCTCGTTTTGGGCACGTTTGGCAGGATGTTTCTCAGCACCCGCAGCGGCACGAACAACCCCGCTATCAAACTGGACTCTTGTTTTTTATTCTGGCCTCCGGGAAGAACGTCCCGCTGAGCATGCACTTATCTTCATTTCCTGCACTGACACGCTCAGCTCGGAGCCCCGGGTGGTTGGGCTCTAGCCAGAGTGGTACCCTCGTCAGCTCAGCTCATCAGTACAGGAAGAGATCGGGGCACCATCTTTAGAAGTCGCCCCGATCTCTCCAACCTCCCACCGTGGTCTCAGGACTCTCCCAACGTCAAGTGCAGCCTGGGTCCCTGGCAGTGCCAGGGTGGCATTGCAAGTTTGCCCAGATGTCTATGCCAAGGTACCCAGTGGGTAGTACCAAGGTGCCTGTGTGGCAGCAGTGCCAGGGTACCACCCTTCCCAGAGCTCAACCACCGGAGGCCTCCAATGGCCTGGACAAACGACTCCCATGTGCTGTTATGCCTGGTCCATGTTTTTCTGAAGCAGTGCTAAACAGCGCCATGGCAAGCTTTTCCAGGCATGGATGTTGATCCCGGGTCTTGAGAGACCCTGGCGCAGGCAGATTTAAGTGAGGATAACTGCTCTGAGGCTAACTGCTCACTCAAATATGCAAATCTGGAGCCCAACCAGTGAGGGCGAGATCCAGACTACGACATCTCACGAGATCACATTAGATTTCGCGAGGCGTCCCGAGCAATGCGAATCTCGCGAGAGGATGGTCTCGCCGCGTCCCAAGACAGGCATGATGAGGCCGTTTGATCGCGCCCCAGATTTTCATGAACTGTATTGGTCTTTTAAAATTTGGAAGGACATTGCATTATTTGTTTTTTTACACAAAAGGTCATAAATTCACCTTTCGATTGGAAGGAGGCATGTCTTTTCCAAGAAATCACCTGACCAGCATGGTACTTTATGGGGCGAGCTGTTTACTTGTTTGCACTGCAATTATTTTAATTGATGGGAAAAAAACCTGGTTTAAAGGCAAAAGCTAGCGATTTACTGGAAATTACATGACTTAGAGCTTTAGGTTTTGAAATTGTTTTATTGAATTCATTTGGGTCTGAACTGAGTAACTGGAAAGCTGCTCAGTCCACGTTCTGCTTTCCTTGCCTGAAGCTGTGTGATTGTCAGGATCCAGCTAGGAATCATCATCCCAGTGGAACATGCTTGTCTTTGGAAACCCGAGAGACTGAGACATGAAGGATTGATTCAGCTCTATCTTCCCCCATGCCAAAGCTCTGTTGGTTCTACTGTTCCAGGTCTCTACTGGGACTAGTGACCGGTCTCCAGATCGGCAACATAAACCCCTGTGGACTTCTTCTGTTTTTTAAAAATAAAGTCTATTTTCAAACGTCCATTTCTGCAGAGACCCCTTTCTGTTCATGTATATGTGCGAGCTGGGAATTTTAAACGGGATAGATAGTCATACTTCTAGATTACAATTGTATGTTAACCAGTTCTTGCAAACTGTTTAAAAATGAAGTTTTGTTTTCTAATAAATCAATCATTCTGAGTTTATCAATAGAAGCCTGATCAAACTTTCTTTTATTCTGGGTCTAACAATAATGAAGATAGATAATTGGCCATATTGGTGAGTGCATTAAACATTCACACTAATGTTGCTCCACTACTCCACATGTAGCTAGATCAACTGTGCAGTCCTCCCATCCCAACCACAACACATCATATGTCTTTGATTAACTGAGAGGAGGAGGGATGTAGTGTATTGAAAACTGCATTGTGCATTTTGTGCACTTTAGGTTATCATACACACATACACCGGCAGACAGAATCAGGTGAAAGTAAAGAGAATCCATGTTTTAACAGCACATATTGTTCTGATTCTGAATGCTTCTTACTGAACACCTAACTGTTTCTTCACAGAACTTTGCAGATTTGATAAGTATATCCTTTCTTAGGTACAGAAACCAAAATTGTACACTGCAGCCTCATCAAAGCTCTGCAGAATTGCAGCAAGATTTCCTTACTTTTGCACTCCAGCTCCTTGCTATTTGACTTCCCAATTGTTTGCATGTTACCTTTCTATGTTTCTTCCACAAGGACACCCAAATTCCTCTGAACACCGAGATTTAACAATTTCCCACCATTTAAAAATCTGTTTTTTTATTCTTCCTACCAAATCTCAAACTTGCACAAATTATACTCCACCTGCCACCTTCTTGACCTCTCATTTAAAGGTTGTTACACAAGATAAAGGATGATAGCGTTCAGTATTATATATCAGCATGGATAAAACATTGGATAAAGGACAGAAAAAAAAAGAATAAGAATAATTAGATCATTTCAAGTTGGGGTGTCTCAAGGACAAGTACTGTGGTCTCAATTATTCACAATCTGTATTGATGAATGAGATGAAAGGGTTGGATGTAATGTATCTGAGCTTTCTGATGATACAAAGCAGATAGGAAAGTAAACAGTGAGGATAACAGAGCTCTCAAAAGGATAAGGTTAAATCTTGGGCGTTCAGAGGGATTCTGGTGTACAAGAAACATAGAAAAGTAAATGCAGGTACGGCAAACAATTGGGAAAGGAATCAGCTTTGTGGCCTTTATTTCAAGGGGGTTGGAGTACAAGAGTAAGAACGTCCTGTTGTAATTACACAGCGCTTTGATGAGACCATGACTGAGCATAGTGCTCAATTTTGGTTTCTGTACCGAAGGAAAGATATACTTACCTTAGAGGGGTGCAATAAAGGTCGACTAACTAGATTGATTCCTGGAATGATAGGGTTGTCCTGTGGGAAGAGTTTGCACAGAATGGGCCTATGATCTCTGGGGTTTAGCAGAATGAGAGTTGATCTCGTTGAAACATGTAGGGATTCTCCGTCTTGCCGCATCTGTTTTCGGGTGCGGCGCGACCCTGCCAGCAGCTGGATCCTCCATCCCGCCAGCCGGCCAATGGGATTTCCCATTGTGGGCACCCCCATGACGTCGGGAAATCCGAGGGCGTGAGTGCACTGCAGGCGAAACGGAGGATCCCACCGGCGGAGAATCCAGTTCATAAGCTTTTGAGAGTTTTACAGGATAGCTGTGAAGAGGTTGCTTCCCCTATCTGAGGAGTCCAAGCTAGGGGGCATAGTCTCAGGACAGGGGTGAGGGGAAATTTCTTCACTCAGAGGGTTGTGAAACTTGGAGTTCTCTACCCCAGAGGGTTGCATATGCTCAGTCATTCAAGGCTGACATTGTTAGATTTTTGGACTCTTATTCGATAAGATGAGAACATGGGATTGATTTTATGATCATGTGGAAACTGATGTTCTGTTTATGGATCATGTCACCGAGGGGTAGCGTGTAAGTGAAGAATGGAGTAGCAAAGGATAGATTGTTTTGGCAGCGGTAGTGCTGAAGAAGCAGGAAAATAAGTAATTTGAGGAGATTTTCTGGTGGCTTTAGTTAGAAATTGAACCAATACCAGCCAGCTGGACAATGGATGAGAGTCATTGTAGGAGAATGGTGTAGTTAACTATGCCAAAGGCCGCAGACAAGCCAAAACACTTGAGAAAATGTTGTGCACGAGAGTCAGAGACACATAAAATATAATTTGTAATTTGCAATAAGGGCTGTTTTGGTGCTGAGGCAATGGTTAAAACATGGAATTGTGGGAAAGATGAGTGTAGATTTGAGAGGTGACAATGTGCTCAAGAACTTTGGAGGAATGAGAGGTTAGAGATGGGTCAGCATTTGCCACGAGAGAGAAGCCAAAAGTCTTTATTTGAGTTAGGAGTGGTAATGGACTTCCGGGTGCGGCGATGACCAGCTGAGTCGCACGTTTCGGCAGCTCCCGGTGAAACGGACTTTTGGGCTCTTGATAGGAGCCCCAACGGCAATTTTGACGGCTAAAAACACTGTGCGGTAAACCAGAAGGGAATCCCCCCTGGATACGGATGAAAAAAGGAGGAGAAAGTGGCCGGATTGCAGTGGATCCTTTAGAACAGCGGCAAGGAAGGCAAGCAAAAACCAAGATGGCGTCGGAAGGTGGCAGTTTAACATGGGGCCCTGAACAACAAGAGTTCTTGAAATGCTGTGTGGAAGAGCTCAAAAAGGAAATGAAGAAAGAGCTGTTGGCCCCGATACTACAGGCGATCGAAGGGCTAAAGGAGGAACAAAAGACCCAGGAGCGGGAGCTTCGGGTCGTGAAGACAAAGGCAGCCGAGAATGAGGACGACATACAGGGCCTGGTGGTGAAGACGGAGACGCATGAGGCACATCAGAAACGATGTGTGGAAAGGTTGGAGGCACTGGAGAACAACGCAAGGAGGAACAACCTGAGGATTCTCGGTCTTCCTGAAGGTGCGGAGGGAGCGGACGTCGGGGCATATGTGAGCACGATGCTGCACTCGTTAATGGGAGCGGAGGCCCCGGCGGGTCCGTTGGAGGTGGAGGGAGCATACCGAGTGATGGCGCGAGGACCGAGAGCAGGAGAAATTCCCAGAGCCATAGTGGTGAGATTCCTCCGTTTTAAGGATAGAGAAATGGTCCTTCGATGGGCAAAGAAAACTCGGAGCAGTAAATGGGAGAACGCGGTGATCCGCGTTTATCAAGACTGGAGTGCGGAGTTGGCGAGAAGGAGGGCGAGCTTTAATCGGGCCAAGGCGGTGCTTCATAAAAAGAAGATAAAATTTGGAATGCTGCAACCGGCAAGACTGTGGGTCACATATCGAGGGAGGCACCACTACTTTGAGACGGCGGATGAAGCGTGGACTTTTATTGTGGAAGAAAAACTGGAATGAGCGGGTTATTAAAAAGAACGTTTGAACAAAGTGGTGGGGCGAATGTGGGGGGGCGAAGAGGGGGGTTAAAAAGGGGGGAAAGAGGAGTTTTATGTACTAATCCTACGAGGTGGTAACTTTTCTCTCTTCCACAGGTGGTGATGGGGGGAGGAGGGGAGGTGGAGGAGATGGGGCGTTGGCCATTGGGGGCGGGGCCAAGGGAGAAGCGCGGGCTTGGTTCCCGCGCTATGATAATCATGGCGGGAATAGAGAAGCAGGAAGGAGGGGGTGTCGCACGGTGCGAGCCGAGGTCACGGGGGGAAGCCGAGGTCGGCCAGACTTTGCTGACTTCTGGGAGCAACATGGGGGGAGTAATTACGCTAGCGGGGGATCTAGCGGGGGGGGGGGGGGGTGGGAGGGGGGAATTACTGGGTTGCTGCTGCTGGGGAGAGGGGGGAGCTGGTATGGGAGGGGATGGGCGGGGGGGCACCGCCTGGGGGAGATACAGCTGCGTGGGAACCGGGTGAGGAGCTGGAAAAAAGGGGATGGCTAATCGACAAGGGGGGGGGGGGTAGGAAGCCCCCCAACCCGGCTGATCACGTGGAACGTGAGAGGGCTGAACGGGCCGATAAAGAGGGCACGGGTACTCGCACACCTTAAAAAACTTAAGGCAGATGTGGTTATGTTACAGGAAACGCACCTGAAACTGATAGACCAGGTTAGGCTACGCAAAGGATGGGTGGGGCAGGTGTTCCATTCGCGGCTAGATGCGAAAAACAGGGGGGTGGCTATATTAGTGGGGAAGCGGGTAATGTTCGAGGCAAAGACTATAGTGGCGGATAACGGGGGCAGATACGTGATGGTGAGTGGCAAACTACAGGGGGAGACGGTGGTTTTGGTAAACGTATATGCCCCGAACTGGGATGATGCCAATTTTATGAGGCGGATGCTAGGACGCATTCCGGACCTAGAGATGGGAAAGCTGATAATGGGGGGAGATTTTAATACGGTGTTGGAACCAGGGCTGGATAGGTCGAAGTCCAGGACTGGAAGGAGGCCGGCAGCAGCCAAGGTACTTAAAGATTTTATGGAGCAGATGGGAGGTGTAGGCCCGTGGAGATTTAGCAGACCTAGGAGTAAGGAGTTCTCGTTTTTCTCCTATGTCCATAAAGTTTACTCGCGAATAGACTTTTTTGTGCTGGGAAGGGCGTTGATCCCGAAGGTGAGGGGAACGGAGTATACGGCTATAGCCATTTCGGATCACGCTCCACACTGGGTAGACTTGGAGAAAGGGGAGGAAACAGGAGGGCGCCTACCCTGGAGAATGGACATGGGACTAATGGCAGATGAGGGTGTGTGTCTAAGGGTGAGGGGGTGCATTGAAAAGTACTTGGAACTCAATGATAATGGGGAGGTCCAGGTGGGAGTGGTCTGGGAGGCGCTGAAGGTGGTGGTTAGAGGGGAGCTGATATCAATAAGGGCACATAAAGGGAAGCAGGAGAGTAAGGAACGGGAGCGGTTGCTGCAAGAACTTTTGAGGGTGGACAGACAATATGCGGAAGCACCGGAGGAGGGACTGTACAGGGAAAGGCAAAGGCTACATGTAGAATTTGACTTGCTGACTACGGGCACTGCAGAGGCACAATGGAGGAAGGCACAGGGTGTACAGTACGAATATGGGGAGAAGGCGAGCAGGTTGCTGGCACACCAACTGAGGAAAAGGGGAGCAGCGAGGGAAATAGGGGGAGTGAGGGATGAGGAAGGAGAGATGGAGCGGGGAGGGGAGAGAGTGAATGGAGTGTTCAAGACATTTTATAAAAAATTATATGAAGCTCAACCCCCGGATGGGAGGGAGAGAATGATGGGCTTCTTGGATCGGCTGGAATTTCCCAAGGTGGAAGAGCAGGAAAGGGTGGGACTGGGAGCACAGATCGAGGTAGAAGAAGTGGTGAAAGGAATTAGGAGCATGCAGGCGGGAAAGGCCCCGGGACCGGATGGATTCCCAGTCGAATTCTATAGAAAATATGTGGACTTGCTCGCCCCGGTATTGACGAGGACCTTTAATGAGGCAAAGGAAAGGGGACAACTGCCCCCGACTATGTCTGAAGCAACGATATCGCTTCTCTTAAAGAAGGAAAAGGACCCGCTACAATGCGGGTCCTATAGACCTATTTCCCTCCTAAATGTAGATGCCAAGATCCTGGCCAAGGTAATGGCAATGAGAATAGAGGAATGTGTTCCGGGGGTTTGTGAAGGGGAGACAGCTGAACACGAATATACGGAGGCTGTTAGGGGTAATGATGATGGCCCCACCAGAGGGGGAAACGGAGATAGTAGTGGCGATGGATGCCGAGAAAGCATTTGATAGAGTGGAGTGGGATTATTTGTGGGAGGTGTTGAGGAGATTTGGTTTTGGAGAGGGGTATGTTAGATGGGTGCAGCTGTTGTATAGGGCCCCGATGGCGAGCGTGGTCACGAATGGACGGGGATCTGCATATTTTCGGCTCCATAGAGGGACAAGGCAGGGATGCCCTCTGTCCCCATTATTGTTTGCACTGGCGATTGAGCCCCTGGCGATAGCGTTGAGGGGTTCCAAGAAGTGGAGGGGAGTACTTAGAGGAGGAGAAGAACACCGGGTATCTTTGTATGCGGACGATTTGCTACTATGCGTGGCAGACCCGGCGGAGGGGATGCCAGAAATAATGCGGATACTTGGGGAGTTTGGGGATTTTTCAGGGTATAAATTGAACATGGGGAAAAGTGAGTTGTTTGTGGTGCATCCGGGGGAGCAGAGTAGAGAAATAGAGGACCTACCGTTGAGGAAGGTAACAAGGGACTTTCGTTACCTGGGGATCCAGATAGCCAAGAATTGGGGCACATTGCATAGGTTAAATTTAACGCGGTTGATGGAACAAATGGAGGAGGATTTCAAGAGATGGGATATGGTATCCCTGTCACTGGCAGGGAGGGTGCAGGCGGTTAAGATGGTGGTCCTCCCGAGATTCCTCTTTGTGTTTCAGTGCCTCCCGGTGGTGATCACAAAGGCTTTTTTTAAAAGGATTGAAAAGAGCATCATGGGTTTTGTGTGGGCCGGGAAGACCCCGAGAGTGAGGAAGGGATTCTTACAGCGTAGCAGGGATAGGGGAACTACACCACAAGCCCGGTGGTGGTGGCTACACTGAAGATTTGGGGACAGTGGAGACGGCATAGGGGAAAGACTGGAGCCTTAGGGGGGTCCCCGATAAGAAACAACCATAGGTTTGCCCCGGGGGGAATGGATGGGGGATATGGAATGTGGCAAAGAGCAGGAATAACGCAACTGAAAGATCTGTTTGTGGATGGGAAGTTCGCGAGTCTGGGAGCGCTGACCGAGAAATATGGGTTGCCCCAAGGGAATGCATTCAGGTATATGCAACTGAGGGCTTTTGCGAGGCAACAGGTGAGGGAATTCCCGCAGCTCCCGACACAAGAGATGCAGGACAGAGTGATCTCAAAGACATGGGTGGGGGATGGTAAGGTGTCAGATATATATAGGGAAATGAGGGACGAAGGGGAGACTATAGTAGATGAACTAAAAGGGAAATGGGAAGAAGAGCTGGGGGAGGAGATCGAGGAGGGGCTGTGGGCAGATGCCCTAAGCAGGGTAAACTCGTCGTCCACGTGTGCCAGGCTAAGCCTGATTCAGTTTAAGGTATTACACAGGGCGCATATGACTGGAGCACGGCTCAGTAAATTGTATGGGGTGGAGGATAGGTGTGCGAGGTGCTCGAGAAGCCCAGCGAATCATACCCATATGTTTTGGTCATGCCCGGCACTACAGGGGTTTTGGATGGGGGTGACAAAGGTGCTTTCAAAAGTAGTGGGGGTCCGGGTCGAACCAAGCTGGGGGTTGGCTATATTTGGGGTTGCACAAGAGCCGGGAGTGCAGGAGGCGAGAGAGGCCGATGTTTTGGCCTTTGCGTCCCTAGTAGCCCGGCGCAGGATATTGTTAATGTGGAAAGAAGCCAAGCCCCGGGGGTGGAGACCTGGATAAATGACATGGCAGGGTTTATAAAGTTAGAGCGGATTAAGTTCGTTCTAAGGGGGTCGGCTCAAGGGTTCACCAGGCGGTGGCAACCGTTCGTCGAATACCTCGCAGAAAGATAGATGGAATGGAAAAAAGAAGGCAGCAGCAGCCCAGGATCGGGGGGGGGGGGGGGGGGGAGGAGGAACCAGAGGACTCTCAGGGTTGTTAATATATACTGTATAATATGTATAGGTCGTTGCGACAGATAATTATATATTGGACTGTTAAATTATATTTTTGGAGAGTGTTACTTGTGATAAGGCAGTTGCCAATTAGGGTTAGTTTTCATTTTTGTTATTTATTATTTATTCATTTTTGTTTATAAAATAGGTCATTATTATTTGTGTTGTTATAATATTGTGTAAAGGATGCACAATGTACTGTGTTGGTTGACCAAAAATTTTCAATAAAATATTTATATAAAAAAAAAGGAGTGGTAATGGCAGGTTTGAAGGGGAGGGACACAACAATTGAGGAGTAGGTAGTGTTAAACAATATCAGCTGACATGGAGGCCAGTAGGTAAGTGGGGTGGTTGCTACATCTCCCAACGGTGCAGCAAAGAACACCAGCATATAAAACTTGCCATTGGGGCCCACTGCCTCCGCCAGATGATAAGACGGAGTACCACAGCCTAACTGATTGGAAGACAAGGAACTGGATTTTACGTACCGAAGTGGGTAGCTCATGTCAGTAAATTTCCTGACTCAATATAAAAGGCCCTCGTCACTTGCAATTATCACTCCGGGGAGACAAGGGTGAGATCAAGTCAGGTCTGCCAATCCCAGAGTCAGACTGGAGGAGGGCCACATAAGAGAGTAAATGCCAAGGCAAGCCTGTTAGAAGGCCCACCTTGGCTCTCTGGAACTTTGTCCTAGTTCTGCTACCTGTTCGCCCCTCTAGCCCTCACACCTTCATCCCCTCCACCTACTCCCCAGGCCCCTCCATGCCAGCTAATTCCCCACTAGCCCCATGTTCCCTCATGCCACCTCCATAGCCCAGTACTAACCAGTCTATCATACCCCGTTTTCTCTCTCGTTTCTTTTGTAAAATGTGGGGTTACATTAGCTACCCTCCAGTCCATTGGAACTCTTCCAGAGTCTATAGAATGCTGGAAAATGATCACCAATGCGTCCACTATTTCTAGGGCCACTTCCTTATGTACTCTGGGATGCAGAGCATTAGGCCCTGGGGACTTATCAGGTATTAATCCCATCAATTTCCCCAATACAATTTCCTGACTAATAAGGATTTCCTTCAGTTCCTCCTTCATGCTAGACCCTCTGTCCCTGAGCTTTCCGGAAGATTATTTGTGTCCTCTTAGTGAAGACAGATCCAATGTATATGTTCAACTGGTCTGCCAACTCTTTGTTGCCAATTATGAATTCACCTGATTCTAACTGTAAGGGACCTACATTTGTCTTCACCAGTCTTTTTCTCTTCACATATCTACAGAAGCATTTGCAGTCATTTTTTAAATGTTTTTTGCATGCTTACTCTCATATTCTATTTTTCGCTTCGGAATTAAAATCTTTTTCTTCTGCTGCTGACTTAGAAATTTCTCCCAGTCCTCAGGCTTGTTGCCTTTTCTGGCCAATTTATATGCCTCCACTTTGGATTTAACACCATCCCTGATTCCCTTGTTAGCCATAGTTGAGCTACCTTCCCCGTCTTTCTCTTGATCCAGACAGGGATGTATAATTGTTGAAGTTAGCCCAAGAACAGGTAGGAAATCTGCAGCTTGAAGAGTGATAGCATAGGTGTGGGGTGCAGAGGGGGGATGACAATCCTGGAGGGCAGAAGGTTAGCTTGTGGATATTAGGGGGAGAAGCATTGCTGCTCTTTGTCCCACAAGCAGTGCTGGAAAGGCATTTACCTCTTCCATACAGCAGCATTTTCCTCCCTTTAGCTGCCAATCTTCCCACGGGTATCTTGTTTGGACAAGAACGTAAAGGCAGGTAAAATAAGAAGCATGTAGCTTCACTATAATATTTAAATGACCAATCCGTCTGCTGGAAGTGGATTGGGTGCTCCGCCCCACCTGGTTTGCTCAAAAAAGCCTCCATTAATATCAGAAGTCGGTCGGCTCAAGGTGGACTGAGTTTGGGCTTGAGACTTCAAATTTGCAAGCCCACCTGACCCAAACTCACCCATTTCTGAGGATTAAGGTTCCCTTCTGTATGTCTTAGTAGCATACACCACAAATTCCCTCTATAGGGCGCAGTGTTGAAAAGAATCTGTTCGGCAACAGTAACTTGCTACTCAAAAACCAACAAAACATTTGAGGGCAGCTAAAAGTGTAATGTACAGTGAGTGCCATTCCTTTGCCGCTGACAACAAAATCTGGGCATTTGCATATTTTCTTCTTCAGAATATGAAAAAAGCCTCCACCACATTGTGTTAAAAAATACTGGCAACAGAAATTCCACGGGGTGATGGCAGCATTATGGTAATGTCACTGAACTAGTAATCCAGCTGCTCTGGATTCAAATCCCATCACGGCAACTGCTGGAATTTAAATTAAATTAATAAATCTGGAATCTAAAGATAGTCTCAGTAATGGTGACCACAGAACTAAGGATAAAGCACTCACAGAATTCACCCCATCAGTTCTAAAAGTATTTTTTTTTGGATTATGATTTCAATTTCCAAATGTTATCCACAGTAATTCACTCACTCCCTTCATACTTTCCTGACCTTTCACATACATAAATGTTTTTTGTTGCGCGAGCTTTAAAAATTTGTGTACACCTGCATCAGGGAGTATAGTGGCAGCACCAACTACTAATTACCTCCATTTGCTAAAAGTAAGACATGTTAATAAGCAGTTTGGCTGCTTTAAGGAAACACATAAAATGTTCTCAGAATGTATGTTGCTCCAGAGGCACAAGCCTCAATTGTAGCTGGATTTTATGAAAAACATTATAATTAAATTTCAACAAGGTGTATATTTTCTTCATATCCGAACCAGATAAGGACAGTAAAGCTGTGGGATAGGCACTTGGCAACAAGTTGACTCTGCTTTGCTTTGCTAATTATAAAAATTAATTGAAAGCCTTAATAATATATATAAGTAATGCTTCCACTTCATAAAAATGAGATGTACTTTTGTTAAAATACTCAGACTTTATGAGGTCGATTTTTGTCTTCCCTGCTTGATCATTAATCTGGTGGAATGGACTGCCGCTCTCACAGACTTTGCCTGATTTTCATTCCAGTGATGCAATTGGAATGAGCGTCTGGTAGGTGATGGAACAGACAGGCAATCTATTCCGCCCGATTAACATCCAGCGAATAAGACAAAAATCTAACCCCCACGGGCCCGGTTTACATTTTAGAAATTTCTGGACAGCCCACTTAAAAGTCAGATGGGTGGCAACCTGAACAAGGTAGCTCGAGCCAGGTGTAACAAAGGCTTCGCTTTGTGGTTTCAGGTTCAAAAGAATGTATACATACAGCCTTCAAACAATAGCCCAGTATATCTTTTAACATCTGAGGGAACATCTGGGAGCCAGTATTTCCTTTTTATACATAACATTATTGAAGAAAACAGTCTGCATATGAGGGCATGTTTGTCTTCACCCATTGTGTTCAGAAATGAAAGCAACACATTTTCATAGGCTAAAGAGCTGTTAATTATTAAACATGCCTACACTGGAATAATCTGGAGGCTTTCACCATATTACTTTTCTACTTTATTGTGTACAAGTGTAAACATCTTGTCCAAGCGGCCTCAGGCAGACACATTTCTTTTACCAGCCCTACTGTTTCCACCTGTGGTCTTAACCAAAGGTTGGGGTTATTTGGCAGCGTACCTACAGGAAATGAGGATGGACACTATTAAAGAGCGCTTTGCACTCTTTCACACCCGTGCACAATCACAGGCTACAAGTGCTGCGTGGATCAGGGTGGAACAATCGGTGGCCAAAGACTGCTTTCATGAACACTGAGCTCTCCTTCAGCTCAAATAAACTGCTGTGTTTGTTCAGCTTTACCTTCGTGACATTGTCAAGTACTGAGGGGAGAGAAAGAAGTAAAGTTTAAGGCAGATAGGCATCTATTTTCCATTGCTGGCTTCCAAAAAAACTAAACGTATATTTTACAGCACCATTCAGTCCATCATGCCTACTCTGTGAAAGAGCTATCCATTTAATACTGTTCCAAAATACTTGCCCTTACCTAATTTTTCTTCGTCTTAGCACTCACACTTCCCGTACCAGCCTCCCCGAACAGGCGCCAGAATGTGGCGACTAGGGGCTTTTCACAGTAACTTCATTTGAAGCCTACTCGTGACAATAAGCGATTTTCATTTCATTTCATTCTCAGGGTGCCGGGTGGTGTTAAGTGTCATGTTGGGTGTCCTGATACACAAATGATCCAACACGGCTGTAGATGGTACAACTCTGTTTTATTGTCTATGCAACGGTTAAAACTAACTGCTGGCTTGGGTACGTGCTTCACCAGCTAACCTGTGGACCCAGCCCTATCACTATCTTAGTGAGGCACTCAGCACATGGTCTATGTCTGAGTGGCACGCTGTGTGCTCTGAGCTATCTCCTGGTAGAATGAGCGGGAACTGTGGAGTTCCCTGTTTTATAGTGCGTGTGCTCTCACTGGTGATTGGCTGCGATGTTATGTGTGTGCTGGTTGGTCCAACTGCCTGTCCATCAGTGTGTGTGTGATTGCACCATGATATGCTGATGTGGATATCATGACATTAAGTGCTCTCAACGTTTGCCCTGTCAAGTACTAAGGTGACCATTGATAACTGCATACCATAGCACACATTCCTCAGTTAGTGTGGGGAATATTGAAGTAAAAGTAAAGTCGTCATAGTCGCAGATGACCAAAGGCTGCTTTCCCCCTGGAGGGGAAAGCTGATTGGTGGTGGTTTAACCTGAGGATCCCCACACCTCAGGCGAGGGGCAAGGTTGAGAAGACTTCATGAATAATGTCAGTTGGTATCAAAATTAAACCTGTGCTGTTGGTCTCGCTCTGCATCACAAACCAGCTGTCTAGCCCACTGAACTAAACCAGCCCCACCATAAAACTATCGATCACTGTAAATTGTCTGTTTAACCTTGAACTTCTGCAAGTTTGCGTGCATACTGTATGGATGAGTAATATATCAACAGTAACATATTTATCGACATTGAAAATCATAGAAATGTGCAGGTTTATACGGTACTGTCCGCTGTACATCACCTCCAAATTATCTAAAAAGCGCAGACAAATTTTTAAAACTGTACAGTAATTTGTCTTGGGTGGGTCTGGACTTTGGTCGGAGATTTTGAAGGGTCGTTGGCTGGAGTCTTCTTAGGATTCTTTTTTTTTTAATTTCCAATTAAGGGGCAATTTAGTGTGGACCAATACACCGACCATGCATATCTTTGGGTTGTGGGGATGAGACCCATGCAGACGCGGGGAATATGTGTGAACTCCACACGCACAGTGACCCGGGGCCGGAATCGAACCTGGGTCCTCAGTGTTGTTAGGCAGCAGTGCTAACCACTGCGCCACCATTCTGCCCCTTCTTAGGATTTTTGGCTTCAGGTTTTTCTGGAGTCCTCTCGGCTTTCTTAAATAAAGTGTCCAAGGAGGTTTGGCCAGATGTTCTCCTCTTCTCCTGTCTCTGTAGCAGCTGCACATGTTGTATATGCCCCTATTCACTGAGGCACTGCATTTAATGTTGGGGTCATGTTTCTCAAGCAGGGACATTGCAGCTTCCAAATGTTGAAATGACTCAGCCAACAGGTTAAGTCTGTTAAGACTTTACAAGTAGGAGTCACTTCAACAGTGGCTGAATTTTCTTCTTCCTCTGATGCTTGTTGCTGTTCCAATTCAGTGAGGTCCTCCACAGTTAATTCTTCAGAATGTGATGCAAGTAATTCATCAACATTCTCTGGTGCAATGTCAAAGTTGAGTTCATCGCCCATTTTGACAACATTTCTGGTCAGCTCATCAACAGTGTCCATAAAGCCTTGGAAGTCATACAGAAACTCAGGAAACAATTTTCTCCAAACACCATGCAAATTTTATTCTGTGACTTCATTCCACGCCTCACTTATGTTCTTAACTGCATGGTATTTGTTGAAGTCCTCCCAGAATTTTTTGCGAGTTAGTCCGTGTACTTTCTCAGCTGCCCTGCAGGCTTTAATGGACACAATTATCTCCTGGTCCATGGGTTGTATCAGTGAGGTGACACTGGGTGGGGGGGAAGAAAAAAGACTACTTTGACGTCAGGATGCATGTTATCAAGGATGTTTGGATGATCAGGAGTATTATCGAGGGGTAACAATGTTTTAAGTGCAAGACATTCCTTGCTGCAATAATCCCATGCCTTATGACTGGATTTCCATATCAATGCCCTGGAATATCCCATGAAAGCCCTGGGTTTTCCGAATGGCACACAAGCAAAGGCTTCCGTTGACATATCATCTGCAGCATAGCCTCGGCCTATCTTTAGCAGCTTTGTAACCTGGCATAGATATCTATCCTTTGGCAATGTAGGTTCTCGATAGCATTTTTTTCCAAAAGAGCCCAGTTTTGTCTTGTCAAGCACAATACCCACTCTCTTCAATGATTTGAGCCAATATCTCAGGAAAAGCACGAGCTGCCTCCTTATCAGCACTGGCAGCTTCACCGGATTCCTTGATGTTATACAAATTTGCCCTGACTTTAAAATGGAAGAACCACCCCCTACTTGCATTAAAAGGCTCAGGAGTCGAACTCTTCCCCTGTTGCTACGTTAGATCATCAGACAGACTCCTAGCCATTTTCCTGAATTATGCTTAAACTTACAGGAGCACCGCATTGATTTTGGTCTTCCAGCCAAACTATTAAAACTTTCTCAACCTGAGCAATAAGTACAGCACACTGCTTAGCTATTACAGTTGACTGCTTAGGAGTTCTTAGCTTGTCTTTCAGGATGGTCACGAAAGTTGCCTGGGGGATATCCAAAGCTCTACCAGTTTGAGTGTGCTTCTCACCTTTTCAGACCTCTTGATTATTTCCATTTTTGTTTCCATAGTAATTGCTCTATGTTTCTTCGAGGAAGAAACATCTCTTGCATCAGATTTACGCTTTTCTGCCATTATTAAGGGCCAAGAAACACTACATTTTAACAGTTTGGAAAAACAAAGGCATCAAGTACTGACTACAAACGTACCTCGATAAGCAACTGAATACTGATGCACAAGTTCAGCATGGACGCAATATTAGCTCACCAATTAAATATCCGTGCACTTAACCTGCCTTTTCTGATAGTCACATGAAAATAGGTGCCCTACCCACCCACTGAGCTTACGGTTTGAAGAATACTGAGCACAACAGCAATTTAAATGTTTCATTACTGAGAATTTATTTCCAGGTCTCTGAAATCTAGGGATGGCTCTTAGACCTCTCATTTTAGAATCCAACGAATCACAGGAATAAAATCTGTCCTTCCACTGACTTCTAAGTACTTCTGCAAAAGCATTAGGTGAAAATAAATCTCATATATTAACATAGTTCCCTTTGGATGGCCACATAAACATGACCAGAAGCATATATCTTGGAACTTACGTTAATGATTTCTAAAAGGCAAGACATTTGATATACATCCACTGTATATTTCCAAAATAATCTCTTTCCATCAACACGAGAACCTGGTGACACTTACAAAAACTGGATTTGTTTTTGCTTATGGTGGAGGCTCAAGAAATTTGGTGCAACCAATCACCATTGGGACAGCAGTATATTTTTACGGGGGTGCTATTGGCTGTTGATATTACCGTTGTACACAGTAGGATTGCTAACTCTGGACACGATCAACTGACCCTGTTGCGCCCGACTCAGTGATGTGACGAGGGCGTTAACTCTCGCTAGAGGCCACTCGCGAGATTTGAGACGCTCGGAATGTCTTGCGTAATCTCGCAGGATTTAGATCTCGCAGGATATATTGCCGCTCGATGCTCCCTTTGCACGGGAATGAACACCCATGCCTGGGGGATCTTGTTATGGCGCCGTTTATCACTGGTCCATGCAAACGTGGACCAGATGTAAGGGCACCTTGGGGGCCCTCCCAGACCATCAGAGGCCCCCAGGGTGGTCGGGTCCTGGGCAGGGTTGTACCCTGGCACTCCCACTACCACCCAGGCACCTTGGTACTACCAACCTGGCACTGCCAGGGTGCCAATCTGGCAGTGCCAAGATGCCCAGGTGGCAGGTTACCCGTGCCAATGTTTGGGCCCAGGCGTGACCTGCTCTTATGATGTGAGGTGAGGGGGGCACTCAAGGACCCCCTAACAGGTACATTGGGTCATGGTGTGGGTCCAGAGGCTGCGGTAGGAAGTCCGAGGGGGTTCACAAGATCGGGGCAGAATTTTAAAATGGTGGCCCGATCTCTTCCTGAACTGACGAGCTCAGCTCAGCTCAGCTCGCCAGTGCAGGAAGCGAGGTAAGTGCGGCCTCAGAGGAGCGTTCCTCACCGAGGCCAAAATAAAAGAGCCCCATTTGATAACAGCGTTGTTAAGTGTTAAAAGCACCCAAAATATAATTTTTTTTAACTGTTGAACCGCACCCTCTGATTGGTCATTTGCAAAAAGTTCCATCACATGACTTCCTGCTTCCAATTTCCTGCCCTTTGCCCGTGCTATTTTTCACTTACTTGTTTTGATCCAGATTCTGTTAAGCATCATCAGACAATTAAAAGTGGCAAAAAAGATATTTTTGTTCAGAAAACATTTGAAAAATATGCAGGAAGGCATTATTAATATTGGTGCCTATGCCTGTAATAGAAATATTGTAATAGTGATCCATGAGAATGCACTTATCGTGATTCATATCGGTGTGAGGGGACGCCGATGTGAATGGATAATTTAATTTGGGGGGGGACGGGGACTATCAGGTGTAAAGGCCTGATAATTATATTTAAATATATGCAAATGGAGATCCCGACTTTTACATCATTGGTGGGGTGGGGACAATTGATTGGGGAGATCCTGCATAATTGCCATTTTGGGACTTCCACGGGATTATCCGCGCTGCTGTTGTTCCCGACCCCCCAAAAATGGGCGTGGAAAATTCTGCCCATTGCCTTTTTACCTCACACAAGTATGCTTGTGCTGTCCATGACAAGAGTAGACTCTATCTCACACAATCTTCATGGTTGAGCCTAGATAGCGACTTTCAGCAGGTATTCTGGCCACGGGGAATCCTGTCCTCAATCAATGCCTATTATTTTTCAGCAAAGGTCACAAGAACAGGAGTAGACTACATGCCACTTGACCCTGTTCCCCATTCAATATGATCATGGCTAATTTCCGGCCTGAGTGGTTTAAGTGGGTCGTGCAGACCCGATGGGCCGAATGGTCTCCTTCTGCACTGTATGTTCTATGTGTATCCCTTGATCCCTATATCCCTTGCTCCCTATATCTCTTGATTCCTTGATAGACCAAGAGATCAAACTGCGTGTTGCCAAATCAAAACCTAACGACTGGCAATATGGCATCAGGGTAAGAGCTTCTCCCAAGGGAAGTCTCGGTGCCACTAACATTGATGCGTTTACAGGGTTTCTTCCAATATCAAGAGCACAATTGGAAGCAATCCTGTAAAGTAAACAGAATATGAGATTTGAAACTAAGCATGTCAACACTGGGAGGCTCCCTTGAGAATGGCGCAGGGCTACATTCTTATCAGAAAAGAAAACAGAGACACCACTCCCTGTTGATCAAAGCTAAGCATCTATAAGTCAACAAATGAAAATATCCTACCGTGGTTTCAATTGTTTAGTAATTGATTGTAAGCTGTTCCACATACTTATATAGGAGACATAATATGTGAATAAGTATACATTCAAATAGTGCTGCTTACATAGCATAGCTGACAAACATCTCCGATCTCATATGAACAAAGTGTACATTTTGAGCCTTTAGCATTTTTTACGGTCGAAGAATAAGTGATATTATCACTTAACCTTTTCGCAGCCCTGGAATAAGCTTTTCTTTACAGATACTGCTTACACCATTGCCGGCAAAATGGGAATCAGTTATGCAATCGCACCATGTTAGTGACCCAACTCCATGGGCGGAATTCTCCCCCCCCACGCCGGGGGGGAGAATCGCCCGGGCGCCGCGCGAGTCCCGCCACGCCGTCCCGACGCCCGCACGCGATTCTTTCACCCCCCCCCAAACCAGCGCGGCGCAAATCATGGCTGGCCGCTCGGACAATCGCCGCTTGCCGTTGGCAATGGGCGAGCGGCGATTCTCCGGGCCCGGATTGGCCGCCCAACACGATAGGTTCCCGCTGGCGCCATCCACACCTAGTCGCTGCCGGCGGGAACAGCGCAGGAACGCTGAGGGGGGGGGCTGTGGGGGGGCAAGGGGGGTTCCTGCACTGGGGGGGGGGGGGTCAAAAGGGGTCTGGCCCGCGATCGGTGCCCACCGATCGGCGGGCCCGCCTCTCTGAAGAAGGACCTCCTTTCATCCACTGCCCCGCAAGATCGATCCGCCATCTTCTTGCGGGGCAGCCGCGGGGAGGACGGCAACCGCGCATGCGCGGGCTGGCGCCAGTCAATCCGTGCATGCGCGGGTGATGTCATTTACACGGCATCGGTCGCATCATTTACACGGCGCCGCTTTTACGTGGCGCCAAGGACCGGCGCGCGTAAATGACACGGCTCCGCTCCTAGCCCCCCGGGGGTGGGAGAATAGGGGGCTGGGAATGGCCTCCGACGCCGGAGTGAAACACTCCGCTTTTCACTCTGGCGTTGGGACTTAGTCTCCCGATGGGAGAATTGCGCCCCATAATCTTCAATAGTCTCCAGTTGCCTTCTTTAAATTCTCTCAAGATCAGAGGAGGGGGAATTGGAGGCAGGAGGTTATGTGGTGGAACCTCCTGGATGCACTCATCCTCCCCAAACCCCCAACTACCACCCAACCCCAACTACCCCCTATCCCTTAACTAAGACCCTGATCAGCAGCAGCACCCAAAGCTGCAGACTGGCTGGCCAACCTGTTGGGATTTCTCCAAATGGAGAAAATCAAATTCACCATCAGAGGGTCGGAACAGGGCTTCCAGAAGACATGGAAGTCATTCACCTACATGTTCCAAGACCTGTTTGAAGCAAACAGCCAATAGAGCGAGGGAGGTGGGGGGGGGGGGGGGGGGGGTTGCGTGGACATGCACAGGGGCCACTAAGGCACCAAAGAACAGGAAGAGGGAGGAAAGAGAGGGGAGGATGAGGGGAGGGAAACAGCAGGGACAAGGCCGCTGAGATAGGACCCCACGGCAGGGACAAAGGGTCCCAGGTCAGAAAGGGGACTGGCACAGGCCGAATCAACCCAGTGTGGGTGAGGCACCAACGACCCCCGCCCCCAGGTGGAAAAGCCCAAATACAACCAGCGAATAAACCGAGCCATTTGCACGACTAAGGGTCTTGTTGCCGACACAAGTAAAGAAGCAAAACACTGTAAATATGCAAGACAAACCAAGAAGCCAGGGAAACATCTAAACAATGGAGAGGGAGGAGGGGGAGGGCGGGATTGGAAGGGCGGGATTACCCGACCTGGGCGGGTCATGCCTATGTAAATATATGATGATCGTTTTCTGTAAACTCTGTAAAAAACGCAAAAACCACAATAGAAATATGGAAAAAAAGACTCCTGATACCAACTGACTGTCCCTCAACAACCACCTGATTCCGCCCCCTTGTAACTACCTGGCCACCCCCAACCCATCCTATCTCCTCATTCACTGGCGTTACGCCTTTATCATCTATCTTCAGCTTGTCAAAGTGACATTTCAACAAAGGGTCATTTAAACTTATTGGAATATGGTAACTCGTGGCTGTAAAAAAAGGGGACGTGGCTTTGTTTCCCCTGAAGCTCCTACGCTGCCCGGGTCAGAGGTCCGGGAGAGAAATGTGGAGCTCCACCTAAGGCAGGAAAATGAGAGCGTGAGTGACAATCTTGACGGTGATTGTTACTACTCAGAAGATGCGGCTCTTTACCTAGAAAACAGCTCTATTATTTTTCAAAATTTTCATGTAAATGAAAATTGGTCCAAGTCACTTTGGATTAAAATGTTCAATGTTCCACTGGAATAGAGTTAGCCTAACAACTACAGCAACTTACAAGAACTGAGTTTCAGAACAGCCAGAATTCGGGGCGAGATTCTCCGACCCCCGTCGGGTCGGAGAATCGCCGGGGCCTGGCGTGAATCCCGCCCCCGCCGGTTGCCGAATTCTCCACCACCGGATATTCGGCGGGGGCGGGAATTGCGCCGCGCCGGTTGGCGGGCCACCCCCTGCGATTCTCCGGCCCGGATGGGCCGAAGTCCCGCCGCTAAAATGCCTGTCCCGCCAGCGTAGATTAAACCACCTACCTTACCGGCGGGGCAAGGCGGCGCGGGCGGGCTCCGGGGTCCTGGGGGGGGGGGGGGGGGGGGCGCGGGGCGATCTGGCCCCGGTGGGTGCCCCCACGGTGGCCTGGCCCGTGATCGGGGCCCACCGATCCGCGGGCGGGCCTGTGCCGTGGGGGCACTCTTTCCCTTCCGCCTTCGCCACGGTCTCCACCATGGCGGAGGCAGAAGAGGCTCCCTCCAATGCGCATGCGCGGGAATGCTAACGCTAACGCTCCCGCGCATGCGCCGCCCGGAGATGTCATTTCCGCGCCAGCTGGCGGGGCACCAAAGGCCTTTCCCGCCAGCTGGCGGGGCGGAAATTCGTCCGGCGCGGGCCTAGCCCCTTAAGGTTGGGGCTCGACCCTCAAAGATGCGGAGCATTCCGCACCTTTGGGGCGGCGCGATGCCCGACTGATTTGCGCCGTTTTGGGCGCCAGTCGGCGGACATCGCGCCGTTTCCGGAGAATTTCACCATCAATATTTAGAAGCAGTTTTTTCATTGATATCATAGGTTGCACTAATTCCAAAAGCAAAACCAGCAGACTGCCAAGATCACTGGGTCATCGTGCCTGAGCACACAAGGAACAGGAAGTTATTATAACACAACTTCCATCATAATTATGTAAACAAAGTGAAACTGTAGTTTTATTTGCCAATAGAAAACAGGTGGCAAAACACATCTATAAAGACACAGGTCAGTAAATTACTTGAGAGTTTAGGCCATTCAAACCTTTGCAAGCAGACCAAAGCACCTGCGTGTTTCTTTTAAATGCCCACCAGTACAAGTTGTCATAACAGAACTACAAATGCATACCATAAGGGTCCCTTCCTGTTGATTCACCTTTTTCCCCTTTACTTTGCTGTTATCATTTTGATCCATGGATGCTTAATAGACATATATCTTTAAGTCGAGCAGGAGCAATGAAGAATTCAAAAGTTACGAAACAGAGCACTCTGCTAGCTTTCGGGCAACAGAACTCAGACTTTTTGGCAGTCAAGAGATCAGTGGGATTCAGTTTGATTAGTTGGGCTGGTGGCCAATGGTTTGGCCAATAGGGCGTATTCTGCCCGGTAACAGGCAGTGATTGGGCCCTTCCTGAGTGGGATCATTTTTAGAGAGCCAGGGAACAGTCAGTCGGATAGCTGGACACTCAGAGTAAAGGACCTGCTCTCTCTCTTGTCTTTCTCCAATAAAGCTGTATAGCTGCTGTATTTCTGAAACTGCAGAGACCTGAATGAATCTACAGTGAAAACCTCGAACTGAAAGCCTAGACTGAAGAGAAGAAATGTGTGCTATAAGACAATCATCTGAAACAAAGTCTTTTATCCCCTTTACTTATTATTTTACCCCCCTTTTCTCCCCTCTATGTTTGTCTGTCTTGTGTTTGTGTACTGAGTGGGACAGGTTTAAGTGGGGGAATGGTGGGGTTAGGAATTGGATAATAGTTAATCTGTTGTATTTTCTGTATCCTTAATTACAGTTATTGTTATTAATAAACTTAATTGTGTTTACATTTACAAACCTAGTGCCTGTAGTTATTGGGCAGTTAAGGGCCAAAGACTTTGGGTGTTTTTATAAGAAATATGTATTAATTTCAGTTGTGTTGTGACTCCGGGTTAAGTGGGGCTGGAATTGGTCGCGCACTAGCCCAGTAACACTACTTACATTCTTCTGAAATGTTTGTTGGAGGAACATGCTGACTCCTTTCTTTGGCTTTCACATTGCATACTTATCTTTGATGGTTCTATAAAAATAAAGCTACAGGTACACCCTGGGTACTTCAACTGTTATCACACAGCAGGAATTTGATTGGAAAGCAGTCCGTATATAAATATGAGGAACTTTCATAATCTCCTACAACATATATGATAATATATTTATTATTTATTTATTTCTGGTTCCGTAATGGTATGTGAAGGGACCAGAGATAACCGTTTCATAATTTATAGGGAAGTTTTGGTAAGTTATTTGGAATTATGTTGACTGGTCAGGTGCGCATCCTAGTGCACTCATGTGATATTTTGGTCGGTGGGCCCAGGCGCGGATCAGCAGCTTGGCTGCCACAATAATGGTGGTTGTCAAAGGGATCAAAACCCCAACTGGCCAGAATTCAACACTGCCCGTGCATTGTAAGCTCATCGCACGGGTAACATGGGCAGGCGGATCAACCAAATTTGATCTTTTTCCATGCAAGGCCTGCTGCAAGTGGGTGGCACGGTGACACAGTGGTTAGCACTGCTGCCTCACAGTGCCAGGGCCTCAGGTTAGATTCCGACTTTGGGTGACTGTGTGGAGTTTGAACGTTCTCCCCATGTCTGCGTGGGGTTCTTCAAGGTGTTCCGGTTTCCTCCCACAGATCAAAAATATGCAGGCTGGGTGGAGTGGCCATGATAAATTGCCACTTAGTGTCCAGGGACGTGCAGGTTAAGTATGACTATGGGGGTGCAGGGATAGGGCAGGATCCTGATTAGGGTGCTCTTTCAGAGTGTCAGTGCAGACTCAATGGGCCTAACGGCCTCCTTCTGCATTGTAGTGGTTATATGATTCTATGAAATAAATAGATACATAGAACATACAGTGCAGAAGGAGGCCATTCGGCCCATCGAGTCTGCACCGACCCACTTAAGCCCTCACTTCCACCCTATCTCCATAACCCAATAATCCCTCCTAATCTTTTTGGATACTAAGGGCAATTTAGCATGGCCAATCCACCTAACCTGCACGTTTTTGGACTGTGGGAGGAATCCGGAGCACCCGGAGGAAACCCGCGCAGACACGGGGAGAACTTGCAGACTCCGCACAGACAGTAACCCTGCGGGGAATCGAACCTGGGACCCTGGCGTTGTGAAGCCACAGTGCTAGCCATGTGTGCTACTGTGCTGCCCTAAATACTGGCTGAGGAATTAGGCGTTTGTAGGGATGAGGTTAGGTGGTGTTTCCGAGTGTTGATAGAGTGTTTTCTATGTTGCATTCATCACAGGGGCTGGTTTAGCACACTGAGTTCAATAGCTGGCTTTTAAAGCAGACCAAGGTAGGCCATCAGCGCGGGTTCAATTCCCGTACCAGCCTCCCTGAACAGGCGGTGGATTGTGCGACTAGGGGCTTTTCACAGTAACTTCATTTGAAACCTACTTGTGACAATAAGCGATTTTCATTTCATTTTTCATTTCACAGTGTGGAGCTCACAGGGCATTTCTGCCCTCTTGCACCAGAGGCTTGGGTCCCTCTGTCATCCTATGCACATGGAGTTTTTTGTCACACGGATGACATGTTGGTACATGGCTCCACTGAGCATGAGTGAAAAATACTGACTAGAGAGGCTGCAAAGATCAGAAATAAAAGAAGACACAGAACCAGGTGATCCCGAACGATCTACTAGTTTGAATTCAGTTCAACAGTGTCTCGAGGACAAACAGCAAAATGAGAAAGCTTTATTCCCTACAAAGAAAAGGAGGACCAGTTATGGTAGACTCGTAAAGACGTCACAGTACTTATCAGTGTAAGAATAGGCGAGAATCTTAAAATAATGGAGGAAGGAGATAGAGGATAGAACAAGAGGTCATGGAGAAAGTAATGTCATTTGCCTAAGAGAGCAAGATTCCTCCTAATATTTCCTCCAAGACTTCAAATCACCAAAATGTTCAGAATAACTGGGAGACAGAAGCACTGGGTTTCTGGGAATGTCATAGAATACTGAAATCTGAACAGAGGCTTGGCAGGGATGGAAGGATGATAGTAGGAGGAGTATGGTCGACTCGGTCCAACAAAGTGTCAACTGTAATAGTCTGATATCATAGAAGGAAATTACATCCTCACGTGATGGAGACTCTGGGACAGTCTAAAGTTAAACTCATAGGAAAGCAGACATGGCCAGAATGTACTCCATGGTCTGTAAATATGTTTATAGCTACAAGTCTTTGGAAATCATTGAAACTACATCCTTCTGCACTGTAGTGATTCTATGAGATGCCCATACACATTTGACCTCTCCCCACCATATCTGGATTTTCGTGCCTCTTTCAGTAAAAATGTGGTTTCCCTTTAACATTTAGCAATCCCTTTAGCATGCTTTGCATGCAGCCTGGTCAGGGTCCAGCTTCCCTCCCCTCGGTCTTCCCTCTGCCTTCCATTGTTTATCTTCCTCATCCACCTCCTTGCACCTCATCCTGCCACCGTGAGCCCTTGATGTTATAACCTGTCTGAATACTATTGGCTGGGGACTATTGGGTAGTATTTTAGTTTAATAACATTATCAAAATGCAGAAAACAGTACAACAAGGACACCAAACACATGGCACACTTACCCCCCCAATGTACATCAGCGGAAAGGCACACCAGCCCAAGCCACCAGAACCACAACCGACGAGAGTCCGTGCCGTTGGTCTTTCGCAAACGAGGGCTCTGAGATGACTGAGGCTCAGAGTAGTGGACCCGCAGCTCGATTGAGTTCATCGGCACAGGTAGGATTAGAATCTTAGGCAAACTATATTTTGGGATATTTTGGAAGGATAACTATTTGATTGTGTTTGTGAATAAATTTGGGCTGAATCGTGAACCTGTGTTTGTTCTTTCTTCATCTTACAAATAAGGGCACCTGGGGAAAATGTTTTAACAATAAACTGGTCGAAGCATCTGGTAATTTACGGAATACATGCTACATAAATGGGTTGATCTTAGATTAGGATAAATGGTCGGCACAACATCGTGGGCCGAAGGGCCTGTACTGTGCTGTACTGTTCTATGTTCTAATGAGCATATCTGTGTCACCAAATTACTTTGCAACAGGACCTAGTGCTCCTAACAAAGATTTCCCAGAAACAAAGATGCTTAAAATTCGTCTTTTGCAGGACAAAGTGGTGTCGAAAGCAGAGGTTGGTGAGGGCAGGGTGTCGGAGATTTACAAAGAATTAATGGACCAGGCGGGGACTCCAATAGGAGAAGATAAGTGGAAGTGGGAGGAAGAGCTGCTGGAGGCTGTGTTCTGGGAGGAGGCTCTGAGCAGGGTGAATGTATCCTCTTTTGCGCTAAGCTTAGCCTTATCCAATTTAAAGTAGTTCACAGGGCACATATGATGGTGGCCAGAATGAGCAGGTTTTTTGAGGGGGTGGAGGATAGATGCAGGCAGTGTGCTGGGGGGCCCGTGAACCATGTCCACGTGTTTTGGGCCTGTCAGAAGCTGGAGGGGATCTGGCGGGGGTTCCCTGATGTGATGTCTGAGGTGCTGAGGGTGAAGGTGGTCCAAGTCGAGAAGTGGCAATTTTTGGAGTGTCAGAAGACCCGGGAGTCCAGGGGGTGAGAGAGGCTGACGTTTTGGCCTTTGCCTCTTTGGTAGACCGGAGACGGATCTTGTTGGGGCGGAGAGACTCGGGGCCACCCAGCCCGGGGGTGTGGGTGGGGGGGGGGGGAGAGAGAGAGAGAGAGAGAGGGACTTTGGGGCTAAAAAAAAAAGGAGACTGAGTGAGTGGAGGGTAACAGCAGGGAGGGTGGGGCGCAGGGGTGTTATACAATTTCCTGTTTGTTCTCTTTTTGGTTTTGGTTGTGCTTGATGTATATATATATATAACATAAAAGCCTTAACAAAAATATATATTTTTTAATTGCTCTTTAATTCAGAATTATCACCAAACGAAACAATGATATTCCAGAATCATTCAGGTTTACATATTCCAGAACTTAACTTCTCTTTCTTAGATTGTTTTTGAATTATGGGAGAAACACTAAGGACGGGGTTTTCTGACCCTTCACGCCGAGGGCAACTCCCCGGAGGTGGGGCAGGCAAGCTGTACAAAACACCATAGACCTCGGGTGGGGGACCAGAACATCCCACCGGTGGCCAATGGTGAGCTGCCTTAGCCGCCAGAAAACAGGATTTAAGAGTAACTGAACTTTCCCCCATGCTTTGGGTTTCCTCTCGGTTCTACCTGTGCTCAGCTCCCTTACTATTGTTTGAAAACTGCACTAAAGGAAATGGGTTTCTCTTTTATATTGTCAGGTAAAGAAATTTCTCCTGAATTTCTTGCAGGATCTGAAATTATGGTTCTTAGTTTTGGATTCTTCACAAGTGGAAATAAGGGTGGCACGGTAGCGCAGTGGACTGCACTGTTGCTTCACAGCGCCAGGGTCCCAGGTTCGATTCCTAGCTTGGGTCACTGTCTGTATGGAGTTTGCTCATTCTCCTTGTGTCTGCGAGGGTTTTCTCCGGGTGCTCCAGTTTCCTCCCACAAGTCCCGCAAGACGTGCTTGTTAGGTAAATTGGACATTCTGAATTCTCCCTCTGTGCACCCAAACAGGCGAGAGTGTGGCGATTAGGGGATTTTCACAGTAACTTCATTGCCTACTTGTGACAATTGTCATTGGGGTGTCCCTTTAAGAAATGTTTTTGTCTTATCACATGGCTTCAGTGATGTCATTGTTTGGGTGGAGCTGGGCTGTGGCTCTGTGAGTTTTTACTTTCGCTTTGAGTTTGTAGCTGCTTTGTGGCTCTGTGAGGTTTTACTTGCGCTTTGAGTTTTGGACTGTTTTTGAACTGCACTGGTTGAAAGAAGTGTTTCTCTAACTTCATTTTAAAAACTGTTTCCAGACTACTTGATAACCTAAAAGAGATAATTGCTTTCTGGGAGGAATTCAAACCTGCTGTTTGAAAAATTGAACAGAGTATCACTAACAAGTCTTATACCAGTAAGAGCACCATGTGCTGAGCCACACCTTTGAAAAGGGGTTTCTGGTTTTACTTGGATTTTGTTATTGAATTGGAACAGTTAAGGGGGAATTTATTAAGGGTTATACATAGATTACTGAAGCTGTGTGGGGTATTTATGTTTGTAGTTGATAATAATTCTTACTGTGTGTGTTTATACAAATGTTAAAATTCGTAGAATAAAGCTTGTTTTTTTGATTAAAAGCGTCTAAGAACTCTGTTGAATAACACCTGAAAGGCGGGCTCTTGTGTTCATCGTAACCAAAATCAATAAACAGTTGCAGGCCAGGTGGACTCCATAATATACTTTGGAGTTGTTAAACCCTGACCCATAACACAATAATAAAGGTTATTATTATTTTTCATCTGTTTATCCTGTCGAACCCATTCATAAATTGAAAATCCATCATCAGGTAACCTCTCAGATTTCCCTTTTCTGGAGAAAAGAGCCTCAGCCTAATCTAACAATAATACCCTCTCAGTTCTGGTACTAATTTTGCACTGCAACAAACATTCTTAAAGATTGGAGTGAAACTGTCCACTTTAACTCCATGCAGGACTCTAATATATCTTGTTTCGTCAATTTTGTTTCTCAAATTAAATCACTGAGAAACAATTCATCAAGACAATAATAAATACAAAGGTGTTCATTTAGCAAAGATTATGCGTTTTAGAGTTTGTTTGCACACGTGACTTCACTTTGTAAATACATTCATACTGCTGTGGATGAATTAGCAATTAGCTCTCACATTCAAGTTCATTGTTGCCGCACTGATAACGTTTTTTGACTTTCAATCAATGGGTACGAAGTTCTGATTATTTTTGACAGCACAGAGACTACTTTTTCTGCAACATGTGCAAGAGAAACAATGGTTCCAGTGACTGCTAATGGCTGCCATCCAATCTTTATGTGTACTTCAATGAAGTGCAAACAATCAACTATCTGATCGAAACAGGCTTTTCCACGCTTTGAAAAAAATTACTGCAAGTTCAAAAAATTACAAATGTTCAAACTCATTTTTCTACGATGTGAACTTTTCAATTAGATCTGCGTTCATTGCAAAGTCAGAAGTGTGAAGACTGTTGACTCCATAAACAGCTCCTCTCCCTTAGTCAGCAGAGATGGAGATTTATGATGGTGCCTATTCATTGAAATAGCTTCATGTAACTGAGGGATTTGATATACGGCTGACAACCATCTCCTTTGGCACACTTAACCAATGTCACGCCACACTATGAACTTCAAAACATGAACACATCTAATGTCAGAGCAAACATCACTAAAGTTGCTCTCCAGCAAGATGTCCTTCCTGCTAAGACAACAGTGAATGGATCTCTGCACATCCAAAATGACCTGAACCAAAGCTTACTTTGAGTTTCCCTTTCTACTCTCCCCTTTTGACTTGTGAGACAGGATAGTACCAGAACTGAGACAGTGGGGGCACGGTAGCAGAGTGGTTAGCACTGTTGCTTCACAGCTCCAGGGACCCAGGTTCAATTCCCGGATTGGGTCACTGTCTATGTGGAGTTTGCACTTTTTCCCCGTGTCTTGGTGGGTTTCCCCCGGGTGCTTTGGTTTCCTCCCACAGTCCAAAGATGTGCAGGTTAGGTGGATTGGCCATGCTAAATTGCCCTTAAGTGTCCAAAAAAATGGTTAAATGGGGTTACTGGGTTACGGGGATAGGGTGAAGGTGGGGGCTTAGGTAGGGTGCTCTTTCCAAAGGCCGGTGCAGACTCAATGGGCTGAATGGCCTCCTTCTGCACTGTAAATTCCATGATTCTATGATAGAACAAGGCCAACAATGGGCGTGATTTAACATAAAAATTTAAAATGTCATTTTGGGCACGATTGGCAGGGTGTTCATCAACAGCCGTGTTGGTAAAATCACGGCCTGTATTTAACAGCACTTAGTGCCAGAAATGGGCCCCCATGAACTTCTCACCATTACTGGCTCCCTCGCCGCGATTCACCAGACTCGCACCTCAGCGCCACGCCGCGAATAAGGAGGAGCTGCTTTTAAGCGCTCCCACACCACTCACTCCAGTCAACACACAAGCATGGCAGCGCGCAGACCTCCTCCTGCCGCCGGTGCATCTCAAGGGTAGCGTGCAAAACACAACGATGCCAGTGACACCAGTAAGTAGGCCGGAGCCCTCCGGCTCCAGGCCCTCCAGAGCACATCCGCCAAGGGCATCATTGTCCACAGGGTATGAAAGCAACAGGCTGCATCTCTCGTGGCATGGTGATCTCAGGCAGTCGCTTGTTATGATTGACAACTCCTGACCAATAAAAGCAGCTAAATGGTTTCACTTCTGTTATAACCTGCCTGATTACCATTGGCTGGGGACTAATGACAATCCCACAATCCTGTGGGTGTATGAGCTTCCCCAATGAGGGGGGCAGAGAAATCATTAGCAGACTCCCTGTATAAATAAAGCTGGCCAGTTTGGAACCAGCAGGAAGGAGTAAGCAGCAAGCGAGGTTGCTGCTGCTGTTGTGTGTATATATGTTATTGTAAATAAATGTTATTTCTTTGTATCCTTGAAACTCGTGCTGGATTCTTCGTGGCCCTCACAAAAACGTCCTCTTTTGTAACCACAGAAAGCACTTAGCATTGTTGAAGTGGTCAGGATCTGTCAATCATAACACCAGTATTTATAAACATTGTAGTTAGGTCCAATGGAGAGTACTTGAAATGCATTCAAGCGTGAAGGGAAAGATAAATAAACAAACCCTCTCGCAGCTGTGTCTGACCCATTAAGCTGTGGATCACAGTTTAGTGAAAGGCACTGCTCTGTGAAATTGAATAAATGCTTTGCATTTAAAAGGATCTCAGGAGGTTTGAAGCCTTTTCAAGGCTCCATTTCTGGGAAAGCTTTGACACTTCAAAAGGCTGCAGTTTCAAAGGAGTAAGGCTGAGGGAGCAGAAGTTAGGAAAGGGAATGTGTTCCTCCATTGATTCTTCATTGAACTGCCTGGACTGTTCATCAGCTGTCATGCAGAGCGGTTTAGGGTGGGCAGGCCACTTCAGAATTTTAAATGTCTGACCAGGATGATGTTGTTGAACAGAGGGCTGCCTGAGAGCAAGGTCCGGTACTATTTACAACCCTATATTAGCAACTTAGATACAGAGGTAGAAGGTTCTATAGCCAAATTTGCAGATGACACTAAAATAGGTAGGACAGTAAGTTGCAATGAGGAAATAAGAACCTTACAAATGGATACAGATAGGTTAGGTGAGTGGGCCAAAACGTGGCAGATTGAGTTTAACTTGGTAAGTGTGAGATCATCCATTTTGGTTGGCAAAATGGAAAGGCAACTTATTATCTAAATGGAAGAGATGTCGGGGTGCTCCGGCGCAGAAGGATCTGGGTGTCCTTGTACATGAGTCACAGAAAACTAGCATGCAGGTGCAGCAGGTAGTAAAGAAAGTAAATGGAATGTTGGCATTTATAAGAAAAGAAATTAAGTATAAAGGTAAGGAAGTGTTGTTGCAACTATACAAGGCATTGGTAAGACCACACCTCGAGTATTGTGCACAGTTTTGATCCCCTTATTTGAGGAAAGATGTAGTGGCATTGGAGGCAGTTCAGAGGAGGTTCACTAGATTGATTCCAGAGATGAGGGGCGGGATTCTCCGAGCTCGTGCCGGGTCGGAGAATCGACGGTGATGCGAGAAATTCCCACCACGCCGCTCCAACGCCTAGACGCGATTCTCCGGCAACCCGAGAATCGGCGCCAATCGTGCCCGCGCGGTCGGCGTGGCACCAGCCGGGGGCCGCTGAAAGTGGCCTCCGCGGCGATTCTCCGCGGGCGACCGGCCGGATTCCCGCCGAGTCCCACCCGCATGGTTCCAACCAGGTACCACCCGGCAGGAGCTCGGGCCCGCGGCCGCGGTGGCCGTCCTGGTGGGGCCTCCACGGCGTCCAGGCCCGCGATCAGGAGCCACCGATAGGCGGGAACCCACGATCTGGAGGGGGCCTACCTTCTTCCATGCGGACCTGCTGTAGGGCTCTGTCATGTTGCGCAGCCAAGAAGTTTGCCTTGGAAGAGAGATTGAGCAGTTTAGCCTTCTACTCTCTAGAGTTTAGAAGAATGAGAGTAAATCAAATTGAAGTATTTAAGATGATAAATGGTATGGATAAGGTAAACATGTAGCGGATGCTTCCTCTTGTGAGGCATTCGAGAACGAGAGGTCATAGTCTCAGGATAAAGGGTAGCAAACTTAAAACAGATTTGAGGAGAAACTACTTCTCTGAAAGAGTCGCAAATCTGTGGAATTCACTACCCCAGAGTGCGATGGATGCTGGGGCAGTGAGTAAATTTGTGGAATTAGACAGTTTTTAAATTAGTAATGGGTTGAAAGGTTACAGAGAACTGGCAGGGCGGTGGAGTAGGGGCCGTGATGAGATCAGCCATGATTGTATTGAACGGTGAATCAGGCTCGAGAGGCTAAATTGCCTGCTCCTGCTCCTAGTTCTTGGGCTGGATTCTCTGATTGTGAGGCTATGTCCTCACGCCGGCGTGGGGATGACAGTGCTTTATGCCCAAAGATTCAGCGCAAAACGGCAACCGATCCTCCGTGTAGCTGGGGGTTAGCATGCCGGCAGGGTAGCGCACCCGGCTCTAGCTGCCGATACGGCCCGGATAATTGCCGGGTCCGTGGCCACGCATGCACGGTGGCGGACTGCAGCGGCCACGCCGTGCAACATGGCGCCAGCCGTACGGGGACCCGACCTGCGAAACAGTGCCCCCCCCTTTCGCCGGCTCGTGAGCCCTGGACCATCCCCCAATAGTGCCCCCAGCCCCTTACAAAGATCCTCCTGCCCGCGAATCAGCCCTCCCCTGACTGTGGCGGCCCTGGACTGAGTCTGCAGCCGCCACGCCGAGTTCCTGATGGCTGAGACCATGAGAGACCCACGCCATCGGGAACTCGGCCGGTCTGGGGCGGAGCATCGGGGGGTGGGCCTCAGGCAACATCCTGAGGCCGTCAGTATGGCGCGTGCCGTACTCCTAGAGTTCTGAGAAATCTGCCTGTAGCTTAGGTTGAAAGGGAAACGGAAGCTGATTGGGAGAAAAATCAAAGAGAGGTCAAAGTTCAGTCAGTGGTTGGAATAAGCAGGGTTCTTCAGAGGTTCAATGTTTCAGCGAATGAACAGTGCTGTGGTGGTGGCGCAAAAGTGCGTGGCTTGATTGATGTACCTGCTAAAGATGTATCAGAGGAGTGAGAAACTAGGCTTGCTAGTTTAAAATTGACATTGGAGCATCAAGCTAACGAGGAAAAGGTAATGGCAGCTGCAGAGACTTTAAAACATGACCTAAAATATAGGAAACACAAGAACAAGCTGTAGCAAAGCAGAGAGCAACAGTAGCCAACGGAAAAAAATGGAAGCAATATGGTTAGAAAGAAATTGAGAAAACTGGGCCCAATGTTAACAGTGTAGAGCTGCGGGAAAAATGCTTGTTCTTGAATGCAAATTAGAACTTCAGAAAGAAGAGCCAACAGCTGCCAAAGCTGTATTGGATAAAGCTCGAGCCCAGTTGGATAAGGAAAGAATTATCTAGATTTCTTAGCTGATCATCAAAATAACCTCAATTAAGTTCTTAAAGCAGTCACAGAGGCCTTAACCTGGCAGAACTAGGGAAGATAAAATGTAATCTAGTAAAGTGTTAAGTGATTCATTTTGATAATAAGAATAAAGAGAGGAATTATAAACGAGTGGTGTATTCTTAAAGGAAGTACATAAACAGGGACAACTGGGAGTGTATGTACAGGATATTTTGAGAAGTCTGTTAATAGGGGATATTTGACTTTGTAAATAAAGGTATGGAATATAAAGCATGAGAGCTTTACAAAATCTTTCTAAAACACTGGCTAGGGCACAGCTGGTGAAATGTGGCCAATTCTGAGCAGCGCACTATTGGAAGGATGTCAAGGTCTTGGCTGGGGAGGGGGGGAGGGTGGGGGGGAGTGGGGTGCGGAAGAGATTTATTAGAGTGGTACCAGAAATGAAAGACCTCAGTTGCTTGGAAAGACTGGGGAATCGAGGGTTGTATCCTTTAAAGCAGAGAAGTTTAAGGGGAAATCAAAATAATAAAGGGTTCTGATAGAGTGAATGTTTTTTTAATAAGTTTACAGTGACCAATTATTTTTTTCAATTAGTGTGGCCAATCCACCTATCCTGCACATCTTTGGGTTGAGGGGGTGAGACCCACACAGACACAGGGAGAATGTGCAAACCTCACACTAACAGTGACCCGGGGCGGGGATCGAACCTGGGTCCTCGGTGCCGTGGGGCTGCAGTGCTAACCACTGCTCCTCCGTGCTGCCCTCTGAGAGTGTAAATAAGATCTTGTTTCTAGTGTCAGGAGGGTTGGTATCCAGATGGCACATGTCGAAACCGATTGACAAAAGAACCAGAGACGACATGAGGAAGACAGCGCAGTGGGAGTTGTGATCTTGATTGCACCACCTGAAAGTACTGGTGGAAACAAATTTAATGGCAACTTTCAAAAGGGAATTGGATAAACTAAACGGGAGTAACTCGCAGGGAAATGAGGAAAGAAAACGGGAGTGATATTAATTGGATACAGCATTCCAAGAAACAATCAGCCAAATTACCTCCTGTGTTGCATCATTTTATGACTAATTGTGTTGAAGATTCTTATGATAACACCACTAATAACAATTTTGAGGTTTTAAGTTACAGATAAATCACACTTTTAGATATAGGTCATGATAAAGTATTAAAAATAATATAAGATTAAGTTTGAACACAAGCCCAAAAAATACATTTCTCCAAATCATAAATGCTGGTCTGATCGTGAAAGTTCAGCTGCTCACGTTATAAATACTATTGCCAATGTGCAGACAACAAGCTCCTACAAACAGCATTGAGATGAAAGACCAGTTAGTCTGTTTTTGAGGCATTAACTGAGGAGGAATATTGGCCAGAAATATTGGAGAACTCCCCACTTTTCTTCGAATAGTAACATGGGGCCGAATGGTACGGCCTCCCAACGGCGTATTAAAGGCTGAGATGGATTGGGGCTCATAAAATACAATGGGTGCGATTTAACGACCTCATTGCGCCCGACTTGGTGATGCTAGATGTCGCGATCTGGATCTCACCCTCCCTGGGCAAGATCCAGGTTAGCATATTGAAGTGAGCCATTGGGCTTATTTAAATATGTCTGCGCTGCTTACTCCCACCGCCCGGGACCTAACGGCCTCGCCTGGGAGACCCCACCAGGCCGCTGTTTAGCACTGGTTTCCACAAACGTGGACCAGATGTAACAGCAGCTGGGGGTTTCCCAGGCCATTAGAGAAGCCCCGGGTGGTCGGGCACTGGGCAGTGTTGTACCCTGACACTCCCGTTATCACTTGGGCGCCTTGACACTGCCAGCCTGTCACCTTGACAATGGCACCCAGGCCGAAACAGGACTCTGTTTTTGTCCTTTGCCCATGTGTGGCCTTTGCACCGCCTTCGGGCCCACCTAGACCTGTCTTCCATTTTATGGTGGGTGGCGGAGGTGTCAAGCAGCAACCCATGACCCTACTGAGGCTCTTATAAGGTTGATTAATGGCCACTTAAGTACCTCATTCGGCCGCTGCCACTGGAAGAAGGAGAAGGTTGCTGTCCTTCTGAGGCAGCCTTGTGCCAATTGCAAGCAACGTCCCCCACCCTCCCCCAAACAAGATCATACTCCTCTTTAACTCAATCCCCTTGCCTCTCATACCAGTCCCCCAACACTCCCACCTTGCACCCTTCGCTGGGGTCTGCTGGTCAGGTCCCTCTGACACACTGGAATTACCTGTCAGCCTGGGCTCCATTACCTCTTCTTTAGTGTCTGCCTGTTATGGGCGAGGCGCTTTCAGAACTCCAAAATCTATCATGGAGTTCAACCAACCTCTCCCTTTAATGGATTTGTTGCTTTTCTGAGCACACGGCTTTTTCTCTCGGTGTGGGATTACAATTATGGACACGTGGGTTTTTAAACACAAAACACTGTTTATTCCATGAACTCAACTTAACATCTTAAATAAACATTGGATCTCTTAACACCCCTTACTTCAAAGATAACTCAGAAAATATTGCAACAGTAAATACTTCATTCTAAATGTTCCTTCAAACTTCCAAGAGACTTAACACCTTTAAACAGTATCACATCAGGTTAAAAGATATATATATTTATGAGTTTAAATCACCCAAATGATCCAGAGATGGTCATTTATGGCAGAGGTCACAGCAACTCCAGCTCACTGCAAAACAAGCTGCTTTTCAAACTTGCAGCTCTCTGGAAACACACAGACAGACACACACAACCTGCTTTCTCCAACTGCAAAACCAAACTGCAAAACTTGCAGCTCTCTGGAAACACACAGACACACAAACACTGCTTTTAAACTGAAACTAAAAACCTGCAAAATGGCTGACCTGAGCTGAGCTCCACCCACTCTCTGACATCACTGTTTTCTTAAAGGTACATTGCTCTCACGTCCATTTCTTAAAGGTACCCTCATATGACACTGCCTGAAGTCCCAGCAGTGGCCACTCCTCAAACTACAAAGCTGCCGGCCAGAGGAATGTCCTCCCTTCATGAGGGTGGAAGTCTCAACCTAAAACAATCAACACTGCTGCCATCATAAAACAATGGGGGGCTGGCTTTTGGGTGGGTGGACTCCCTGTCAACTGTGTCGGGGGGGGGGGGGGGCAGAGGGAATACAGCAATTCGTAAAATCCAGCCCATGGTATCTTTAACAGACAGAGTTCAAATTTAACACCTCATCCAGAAGGTGGCACATTTTTAAACTTCAGCACTTAGCAGTCCTACACTAATTATATGGTCAAATTGTGAAGTGAGATATGATTAACGACGGAGAAGCAACAGAATGCACCAACTGATCAAATATGATCAATTAAACTCAAGATAGGACTTCCGGTTGCGGCGATGCACTGCTAAGCCGCACGTTTCGGCGGCTCCAGCTCTAACGGACTTTTGGGCTCTTTTTGAGATCCCCAACGGAAATTTTTTTCGTACCAAACCCAGTGTGGGGTGATGAAGTAAGGAGTCCCCCCTAGTGTGTACGTAAAAGATCGGTGGTGGTGGCCAGATTGCGAAGGATCCTCGGGAGCAGCGGCAGAGAAGAGAAGGAAGAAGCAAGATGGCGTCGGATGGAGGCCAGACGATATGGGGGCCGGATCAGCAGGAATTCCTTAGACGGTGTGTGGAGGAATTAAAGAAGGAGGAGCTGGCGCCGTTGTTGTTGGCAATCGAAGGGCTAAAGGAATCGCAAAAGGCACAGGCGACAGAGCTCCATGGGGTGAAGGAGAAGGCAGCTGAGAACGAGGATGAGGTTCTGGGCCTAGCGGTCAAAATGGAGACGCATGAGGCGCTACATAAGAGGTGTATTGAAAGAATCGAAGTCCTGGAGAACAGATCGAGGAGAAAGAACCTCCGGATTCTGGGTCTCCCCGAGGGAGTGGAGGGAGCTGACGGTGGGGCTTATGTGAGCACGATGCTCCATTCGCTAATGGGAGCTGAGGCCCCCTTGGGCACCCTGGAGGTGGAAGGGGCTCACCGGGTCCTTGCGAGGAGACCAAAGGCTGGAGAACCACCAAGGGCGATAGTGGTGAGATTTCACCGCTTCAACGACAGAGAGGCTGTTTTGAGCTGGGCCAAGAAGGTACGGAGTAGCAGGTGGGAGAATGCGGTGATACGAGTGTATCAGGACTGGAGCGCGGAGGTGGCGAGAAGGAGAGCGAGTTTTAATCGGGCCAAGGAGGTGCTTCATAAGAAGAAAGTAAAGTTTGGGATGCTGCAGCCGGCGCGATTGTGGGTCACGTACCAAGATAGACACGACTATTTTGAAACGTCGGAAGAAGCGTGGACCTTCATCCAAAAAGAGAAATTGGACCAGAACTGAGGGACTGATGCTGGGGGGGAAATGACGATGTTGATGTACAGAAATGTAAATTGGGGAATGGGAGGTTCACCGTATCGGGACGATAGATGGGGAGGGGAAAGGGAAGAGAAGAATCCCTTTTTTCTTTGACGGGGGGACACTGAGAAATGTGGGCGCCGGTGGAAAAAGGGACATAGGTGGAGAATGGGAATGGGCCTGTAGGGGGAGCTGCGCCATAGGGGGCGGGACTGATCTAGGAAAGCGTGGGTTTTTTCCCGTGCTAGGGAGATGACGGTGGGAAGATAGGCGCAAGGAGGATGAGAGTTCCACACACGGGGGGGTCAAGGAGAGGGCGGGGGAAGCCGGGGTCAGTTGGAGTCAGCTGACCTTCGGAAGCAATATGGGGGTAGTAACCATGCTAGATGGAGATATAGCGGGGGGGGGGGGGTAACTGGGTTGCTGCTGCTGGTATCGCGAGGGAGCTGGCAAGAGAAGAGGTGGTCGGGACGGGAGTGCACCACCTGGGGGACTGGTGGGTGCGCGGGACCTGGACGTGGGACTGGCTTAGAGTCGGTGATGGCTAGTCGGCGGGGGGGGGGGGCAGCCCCCCAATCCGGCTGATCACGTGGAATGTGAGAGGCCTAAATGGGCCGATTAAGAGGGCCCGAGTGTTCGCGCACTTAAAAGGACAGAAGGCAGACGTGGTCATGCTTCAGGAGACGAATCTGAAGGTGGCGCATCAGGTTAGGTTAAGGAAAGGATGGGTGGGTCAAGTGTTCCACTCAGGGTTGGACGCGATAAATAGAGGGGTGGCTATATTGGTGGGGAAACGGGTGTCGTTCGTGGCTAGGAATATAGTGGTGGACAGCGGTAGTAGATATGTGATGGTGAGCGGCAGACTGCAGGGAATGGAGGTCGTGCTGGTCAACGTATATGCCCCGAACTGGGATGATGCGGGATTTATGAAGCGGATGCTGGGACGTATCCCAGACCTGGAGGTAGGAAGCCTGGTAATGGGGGGGGGGGGATTTCAATACTGTGCTGGATACAGGGCTAGATCGATCTAGATCCAGGACCGGATGAAGGCCGACAGCGGTCAAGGTGCTCAGGGGGTTTATGGACCAAATGGGGGGGGGGGGGGGAGTGGATCCGTGTAGATTTGCTAGGCCGTTGGCCAAAGAGTTTTCCTTTTTCTCCCATGTTCATAAGGTATACTCCCGGATAGATTTCTTTGTTTTGAGTAGGTCACTGATTTCGAGGGTGGAAGCAACGGAGTACTCGGCCATAGCCGTTTCAGACCATGCCCGCACTGGGTGGATCTGGAACTAGGAGAGGAGAGGGAACAGCGCCCACTCTGGCGACTGGATGTGGGACTATTGGCGGATGAGGGAGTCTGCGGAAGGGTGCGGGGATGTACTGAAAGGTACCTGGAGGCCAATGATGATGGTGAGGTCCAGGTAGGGGTAGTATGGAAGCGCTGAAGGCGGTGGTTAGGGGAAGAGTTGATTTCCATTAGGGCTTACAAGGGGAAAAGAGAGGGCAAAGAGAGGGAGAGATTACTGGGGGAGATTTTGAGTGTGGATAAAAGATATGCGGAGGCCCCAGACGAAGGACTATATAGGGAGATTCGAAGACTTCAGACGGAGTTTGACCTGCTGACCACAGGGAAGGCAGAGGCACAGTGGAGGAAGGCACAGGGGATGAGATACGAATATGGGGAAAAGGCGAGTCGGCTGCTGGCCCACCAGCTTCGCAAGAGGATAGCGGCGAGGGAAATAGGGGGAGGTAGGGATGAAACGGGAACTACGGTGCGGAGTGCAGGAAGGTAAATGAGGTGTTTAAGACCTTTTATGAGAGGCTATATAGGTCCCAACCCCCGGAGGGAAAAGAGGAGATGCAGCAGTTTTTGGACCAACTAAGGATCCCGAAGGTGGAGGAGCAGGAGGTGGCAGGTCTGGGGGCGCCAATTGGAGTGGACGAGGTGACCAAAGGGCTGGGGAACATGCAGGCAGGGAAGGCCCCGGGACCAGATGGGTTCCTGGTGGAATTCTACAGAAGATATGTGGACTTGTTGGCCCCCGCTGCTGGCGAGAACCTTTAACGAGGTCAGAGAAGGGGGGACTCTACCCCCGACAATGTCGGAGGCGATGATATCATTAATCCTGAAGCGAGATAAAGATCCGCTGCAATGCGGGTCATATAGGCCTATCTCGCTCCTGAATGTGGATGCCAAGTTGCTGGCAAAAGTGCTGGCAACAAGGATCGAGGATTGTGTCCCGGGGGTGGTGCATGAAGACCAGACAGGGTTTGTAAAGGGGAGACAACTGAATGCTAACGTGCAACGGCTACTGGGGGTGATAATGATGCCCCCAGCGGAGGGTGAGGCAGAGATAGTGGCAGCGATGGATGCAGAGAAGGCATTTGATAGGGTAGAGTGGGAGTATTTATGGGAGGTGCTGAGGAGGTTTGGGTTCGGGGAGGGGTTTGTCAGTTGGGTTAAACTCCTCTATGGGGCCCCAGTGGCAAGTGTAGTCACAAATCGGCAAAGATCGGAGTACTTTCGGTTACATAGGGGAACAAGGCAGGGGTGCCCTCTGTCCCCATTACTGTTCGCGCTGGCAATTGAATCACTGGCAATAGCGTTGAGAGACTCTAGGAAATGGAGGGGGGTGGTTAGAGGGGGAGAGGAACACCGAGTGTCACTCTACGCAGATGACCTACTGCTGTATGTGGCGGATCCTGTGGGGGGGAATGACAGAGGTTATGCAGATATTGAGGCAGTTTGGAGATTTTTCGGAATATAGGCTTAATATGGGGGAAGAGTGAGCGTTTTGTAGTACTCCCCGGGGATCAGGGAAGAGAGATAGACGGCCTGCCGTTAAGGAGAGCGTAGAGGAACTTCCGATATTTGGGGATTCAGATAGCCAGGAGCTGGGGAACTTTACATAAATTCAATCTGACGCGGCTGGTGGAACAGATGGAAGAGAAGAGGTGGGATATGCTGTCGCTCTCACTGGCGGGCAGTGTGCAGGCGGTCAAGATGATGGTTCTCCCAAGGTTTCTTTTTGTGTTTCAATGTCTCCCCATTTTGATCACTAAGGCCTTTTTTAAGAAAATAGATAAGATTGTTATGAGTTTCGTGTGGGCAGGGAAGACCCTGAGGGTAAGGAGGGTGTTCCTGCAGCACAGCAGGGACAGAGGAGGACTGGCGTTGCCGAATCTGGACGATTATTACTGGGCCGCCAATGTGGCGATGGTTCGCAAGTGGATGAGGGAGGGAGAGGGGGCGGCGTGGAAGAGGCTGGAGATGGCGTCCTGTAAAGGAACAAGCCTAAAGGCGCTGGTGACGGCGCCGCTACCGCTCTCCCCGAAAAGGTATACCACGAACCCAGTGGTGGCGGCAACCTTAAGGATCTGGGGGCAATGGAGGCGACATAGGGGTGTGACGGGTGCCTCGGTGTGGTCCCCGATCAGGAACAACCATAGGTTTGTCCCAGGAAGGATGGACGGAGGGTTCCAGAGCTGCCATCGGGCAGGAATTAGGAGATTGAGAGATTTGTTTATCGACGGGACGTTTGCGAGCCTGGGAGCGCTGGAGGAAAAGTATGAGTTGCCCCCGGGGAATATCTTTAGATTCATGCAAGTGAGGGCGTTTACGTGGCAACAGGTGAGGGAATTTCCGCTGCTCCCGACACAGGGGATCCAGGATCGAGTGATTTCGGGGGTATGGGTCGGGGAGGGCAAAGTGTCCGAAATATATCCGGGGATGAGAAACGAGGGGGAGGCGCTGGTAGAGGAGCTGAAGGGAAAATGGGAAGAAGAGCTGGGGGAGGAGATTGAGGAGGGGCTGTGGGCTGACGCCCTAAATAGGGTAAATTCCTCTTCCTCGTGTGCCAGGCTTAGCCTGATACAATTCAAGGTTCTACACAGAGCACACATGACGGGAGCGAGGCTGAGCAGGTTCTTCGGAGTGGAGGATAGGTGCGGGAGGTGCGGGGGAAGCCAGGCGAACCACACACATATGTTCTGGTCGTGTCCGGCACTGGAGGAGTATTGGAGGGGAGTGGCAAGAGTGATCTCGAAGGTGGTGAAGGTCCAGGTCAAGCCAGGCTGGGGGTTAGCTATATTTGGGGTAGCGGATGAGCCGGGAGTGCAGGAGGCGAAAGAGGCCGATATTCTGGCCTTTGCGTCCCTGGTAGCCCGGCCAAGGATCTTACTCATGTGGAAGGAAGCAAAACCCCCCGGCGTGGAGGCCTGGATAAACGATATGGCAGGGTTCATAAAACTGGAACGGATGAAGTTTGCGTTGAGAGGATCGGTTCAGGGGTTCTCCTGGCGGTGGCAACCGTTCCTTGACTATCTAGCGGAACGTTAAAGGAAAATAGATCGTCAGCAGCAGCAGCAGCCCAGAAAGGGGGGGGGGGGAAGTGGGGGGGGGGGGGGGGGGGTCCTGTTTTGTTCTAGTTGGGGTGGGGGGGGGGGCACTATTTCTTGCTACTTTGTTAGTTCACTATTTTATTTAAATAATGTTATCTATTAGTTATTGTGTTATCGTTTTTGTTGATTTGTAAGGTGGAAAAATTGTGTGAAAACCTTAATAAAATATATATTAAAAAAAAATTAAACTCAAGATAAATATTAACTTGGCTTTCATTTTTGGATGCTAATTTATTTGTTGTGCATTTCTATGTTTTTGTTTTATTAAAGAAAACTAAGTCCAGGTCCCAAGCTAAATGTCAGTAAGGGGGTTCCTGCTGACTCCCTGGGGAGAACAAATGCATTTTCCTTTGCAAGGCTATAACAAAGGGCCACAACCTCCTCAGAGTGACAATAAGTGTCGGACTGGCACTCCGTACTCACTTACCTAGGCTAAAAGTTTTAAGTGCCTGACATCCCAACCATCCTGACTTAGACTCGGTGAGATCCAGCCAGTGCAGTGGGTTCCTGGATCAAGCATCAGAGTCCAAAAAAAGGGAAGTGGAGGAGGATACGCCCCTTTTACACTCGCTGCTGTAAAACAGGTGAGTTTAAGGGTCGCACTGAAACTAACAGGCCAGGGAGAATGTAAGTGTCCATGGTGGAGGTCAGGTCGGGGAGGGGATCCTGTGAGGGTAGGGGGTCGGGGAGGGGAATATTGTGGTGGTGGGATGAGGGGGAAAAAGCCCCCCTGGGAGTTAGGGGGATTCTCATGTGGGGACTGGTCTGGGTCTTTAAAATTGTTATGCTGAAGTTAGAAGTGCTTTTATTTCTATTGTTTCAGTGTAAGTGTTAGTGTACCACTGGCAGAACCATCCGAAGTTAGTGATTTAAATCGCCTTCTCGGATAGTTCCTGGCGCAGTGCAGTTGACCAGGGGAAGTTAGCACTTCTGGACAATTTTCACGTAAACACTTACCTGGGAGCTTCCCAGAGGGATTTCCCACCATCGTTGGGTTGCATCTCGTTCTGCATCACGAACAAGCCATCCAGCCAACTGAGCTAACCAATACCGCCCGCCTGCCACTGCCCTCCAGCACCTCCCCCGCCCCTCCTGCAGTAAGCTGACATATGAAAAGAAACAACGTGCTCAGCAAAAAAAGTCTAAACAATAAATTGACCATTTTAAAAAGAGTAATAAATAAAGATGATCGTTGGAGTGTGAAAGAGTGAGTGTGCGTGTATGTGTCCAGTTCATTCCCAGGGTCGAATGCTTACTCAGTCACCCAATGTGAGAGTGTGTGATGGTGAATGAGAACCCTGAGACCGACAGTGAAGCAGACACAAACTCTCCCTTCCCTCTGACCCCTCTGACAAACACACACTCACCTGCCTCACAGATACACACACACTCACACCTCTCAAATACATACACTCACCTATCTCACAGATACACACTCACCCCTCTCAAACACACACACTCACCCCTCTCAAACACACACTCACCCCTCTCAAACACACACTCACCCCTCTCAAACACACACACTACCCCCTCTCCAACACACACACTACCCCCTCTCCAACACACACACTCACCTGCCTCACAGATACACACACTCACCCCCTCACAGATACACAACTCACCCCTCTCACAGATACATACACTCACCTGTCTCATAGATACACACACTACCCCCTCTCCAACACACACACTCACCTGCCTCACAGATACACACACTCACCCCCTCACAGATACACTCTTAACCCCTCTCACAGATACATACACTCACCTGTCTCATAGATACATACACTCACCCATCTCACAGATACACACTCACCCCTCTCACAGATACACACACACTCATACCTCTCAAACACATACACTCACCTGTCTCACAGATACATACACTCACCCGTCTCACAGATACACACTCACCCCTCTCACAGATACATACACTCACCTGTCTCACAGAGACATACACTCACCCATCTCACAGATACACACTCACCAGTCTCACAGATACACTCACCCATCTCACAGATTCAGACACTCCCCCCTCACAGATTCATACTCACCCGTCTCAAACACACACACTACCCCCTCTCACAGATACACACTCACCCCTCTCACAGATACACAAACTCACCCCTCTCAAACATTCACACTCACCCCCTCACAGATACACTCACTCACCTCTCTCAAGCACATGCACTACCCCCTCTCAAACACATATGCTCACCTGTCTCACATACACACACACTCACCCTTCTCACAGAACCACACACACTCACCCCATCATAGATACACACACAATCACCCCGTCACAGACACACACACACACTTCAACTCAAGCCTTCTCGATGGGTTGAAACAATTCTGATAAAACAATTTTGATTTTGGATGGCATCGGTGTTCAGGGGCCGGCCGTGCCAGAAAGTAGGCCCCTGAACAATTCTGATTTTACCAGAACAATCTGTTGTCAAAGTATAAAATTTGTTATTAGGCTGATTCATAACTTACTAAATTTACCTGAAATCAACAAGTCCATCAAAGAAAGAACTCTGGTGTGTAGCAACTATGCAAATATCCCCCCCCCCCCCCTCCCCACCGCCCTAGATAATTCCACTTACAGAAACCAAATACATGGCAGTTTTGTAGTGCTTTCAACTATAATCACAATTTTCCTAACCACCCCAACATAAAAACGTTACTCAGTAAATTGATGTGAAATGTCAAAATGTTGCCCAAATTTCACACCTACCCAGAATGCCAAATGGATTATCAATAAACAGATCAACTTTTGTTGTGCAGCATTTATGGTTGAAAAGAAATACAATGTAATTCAGCCAATATTTGCCAAGTTATAGTATAAATAAATGTAATTCATTAACCGTAAGAACCAGTTGTTGTGAAGGTCAAAACACAAAGGTACTTTGTAACGGGAGAGAAATGTCAAAAAAGAAATAAACAATGTCTTGATCTTTGAAAGCACACTGTGTGCGCCTGTCCTGCTGCCAAAGACAGATAAAGGTAAACTATCAGACACACACCAAACAGACTGATATGATGTTAAGTCAATCCACCTTGAATTCTGTGATTGGCAAAAACCCATAATTCTCAGGAGACCCTAGTAGTACCTTTGTACAAGTCTGCACTGGAGGCCCTAAAGCAGAAAGCACACGTAAAATTGTTTTCTAGATGGAGGCTGGTTTGCAAAGGTCTTTTATGCTGATCATTTATGTTCCTCCTCCTGGCATAAGCATTTTCTCATGTGTTTTCAGAGCTTCTGGGAGCGATTCTCCGAGCCCCGCTCCGGGCCGGAGAATCGGCGCAACCGCGCCACGACGCCCTGACGTGGCGTGCGCTTCTCGGAGGTGCGGAGAATCGGCGCCATTTGCGCTGGTGCGTTTGGCGCGGCGCCGGCCGCTGGAATCGGTGGGGCCGCCGATTTTCCGGCCCGGATGGGCCGAGCGGCCGCGCCGATACGACAGAATCCCGCCGGCGCCGTTCACTCCTGGTCGCTGCCGGCAGGAACTCTGTGCGACCGGTCGGGGGGGCGGCCTGTGGGGGAGGGGGGCTCCTTCACCGGGGGGGGGGGGGCCTCCAATGGGGTCTGGCCCGCGATCGGGGCCCACCGATCGGCAGGCCGGCCTCTTCCCCTCCGGGCCTACTTTCTAGCGCGGCTGGCCCCTGAACACCACGCCATGTTGAGTCGGGACCGGCGTCTAAAGAAGTCCCACGCGCATGCGCAGGTTGATGCGGCCCAACTGTGCATGTGCGGGTTGTCGCGGTGCCCCCCTGTGGGGGCCAGAATCGGTCGTAGCCAGGCCCGGTTTGCGCCGTCGTGAAACGCGATGGCGTTCATGACGGCGCGAACACTTGGGCTCCATATTGGAGAATCGCCCCCTTTATTGCTAATTTGCAAATGGGAGGATGGTGTTCTGAAGTGAGAGCGTGCATCTTTGAATTCATTGGCTGTGCAACAGCATACACATGGGGTGGGATTCGCCTTTCCAGAGTCTGTAGTGCTCCCACAAGCAGAGAATCAGAATTGTTTCCCACTCATGCTTGGAGTGTCGCCCAGGTGCTATTCCCATACCTCTGCTATGCAGAGTTATGCAAGGCAGCAAGCCCGCTGGTTTCCCTTCCCAATCCCAGCATCAGGACCCTTCCTCCCAAACTGAAAAAGTTGACCCTTCCCCACTGACAATGGGAGCACTCAAACCTCTCAGCAAGGAGGCGCAGCCTCCCCCCACCAAGGGAATAACGGATAGCCCACCTCACACCACGCACACCAAGGCGAGCTGACCCCCCCCCCCCACACACACTCAACCACCTCAGCCCCTCCCCCTTCTGTCACCACCTCCAGCCCTCCCTACCCTTCAGGCCTCATTCTTCAGTCCCCAACTGGCATTGCCAATCGTGCAGTGCTCTGGTACCATGGTACTGACACCGTAGCCTGGTACAATGGACCCCGAGGGGTATCAAGGAGGTGTGCCCATTGCTTCTGTGCCCCTCTGCTGCTGCCAGGCTGCAAAGGGGGGGGGTCTCAAAAGGATCCTGGGGCTTGGGTGGGCTTTGTCTGAGGGTAAGGGGTTGGAACCTGGACCCTCCCCTGGGATGTGGGGCAAGTGTTTGAACTGCCCCTTCTAGCCCTGGGCAACCTGAAGATGATGAAACATGGTGATCTCAGGCAGCCCTCTCTTCAAATGCACCATCCTGTTCTGATCTGTTTAAATGCTGAAGCGGCCTCCTCACTCTGAACTGCTCTGTCTATCAGGTGCATGGTAGATCAGATAGTTCATTGAAGATTCCAGTCAAGAGATCCTTTGAAATGGTAAGCATTTATTCAATTTCACAGTCAGTACATTTAATCAATCTTTGAATGACAGCTTAATGATTTCAACACAGCTGCTAGAAGGTTTATTTATTTATCTTTCCCTTCACACTTGAATGCATCTGAAGTACCCCCCCCCCCTCCATTTGATTCTAACTGCAATGATTTTACACATTCTTGTTATTGCCAGCTCTTGACCACTTCAACAATGCTAAGTGCTATCTGTGGTTACAAAAGAGAATGTGAAACCATTTGGCTGCTTTGGAGTATAAATATAAATAAACCAGCACCCCCGAGCAGTTGTGCCTAAACCATTAAGCTGTCAATCACGGGCCAGTGAAAGGTACTGCTCTGTGAAATTGAATGAATGCTTAGCATTTCAAAGGAGCTCAGGGGATTTGAAAACTTATCAAGTTGTGTGGTCTTTCCAGGAAGGCTCTGACACTTAAAAAGCTGCAGTTTCAAAGGTATAGGGCTGAGGGAGCAGATGTAAGGAAAGGGAAAGTGTTCCTGCATTAACTCTTCATCGAACTGCCTGGACTGCTCATTAGCTGTCAAGCAGAGCAGTTCAGGGTGCGGAGATCACTTAAGAATTGAAAAAGCCTGACCAGGATGATGCTGTTGAACAGTGGGCTGTGACAGGATGAAGGGATGCAAATCTTAGGGGGGACAAATTAAGCATCAAAGGAATACACATTCTGGGGTGAAGTAGAATGTTCAATGTGTGGGACATCCCCGAACATCAGCATCGCAGAATGTTACAAATAAATTAGTCAAAGTGCAAAAACAGCCTGAACAAGGTCACAGTTTTTTGTATGAGATAAACACCTCAATACTTTACAAATAAATATTAAATATTCTCTTCCCACTGTCAGTATCCACACAAAAAAAAGATTTTTTAAAAATGGCTGCTGGGCCCAAAAGGCTCATAAACCCCTCACATGGCTCCTCCTCTCACTATTTCCCTGGATCCCACCACTTTTCAGAAACTAATCTAATTATCTCCTGAAGCAATCTAGCTTCCCTGACAAGCTAGTTTACTATTCTCGTAATAATAATAATCGCTTATTGTCACAAATAGACTTCAATGAAGTTACTGTGAAAAGCCCCTGGTCGCCACATTCCGGCGCCTGTTCGAGGAGGCCGGTATGGGAATTGAACCCGCGCTGCTGGTCTTGTTCTGCATTACAAGCCAGCTGTTTAGCCCACTGTGCTAAACCAGCCTCTTACGTTTTGATTAAAACAATACTGCGCGGCTTCCACTCTAATTGATTCTTGCATTTTTGATTCCAATTAATAATTTGGTTGGATCCATTTTTTCCCAATTTTTCCAAATAATTACAAAGTACGATTAACTTTTAATATTCTTTGGTATTTTTTGGAATGCCGTGGTTTAAATCGATGACCAAAGCGGGTGACTTTGAAAGAACTATCGTGCGAGAGTAGACAACCAGACACATTCAATGAAGAAACAGGCGAATGGCCTCAAGTACCTCTGGTCAGGTTAACTGAAATCCATAATACTGTAGGGGTCAGTGACTCCTTCCACCCACATTGCTCCATTCAGGCAATCAACATTCTCAGGTTGAACAAAGAACGACCAAAGGAAAATCAATAGACCACAAAAAAAGGAAACGATGTTCAAGAGTTGGAATGAAAGGTCATCAATCTGAAATATTAACCCCCACTTCTCTCTCCACAAGTGTTACATGACTGGCTAAAATGAATCCAGCATTTTCTGTTTCAGGTTTCCAGCAACTGCAGTATTTTGCTTTTATTTCAGATTACGTAATAGTTTGAATCTGTTTTTTTTATGGCCAGGCCACCCATTTTACCATCCTTTGCAACACAGTTTAAATTCATTCCAGCAAAGTAGTTGCTGAGAATTTCATTTTTACACCAGAAAAGAGTTTATTTTAAGCTGAAACACTGCAAAGAAATGACCAGAACATTTTGGCTGCATGCAGTACAGCTTTCAACAGCTGTGAATAAAATGGTGACGAGAAATATCCGACCTGTGGACTTTTCTGATTACGGGCCTGTACTGCTGTAACTGAAAGTTGTCCACTCTCTCTCTCTCGCTGTGACTATTTAGTCACCTTTTACTCATAAAGCTCTCATCTTCCAGAATTTTATTACCCTGTATGCAGCAGTAATAGACCCAGACTGGGTTGAATTCATTGCAACTCAATTCAATTTTACCAGTGTTTTTGCTAAACATCTGCCCCATACAAGGACATACAAAGTGATTGCTGAACACATGTGCTAACATGTCAAGCTGCCATTTCCTTTCAGTTCCTTTGGATACTGTTTTCAACACCCACTGTTCCTGTATGTCTCAGTAGACTTAGACAAACTGTAGTGCGTGTGTGTGTGTGTGTACGTTGGTGGAGAAAGTGGCTATTGTTTACACTCCCAAGGATGAATAGATCTGGAGGTCATCCTTGTAAGGATCCAGCAACCAAGAAGGCACAAAGTAAAAAGAAACATGTGATCAACACACAGGATATTTCAATTGAGATTGGTGAGTTACTTCGGAAAGTGGTGTAAAACAGCATCAGACAACAGTGGAAAATTGTGTTGACTGGCTCCGTCCTAATCCATACACAGGCTAATTAAGAGGAGAGATGGCATATAGCCAGTAACATAACTGGCATATTGATGCCAAGTTTACAGCCTGGGTCAGACACAATGTACAGCTCTTGTCTTTTCATATTACCCAAACAATAAATCTTCTTGACAACTTCAAAATAATACCATCTGGTGCACTAGTGTGACAGGTCACCATCTCATGCTATCCATCTTCACAGCTTCGCTCAGTAAAATTGCCAAATGACTGCCAATTAAATTAAACAAGAGCAATTCTGTGCTTGTGGACTCATGCTCACTGGGAATTTGATCTTAACTGTCTAAATTTATTTTACTCAGCACGTTTAAGAGCTGAAAGAGGGAAGAAGATTCCACCACAATTTATCACAAAAGCAATTGATTTAATAAGTTCTGATTTGAAAAATCCCTGAATTTGCAATTCATAGGATCACAGAATGGGTACAGCACAGCCATTCAGCCTGTCATTTCCATACCAGCTCTCTATAAGAGCATTGTGGTGGTATGTATTAGGGGTAATACAGTACACCATGAATGCCGAGGAGCTATTGGAGGACAGATGCTGGGTCCCGCTTGGATCTGCCGCCTACTGGGCTCCACCCAGATAGGCGGGGTATAAGAACCTGGGTTAATCAGTTTCAGCGGGAGCATTGCGGAAGGAGGTTGCTGGGAGGTAAGTCAACCTTTAAAAGCACTTGTCTTTGCAGGGGCAGGCCAGTCGATTTCGGCGGCGGGAGAACAGCTGGTGAGTCAGTTTCAGCGGGAGCATTGCGGAAGGAGGTTGCTGGGAGGTAAGTCAACCTTTAAAAGCACTTGTCTTTGCAGGGGCAGGCCAGTCGATTTCGGCGGCGGGAGAACAGCTGGTGAGTCAGTTTCAGCGGGAGCAGTGCGGAAGGAGGTTGCTGGGAGGTAAGTCAACCTTTAAAAGCACTTGTCTTTGCAGGGGCAGGCCAGTCGATTTCGGCGGGAGAACAGCTGGTGAGTCAGTTTCAGCGGGAGCATTGCGGAAGGAGGTTGCTGGGAGGTAAGTCAACCTTTAAAAGCACTTGTCTTTGCAGGGGCAGGCCAGTCGATTTCGGCGGGAGAACAGCTGGTGAGTCAGTTTCAGCGGGAGCATTGCGGAAGGAGGTTGCTGGGAGGTAAGTCAACCTTTAAAAGCACTTGTCTTTGCAGGGGCAGGCCAGTCGATTTCGGCGGCGGGAGAACAGCTGGTGAGTCAGTTTCAGCGGGAGCATTGCGGAAGGAGGTTGCTGGGAGGTAAGTCAACCTTTAAAAGCACTTGTCTTTGCAGGGGCAGGCCAGTCGATTTCGGCGGCGTGAGAACAGCTGGCTGGTTAGTCAATTTCAGCAGGAGCTGAGAATTTTTCTTTTTTTTTTAAATTAGTTTTTTAGGCGGGAACAGGAAGTCGACCCGCGGACGTCTGGGAAGACCCTCACCAATAAATTCTGGTGGAGAGGAAACCCGAGACACTACACGTGTAGTGTCTCCCACCCGCCCTCCTCCTCTAACCTAATAATAAAACCCATTGGTCTGAGGTAAGTACCATATTTTATTATATTATTATTATTTTTTATAAAAATTTAATTTAGTTGTTAGCCAGATCTTGGTAGAAAGTTAGAGGAATGGCAGGGAAGGGAGTGCAATGTTCCTCCTGCAGGATGTTTGAGGTGAGGGATGCAGTTAGTGTCCCTGCTGATTTTACCTGCAGGAAGTGCTGCCATCTCCAGCTCCTCCAAGACCGAGTTAGGGAACTGGAGCTGGAGTTGGAAGAACTTCGGATCGTTCGGGAGGCAGAAGGGGTCATAGATAGCAGCTTCAGGGAATTAGTTACACCAAAGATTGGAGATAGGTGGGTAACTGTAAGAAGGACTGGGAAAAAACAGTCAGTGCAGGGATCCCCTGCGGTCGTTCCCCTGAGAAACAAGTATACCGCTTTGGATACTTGTGGGGGGGACGACTTACCAGGGGTAAGCCATGGGGTACGGGCCTCTGGCACGGAGTCTGTCCCTGTTGCTCAGAAGGGAAGGGGGGAGAGGAGCAGAGCATTAGTAATTGGGGACTCTATAGTCAGGGGCACAGATAGGAGATTTTGTGGGAGCGTGAGAGACTCACGTTTGGTATGTTGCCTCCCAGGTGCAAGGGTACGTGATGTCTCGGATCGTGTTTTCCGGGTCCTTAGGGGGAGGGGGAGCAGCCCCAAGTCGTGGTCCACATTGGCACCAACGACATAGGTAGGAAAGGGGACAAGGATGTCAGGCAGGCTTTCAGGGAGCTAGGATGGAAGCTCAGAACTAGAACAAACAGAGTTGTTATCTCTGGGTTGTTGCCCGTGCCACGTGATAGTGAGATGAGGAATAGGGAGAGAGAGCATTTAAACACGTGGCTACAGGGATGGTGCAGGCGGGAGGGATTCAGATTTTTGGATAACTGGGGCTCTTTCTGGGGAAGGTGGGACCTCTACAGACAGGATGGTCTACATCTGAACCTGAGGGGCACAAATATCCTGGGGGGGAGATTTGTTAGTGCTCTTTGGGGGGGTTTAAACTAATGCAGCAGGGGCATGGGAACCTGGATTGTAGTTTTAGGGTAAGGGAGAATGAGAGTATAGAGGTCAGGAGCACAGATTTGACGTCGCAGGAGGGGGCCAGTGTTCAGGTAGGTGGTTTGAAGTGTGTCTACTTCAATGCCAGGAGTATACGAAACAAGGTAGGGGAACTGGCAGCGTGGGTTGGTACCTGGGACTTCGATGTTGTGGCCATTTCGGAGACATGGATAGAGCAGGGACAGGAATGGATGTTGCAGGTTCCGGGGTTTAGGTGTTTTAGTAAGCTCAGAGAAGGAGGCAAAAGAGGGGGAGGTGTGGCGCTGCTAGTCAAGAGCAGTATTACGGTGGCGGAGAGGATGCTAGATGGGGACTCTTCTTCTGAGGTAGTATTGGCTGAAGTTAGAAACAGGAAAGGAGAGGTCACCCTGTTGGGAGTTTTTTATAGGCCTCCTAATAGTTCTAGGGATGTAGAGGAAAGGATGGCGAAGATGATTCTGGATATGAGCGAAAGTAACAGGGTAGTTATTATGGGAGATTTTAACTTTCCAAATATTGACTGGAAAAGATATAGTTCGAGTACAATAGATGGGTCGTTTTTTGTACAGTGTGTGCAGGAGGGTTTCCTGAAACAATATGTTGACAGGCCAACAAGAGGCGAGGCCACGTTGGATTTGGTTTTGGGTAATGAACCAGGCCAGGTGTTGGATTTGGAGGTAGGAGAGCACTTTGGGGATAGTGACCACAATTCGATGACGTTTACGTTAATGATGGAAAGGGATAAGTATACACCGCAGGGCAAGAGTTATAGCTGGGGGAAGGGCAATTATGATGCCATTAGACGTGACTTGGGGGGGATAAGGTGGAGAAGTAGGCTGCAAGTGTTGGGCACACTGGATAAGTGGGGCTTGTTCAAGGATCAGCTACTGCGTGTTCTTGATAAGTATGTACCGGTCAGACAGGGAGGAAGGCGTCGAGCGAGGGAACCGTGGTTTACCAAGGAAGTGGAATCTCTTGTTAAGAGGAAGAAGGAGGCCTATGTGAAGATGAAGTGTGAAGTTTCGGTTGGGGCGATGGATAGTTACAAGGTAGCGAGGAAGGATCTAAAGAGAGAGCTAAGACGAGCAAGGAGGGGACATGAGAAGTATTTGGCAGGAAGGATCAAGGAAAACCCAAAAGCTTTCTATAGGTATGTCAGGAATAAGCGAATGACTAGGGAAAGAGTAGGACCAGTCAAGGACAGGGATGGGAAATTTTGTGTGGAGTCTGAAGAGATAGGCGAGATACTAAATGAATATTTTTCGTCAATATTCACTCAGATATGATAATGTTGTGGAGGAGAATGCTGAGCCCCAGGCTAATAGAATAGATGGCATTGAGGTACGTAGGGAAGAGGTGTTGGCAATTCTGGACAGGCTGAAAATAGATAAGTCCCCGGGACCTGATGGGATTTATCCTAGGATTCTATGGGAGGCCAGGGAAGAGATTGCTGGACCTTTGGCTTTGATTTTTATGTCATCATTGGCTACAGGAATAGTGCCAGAGGACTGGAGGACAGCAAATGTGGTCCCTTTGTTCAAAAAGGGGAGCAGAGACAACCCCGGCAACTATAGACCGGTGAGCCTCACGTCTGTAGTGGGTAAAGTCTTGGAGGGGATTATAAGAGACAAGATTTATAATCATCTAGATAGGAATAATATGATCAGGGATAGTCTGCATGGCTTTGTGAAGGGTAGGTCATGCCTCACAAACCTTATTGAGTTCTTTGAGAAGGTGACTGAACAGGTAGACGAGGGTAGAGCAGTTGATGTGGTGTATATGGATTTCAGCAAAGCGTTTGATAAGGTTCCCCACGGTAGGCTATTGCAAAAAATACGGAGGCTGGGGATTGAGGGTGATTTAGAGATGTGGATCAGAAATTGGCTAGCTGAAAGAAGACAGAGGGTGGTGGTTGATGGGAAATGTTCAGAATGGAGTACAGTCACAAGTGGAGTACCACAAGGATCTGTTCTGGGGCCGTTGCTGTTTGTCATTTTTATCAATGACATAGAGGAAGGCGCAGAAGGGTGGGTGAGTAAATTTGCAGACGATACTAAAGTCGGTGGTGTTGTCGATAGTGTGGAAGGATGTAGCAGGTTACAGAGGGATATAGATAAGCTGTAGAGCTGGGCTGAGAGGTGGCAAATGGAGTTTAATGTAGAGAAGTGTGAGGTGATTCACTTTGGAAGGAATAACAGGAATGCGGAATATTTGGCTAATGGTAAAGTTCTTGAAAGTGTGGATGAGCAGAGGGATCTAGGTGTCCATGTACATAGATCCCTGAAAGTTGCCACCCAGGTTGATAGGGTTGTGAAGAAGGCCTATGGAGTGTTGGCCTTTATTGGTAGAGGGATTGAGTTCCGGAGTCGGGAGGTCATGTTGCAGCTGTACAGAACTCTGGTACGGCCGCATTTGGAGTATTGCGTACAGTTCTGGTCACCGCATTATAGGAAGGACGTGGAGGCTTTGGAGCGGGTGCAGAGGAGATTTACCAGGATGTTGCCTGGTATGGAGGGAAAATCTTATGAGGAAAGGCTGATGGACTTGAGGTTGTTTTCGTTGGAGAGAAGAAGGTTAAGAGGAGACTTAATAGAGGCATACAAAATGATCAGGGGGTTGGATAGGGTGGACAGTGAGAGCCTTCTCCCGCGGATGGATATGGCTGGCACGAGGGGACATAACTTTAAACTGAGGGGTAATAGATATAGGACAGAGGTCAGAAGTAGGTTCTTTACGCAAAGAGTAGTGAGGCCGTGGAATGCCCTACCTGCTACAGTAGTGAACTCGCCAACATTGAGGGCATTTAAAAGTTTATTGGATAAACATATGGATGATAATGGCATAGTGTAGGTTAGATGGCTTTTGTTTTGGTGCAACATCGTGGGCCGAAGGGCCTGTACTGCGCTGTATTGTTCTATGTTCTATAATCCCCGCAGCTGCATTCTGTGACTGAGCTGCTGGGTAACAAGTCTGAACAAGTCTGATCAATAAAGCCTCGATTGAAGTTCTTTACGTCTCGCCTCGTGTGTGATCGATGGTGCTACAATTTATTGAGCAGATTTAAAAAGGAATATGGAGCTCCAAATCGCCCCGGAGTGCCTGCGAATTATCCCCCAAGCAGCTAACGCAACATCGGCGTTTAAGCACTGGCTGGCGTGCTTTGAGGGATACCTCCGAACAGCCCCCGGCAGACCAGAAGATGCAGGTCCTGCATTCCAGGGTGAGTCCCGAAATCTATTCACTCATCGAGGGCGCGGAAGAATTCCCAGCGGCGATCAACTTTTGCTGAAGGAGATCTACATTATGACCCGTCAACCAGGTCTACGCACGCTACCAGCTCGCGACGAGATGGCAAATCCCCGGGGAATCGCTAGACAAATTCTTCAATGCTCTAACGATCCTGGGACGAAACTGCAACTGCCCAGCGGTTACGGAGAACGAACATACGGATCTCTTGATCAGAGACGCTTACGTAGCAGGTTTGGCATCGTCGCAAATTCGCCAGAGACTTTTAGAGAAAGACTCTCTCGGACTCACAGAGGTACGGGCCCTTGTAGACTCCCTCGACGTGGCCTCCCAAAACGCCCGCGCCTATGCCCCCGACCGCGCTGCAGCCCCTTGGGCTCCGTGGACCCCCGCCGCGACCGACCCCCCGGCACCCCCCACCCTTCCGCAAACGTGCGCAGCCAGAATCCCAGACCACCCGGGGGGGGCCCCGCTGCTATTTTTGCGGGCAGCCAAAACACCCCCGTCAGCGCTGCCCGGCCCGCTCGGCCACCTGCAAAAGCTGCGGTAAAAAGGGGCACTACGCAGTGGTGTGCCAGTCCCGTGGGGTCGCCGCTATCTCCGGGGAACAAACGGGATCATGGACTCAACCCCCCAAGCGACCCACGGGCGGCCAAAGGGCGCCGCCATTTTGGGCCCCGGACACCATGAGGGGGGACGGGCGGCGCCATCTTACTACCCACGGGCCGCGTGCGATCCATGGGAGCAGCCATTTTGTCCACCCCCGGCCACGTGCGACCCATGGGAGCGGCCATTTTGTCCACCCCCGACCGCATGCGATCCATGGACGCCGCCATCTTGGCTGACAGGCAAGGACCCCAGCGTGGATGGCTCCACACTGCCTGAAGACAACAATCTGATGCACCAACCACGTTTGGCATCGGTGACCCTCGACCAGTTGCGGCCCCGGATGCTCCAGATGACAACGACAAAGGTGCTGGTGAACGGGCACGAGACGCCGTGTTTGATCGACTCGGGGAGCAGGGAGAGTTTTATTCACCCGGACACGGTAAGACACTGTTCCCTTGTAATTCGGCCAAGCACCCAAAAAATGTTCCTGGCGGCGGGGTCCCACTCCGTTGCAATCAAAGGATTCTGCATCGCAAACCTAACGGTGCAGGGGCGAGAGTTCAAAATTACCGGCTGTATGTCCTTCCCCACCTCTGCGCTCCCACCCTCCTGGGGTTGGACTTCCAATGCAACCTCCAGAGCTTAACATTCAAATTTGGCGGCCCTATACCCCCACTGACTATTTGCGGCCTCACGACACTCAAGGTTGAACCGCCCTCCTTGTTTGCGAACCTCACCCCGGATTGCAAACCCGTCGCCACTAGGAGCAGACGGTACAGCACCCAGGACCGGACGTTTATCAGGTCCGAAGTCCAGCGGCTGCTGAAGGAAGGCATAATCCAGGCCAGCAATAGTCCCTGGAGAGCCCAGGTGGTAGTAGTGAAGACAGGGGAGAAGCAAAGGATGGTCGTAGACTACAGTCAGGCCATCAACAGGTACACGCAGCTAGATGCGTACCCTCTTCCCCGCATATCCGACATGGTCAATCGGATTGCACAGTACAAGGTCTTCTCCACCGTGGACCTTAAGTCCGCCTACCACCAGCTCCCCATTCGCCCCGGTGACCGCAAGTACACTGCCTTCGAAGCAGACGGGCGGCTATACCACTTCTTAAGGGTTCCATTCGGCGTCACGAACGGAGTCTCGGTCTTCCAACGGGAGATGGACCGAATGGTCGACCAGCACGGTTTACGGGCCACATTCCCGTACCTCGACAACGTCACCATCTGCGGCCACGACCAGCAGGACCACAACGCCAACCTCAGCAAATTCCTCCAGACTGCTAACGCCCTCAACCTCACCTACAACGAGGAAAAATGCGTGTTTAGCACCGACCGTCTAGCCATCCTTGGCTTCGTAGTGCGTAATGGAGTGATAGGCCCCGACCCCGAACGCATGCGCTCCCTCATGGAGTTCCCTCTCCCCCACTGTGCCAAAGCCCTGAAACGCTGCCTGGGCTTCTTTTCTTATTACGCCCAGTGGGTTCCTCAATACACAGACAAGGCCCGCCCACTAATCTAGTCCACTACTTTTCCCCTGTCGACAGAGGCCCGCCAGGCGTTCAGCCGCATCAAAGCGGATATCGCAAAGGCCACGATGCGCGCCATCGACGAGTCCCTCCCCTTCCAAGTCGAGAGCGACGCGTCCAATGTAGCTCTGGCGGCCACGTTCAACCAAGCGGGCAGACGCGTGGCTTTTTTCTCCCAGACCCTCCACGCTTCAGAAATTCACCACTCCTCAGTAGAAAAGGAGGCCCAAGCCATAGTGGAAGCTGTGCGACATTGGAGGCATTACCTGGCCGGTAGGAGATTCACTCTCCTCACTGACCAACGATCGGTAGCCTTCATGTTCAATAATGCACAGCGGGGCAAGATAAAAAACGACAAGATCCTGCGGTGGAGGATCGAACTCTCCACCTACAATTATGAGATCTTGTATCGTCCCGGAAAGCTGAACGAGCCGTCCGATGCCCTATCTCGCGGCACTTGTGCCAACGCACAAGTGGACCGTCTCCAAGCCCTCCACGAGGACCTCTGCCACCCGGGGGTCACTCGTTTCTACCATTTCATAAAGGCCCGCAACCTCCCGTACTCCGTCGAGGAGGTCCGTACAGTCACCAGGAACTGCCAAATCTGCGCAGAATGCAAACCGCACTTTTTCAGGCCAGATAGAGCGCACCTGATAAAGGCTTCCCGTCTCTTTGAACGCCTCAGTTTGGACTTCAAAGGCCCCCTCCCCTCCACCAATCGCAACACGTACTTTCTTAACGTCGTTGACGAATACTCCCGTTTCCCCTTCGCCATCCCTGCCCCGACATGACCGCAGCCACGGTCATTAAAGCCCTATGCACCATCTTTACACTGTTCGGTTTCCCCGCCTACATCCATAGCGATAGGGGGTCCTCCTTCATGAGTGACGAGCTGCGTCAATTCCTGCTCAGTAAGGGCATAGCCCCGAGCAGGACAACTAGCTACAACCCCCGGGGGAACGGGCAGGTAGAGAGGGAGAATGGAACGGTCTGGAAGACCGTCCTACTGGCCCTACGGTCTAGGAGTCTCCTAATTTCCCGCTGGCAGGAAGTACTCCCGGATGCCCTTCATTCTATCCGGTCCCTGCTGTGCACCACCACGAACCAAACGCCGCACGAGCGCCTCCTTGTCTTCCCGAGGAGGTCCGCTTCTGGAATGTCACTTCCGACCTGGCTGGCAGCCCCGGGACCCATTCTGCTCCGGAAACATGTGCGGGCGCACAAATCAGACCCACTGGTGGAGAAGGTACATCTACTCCACGCAAACCCGCAGTACGCCTACATGGTGTACCCAGACGGCTGACAGGACACGGTCTCTCTGCGGGACCTGGCGCCCGCCGGAGCTCCCCACCCCCCCCAACACAAATCACCTCGCCCTCACTCCCGCCGGTGCACCCCACAGCCACCCCCTTCCTGGGGGGATCGGTTCTCCTCCCAGGCCCGTCCACGAGTAAGGAAACAGAAGGGGACAGCGCGATGCTCCCAGATTCAACCGGACCCGAGCCAGCACCACCACCACCACCCGGGCTGAGACGATCGGAAAGGGCGACCAGAGCACCATCTCGACTCATCGAATCGACTTAAGATGTATATAATTCAGTGGCCCAGGAAAGCGGCATTGTTGTAAATAGTTAACGCTGCTAATCGGGTAAAATGTGAATAATTCGGTGGCCCAGTAAAAGCGGCATGGTTGTATATAGTTCAATGGTTAAGGCACCGACCCTGTAAACCCCTACCACCATACCACCCACCACCCCGCCGGGTTCTTTTTAACAAGGGGAGAATGTGGTGGTATGTATTAGGGGTAATACGGTACACCATGAATGCCGAGGAGCTACTGGAGGACAGATGCTGGGTCCCGATTGGATCTGCCGCCTACTGGGCTCCACCCAGATAGGCGGGGTATAAGAACCTGGGTTAATCCCCGCAGCTGCATTCTGTGACTGAGCTGCTGGGTAACAAGTCTGAACAAGTCTGCTCAATAAAACCTCGATTGAAGTTCTTTACGTCTTGCCTCGTGTGATCGATGGTGCTACAAGCATATTAACTGGTCCCAGCTGTGTCCCCACCCCCTCACACCCATAGTCCTGCAATTTTTCTCTCCAAGCGTCAATCCAATTCTCTTTGAGAACCATGATTGAACCTGCCTCCACCACACTCTCAGGAAGTGCATTCCAAATCCTAACTGCTCACTTTGTTGAAATCTTTTCCTCATGTCCCTATTAGTTCCTTTGCTGATCATCTTAAATCAATGTTCTCCGGTTTTCAACCCTTCTGCCAATGGGAACCATTTCTCCCTCTGTACTCTGTCCGGATCCCTCATAATTTTAAACATTTCTGTTAAATCTCCTCCCCGAGGAGAACAACCTCAGATTCTTCAATCTATCCTTGTACTCTGAGGTACAAGTCAGGAGTGTGATTGGATACTCTCCACTTGCCTGGATGTATGCAGCTCCAAGAACACTCAAGAAGCTCAACACCATCCAGGACAAAGCAGTCCACTTGACTACTACCCCTTCCACAAAGATTCAATCCCTCCACCACCGACAAACAGTGTCAGCCGTGTGCACCATCTACAAGATGCACTGCAGTAACTTGCCAAGGTTCCTTAGACAGCACCTTCCAAACCCACAACCACTACCATCTAGAAGGACAAGAGCAGCAGATACCTGGGAACCCCATCACCTGGAGGTTCCCCCTCCAAGTCACTCACCAACCCACTCCACTCTACTCACCGCTTGGAAATATATCACTGTTCCACCACTTTCGCTGGGTCAAAATCCTGGAACTCCCTCCCTAACAGCACTGTGGGTGTACCTACACCTTAAGGACGGCAGCGAGTCAGGAAGCCAGCTCACCACCACCTTCTGAAGGGCAAGTAGGGATGGACAATAAATGCTGGCCCACATCCCATAAATTAATTTGTAAAAGCTGAAGTTGCACTCAAGGTAGCTTTTTGGTGCTTACCTCAGCCCCGGAATATTTCTGTGTCCTGGCTACCAGGTAATCCAAACTGACATCATCGCTGATAGGCATGGAACGAAACTGTAGTTTGAAGATCTCTGCCCGAGTGGCTGCATCCGGCAGTGGTACGTATATAATGCGATCAATTCGTCCTGGACGCATCAAAGCCTGCAACAAATTAGAAAATCTTTCATGTTCTTAACATTCATGTACTAAAATTCACACCACTCCTCTGCTATCACAGTCTAATACACAGTACCAGATAGTTAAATATCCTTTAAATTGTGACACTTCATTACAAAATAACTAGCCAATCACAGAACAGCTCTTTATCTCTGAAGCCTGAAACAAACATCAAAGGGTGGGATTCTCCCATCCCGCGGCAGAGTGTCCACGCCGTCGTAAACGCCATCGCGTTTTACGACGGCGTGAACGGGCCGCTGCCAGGACTAATTCTGGCCCCTACAGGGGGCCAGCGCGGCGCTGGAGCGGTTCACGCTGCTCCAGCTGCCGATCCTGGCACAAACTGGATGCCGCGGGATCCACGCATTCGCAGGGGTGCCTCGTCAACACGCGCATGCGTAGTGGCCTCCTTAATGCGCCGGCCCCGACGCAACATGGTGCAGGACTACAGGGGCCGGCGTGTAGGAACGGAGGCCCCCAGCCAGAGAGGCGGGCCCACCGATCACGGGCCAGGTCGCACCGGAGGCCCCCCCCCCCTGGGGTCGGCGTCCCCCTTCCCCCTCATAGGCCACCGCCCGACCCTTCCACGCTGAGTTCCCGCCGACTGAGGGCAGGTGTGGCCGGCGCAGGCGGGACTCAGCGTTTCCACGACGGCCGCTTGGCCCATCCCGGCCTGAGAATCGGCAGAGGGGGTGGTCCCAGAGAGCGGCCCGCGACCGCCGCAGCGCCAAACATGCCGGCGCCAATGGCGCTGATTCTCCGCTTTGCGGAGAATCGCATGCTGGCGACGGGGCGGTGTGACCCGGTCGTGGGGATTCTCCGGCCCGGCGCTGGGTTGAGAGAATCCCGCCCCAAGTTTGGAATTAAGGATATAAGAAATAGGAGCAGCAGCAGGTCATAAAGTCCCTCGAACCTGCTCCGCAATTCAATATGACCATGGCTGTTCTTTGACAATTCCCAGTTCTCCACCTGATGGCCATATCTCTTGATTCCCTCAGAATCCAAAAAGATATCAATCTCAGCATCAAATATACGCCAAACGACAGAGTACCACAGTCCTCTAGGGGTAGAGAATTCCAAAGAATGAATACATTTTCTTCATCGCATTCCTAAGCGGGGCCGATTCCTTTATCCTGAGATTGACGTCTAGTTCTAGAATCTCCAGCCAGGAGAAACAACCTCCCTGCATCTACTCTGCAAAACCCTCTCAGAATGGTATATGTTTCAATATGATCACTTCTTATGTTCTAAATCCAACAGAGGTTTAGGCCCATTTTTCTCTCCTCATACATAAGAACATAAGAACTAGGAGCAGGAGTAGGCCATCTGGCCCCTCGAGCCTGCTCCACCATTCAATGAGATCATGGCTGATCTTTTGTGGACTCAGCTCCACTTTCCGGCCCGAACACCATAACCCTTAATCCCTTTATTCTTCAAAAAACTATCTATCTTTATCTTAAAAACATTTAATGAATGAGCCTCTACTGCTTCACTGGGCAAGGAATCCCATAGATTCACAACCCTTTGGGTGAAGAAGTTCCTCCTAAACTCAGTCCTAAATCTACTACCCCTTATTTTGAGTCTATGCCCCCTAGTTCTGCTTTCACCCGCCAGTGGAAACAACCTGCCCGCATCTATCCTATCTATTCCCTTCATAATCTTATATGTTTCTATAAGATCCCCACTCATCCTTCTAAATTCCAACGAGTACAGTCCCAGTCTACTCAACCTCTCCTCGTAATCCAACCCCTTCAGCTCTGGGATTAACCAAGTGAATCTCCTCTGCACACCCTCCAGTGCCAGTACGTCCTTTCTCAAGTAAGGAGACCAAAACTGAACACAATACTCCAGGTGTGGCCTCACTAATACCTTATACAATTGCAGCAGAACCTCCCTAGTCTTAAACTCCATCCCTCTAGCAATGAAGGACAAAATTCCATTTGCCTTCTTAATCACCTGTTGCATCTGAAAACCAACTTTTTGCGACTCTGCACAGCAGCATGTTTTAATATTTTATCATTTAAATAATAATCCCTTTTGCTGTTACAGTAACCCTCCCATCCCAGCAATCAATCTAATGAACTTTTATTGCACTCTCTATAAGGCAAGCACTCTTTAAAAGGCAAGTATATTCCTCCTTGACCAGAACGGTGCACAGTACTCCATGGTGGGCCTCAATAAATCCCACTATACAACTGCAGCTCTAGTATCCTTACTCTAGTACACTATCCATATTGCAAAAAAGGCCAACATACCATTTGCCTCCTAACTGCGTGCTTCAACTGAATGCTACTTTCTGTGTTTTGTATCTGAGGACAGCCAAATCCTTCTGAACACTCCCACATTGAGGAAGTTTTTATCGGTGGGTGGGAACCTGCTCTATGCCCACACCACAAAGTTGGGCAGCCAATTTAACAGATTTTGAACCAATTGCAGGTACACCAGTATTTTGGTGTCAGGGGAATAGTCCCCCGCTGCATGTGATGGCTCCAGTATAATTGGAGGCGGTCTCTACCCGAGGGCTAACAGAGACAGAGGCTCCATGTCCCACAGAGGCCGCCACCAACAGGAAAGGCCGCACCTGCAGCCCATGCAATCCATCTGGCGGTTTCCCCCTTCGCTGTGAGGGGCCTAACAGTTTGCCTCTAATAATTTTAGCTTTAAATACACAGGCCCAAGGGTCCTTCATATTTATGCAAAATGCATCAAAAAGAAAGAAGTGAAAGATAGTTCTCACAGTTCAGTGTAATGTGTTACTTACAACACAGTTTCATCACGTTTCTATTTTTGCGCATTGCTGCGTGTTTGTCTCATTCGGTGGCTGAAGAACGTTGAATGGAATTGAAGCAGGAAAACTAATGTTTCTTTCTGCAAACTGGGCATATTTTCCACCCTTTTGTACTTACTTTGAATCATTGACTATGTCATAGAATTGGAAGTTGCTGTATCTGGAGCCGAGGAAACAAGACAATAACATTGCAGCTCTGTTGCAGTAATGTAAACGGACAGCAAAACAGTCGTGACAGAGGCAAGTGGTGTCCCATTAAAACTTTGGGTGAGATTCTCTGGCCTCCCCGCTACGTGTTTATCGGTGCCAGGAGACGGCCCACCATTGGCTGGTGGCGGGATCTTCTAGTCCCGCCGTTGTCATTGGGATTTCCCAGTGAATTCACCCCTTGCCTGCCAGGAAATCCGCGACTAGGGTGTGCCTTCGGCAGGACCAAAATATCCTGCTGGCGTGAACAGCCGGAATATCTCGCCCTCTGTTTATAAAATAAATGGAAAACCTCATTTGGTACAATGAATTCCCTCAGCAAGTTATTAGTGGGGGAAACCCAGTGTAGTCTACTATTGGGAATGTTTTCTATTGGAGAATAAGATGGGCATTCAATCATTACTTGCTGTGAATCCCCCTTGCATTTTCTAACCTATTCATACAGCTTCACAATTATCTGAGATGAATATCCAGGAATCTCTTTCATCCGCGCCAAGGAAGCGCCCAGAGCAAGAACAGTAGTGTGCAAGATCTGACAAGCATAAATTAAGTTTTCTGGATAATTGTTGATGTTCATTGACAAGATTCAGATCAAATTTTACAGCTTAGAAGATCATTTGGCCCATCACTGACTCTACTCACTTAATCCCATTCCCTTGTCCTATTCCCAAACCTTTTTTGGGGAGAGGTCGTTCAGCTGCTCTAACGGAAAAATATTTTCCGTTTTGAATATTTCTCAACTTCCCTTACTAAAATTATTACAGATTCTGCTTTCACCAATGTCCATGCTCTAAATAACCATGTTCTGAAAAGACTTTTCAGACTTCTAACTTTGTTCTTTTGATAATAATCTCATATTTATGCCCCCCCCGTTACATAAGCATCAACCATCGGAAAGAGCTTTTCCCAATTTAATTCACGAAGGTCTCATAATTTTGAACATTGCCATCAGATCTTGCCCAAGTATAGTGAAAAGAATCAGTCACCCCTGTCTCTCATAGCAACATCTTATTTTTCCTGGCAGCCTGCAGATAGGGAAGACATAATACGCGGATGGTGGGGGTATGTGAAGCTCTCATAAGGGGTGGGGGAGGGGGTGGGGGGAGGGGGTGTGGTTTCATCCTCTGTCGGTAATTCTGCACACGCCCTCTAGATCAGGTGGGTAGAAGTCCATATAGGGCACAGACACTTCACAGGTGATGGGCTTGAGGGGAGGGTTGGAATATCCACCACAACAGCAATGGGATCTAATATTAGTGGAGGAGGCTGGAGAATAACAGGAGGTACTTTTACCTACACATGATGCTCCAGATAAATCAGAGACCCATGGAAAGCGAGGAAGGGTCGAGCTCGGCCCTGAAGTAAAGGTGTAGCAGCACCATCATCTTGAGGTCCCAAAACAATGGGGTTGTGCAAAAAGCGCAAGTAATATCGGTTGTGTCTGGGAAGAGTATGAGTCAGTGTGGGAGGGTCGCTATACTGGGCTGTGGAGTTCCTTCGTGGGGCACCCACTCAACACTACAGTGGACAGGATTCAGGTCAGTTACAAAGGTGAGAGACCTCCTTGCCCAGGGAGCAATAGGAAGGCAATAATGTAATTCCGCACTGTTAAAGGGATAAGTAGAACTCAATAGCCTCACAACAAAGTTTGTACAAAGACAACATTCTAGACATGCTGCATCAGATGCTTAAATTCTTTCAAGAAAGTACACATAATTCCCTTAACTGTAAGGACAGAAAGAAAAATGGAAAGAGCAAGATGGAGCAGAAAAAAATTGTTGAGGAAGTAAATGGAAAGAAACTAAATGGAAACAAATCAAATGAATTATTCCGTAAAGGCACAAAAAGGTAATGAGCAAAATGAACCGCACGAGAAGCCATTGTGTGGCGTGTGCATTATTATGGGCCAGGGTTTGGAGAACACCAAAGTATATGATGGAGTTTGTGGTGATGTGCATCACTGTAAATACATGTAAGCTAGACAGACACTAGAGGGAGCACCAGAAACATCACACACACACACTCAACCAATAGATAAGTTAGAGGGGAGGCGACCAATGGACACTCACGATACACAAGGCGGTGACACGACCACAGGGGGGCATTACATCAACCCATACATAAAGGACACCACACACATGATCAGCCCCTTTGGCCAGTGGAGACAGTCAATGAGGAGAGGCACAGGGTTGATTCAAGATTACACCCACCACGTGGAAGACAGCAGCTGGTTAGTCAGTTTAGGTAGCTACAATAGGATTAGCAGTAGTGTCGAACTCAAGTTATAAAAGTGTACATAGTGTAAATAAATGAGTTGAAGTTATTTACACGTCTCGACCTTCCTTGACAAATGCAACACAAGGAAGCCGCTTATGTTACAAAGGAAACATAACAAAACATGGTACCAGTAGTGAACTGCTTAAATCCAGATAGCCATATCTCAGCGTACAGTGACAACCAGTAATACCCAGGCAAGATGTACGGGCTCCCGATTCCGCAGCCGCTCCAGTGCCACGGCGATCTCCGCGAAAACTGGCAGCGATTCCGGCAAACGTTTGAATTCTACCTGGTGGCAGCCGAACTTAAAGACCTGGCCGATAATGAAAAAAGAGAGTTTCTCCTCACCATCGCCGGTGCAAAAGCAGAGGACATCTTTAAAAAATTCAAGTTCTCCAAGGGGCAAAACAGGTACGACTCCCAGGCAGTCCTGGACAAATTCGCCAAATACTGCGAGGAAGACACACTCCAATCGGCAAGGAAAGGTAGGAGAAGCGCCAGTACTCAACCCGAGGCCAAAATCCCGGACCAGAGAGCGATTTGGGTCGAGGTCGGCGGCCATCTTGCTAAAGGGACTACACTAACGCAGTTGTGCGAGAAGTGCGCAGAACCGGAAGGTTCGTTTGCGCATGCGCGAGACGCCGTGCATGCGCAATCAAGAAAACGGCCATCGGTAAAGGAACAGCGATCCGCACATGCGCACTCGCTTCCTACGTGCTACGTCACGCGCGTCATGACGTCAGAGGCCCCAGACTGCACCAATTTAAAGGGGAAATGTCCCAAATCCAATTTAAAGTGGAAACGTCCCAAATCAAAGAAAAAATCTTTTAAAGGTGTAAAACAACCTTCTTTCACCTGGAATGACAGCACAATGCCTCAAATTGAACCAGGAAATGAATTTAACCTCCGAAGAACCCTGTAACAAGCAGCTACCTACACACAAACCGATGATTCCGACCTTGAATACTTCGATACCGATCTTTACATTTTTTCTGGACCTCGCGAGCCCAATGACAGCTCCATGGTCCTAGACGACTACGACCCGGACGAACCTTTCGTGTTGCACATTGGTGACCCCCGCATTGAATCCGACGCAGATGCGGATTCATTTTTCGGATTTGAGGATCTTCAACCCAGCAGATATGGCATCCCAACTCATCAGTGTAGGATGATGCTGCAGCCTGAAATTAAGAGACAGAAAGAGGTACAAGTCCACAGAGCGTGGTCCACGCCCTGCTCATGGTTCCCGACTCTACGAAAGAAGACATGCAAGACTCCACACCGCAGTCCTTGCATGAACAAGACGTGACTCCAGTGTCACAAGACTCCATAGCAAGCTCATGGACAGACTCCACAATGGCAGAAACGCATGACTCCGATGCGCAGTCCTTGCAGGAACAAGACCATGAGGGTCTAGCAACCTCCTCTGACCAACTAGCGGCAGACGATGCAAGTCTGCCATGCTCACGTAAACAGCAAGAAGGCTATAACAGTCTACCACGCTCCACTGCACAGCAGGATGACCATGACGGTCTATCATGCTACAATGAAGGGCACAGCGCTGATGACTGTTCAAGCCCAAATGAAGACAAGCCAAAGGAATCGCCTCTTCCAAACCCGAAGAAAAAAGGATTATGCGCTGACCTTCAGGATCATTCTAGCCAAAGAGATATTAATAATGCTGCACAGTCACAGAAGGATGCTGAGGATTTGCTAAGGAAATTGCTTGTATGTCTAACTTGCAAGGAGCAGACTGAAAATTGCCATTGCTTTAGTACGGATCGAAAAAATGGACAAGACATTGATCCTCATTTAATGGAAATAACACAACCTGAATCATATCTACAGCAGGGACAACTGTCTCCCTTCAACACAAAACCGCAAAGTCCCAACTACAGAGACCAGCAGTTAGTCAGTAATGACTCTTCAACCCCTGATGGGAATATTAATCGCATTGAACCTCTGCACACTCCACTGATAAATGAGCAGAACATTGGAGCAAGAATCCTGAGGACACCGACATCGAGTAGCCAGATAAAGCACTTAAAACCCGCAGCAGTTTCAAGTGAACCAATTGTGCTTTCCAGTGATGGTGAAGATGCAGATAAGGTCGACCCGATTATCCATTGTACCAAATTAACTCCAGAGATTAAGCATTTATGTCTGGGGAGTAGAATGTGGGCAATTGAGAACAGTAAAAGAGAGACTGTGACTGTGCCAGTCCCAGCAAAATCAGAGCCAGAGACTATGAAGGCATGTACATTAGAAAAGGATGCATATAAAGTAACTGAGAAGAAAATTGAAACGGACTGTTCTTTGGAAACTAGTACAATGACGAAAGAAACATTGGATCTAACATTTGATGCCCTACATATGGGAGAAATTGAGGGAAATGAACAAGGTTCTGTAATGTCTGGGGAAAGATTTAAAATTCCAAAGAAGAAAAGCCCAAATGAAGGACAACGGCAAGACAATGACAGTCCACCCACATTGTTTGCACCACCAGATGAAAACTCTGACAATTTACCCAACCCTAGTGAACAGCAAGCAGCTACTGAGGATCTACCCACGGTATGTGCAACGAGTGACGACAGCATCCCACTTCCCATGCAAAAGGTGCAAAGTGACAGACCTCAGCTAGTGCGTACAGAGGCACTCGACGATCTCTGTGAGACCACTGGTGACTCCGGTGACACCACACTACTTCCACCCTCAATTGCTCGAACCTCTCCCCTAGTCAATGCATTCCTGCATGTTCCGACTCCAGACGTGCAGCTTCAAGAAATATCAGCTGACTCCAGTGAACCTGCTAAGACTCCGGACGGGGAGCATCAACAAAAAACAGACCAGACTCCAGATGGGGAGCAATCAAACGCCGACTCTGATTCACGTAAGCCAGACTTTACTCCAGACAGGCAGTGTCGCAACCTCAGTGATGGCACGCTCAGGGTGACAGCAGATGCCACAACGACAGGAGATGGATCACGTGACAATCACACTGGGTCAGCAATAACAAGCAGCGGCTACAGTCCAAGAGGAATACACCAATATTCACCACAGCTATATCCACACATTTTTTCCACACCAACAATGCAGCCAATAACAGCTCATGCTGGACGAACCCAGTATTCAGGCATGCAGCAGCCAGCAGTCTATGCAGCATATTCTCAAACAGGCCAGCACTACGGATTGCCCACTAATGGAATCAAGACCGAAGGAGGACTACCGCCAGCGCAATCTGCACTACAGACTGGATGCCTTAGTTACTGCCCAGGATTTGCTGCACCACAGCCTGGCCAGACTGCATATTCCTATCAGATGCAAGGTTCTAGTTTCACACCATCACCAGACATTGATGCGAGCAGCAATTCTGTCTCCAAATCGACATGCCTCAACGCTTCTTAGCAGAATCACCCTTCCAGCACAGCATGTGGCCAGAACCAGTATGCACAGTCTCATCCGACTTCAACATCTGGCACATCCATGACCTCGAATGATACAGTTGATGGTACCTCTTCAATGTCAACGACCTATCAGCTACAAGATGCCATCCGACAGCACCACCACAAACATTTTTTAAAAAGACTCCAAAGCGGACAGCGCAGTGATTCGACCACTTCTTGGTTCCTGTTGATGGCGTTCATAACCAAGAGAGACATTTGACCATGATGGTTGATGGTTTATGGACTCACATGAATGATTTGGAGTTATTGTTTAATCACCGTTCCCATGACTTGTATATACCTTACCTTCTCTACCTGTTCTTTGTTCAGTTTTTCTTAAAGTGTACAGAAAATATGAACATATAAAAAGGGGAGGATGTGGTGATGTGCATCACTGTAAATACATGTAAGCTAGACAGACACTAGAGGGAGCACCAGAAACATCACACACACACACTCAACCAATAGATAAGTTAGAAGGGAGGCGACCAATGGACATTCACGATACACAAGGAGGTGACACGACCACAGGGGGGCATTACACCAACCCATACATAAAGGACACCACACACATGATCAGCCCCTTTGGCCAGTGGAGACAGTCAGTGAGGAGAGGCACAGAGTTGATTCAAGATTACACCCACCACGTGGAAGACAGCAGCTGGCTAGTCAGTTAGGTAGCTACAATAGGATTAGCAGTAGTGTCGAACTCAAGTTATAAAAGTGTACATAGTGTAAATAAATGAGTTGAAGTTATTTACATGTCTCGACCTTCCTTGACAAATGCAACACAAGGAAGCCGCTTATGTTACAAAGGAAACATAACAAAACAGAGTTCACCTGACCCACAACTTTTAATAGATTTTGATTATGGGGAGCACAAGGGCCTACTCTACAGGTGTGATGCAACAGAGATCTAAAAGTATTTTTAAACAAAAACAATGTTTATTCAATGAATCCAGTTAACATTTTATAAACACACAGTAAACAGTTTAGCAACTACCAACCGTGATAACCTCCCCAAAAGATACAGTACTCTATAGGTAGCCCTTAGTAACTTTCCTCACATCCATAAGTCCAAAACCCCTTTTTAACAGTAGGTTTGCATTCCTTACAGAAAGAGGTATTACTTTGAAATCATCAAGTGATCAGTAGACACTCTTTCGATTGCAGAGAGAGATCAATACACACATCTGTTTGGTTTGAATGCAGCTCTCCAACTGAAAGCAAAACTAAACACAGAGCCAAAACAGCTCCCAGCTCAAAGCAAAAGTAAAAAGCAGAGCAGAGCTCAGCTCCATCCACACAATGACATCACTGCAGCCACTTATGAAGACAAACATTTCTTAAAGTGACATTCACATGACAGCATATCCACAGAGGCAGAGATGAATCAAAGTGACCAAGAGCAGTAGCAATTGAATGGCTAAAGGGAAATATTTTGTTCAGAAACTGTTTTATTTGGATACTGTTTTTGCAAGCGTCTTTTGTATTTAGTTGATCCAAACATTTGCAATAAAAAACTTTAATATATATTACAATTTAAAACTATATTACAGTATTTTAAGAAAATAATTTCTAGAAGTCAAACGACAAATGCTGTCAAACATGTTTGCCCCAAAATTACACAGACCATAATCCCCACGTTTGCACGAGGATTGTGCCAATGGTACCCTCCAGCACTGACCCCACTGGAGCCTTTGGAGTCAGTGGGGGGCACCGCAAGCACATCATAGGGCAGTGAATGCGGCGCAAACATTCTGGTCATTGCCATCTGGAGGGATGCCCAATTTTACAATTGGTTATATACTTTTTGCGAATCGTAGACAATTAAAAATAATACATTTTCTACAGGGGATCTTGCAGTGGGACTTGCTTACTGGAGGCCAATATGTCTCAGCTCACTCAGCAGGCCAAAAAAGATTAGAAATGCCAAAAGTGGTATGAAAAACATACTAACAAGAAGCATAAAAGGGGATAGTAAAGGATTTTATTCACGCAAATAAAAGAACAGCTAAACAAACAATAGGCTGAATGGAGATGAAAAGATAAGGATCGGGATTCTCTGAATTCCCGGCCAAGTGTTGACGCCGGCGTCACAACTGGCACAAGCGAATCTGGCGTCAACTGGCCTCCAGGCCCAGACATTCGCCCCTTCCTAGGGGGCTAGTACGGCGCCGGAGTGGCGTCCGCTGCTCCGGCGCTCGAAAGCCAGTGTGCCATGGCCGGCGTGTGTCCGTGCATGCGCGTGGGTTGAGTCCCAGCACCGGACCCCGGGCAATGTGGTAGAGCCCTATAGGGGCCCGGCGCAGAGGAATATAGGCCCCCACTGGAATTAGCCTGCCTGCCGATCGGTAGGCCCCGATCGTGGGCCTGGCCACCATGGAGGCCCCACACGGAGTCGGATCCCCCCGCCCTCCCACCAGGACGGCCCCCGCAGCTAGAACTCCGAGATCCCGCCGGGTGGGACCATACGTAACCCATGCCGGCGGGACTTGGACTTGGCCGAACTCGGCGGGCCGCGGCCTGTTGAGGCGCAGAGAATCGCCAGGGGGTTCAATGGCCCCCAACCGGCACGGCGGCACCCCGCGGGCGCGATTGTCACCGATTCTCGAGAGAATCGGTGGCCCGGCGTCGGAGCGGCATGGCGCAATTCTTGCAACCCCCCCCCCCCGGCGATTCTCCGACCTGCCGCGGGATCGGAGAATCCCAGCCACGTTTTCTTATCGAAGATAAAGGCATGACAAAACTGCTGACTGAGCGACATGGAGAGAATATTGACATAAGGAAAGAAAACAGAGCAGTGAATACGCAATTTTTTTCAGATTGAATGAATATTATAAATATTGCAATTTCCCGCAGGGGCCGTAACATCAAAATTTGAAGATGATACAACAATAGACAGCAGTTATCTGTGAAGAATACTTGTGTTGATGGCAAAGTTGCTGGTAAGGGGTATGAGCCATTTTGAAAGCTAGCCCTCATTTCCTTACCAACAGACAAACTGTGTGCACAAATGCATCACAGACTGGCAGCTTGCTGTTTAGGCAGGGCAGGAAATCCAGAAGTTTGAACATGGAGTTGAACCAAAAAGCAGAAACGCACATTATTCTGAGCAGTTTTATAGGATATGGGCTTCGCTGGCTATGCCAGCATTCATTGTACATCTCTACTTGCCTTTGAGAAGGTGATAGTGAGCTGCCTTTTTGAACTGTTGCAGTCCCAGAGGTGTAGGTACACCCACATTGCTGTCAGGGAGGGAATTCCAGGATTTAGACCCAACAACAGTGAAGGAACGGCGATATATTTCCAAGTCAGGATGGTGAGTGACTTGGAGTAGAATCCCCAAGTATCTACTGCCCTTCTCCTTCTACATGCTAGTGGTTGATGGGTTTGGAAGGTGCTGCCTAAGAAGCTTTGGTGAGTTCCTGTAGTGCATTTTGTAGATGGTACACATATCTGCCACTGTTTGTCAGTGGTGATGGGATTGAATGTTCCTGGAAGGGATAGCAATCAAGCGGGTTGCTTTGTCCTGGATGGTGTTGAGCTTCTTGAGTGTTGGAGCTGCTCTCATCCAGACAAGTGGAGAGTATTCTATCACACTTCTGAGTTGCGCCTTGTGGACAGGTTTTGGGATGAATTATTCACCGCAGGATTCCTAGCCTTTGACCTGCTGTTGTAGCCACAATATTTATATGGCTAGTACAATTCAATGTCTGGTCAATGCTACCTACCAGAATGTTGACAGCGGGGGAATCAGTGATGGTAATGCCATTGAATGTCAAGGGGCAATCCTTGGGAATCATAGAATTTACAGTGCAGAAGGAGGCCATTCAGCCCATCGAGTCTGCACCGACTCTTGGAAAGAGCACCCTACCCAAGGTCAACACCGCCACCCTATCCCCATAACCCAGTAACCCCACCCAACACTAAGGGCAATTTTGGACACTAAGGGCAATTTATCATGGCCAATCCACCTAACCTGCACATCTTTGGACTGTGGGAGGAAACCGGAGCACCAAGAGGAAACCCACGCACACACGGGGAGGATGTGCAGACTCCGCACAGACAGTGACCCAAGCCAGAATCGAACCTGGGACCCTGGAGCTGTGAAGCAATTGTGCTATCAACAAGGCTACCGTGCTGCCCCAGCAATCCTGGGGCATGTCAAGGGGCAATCCTGGGGCATGTCATGGGGCAATCCTGGGGCATGTCAAGGGGCAATCCTTGGGAATGTCAAGGGGCAATCCTGGGGTATGTCAAGGGGCAATCCTTGGGAATGTCAAGGGGCAATCCTTGGGAATGTCAAGGGGCAATCCTGGGGCATGTCAAGGGGCAATCCTTGGGAATGTCAAGGGGCAATCCTGGGGTATGTCAAGGGGCAATCCTTGGGAATGTCAAGGGGCAATCCTTGGGAATGTCAAGGGGCAATCCTGGGGCATGTCAAGTGGCAATCCTGGGGCATGTCAAGGGGCAATCCTGGGGCATGTCAAGGGTCAGTCCTGAGGCATGTCAAGGGGAAATCCTGGGGCATGGCAAGGGTCAGTCCTGGGGCATGTCAAGGGCCCCCTCAAAACACTGCATACTCCACCCAATGGTATCTCAACATTTAATCAGCATCCTGTGTATGTCATGGGTCCCTAATTTGCTGCATAAAAGTAGGCTTTCACCTGAAACAATGCCATCCATATCATTGCCCCCCAAAGTAAATGCCTGTTGAAGGATCAGGAGCAAGAATGATGTGATAATTTAATCACTGTGGGCTGAAGCTCTCAAAATCAAGGCTAGGTGGCCTTAATAGCTTTGGAAGGAAGATATTTGAACACAGAGAGTTGTGAAAAGATACACTTTGGAAGGAGACAAAATGAGCATTGGAAGGTAAAACATTAAAAGGAGTATAAAGCAGAGAGATTTGGATGCACATATATGTCAGGACAGGTTGATGTATCTGTTAGAAACTGATTGGAGTGCAGATTTTCTATATAAAGGGTTAAAAGAATAGAAAAGAAGTCATGCTAATACTAAATAAATTGTTGATTTAGCCGGAGTTTTGAGTGCCCTCCTTTAAGAGGATGTCAAGACCATGGGAAAGGTACGGGAGAAGATTTCTAGGATACTAAGTAAGTAAGTAAAGTCGGCAAAGTCCCAGATGACCATTGGCTGCTTTCCCCTTTGAGGGAGAGAGCTGACTGGTGGTGATTTAACCGGAGGATCACCACACCTCTGACGAGGGACAAGGTTGAGAAGACGGGTACTTCATGGATAACCTCTGGATAATATCCAGTCACCATCGCCATTCCTTCTGCAGTCCAGTACAGAGTCTGCCAATCCCAGGGATATTGGCTGAAGGAAAGTCCTGCACAACAAGCTGTGCTTTTTTTCTGTGGAGCTGGGATACACCATGCTCCCAGTGGTTGCCCCTGCTGCATGGCTGGTGCACTGTCTCCTATCTCTGACCTCTGACTGTGAGATCCATTGTAAGAGTCCTTCCCGTTTATTTCCTTTGTTCCATTTATTTAGTTTTTTTTGTTATGGTCTGTGAACCCATAATTGGGATGTGCCTTTAAGCAGAAGAGTCAAAGCTGAAACAGCCTGCTTGCAAGGACAGTGTGTTCCCAGGTTTTAAACTTTGAAAAGGAAAAGGCAGACTCTTCAGCACCGAGTAGATCTTAGGAACCAGCTTTGGAGTGAGTAGGTTTGATTAGTTAACTGGTAACCAGTGGCTTAGCCAGGGACAGTACTCTGCCTGACAATGGTAAATGATTGGTTCTGGTGTGATGTTTTTTCAGAGAATTGGGCAGAAATGTTTAAACGTTGGAAGTGAAAGGAATGCACTCGCTCTCCTGCTTGCTGACGTGAAAGAACTGCTCTATTGTTCTGAAAGCAGTGATTGCCAGGCGCATCCTTTGCTGTAAACCTGAAATGTTGCTGAGTCTGCAGAGAAAGTAGATAACTTTGCCAGAGAAAGCCATCTCAAGCCTAAAAAGAAGTAATATCCAAATGAAAGCCTGAACTACAAAAGGATCAAAGATCCTTATCGTTTTATTTTTTGTTAATATTTTCTTCCCCTTTCCATCACCCTTTCATATCTGTGTGGTAAGTGTGTGTGTGTGTGTGTGTGTGTGTGTGTGTGTGTGTGTGTGTGTGTGTGCGCAGAGGTGCGAGTTAGGAACGGGGTGTTGGGGAAAGGGTATTGGAAAGTCAGTTACATTTTCTGTCCATTTAATTATAATACAATACATAACAAAAGGTTACTTGTGTTTTGAAATTACAAACCTAGCGACTGTAGTTTATTGGGCTCAACTAAGGATCTCTGGTGTTTTAAATAAAATCCAATCTCACCTCTGTTGGGACTGGTCAAATGGGACAGGAATTGATCGCACACTAGCCCAGGGTGTCATGACAACATAGCCTCTGGACTGCTGACATCTATGACTATTTTCCATTTCGCAGGAGGAATCTCTGATGTGACTCCTGTCTGCAAGGCCTTCACCGAGACATAATTGCCCTTTCCAAAGAGGACTAAGGACAAAAAAGGGCCCTCCCAAACCTCACCATAAGGAGCCCCCACCCACTATTCTGACGTCTGCATGGTTCATCTTCCAGTAAACAATGTGGTCTTCCTTTGACCCCCTTGTCCATATTGTCGGTTTTCTCACCTCAGCCAGCACTCTCTGCCGAATTGAAACATTCTGACGAATGGGTGGAATTTTCCTCAGGTGGGATCTTCCGCTCCCGCCAAAGTCAATGGACTTTTGAATGGCTTGCTGCATTTTCCAGGCCCACCCTCTCCACGACGGGGCCATAGATTTCCGCTCAATGTGTTTTTACACCAACAGGTTTCTGATCTCTTGGCCTCTGTTAGATTCCCTACTTCCGCCCGCCAGCCACCAAACCCACCGTGGATGAGGTGGGACAATTCCGTCCAATGGTACTTCACAGAGGGGAAAAGGAAATCTTGCACTGTGACAACCCCAGTCTCCTGTTCCCCTGCATTTTGCACCGAGTGGTAAAATCTCAATCCTACACTGCTGCACAACGTGGAACTCCCAGTTCTGCAGACCTACAGTGAGCAGGTACAGGAAAATCTGTATGCCTCCTTCAAAGTAACTTAAGGGTTAAATCATGGTCGTTTGCAAATTTTAATAAATCACATGAAATACTCCAATTCATTAAATGAGACAGGCATTCAATCTGATCTTGAAAAATGCATGTTGCTGTAATAGGAGTAAAAGGATCCTCTGTTCCTCTGGAGCGTCTGTTCCAAATTTCTCGAAATATTTTTTTTCAGGCTGCCGCCTTTGACAAACATGAACTGACATAGTTAAGATTAGACAATAATGTGATTTTTAGTGTAGTGTTGGTTAGTCTGACATGCCAAAAATAACACCATTGCTGTATTTGAAATGTCTCAACAGGACTGAGGAGAGAATATTCTGCGAACACTGCCAATGGGAGCAACAGGCGAATAATGTGGGTGGGTATGTGGGTGGATAGAGAGGTGGGTGGTGGGAGTTGTGGTTGTCGAGGATTTGTAAAAAATAAATTGCATAAAACTTTGTTCAATACATTTTTTACATTAGTTGTGCCTGAAGAATCCGAATTCAATGAGTCACAGTTGGCTACCTGAATCTGGCCATGAAAGGAATTAAATGTATAGTTCAAAACACAAATCAGTGGGGCAATGAACATGTCAGCAGGGTCGTGCACATTTCAGTCTGGCCATGTACAAATTTGCACTGCCGTGAATATATCAAGCACTCATTAGGAATATGCCACAGCAATGAGAGTTTATCCTGCCAGAATGGGGATAAACAGCAGTGAGCATATTGTGGAATAAAAGCCTCAAGTCAGACACATCTGGTATTTAATCAACATGGAGTCTCTGGAAACCTGCAGGCTGTTTCTGTCAGGACGACAGGTTTGGAATATTTTCAGCAAGGATGAGATCTGCTCAGACCAGCTCCTGAAGGGGAGTTACCGTCCTTCTGTGCAATCCTGTTTTTTTTTCACGATGTGAACAACTGCAGAACTCATTCAGCGCTCAGAAGCAAAGGCCTTTTTTCTTCTCCTCCAGGCAAAGTAGAGCTATCCATCACTTAACAGACTTACTTCCTGTTTTGAAGCAGTTGGGGAGGTATAACTTCCAACCCAAATACTTGGCTTGGCAAGCTACACTAGTGTTGATGGACGCTTTTATAACCACTTCATTCCACGTGAATTTTGGTGTAGTGCAGGGTGGGGAGGGGAGAAACAGTGCACAACTCAAACAGCTGTAGGGAAAGATTTTCTGGTTCTGCCAGCAGTGACTAATACTAGTTTGTGAAGTCAACATCAGTATATTCATTAAAACAAAAATTGAAAATGTTTTTTTTTTTTAAATGTCCGTGCCCAGAATCCCCCCCCACCAGTGAAACCTCGCAGCAATTTTACACCGGAGTGGGTAGGGCTTCAGACAAGAGGCCACTAAGCCACTTAATGGCCACTTAAAGGCCATTTCTCACCCAGCCTCAATTTTTAGGCTGACAGGCAGATGACAGCTCAGGAGGGAAAACCTGGAAATTAAGAGAGTTCAATCTTGAGCGCAAGGGGAGCCTCCATCGGAAGCCCCCTTCTTAAGATCCAGTGACCTCCAGGCCTCCCTTGCCCCCGTGACCTCTCACCCGAGACCCCGATTGTCCTCTTCACCACATCAAGGGCTTTCCTACTCTCCCTGTCTGGGCCTCTGACAGGTCTTTAACTCCGGTTCCTGGAAACTAGGCCCAAAAAGCTTCATACAGGCTATCTTCTAGCCACTGCTGTTCCTAGAAGGACTGGAGACTGCTGATTGGCTGCAGCTCTCCAAAGCAGGACCTCCTCCTGAGTGAGGGGCAGAAATCCTGCCATGTGCCCATCCACGCTAGTTAGAACATAAAATGGCAGCAGGGCTATAGGAGTTTACGGGGATTGTTCCCTGTTGACTCTTTGAATGGCGGCCATTTAGCGCCCATCATCCTAAAAATTCAGACCCTTAACCTTCGCAAATATCTACTACACATACATGAACACAAAATGTCAGCTTTACAATAAGGCCCTGTATTTAATTGTACCAACTTTGATAGCCAAGTTCATGTTAATGGCCAGCCATTAAATGGAAAAGAGAAGCAAGGTTTTTTTAAAAAAGAAAGCAATTGAAATGTCTGATGCCAAAAAAAAAATTAAAGAGTGGAAAGCAGAGTGAAAATGTGCTAGAAAATTTTCAAAAATACAGAAGGAAATAAAAAGATGGAACAGAAGTCAGGATGGTTCACACATTCATGAGAATGCAAACATATTTAATATTTAATTGAAATTTCTCACACATCAGCAAATGCACCATGGTCTCTAAACGTTAATATTTACATAAGGTTCCTCACATGATAATGTGATAACAAAGTGCACAAGACATCTCACAAACGGAAAAGAGCCCAAGTTCGCTCACACATCTACTTGTCTGTAAAATCATTTGTATGTAAGTAATGAATCAGCCAGTTGAAGGGTCACTTTCATCTGGGCTATTGGAAAAAAATCTTTGCTTTGCACATTCAAACAAGGGAAGGTGGCCGTTTGGATTCAAAATTGGTCCAGTGACAGGGAACAAATGGTCAATGGATGTTTTTGCGAATGGTAAACTGTTTCCAGTGGTGTTCCACAGGACTCAGTGTTGGGGCCTTGCTGCTGTTGTATATATTAATGAATTAGATTTAAATGTGGGTGGCATGATTAGGAAATTTGTAGATGACACAAATATTGGCCATTCCCGGCTTGGGTCACTGTCTGTGCGGAGTCTGCACGTTCGCCCTGTGTCTGCGTGGGTTTCCTCCGGGTGCTCCTGTTTCCTTCCACAAATCCCAAAAGATATGCTATTAGGTAATTTGGACATTCTGAATTTTCCTTCCGAGTACCCGAATAGGCACCAAAATGTGGCGATGAGGGGCTTTTCACAGTAACTTTGTTGCAGTGTTAATGTAAGTCTACTTGTGACAATAAAGATTATTATTATTATTATCAGTTGAGGGAGGGAGGTGGCGGGATTCTCTCTTCCCGTCGCTGTCAATGGGAAACCTGCGGGCAGTAGTGCGCAGCCGGCAGGACCGGGGGGTCCCACCGCCAGTGAACGGCTGGAGAATTCCAGCCAAAAACTCACTCATGATATACAACTTCAAACTTGAGTCAAAACACAGATCGACATTTGGACAAAGATCAGGATCAGAATTTGCCTCTGCACTTGTGTTGGTTAGGCGGCTGATACAGCTAGCAATGACTGAGCATGGCACTACACTGACAAGGTCAATTCTAATTTTCCAAAAACACAATGAGTACAAACAGAATTCAGATTTTTAGAAAGGTTCAATCAGTGTGTAAAGTTACACTGTACAATCCCATTCCTACTGTCCTGTACAGGCAGACGGTAAAGCAATCGAAAAGTAACAAAAATAACTTCTGGAAATTAACTGTCTCACTGCAACTAGTTTTCTGGCACTTTCAAATTTTCCACTGGGTGCAGCAGGCACTGCACCAACCAAATGATTCTTAGTGACGCACCAATAGTTTCAGTGTAGCTAGATTTTCTCTCACCAATGTTTCTGCATGTTGTTTGAGTTCCTGAAAGATTGTTCCATCTTTAGGCCTTGGCTGAGTTTCTGGCAAGGGCAAATGAATCTCCCAGGCACAATCATGAGCAACCCAGAGGAAAATGTGAGAGTGGGTTTGTGCCATTGCATTGTGATAGTAAAATGTTGACTGACCTCTGATCTATAGTGTTTCCCATTGTTAAGTATACCTTTTTCAGTGGTTAACCAGTAGTATAATAATAGGTGAAACTCACGATTGTGGCACAATGCAGATTAATTTGTGGCTCTTTTTCCAGCAATTAGGTGAAAACGTTTTTTTTTACTAACCAAACTATCCTTTAAGTCGCTAAAGTTTTCATTAGTTAGAACGGCTTTCATTTGTTAGAATGGCTTGGCAATGGCGGCAAGTTTGTATGAAAGCAAAATGCTGCAGAAATCTGAACTTGAGATAAAAAAAATAGAGATTGTTAGAAATACTCAGCAGGTCTAGCAGCATTTCTGGAGAGAGGAACAGAGTGGACTTTTCAGGTTGCGCACTATGGCTACATTCCAAGCATGGAGCCACAATGGAATGCAGTGAGTGGTGAAGAAAATGGAGTAACCAATTACAGAATGTGGTGGGGTGACAGAGTGTGGAAACCTGGTGCGCGAGAGGGCCAGTACGAGGGGCAGCAGGAAGTAAGGCACTGAGCAGCAGGATTGAAGCACCGCTGGGAGAGCGGACATACACAGTAAATTGACTGGGACTGTAAGAGAAGTGGAAATCTACCTTTTAGAGACACTGTGGACATGGCAATCAATTATGGCAATTGTTCTGAAGATCTAAGAATTTGGGGATTATTCATTCAGGGCCTCAAGAATGCAACAAATTCAAGTCGCAAGGACAATACTCCAAGTGAGCATTCATGAAACTACTTCAATACTAAAGAGATAATTCTATATACTGTAGTAAAAATAAAAGTTCCATTTGTTTGGTCAAACAACCATGGCCAATATGTGAGGTAAGACACAGCAACTTGCACAAAATGTCATGGATAAAAGGTGACTGGGAGAAAAACAGCTGAACTTTGCTGCTAGCATGCTGTTGTCGGGATAGATGCTGCAAGAATGAGTGGCGGGATATCTGGCACGATCTTTCTGGAGGTGGCCAATTAGGATGCCATCTCCAGGAATAAGAGCACCATACGCAGGAGGGCCAATCAGACCAGCTGACGGGAAGGGCAGCTGGTAACCCCATTGAGAATGGTGTGCACTGCTTAGCTGAACAAGGGAGGAGAGGGGGCCACAAGATGGTGAGGTACGTGACTAATGCTGGAACCAGCAGACAAATCCTGACACCCAGGTGGATCCATCTCAGGGGGAACACTTCCACTTGAAAGCATTTGCCTGCGGATGTGCTGAGCACAATCTATGTATTAATTTAAAGATAATTCTACACATTCATTTCATGGTGCTCCGACCACCTGCTGTGCTCTCACCTACTGTGAGGAGATGAGCGGCACATAACAGCTCGGATCATGTGTGCCTTTGGCAAACTGCCATTGCCCTGGGAAAATGCCACTTAATTGGTGCTATAATGATGGTAATTGGCTTCCTACCACTGTCAGACAGGTTCTGTCCAGGCTTGCTGATGTTGGGAGAATACCATGGACCAGCCCTATGCATGTTTTAAACATTTTCCTGACCTCCCCACCCCCAAACCCCACCCCCCTCCACTCCGCCACCACCACCCCCAACACCTCTGCTCACATCTAAATCCTTCTTCAAGGGGCTGAAAAAGCAACAAAGAGACACAAAGAAAATGTGAGGAGCTACTAAATGAGAATACAAAATGTCTCTCAAAAATATAAACATAATATAAAAGTAAAATAAGATAGTAGTTTAAGGATACGAAAATGGCTGAGGGAGATGCGGACCAATTAAAGACAGATGCAGGTGATATGATCAAGATATACTGTAAAAAAAATATATATATTTTTGTTAAACTTTTTAAATTTGATACATGACCACAAAACAATTACGAACCACCCAATACCTGCGCCCCCAAACAAAAAAAAAAACAACAGACACCACCCCTCCACCCCTGTCCCTATCAAATAACGGTGACCAGCTCATTAAAGTACAGAATAAGCAGATGCCATCTCCGGTCGAACCCCTCAGTTCCTCCCCTCACAGTGTACTTAACTTTCTTGAGATATAAAAACTCCAGCCCCAGTGGTGGAGAAGCTGACCTCCATCTCAGCCTCACCCGCCTTTGAACAATCAGCAAGGCGAAGGACAGAACATCAGCCAACGCCCCAGGCTGTAACTCTGGCAGGTCCAATACTTCACATATGGCCCCTTGGGAACAGGGCTTCAGTTCTATTTGTAGAATCGCTAACATGGTACTACAGAAGAAGATCCAGAACCCCACAAGTTTAAGACACAACCAGAACTTGTGTATATGATTAGCCAGGGCCCTCCCACAACACTCACAATCATCCACAACTCCCTCAAACAACCTGCTCATCAAAATGGGCCCGATGCACTACCTTCAACCCTAACCTTGCACACAAAGAGGTTGCATTCACCCTCTGCAGAGCCTCGCCGACCAATCAATCCTCCAACTCCTCCTCCCAATTAGCCTTAACCCCTTCCACCGACCCTGCAACCTCCGCCAGAATCTTACCATAAATCCCGGAGGTACTCCCCTCTTCCCTCCCTGCCAGCGACAAAACCCCCTCCAACAACGATGACGGCGGAATCACGGGAGTGGCAAAAAGATCTTTTTCGCAAAATTGTGAACCTTAGCACTTAAATGGATCCATCTGCGAAAGCCCAAATTTCTCCAACAGCTCCTCCAAGCTCACAAATCATCCCTCCAAAAACAAATCCATCATCCCTTCCACCCCCTTCTCCTCCCATCCCCTAAACCTGGCACCCAACCTTGCCTGATGATAAAGATATGCTAAAAGAAATACTCCATATCCATTTTCAAAGACTAGGAAGAGCCAAAATTCCTGTGAAAGAAGGAAAAATGAAAATATATCCAAGTGTAAGAACTTACTCTAATCAATATAAGTAAAACAATGGTAATAGAGAAAATAATGAGTCTTGGGGTAGAGAAATCTCCAGGAACTGGTAGTTTCCACCCAAGAATATTGAAAGAAATAGGTGAGGAAATTGCAGATGTCAGATTTTTCAAAACTGTTGGATGGCACGGTGGTGCACATGTTAGCACTGCTACCTCACGGTGCTGAGGACCCTGGTTTGATCCCGGCCCCCATGTCTGCGTGGGTCTCACTCCTCCAACCCAAAAAGATGTACAGGTAGGTGAATTGGCCACGCTAAATTGCCCCTTAATTGGAAAACAAAAAGAATTGAGTACTCTAAATTTATTTATTTTAAAATCTTTTAAAACTGTCTTAATTTTGTGATTGTGCCAATAGACCGGAAAATTGTTACTGCCACGATTATTTAAGGTGGGGCAGAGAAACCAGGTGCAGAAGTTAATGTTGGTAATAGGGGTCTTACCCACTGGCTGGGAAACCAGTGGGACTCGTGCTTTGACACCATTGAGGATGCCCTGCCAGAATTAGTGTCCATCAGGCACTTAACTGGTCAGCATTGGGCCTTCTCTGTAATTCAGTACCCTGAGGGTGGAAATCACACAGCTTTTCATTAGCCTTCAGTGTTACTGGGAGCTTGGCTGCTACATCCACCCCCCAGAAACCTCGGGTCACTGAGGGACCAGACCACATAGCGTGAGGGAGGGATGGAAGTTACAAAGAGCGCGAGGAACAGTTTGTTGGCTGGATAGTGGGGGGAGGGGGTTGTAATGGAGAGGGTGTCACAAGATAGGGCTGGGGTTGGCTGATGGGGCCCCTACCCCATACCTGATGCTAGTTCCCATGATCAGACACTAAGTGTCTTTGAATGAAGGACCCCCCCCCCCACACGGGACCTACACTTCCCGGAAACCCACAAGCAAACCTGACAAGGATTGCTATACAGGGTCTCCGCCTGGTGACTCCCCCGCCCATGGCTCATTGACTACTCAGAGGTGGGGAAGTTTCTAGAAACTATAATTCAACACAAAATGAATAGTCACCTGGGCAATTGCGCATTAAAGAAAGCCAGCATGGATTTGTCAATTAAATTGTGTTTAACTAACTTGCTAGCATTTTTTGAAGAGGTAACAGAAAGAATTGATGAGTTCAATACTGTTGATTTGGTGTGCATGGATTTCCAAAAAGGATCTGATATGGTGCAAAACAGTTGGAGCAATGTTAGAGCTCATTGAATAAAAGAGAATGTACAGCATGAATATGAAATGAAATTGGCGAAGTGACAGGAACAGTGAGTAATGGTTAATGGATGCCTTTCGGACTGGAGGAAGATTTGCGATGGAGTTTTCAAGGAGTATTGAGACCCTTGCTCTTCCTGATATACATTAGTGACCTAGACCTTGGTGTACAGGGCACAATTTCAAAATATGCAAATGCTACAAAACTTGGAAGCACTGTGAACAGTGAGGAAGGTGATGTGGAACTTCAAAAGGATATAGACAAGTTGTTGGACTGGGTGGACAAGTGGCAGATGAAATTCAATGCAGAGAAGTGTTAAGTGATTCATTTTGGTAGCAAGGACATGGAGAGACAATATAAAACTAAGGGTACATTTCTAAATGGGGTGCAGGAGCAGAAGGACCTGGGTGAATATGCGCATAAATCATTAAAGGTAGCAGGATAGTTTGAGAGAGCAATTAATAAAGCACGGGATAGCCCAGGCTTTACTAATAAGGACAGAGAGTCAAGGAGGTTATGTCAAACTTGTACAAAACTGGTTTGGCCACAACTGGTGTATTGTGTTCAGCTTTGGGTGCCACACTTCATAAAAAAATGTGAAGGCATTAGAGAGAATGCAGAATCGATAATTGAGATGAGGAACTTCAGTTGCAGAGAAAGTTGGGACTGTTTACCTTGAAGAGAAGGTTGAAAGGAAATTTGGTGCAGGGATTCAAAATCATGAGGAATTTGGAGAGATGACATAGCGAGAAACTGTTCCCATTGGTGGAAGGATCAAGAACCAGAGGGCGCAGATTTAAGGTAATTGGCAAAAGAAGCAATGGAGACAAGAACGGAAACATTTTCACACATCTGGAAGGCGCTGCCTGAGAGTGTGGTGGAGGCAGATTCAATCAAGGCATTTAAGATGGAACTAGATTATCATCTAAAAAGGAAGAATGTGCAAGATTATGGGGAGAAAGCGGGTGTGACGCTTGATGAACTGCTCATTTGGAGAGTTGGTGCAGGCTGAATGGCCTCCTTCTGTGCTGTACCAATTCTACAACTCCAAGAAGTTTGCAAATCAATTAAAGCTAGTTGACAAGTACAAAAATGCAACTGAAAATTATGACCTTTATCTAAAGGGGGTTGGAATGCAAAGCGGAAAACGTTATTCATTCTTCAGTTGTATCGAGTCTTGGTCAGAACCCCATCTGGAGTACTTCTTTCAATTTTGTGCACTACACCTCAGGAAGCATATATTGGCTTTGAGAGAAGGTAGAATCTTATCATTGCTTACAAGATTGAATTATGAGGTTATAGAACATAGAACATTACAGCGCAGTACAGGCCCTTCGGCCTCGATGTTGCGCCGACCTGTGAAACCACTCTAAAGCCCATCTACACTATTCCCTTATCGTCCATATGTCTATCCAATGACCATTTGAATGCCCTTAGGGTTGGCGAGTCCACTACTGTTGCAGGCAGGGCATTCCACGCCCTTACTACTCTCTGAGGAAAGAACCTACTTCTGACATCTGTCCTATATCTGTCTCCCCTCAATTTAAAGCTATGTCACCTCGTGCTAGACATCACCATCCGAGGAAAAAGGCTCTCACTGTCCACCCTATGTGATCATCTTGTATGCCTCAATTAAGTCACCTCTGAACCTTCATCTCTCTAACGAAAACAGCCTCAAGTCCCTCAGCCTTCCCTCATAAGATCTTCCCTCCATACCAGGCAATACTCTGGTAAATCTCCTCTGCACCCTTTCCAATGCTTCCACATCCTTCCTATAATGCGGCGACCAGAATTGCACGCAATACTCCAAATGCGGCCGCACCAGAGTTTTGTACAGCTGCAACATGACCTCATGGCTCCGAAACTCAATCCCTCTACCAATAAAAGCTAACACACTGTACGCCTTCTTAACAACCCTCTCAACCTGGGTGGCAACTTTCAGGGATCTATGTACATGGACACCGAGATCTCTCTGCTCATCCACACTACCAAGAATCTTACCATTAGCCCAGGGCTCTGACTTCCAGTTATTCTTTCCAAAATGAATCACCTCACACTTTTCTGCATTAAACTCCATTTGCCACCTCTCAGCCCAGCTCTGCAGCTTATCTATGTCCCTCTGTAACCTGTAACATCCTTCCGCACTGTCCACAACTCCACCGACTTTAGTGTCATCTGCAAATTTACTCACCCATCGTTCTACGCCCTCCTCCAGGTCATTTATAAAAATGACAAACAGCAGTGGCCCTAAAACAGATCCTTGTGGTACACCACTAGTAACTGGACTCAGTCTGAACATTTCCCATGAACCACCACCCTTTGTCTTCTTCCAGCTAGCCAATTTCTGATCCAAACTGCTAAATCACCCTGAATCCCATGCCTCCGTATTTCCTGCAGTAGCTTACTGTGGGGAACCTTATCAAACGCTTTACTGAAATCCATATACACCACATCAACTGCTTTACCCTCATCCACCTGTTTGGTCACCTTCTCAAAGAACTCAATAAGGTTTGTGAGGCATGACCTACCCTTCACAAAACCGTGTTGACTATCTCTAATCAAATTATTCCTTTCCAGATTATTTATACATCCTATCTCTTATAAACCTTTCCAAGACTTTGCCCACAACAAAAGGAAGGCTCACTGGTCTATAGTTACCGGGGTTGTCTCTACTCCCCTGCTTGAACATGGGGACAACATTTGCTATCCTCCACTCTTCTGGCACTATTCCTGTAGACAAAGATGACTTAAAGATCAAAGCCAAAGGCTCAGCAATCTCCTCCCTAGCTTCCCAGAGAATCCTACAATAAATCCCATCCAGCCCAGGGGACTTATCTATTTTCACACTTTCCAGAATTGCTAACACCTCCTCCTTATGAACCTCAAGCCCTTCTAGTCTAGTAGCCTGAATCTCAGTATTCTCCTCGACAACATTGTCTTTTTCCTGTGTGAATACTGACGAAAAATATTCATTTAGCACCTCTCCTATCTCCTCGGACTCCACGCACAACTTCCCACGACTGTCCTTGACTGGCCCTACTCTTACCCTAGTCATTCTTTTATTCCTGACATATCTATAGAAAGCTTTAGGATTATCCTTGATCCTACCTGCCAAAGACTTCTCATGTCCCCTCCTGGCTCTTCTTAGCTCTCTCTTTAAGTCCTTCCAAGCTAACTTGTAACTCTCGAGGGCCCTAACTGAACCTTCATGTCTCATCTTTACATAAGCCTCCTTCTTCCTCTTGACAAGTGTTTCGATTGCTTTAGTAAACCACGGTTCCCTCGCTCGACCACTTCCTCCCTGCCTGACAGGTACATACTTATCAAGGACACGCAGTAGCTGTTCCTTGAACAAGCTCAGCATTTCCATTGTGCCCATCCCCTGCAGTTTTCCTCTCCATCCGATGCATCCTAAGTCTTGCCTCATTACATCATAACTGCCTTTCCCCCAGATATAACTCTTGCCCTGCGGTATATACCTATCCCTTTCCATCACTAAAGTAAATGTAATCGAATTGTGGTCACTATCACCAAAGTGCTCACCACCTCCAAATCTAACACCTGTCCTGGTTCATTACTCAGTACCAAATCCAATATGACCTCGCCTCTCGTTGGCCTATATACATACTGTGTCAGGAAACCCTCCTGCACACATTGGACAAAAACGGACCCATCTAAAGTCCTCGAACTATAGCGTTTCCAGTCAATATTTGGAAAGTTAAAGTCCCCCATAACAACTACCCTGTTGCTTTCGCTCCTATCCAGAATCATCTTTGCAATCCATTCCTCTACATCTCTGGAACTTTTTGGAGGCCTATAGAAAACCCCTAACAGGGTGACCTCTCCTTTCCTTTTTCTAACCTCAGCCCATACTACCTCAGTAGACGAGTCCTCATCAAACGTCCTTTCTGCCACCAGAATACTGTCCTTGACTAACAATGCCACCCCTCCCCCTCTTTTACCACCTTCCCTGAGCTTACTGAAATATCAAAACCCCGGCACCTGCAACAACCATCCCTGATCCTGCTCTATCTATGTCTCCGAAATGGCCACAACATCGAAGTCCCAGGTGCCAACCTATGCCGCAAGTTCACCCACCTTATTCCGGATGCTCCTGGCATTGAAGAAGACACACTTTAAACCACCTTCCTGCCTGCCGGTACACTCCTGAAACTTTGAAATCTTACTCATGACCTCACTACTCTCAACCTCCTGTATACTGGAGCTACAATTCAGGTTCCCAATCCCCTGCTGAACTAGTTTAGACCCTCCCGAAGAGCATTAGCAAATTTCCCCCCCAGGATATTGGTACCCCTCTGGTCCAGGTGCAGACCTTCCCGTTTGTAGAGGTCCCACCGACCCCAAAATAAGCCCCAATTATCCAGAAATCTGAAACCCTCCCTCCTGCACCATCCCTGTTGCACACGTTTGGTTTGTATTCCCTTGAGTATAAAATTTTGATGGGTGATCTGAGCAATGAATTTAAAACGTTAAAAAGCATTCAATTGGCTAGATACAGAGAAACTATTTCCTCTGATAGGGCTGATGTACAGATCAGCCATGATACAAAGAAGGAGAAAGTGCGAGGGGCTAAACAGCCTACTTCCGGTCCCATATTTCTGATATTCCTTTGCGAGCCTCACCTCATTTCTAACCTTCCATTCCTCTTCATGTTCCATAAATATGTCAACACCACTCAATTCTGCTCTCACTTTGGATGTTCTTTGTGGCGTTTCACCTGTAATGTCACCTGTTCATGATTAGAAGTAGCTAGCTTCATGATGACAATGTGATGTGAGACATTTTTCAGAAATTGAGGCGAGGTGGGTCAGCATTGGGGGAAATCAAGGATCGGGAAAATAATCCACAAAACAGAGTCTGAACTGCATTGTGGGCTCTCTCACTGCTGTGACATTTATTCGGGGGTGAGGGGGGGGGGGGGGGATGCAACTGTCTGAAATTTAAACTGGGAATGAATGAAATTGTGTACCTGGCAATACTCATTATTAAGAATCTATCATTGAGAAATTCCGCTCTATATATCTACATGTATGTTCGTGCGAAAGTGCTCTTTATAGTATATGTTTGTCAATGGAAAATAGTCAATGCTGATCACTGACATGTGAAGTAACGGTCAGGGCAAGTTTCTAAAGTCCTCTTAAATTCTCCATTGAGCTGCGACAGGACAACAAAGCTTAAAGAGCCCACAGCTGGTGGACCGGCTGGGCAGTCCGCTTCGAAGAACAGAGAAATTTAAAGAATTTTAATTTTGTTATTTTGCACAGGAAATGCATTCAGAAATCTCCCTAAAGCCCCATACAGTAAAGTCCTTTTTCTGTAGGATAAAAACACTTTATATTTCACTTTAAAAATGGAAGTGCTATAATAACAAACATATTTGATATCAAGTCCCAAGAAATAGTGTGCAGAATATTAAGTCACAGCTGTGCAGACTTATGGGCTTTCCCTGCTACACACTGAGTAATCTCCGACTTGGACTGGTTCCCACATCCCACTCAGATTAAGCCAAATAAGAGGACATTTGTACAACCATATGGAAGCCTGCTGCACATTCTGCACTTGAAGCGTCACCTGTCAAGAGTCCCATTCAATGCTTACTTTTCAGGTCAGATTAAGCTGGCAACAAATGGCCATTGCTTCTCTATTCTTTACTACACATGCCTCTGAGTACCACAAACTTTGAGCAGTGCTGTTTAGTACAAAGAGTCAATGTTAATCACTACATAGATCAACAAAATTAATACGCAATGTTTTAATGTTTGGTGCATTTTGCAGAACAGGACAGCTGGTATAACTAACAGACGATTGGGTGACGAGAGACGAGTGACATTAAGAATGGTACAGTGTCTCAAATCTGGCTGTCCAAAAACCGGAGTTGTCCGAAAACAGGATATTTTAGAATTTGCCTTGCATCAATTTTAATTGAGTAAAATTTTAAAAAACTTCCCTGAACAATGGGTTGGTGAAGTGTGGTGCCTGACTAGTTATCATATTCGCTGCTGGTGCACTGGTCTATTTCTGCGTCGGGTGGAGTGGCCACGCTAAATTACCCTTTAGTGCCCAAAGATGTGCAGGTTAGGTGGGGTTATGGGGATAGGGCGGGAGAGTGGCCTAGGTACAGTGCTCTTTCAGAGGATCGGTGCAGATTCAATAGACCAAATGGCCTCCTTCTACACGGTAGGCATGGTAGCATAGTGGTTAGCACTATGGCTTCACAGCGCCAGTGTCCCAGGTTCGAGTCCCGCTTGGCTCACTGTCTGTGCGGAGTCTGCACGTTCTCCCTGTGTCTGCGTGGATTTCCTCCGGGTGCTCTGTTTCCTCCCACAGTCCAAAGATGTGCAGATTCGGTGGATTGGCCATGCTAAATTGCCCCTTAGGTCAGATGGGGTTGCTGGGTTACGGGGATGGTGTGGAAGTGTGGGCTTAAGTAAGGTGCTCTTTCCAAGAGCCGGTGCAGACCCGATGGGCCGAATGGCCTCCTTCTGCACTGTAAATTCTATGATACACCGTAGGGATTTTATGGGGAAGGTGGAGGCTGCTGTTATTACAGAGGTGGAAAGGTCATTGTGATAAAGAGGGTTTAATGCTGGAAGCTCATCTCTGAGTTCCAGCTCTACCTTCCCCATATAACATCTTGCGTGCTATGGTTTGTGAAAGGAATGGAATGGCACTGGTATAAGAGTTTGGGGGGGGGGGGGGAAGTGGGCGATCCAACCATAATGGCTTTAGTTTCACCAATATTCAGTGACAACCATAACCGGCTATTTACTTGGGCTAGGGAGAGAATAAAAGTGAATTAGGGCTTCTACTCTCATGTTATCTAGTGAGCCCTGCTGGATGTATGTCTCTTTTAGCGAGTAATAGTAAGATCATGATTGGTTGTGATGTCTTCTACAGTTGCCCAGCTTGATGCTGCTTATTGCACATAAAGAATGATCACTTCTGCCACATACTAAAGGGTAGGCTTAAACTACAGAAATGGACCCCAGCAAGTGTGTGTTACAGGAAGAACATTTTGAGGAGATAAATGTGCAGAGGTTTAACGCATTGCAAAGAACCTCTATCAACATGCAAGTTATCATGCTTTGTTACCCCAACCCAACTATTTGTATGTTGACTCACTCTGTACCATATACTATTCACAAACTTGTGAATGTCAGCAAATGATCAAAGAGTTACATGTTTCTTTTTTGTGGTGTACTTTCCATGGTAAGCGCTTCTTTATTTTTAAAAAAATTTAGAGTACCCAATTCTTTTTTCCAATAAGGGGCAAATTAGTGTGGCCAATCCACTTACCCTGCATATCTTTTTGGGTTTTGGGGGTGAGACCCACACAGACACGGGGAGTATGTGCAAACTCCACACGAACAATGACCCGGGGCCAGAATCGAACCCGGGTCTGCGGCGCAGTGAGGCAGCAGTGCTAACCACTGCGCCACCGTGCCGCCCATAAGTGCTACTTTATAAACAGTCACCAGGACTCTAAGGCTGTCGTGCTGAATTTATGCTCATTTTCTCTTCCCCTTGGTGCAAAGCTGATTTGCTCCCACTCTGCACTAGCTGACCCTACTCCTGGGGCGAAATTCTCCGGTATCGGCGCGATGTCCGCCGACTGGCGCCCAAAATGGCGTAAATCAGTCGGGCATCATGCCGTCCCAAAGGTGCGGAATGCTCTGCATCTTGGGGCGCCGAGCCCCAGCCTTAAGGGGCTAGGCCCGCGCCGGACGAATTTCCGCCCCGCCAGCTGGCTGAAAAGGCCTTTGGTGCCCCGCCAGCTGGCGCAGAAATGACATCTCCGGGCGGCGCATGCGTGGGAGCGTTAGTGGCTGCTGACGGCATTCCCGCGCATGCGCAGTGGAGGGAGTCTTCCGCCTCCGCCATGGTGGAGATCGTGGCGAAGGCGGAAGGAAAAGAGTGCCCCCACGGCACAGGCCCACCCGCGGATCGGTGGGCCCCGATCGCGGGCCAGTCCACCGTGGGGGCACCCCCCGGGGCCAGATCGCCCCGCGCCCCCCCCCAGGACCCCGGAGCCCGCCCGCGCCGCCTTGTCCCGCCGGTAAGGTAGGTGGTTTAATCTACGCCGGCGGGACAGGCATTTTAGCAGCGGGACTTCGGCCCATCCGGGCCAGAGAATCGGAGGGGGGGGGGGGGGGCCCCAACCGGCACGGCGCAATTCCCGCCACCGCCGAATATCCGGTGCCGGAGAGTTCGGCAACCGGTGGGGGCGGGATTCACGCCAGCCCCCGGCGCTTCTCCGACCCGGCGGGGGGGTTGGCGAATCACGCCCCTGGTCTTTTGTTTACTTCACAGAAGGGGAAATTTGATCAGCGTCAAATCTATATCATGTCTCTCGGTTACGTATTACAATGGTTTAACAGTTCCTTCCAGCAAATGGGAAAGTCCCTGAATAATGGCATCAAGGTTTATGAGATTTCCCGATCACTTTGGAGGCCTGTTACTGTCAAAGACTGTGATTTTAATTTGGAGTGAGATTGGGACGGTGGGCATTTAAAATAAGTGGCAAGCTTGTGTATTGAGACCGGGAGAGATTTCCGTTCCTGGGCTGATTTGCATGTGTAATATTAAAAGCCTGCCAAATCTAGCAAAATCATTGCCTGACTGGCTGGTCAGAATGGGAAAATGGGGAAGCAGAAGGTCAGCTTCAGCGAATCACCAAAAACAGTCCCTTGCAAAAGGAAACTTTATCAGCGGGATCCGAGAGGGGAGACCTGTCACCTGTGTCATAATATGCACCCATGGACATCATGAGGTAAAAACAGGCAGCGACAAACACCCAGGTTAGCCAATGAACATATAGGAAAGAACACAACCAATCACCAGACAGAACACCAGAGGGGGGCTTCCAACTATAAAACAAACGAGGCATCAGCACTCCGCCTCTTTCCACTGGTGACAACTGTAGTGACAGTCAGGGTGTATATATCAGTCAGCACCTTCTACACGTGGATCAGAGCTAGCCTGGTCTAGTAAATTAGAGTCAGTTTACTTAGAGTAGTAGAGTGTCAACCCACAGCCAGCTGTGTGCATTGTTACAGAAGTTCAATAAATCATATTGAACCAACGCCTACGTTTGGTGTATGCTTTACCGTTCATCTGCATCCTGTTGCAGTCCGTGTTACCCCAGGGTGAATAACACAACATGATACTAGGAGTCTACTTCATCTAAGTAATTTACCTTGAATAATTCAGTGACGACCAGCAAGTGCCTTCCAGCGGCATGGAGAAGATCCAGGCCCCTCCACAGCTCCGGATCTCCGGAAATCTCGGCACCAACTGGCGGGTCTTCAAGCAGAAATTCAGTCTATACATTGAGGCCTCGGGCCTCGAGGATGCGTCCGATGCCAGAAAAATTGCGCTGCTCCTATCGACTGCGGGGGACCAGGCCATCCAAATCTTCAATTCGCTCACTTTTGCCGACGGTGAGGACAAGACCAAGTTCCAGACCGTCTTAGCCAAATTCGGCAGTCACTGTGAGGTCGAAATGAACGAGAGCTTTGAGTGCTATGTCTTCCAGCAACGCCTTCAGGTTAAGGATGAGCCTTTCCAATTCTTTCTAACTCATCTTCGCGCTTTAGCGCAATCCTGCAACTACGGTGACACCGCTGATTCCCTCATAATGCATCAGATCGTGTTAGGGGTCCACTCCGACACCCTGTGGGAGCAGCTCCTGAAAATAAAAAACATGACCCTGCCAGTAGCCATCGAGACGTGTAAAGTGCATGAACAGGCGAAAAGTTGCTACTCACGCCTTAAATCGGCAGAACAGGACCAACTTGCCTCCCATGAATGCATGCCTTAGCATCGATGAAGGCAGCCATTTTGGGCGCTTTTCCCGGGGTCCCACACATGCGCACCACGGATGGGAGAACGAAGCGGCCGAAGACCACACTGCGCATGTGCTACGACGCACGGAGCGTTACGATGTCAACGTCATGACGTGCCCGAACTCCGGCACAGCCCACTTAAAGCAGAAATGCCCTGCAAGAGGCAGGCGATGTTTAAATTGTGGCCATTATGCAGCCTTGTGCAGGTCTGCACCTCCGATCGTGGGCCAGCGATCCCAGTTCCAATGCAAACAAGTTCGAAGTGTGCAGCAAGAGCTGCTGGATTCGGAACCTGGTAACACCACGGATCCAGAGGACGACTGCTTGGAATCCCCACATCGTGTGGGCATCATTACCACGTATGACAAGGCCTCCTCAAATTCAGCAACACGCCTACCCATCCTCAACGTGGATTCAGCGGACGAATGGCATGCTGTCGTACAAGTGAACCAATGTAGCATCCGGTTCAAGCTGGACACTGGTGCTTCAGCCAATCTCATATCTCCAGCAGATCTTGCTCGCATCCAAAGGCAGCCAAAAATTCTTCCGCCGGCCTGCCAGCTGCTTGATTATAATGGCAATGCCATTACTGCGTTAGGGTCTTGTCACCTGCATGTCTCCAACAAGGCCATCAAAGCCACACTGCGATTCGAAATCGTCAAGCCTGACAAGGCTTCCCTGCTTGGTGCCCATGCATGCAAGCTACTCAATCTCGTCCAGCGGGTACATGCCATGTCCTCTGCCAATATGAATTGTCAGGCTGACATTGACAAAATCCTGTCACAATACCCGGATGTGTTCAGTGGGATGGGCACGCTGCCGTACCGCTACAAAATCTTACTCAGGCCTGATGCCATGCACCACGCCGGGTGCCGGCTCCTCTGAAGGACCGTTTAAAGGCATAGCTGCGGGAGCTCCAAGACCAGGGTATAATCTCTAAAGGTACGGAACCGACTGGCTGGGTTAGCTCGATGGTCTGTGTGAAGAAACCCTCTGGAGGACTGCGCATATGTATAGATCCCAAGGATCTTAACTGAAACATAATGCGGGAACACTACCCGATCCTGAAGTGGGAGGAGCTAACCAGTGAGATGGCACATGCCAAATTCTTCACAAAGCTAGATGCATCGCGTGGCTTCTGGCAGATACAACTGGACGAGTCCAGCAGGAAGCTCTGCACGGTTAATACACCTTTCGGAAGGTACTGTTACAACCGCATGCCGTTTGGTATTGTTTCAGCTTTTGAAATCTTTCACAGGATCATGGAACAGATGCTGGAGGGCATTGAGGGTGTGCGGGTTTATGTTGATGACGTCATTATATGGTCCATGACCCCAGAGGAACACATATCTCGTCTCCAACAAGTCATTAGACGCATACATGCCAACGGCCTCAAGTTGGACAAGGCCAAATGCTCCTTTGGCATGTCATCAATCAAGTTTTTGGGTGATCAAATATCCCAGCAGGGCGTGCAACCGGACTCGGACAAAGTCAAGGCCATCAACACCATGAAGACCCCAGAAGACAAAAAGACGGTACTCCGCTTCCTGGGTATGGTTAACTTCTTGGGAAAGTTCATTCCCAACCTCGCATCACACACCACGGCTCTCAGGCATCTGGTGAAGAAGTCCACTGCCTTTCAGTGGTAGAGTGGCTCGAGTTAAAGGCAAAGCTCACCACTGCTCCGGTACTAGCGTTTGTTGACCCAGAGCGGGAGACAAAAATCTCCACGGACGCCAGCCAGGACGGCATTGGTGCGGTGCTCCTCCAGAAGGATGACTCCTCGTCCTGGGCTCCAGTGGCTGATGCGACCAGGGCCATGACTCTCACTGAGCAGAGGTATGCTCAGATAGAGAAAGAGTGCCTGGGCCTCCTCACCGGTATTATAAAGTTCCATGATTACGTCTACGGTCTACCAACCTTCACAGTAGAGACTGACCACAGACCCCTAGTCCACATCATTCACAAGGACTTGAATGACATAACGCCCAGGCTTCAGTGCATTCTCCTTCGACTCCGCAGGTATGATTTTGAATTGGTCTACACACCGGGCAAGGAGCTAATCATTGCGGATGCCCTGTCTCGCGCCATCACCTTGCCCTGTGAACGGGTCGACTTCGTCCGCCAAATTGAGGCACAGGTGCAACTGTGTGCCAGCAACTTCCCGGCCTCAGACGAAGGAGGCATCAACATTCGAGAAGAGACTGCCAAGGACCCTCTTCTGCAGCGGGTCATACATCACCTTGCAAATGGTTGGCAGAAAGGGCAATGCCCCAGGGTGAATAACACAACAACTTGGTTGGGGTGTAAGCATGGAATAAGAGTGTCCCAGGGTTACTTTGTGGAGCCTGGAGAAGCACTTACGGTTCTCTTGGCCCATATGGAAACAAAAGAACTTACTTCACTGGACATCTTCAACCCAAGCATCTGTCCTCAGCAGGCTTAACTTGGTATGAAAGCCACAACTGCTCTCCTGTCTAGGCCTCAGGTCGAAAGAACAGATATTGCCTTCATGACATTGGAGTCCGACACACATACTTAAGAGGGCCACACCAACTTGTTAGTTGTTTATTTGCCCACTCACGATTGGATAGGGCCAGGCTGCAGAGTTTGATTTGATTGGATGTGGGATTGCTTAACTCTTGTCTAACAAATCTAAACCTCTCTACCTGTCCAGTCCCCAGCAATTTAAAATTGGGTGGGTGGGGGGGGCTAAAATCAAGACCAAAATTTAAAAGCACCCATCTCCCGAGAGCATGTTTGGTAGAATTACCATCTGTTATATGAAGGTTTATTTAAAATTCTATTTCTTGGAAATTAAGTAAAACATGAATTGAGGGGGGGGGAAAACATTGTAAATCTGAATAATGAAAATGAGAAATGCATTTGTTACATGATGCGTTCTTTCCTGGGTCAGGTCTTTTTCATGACATTCCAGCCATGGTTAACATTTGCTGCTTGAAGCCAACTGTCAAAACACCAATTACTTCGAGAATGTTTAAACAATGTTTCAGGCAGGGAGCCAACTGGCTCTAAAATGCACAAATTAATACAAGCCTTATGTAAAGCAAACTTTTATTAACTGTACATTCCTTTCGTATATTACAATATGGAGCCCATAAAAGCAATAAATTAGTTGGCTTGTCTGTGTATTACTGGAAATGAGGGGCGTCATTCTCCGACCCCCCAGCGGGTCGGAGAATGGCCGTTGGACGCCGTGAATCCTGCCCCCGCCGGTTGCCGAAGTCTCCGGTACCGGATATTCGGCGGGGGCGGGAATCGGGCCGCGCCAGTTGGCGGGACCCCCGCTGGATTCTCCGGCCCGAATGGGCCGAAGTCCTGCCGATAAATTGCCTGTCCCGCCAGCGTAAATTAGAGTACCTATTTACCGGCGGGACAAGGCGGCGTGGGCGGGCTCCAGGGTCCTGGGGGGGGCGCGGGGCGATCTGGCCCCGGGGGGTGCCCCCACGGTGGCCTGGCCCGCGATCGGGGCCCACCGATCCGCGGGCAGGCCTGTGCCGTGGGGGCACTCTTTCCCTTCCGCCTCCGCCATGGTCTCCACCATGGCGGAGGCGGAAGAGACTCTCCCCACTGCGCATGCGCGGGAAACTGTCAGCGGCCGCTGATGCTCCCGCGCATGCGCCGCCCGGGGATGTCATTTCCGCGCCAGCTGGCGGGGCAACAAAGGCCGTTTCCGCCAGCTGGCGGGGCTGAAATTCCTCCGGCGTCGACCTAGCCCCTCAATGTTGGGGCTCGGCCCCCAAAGATGCGGAGCATTCCGCACCTTTGGGCCGGCGCGATGCCCGTCTGGCGCCGTTTTGGGCACCAGTCGGCGGACATCGCGCCGTTTGGGGAGAATTTCGCCCGAGGATCTGACGCACTAAGTATTCTGTTTTGTTTTTAAATTTAGTGTACCCAATTAATTTTTTTTTTCCAATTAAGGGGCAATTTAGCATGGCCAATCCACCTAGCCTGCACATCTTTTGGTTGTGGGGGCGAAACCCACACAAACACGGGGAGAATGTGCAAACTCTACACGGACAGTGACCCAGAGCCGAGATCGAACCTGGGACCTCGGCGCTGTGAGGCTGCAGGGCTAACCTTCTCTGCCACCATGCTGCCGCCAAGCACTAAGTATTCTGATTGCAACTTTGATATGGCTTGAAATTATAATCATAAACTGTTTCTATATTTTTTTTCTTTTGCGCAACTAACCACCAATTCATCAATATAATGGTAGACTTCAAGACGATACAGACAAGCAGGTGAAATAGGCAGATATGTGACAAATGAAATTTAATAGGGAGAAGTGTGAAGTGATACATTTTGGTAGGGAGAACGAGTAGAGGCAATAATAAATAATGGGTACAATTCCAGAGGGAATGCGACAACAGGAAGACCCTGGAATAAGGCCCTCAAAGTGTTGAAAGTGACAGGTCAGGTTGAGAAACTGGATCCTGAGCTTTATAAATTGAGGTACAGAGTACAAATACAAGGCACTGATGATGAACCTTTGTAAAACCCTGGGTCGGTCTCAACTGAAGCACGGTGTTGAATTCTGGGCACCACAATTGAGGAAGGATGTGAAAGCATTAGAGAGGGCACGGACAAGATTTACACAAGAATGGTTTGAGGGATAAGGGGCGGGGTTCTTCGAGGCTCCGTGCCGAAATCACGCTCTGCGCGGGGGCGGAGAAAGGGGAGTCAGACCCGCGATCGGATCCGATAGCTTCCCGTGATTCTCCGCTGACCGGAGAATTTCTGCCAGTCACACGTGCGCAGTCGACATTGAAAGAGGCCCCCCCCCGGCGATTCTCAGCCCGCAGCTGGCTGAGTTCCCGCCACCGTGGTTCCCTCATGGTTCCACCCGGCGGGAGCTCGGAGTGACGGCTGCGGACCCAGTCCGCGGCCGTCCTGGTGGGGGGCGGGGGGATCTGTCACCAAGGGGGCCTCCAGGACGGCCAGGCACGCGATCGGGGGCCACTGATCAGCAGGTGTACGCGATCTGGGGGGGGGGCTTATGTTGTTGGGGCCACCTTGCTGTGTGGGATCGCCATTTTGCATGGACCCGCGGCCGGAAGTGCAGGGTCCCGTATCGGCAGCCAGAGCTGCGTGGAGTACTCCGGGGCCCTGCAAGCCCCCTTCAAAACGGAGAATCACTCTGGATTTTCTCCAGGAAAGTCCAGATTGATTCACGCCCGTTTTACCGCCCAAGGGACTTCAGTTATGTTGATACATTGGAAAAGCTGTGGATATTCTCCTTAGAGAAGAGAATGTTGAGAGGAAATTTGATAGAGATGGTCAAAATCATGAGGGGTTTAGACAGCAGATAGTGAGAACCTATTTTCACCAGCCTTGATCTTGCATATGTAAATCAGCCCAGGAACTAAAATCTCTCCCACTCTCAGCATATAAAGTTGCTTCTCATTTTGAATGCCCACTTTCCCCAATCCCACTCCAAATTCAAATCGGGATCTTTGGCAGGAACAAGCCTCCAAAGTGGATTGGAGGGGGGGGGGGGGGGGGGCTCATAAACCTTGACCTGCCATTAATTGGAGACTTTCCCATTTACTGTTACCATTGATAGAAGAGTCATGAATCGGGAACACAGATTTAAGGTGATTAACAAAAGAGCGAATGGCAACATGAGGAAAAAGTATTTATGTCGTTAGGATCTGGAATGCTCTACCTAAGAGTGTGATGGAGGCAGATGCTGCACTTGAAGAGAAGAAAAAAGTAGGATGTAGGGGCTGGCTGGTGGAGTGGCGATAGTGGTTGCTCCTGCAGAGAGCCAGCAGGAATCTGTTTCCAAGTTGTTAAAAAGCAAAAGAATCATATCATTGCTATTGATGTCCATTTAATCCTGCAAATTTTTACAGGAAGATTTGTGTTGTCTCATTACTGCTGTAACGGTCAGCTACGAATGCACAAAAGGGTAGTTTATTTATAAATTTACTGCATGCTACATTTTCTGTATCACTTTCCCCACTCCCCACAGTAATGCCAAATAATCTGCCATTTCACTTTGGTGCTGTTTGAGAGCAACGCAAAACTAAATGCTCCAATCGCCTGGCCTTTTTGGAGTCTTCACTTGGGAAGGCCCAGCTTTAACCTTATGAATTCAGAACTTCCTTTTACACGCTAACCCATGAATACGTCAACTTTCTAAATGTCTTATCCAAAATACTAAAGCTAGTAAATGAGCTGCTCGAATCTGACAAAGAAGTCGATCTTGCCCTAAATAACTGTGATTTAATTACCAAGTCATAGTGAGACCCATGCAATCTGCATACAGTGTGAGAGGTACAGTTAGCTCTTGGCTCTTCCAAAAGCTTTTCCCAATTGTAACAAGCATTCAGGGTTGCACTGGGACTCTGGCCACTGAGCTGAATGTAGTAATTTTCGACCTGTCCGAGGACGAGATAAAAAAATCTTGAACGTAAATTGTGGATCTTTTTAGATTGCAGTCGTCATAGCCACCAGCAACGTTCATAGACGGCTACTATGACACATATATATTACTGTAATACATTTAATATAATAAAAAATCTCAAAGCTATTCACAGGAGTCACATGAAACATAATTTGACACTGTGCCACAAAGCGATATTAGAACAATGACCACAAGTTTCGTCTAAGAGGTCAGTTTTAAGGAGAATTTAAATGAGAAAGGGTGGCACGGTGGCACAGTGGTTAGCACTGCTGCCTCACAGCTCCAGGGTCCCATGTTCAATTCCGGCCTCAGGTGACTGTCTTTATGGAGTTTGCACTTTCTCCCCGTGTCAGCGTGGGTTTTGTCCGGGTGCTCCGGTTTTCTCCCACAGTCCAAAGATGTGCATGTTAGGTGGATTGGCCATGCTAAATTGCACCTTAGTGTCCAAAAGGTTAGGTGGGGTTACAGGGTTTAAGGGTAGGGTGGAGGCGTGGGCATAAGTAGGGTGCTCTTTCCACAAGCCAGTGCAGACTCGAAGGGCCGAATGGCCCCCTTCTGCACTGTAAATTCTATGATTCTATGAAGAGAGGTAGAGGTTGGACAGAATTTAGCAATCCCAAAGCCAATGGATCAAGTCAAACCCCGCAGCCCTGCCACATCCAGTTGGGAATGGTGGTGAATGAATAAACAACTAACCAGTGGAGGAGGCTCCGCAAATATCCCTCTCCACAATGAGAGCCAGCCTGTCAATTTGCAACCACATTCAGCAAGAATGAAATGTTGAGTGGGTGGTCCATCTCCGCTTCCTCCTGAAGTCCCCAGCATCACAAATGCTAATCTTCAGCCATTTTGATGATATCAAGGACTAGCTGAGAGTGCTGGATCCAGCAACGGTATGGGTCCTGAAACATCCTGGCTTTAATATGAAGACTTGTGCTCCAGCACTGACCAAATCCTTAGCCAAATTGTTCCAGTACAGCTACAACATTGGCAGCTTTCTAGGAATGTGGGAATTTGTGCAGGTATGCCTTGTCCACAAAAAACATGATGTGGAGATGCCAGCGTTGGACTGGGGTGAGCACAGTACGGAGTCTTACAACACCAGGTTAAAGTCCAACAGGTTTGTTTCGATGTCACTAGCTTTCGGGGCGCTGCTCCTTCCTCAGGTGAATGAAGAGGTATGTTCCAGAAACACATATATAGACAAATTCAAAGATGCCAAACCATGCTTGGAATGCGACCATTAGCAGGTGATTAAATCTTTACAGATCCAGAGATGGGGTAACCCCAGGTTAAAGAGGTGTGAATTACATCAAGCCAGGACAGTTGGTAGGATTTTGCAGGCCAGATGGTGGGGGATGAATGTAATGTGACATGAATCCCAGGTCCCGGTTGAGGCCGCACTCATGTGTGCGGAACTTGGCTATAAGTTTCTGCTCGGCGATTCTGCGTTGTTGCACGTCCTGAAGGCCGCCTTGGAGAACGCTTACCCGGAGATCAGAGGCTGAATGCCCTTGACTGCTGAAGTGTTCTCCGACTGGAAGGGAACATTCCTGCCTGGTGATTGTTGCGCGATGTCCGTTCATTCGTTGTCGCAGCGTCTGCATGGTCTCGCCAATGTACCACGCAGCGTACGCTGCAGGAAAGGATGTCCCGAAGCGTGGTACATTGGCGAGACCATGCAGACGCTGCGACAACGAATGAACGGACATCGCGCAACAATCACCAGGCAGGAATGTTCCCTTCCAGTCGGAGAACACTTCAGCAGTCAAGGGCATTCAGCCTCTGATCTCCGGGTAAGCGTTCTCCAAGGCGGCCTTCAGGACGCGCAACAACGCAGAATCGCCGAGCAGAAACTTATAGCCAAGTTCCGCACACATGAGTGCGGCCTCAACCGGGACCTGGGATTCATGTCACATTACATTCATCCCCCACCACCTGGCCTGCAAAATCCTACCAACTGTCCTGGCTTGATGTAATTCACACCTCTTTAACCTGGGGTTACCCCATCTCTGGATCTGTAAAGATTTAATCACCTGCTAATGGTCGCATTCCAAGCATGGTTTGGCATCTTTGAATTTGTCTATATATGTGTTTCTGGAACATACCTCTTCATTCACCACAAAAAACAGGTTACATCCTATCTGGCCCATCACCACTGCATTAATCTATTCTCAATCATCACCAAAGTGAGGGAAGGTGTCGTCAACCGTGCTATTAAGCACTTATGCTTAGTTTAGGTTCTGTCAAGGCCACTTGGCTCCACCCATCATTACAGCATTGGTCCAAACATGGAAAAAGAACTGAGATGAGAGTTACTGCCCTTGATATCAAGGAAGCATTTGGCATTATACGGAATCATACAACCCAAGGAAAATTAAAGTCGATTAGAATCAGTGGGGGGGATCATTCCAATTTCATGCCAAGCATAAAGGAAGATGGTTATAATTGTTGGAATCCAACCATCGCAACTTCAAGACAATTCTACAGGAGTTCCTCAGGGCAGTGTCCTAGACCCCGCCAACTTCAGCTTCTTCAATAACGTTTGCTGCTTTACAAGGTCAGAAGTGGATATGATCTCTGATGAATGGAGTGTTCAGTTCCTTTCACAGCTCCTCAGATAATGAAGTAATTGAGGCATACCTGCAGCAAGATTGGGACAACATTCAAGCTTGGACTGATAGGTAGCAAGTGACATTCGCACCGCAAAGGTGCCAGGCAGTGACAATCTCTAACACCTGAGCAGAAATCTAACAACACCCATTTGAGATTACTATCACTAGATCACCCCACCATCAACAGTCTGGGAAATCACCATTGACAGAAACTTAATTAGGCCAGAGATATAAATACTGTGACTACATGAGCAGGTCAGAGCCTGGGAATTCTACGGTGGAGTGGCTCATCACCTGACTCTCAAAAGCCCTTCTTCCATCCAATGAGGTGCAAGTCACGGGTGAGATGGAATATTCCCAAACTGCATCTCCAACCACATTCAAGAAGTACAAATTGATACAGGACAAAACAGTCCACATGCCTAGAACCCTGGGCGGGATTCTCTGATCCTGAGTCTAAGTGTTGACGCATTCGTAAACGTCGTCGCGTTTCTCGACGGCGTCAACAGGCCCCCAGGAGCAGCAATTCTGACCCTACCGATCCCGGCGTCAGATGGGCGCCGCGGGTCTGCGCATGCGCAGTGGGACCGGCGCGATTGCACGCATGTGCGGTGGCTCCCTTCTCCGTGCCGGCCCCGACGCAACATGGCTTAGGGCTACAGGGGCTGGAGCGGAACAAAAGAGGCCCCCAGTGGGAGAGGCTGGCCCGCCGATCGGTAGGCCCCAATCGCAGGCCAGGCGACAGCGGAGGCCAGCCCCGGGGTCGGACCCCCCCCCCACCAGGCCGCCTCCAGATGCATGCATGCCAAGGTCCCACTGGGTATGACGACACGTGGACGGCGCCGGCGGGACTCGGTTTTGTTGCACGGCCGCTCGGCCTATCCCGGGTGGAGAATCGCCAGGGGGGGGGTGGGGGGGGGGTGGGGGGGAATTCTCCACTCTCCAGAGAATCGGTGGACCGGCGTCAGGGTGGCGTTGCCCGATTCACGCCCGTTGCAGCGATTCTCCGGCCCGGTTTGGGCTGAGAGAATCCCACCCCCTATCTACTACCTTGACATTCATTTTCTCCACCAGCAGTGCTCATTTGGCTGCAATGTGTACCATTTACAAGATGCACTGCAGCAACTTTCCAAGGCTTTTTCAACAGCATTACCACCTCGAAGAACAAGGGCCACAGACACACGAGAATACCACTATCTCTAATTTCCCTTCCAAAGTCACACACCATCCTGACCTGGAAATATATTGCTGTTCCTTCATAGTCATTTGATCACCACCGTCTCAAGAGTAATTAGGGATGGGCTAAAATTGCCCACATCCTCATAACAATTAAAATAAAACAATGTATTAAATTAACACAATTAAAAGTTGTTGTGCATCAAATGTTAAAACCTATGTTAGCAAAGTAAAATGAGATCTAATTGGAATCAAGGCTGTCATCTGGCGTAACATTTCTTCAAAATAATTTCTTCTTTCCTGCATTCAATCTTTATTCCCACTGCTTTCATGGATCTGTAAATATATACAGGTTCTATAGAATCATGTTGTGGAATTCACATTTGGAGAATAGTGTTCAATTCTGGTTGCCACACTACCAGAAGGATGTGGAGGCTTTAGAGAGGGTGCAGAAGAGATTTACCAGGTTGTTGCCTGGTATGGAGGGCATTAGCTGTGAGGAGAGGTTGAATAAACTTGGTTTGTTCTCACTGAGGGGCGACCTGATAGAGGTCTACAAAATTATGAGGGGCATAGACAGAGTTGATAGTCAGAGATGTTTTCCCAGGGTAGAGGGGTCAATTACTAGGGGGCATAGGTTTAAGGTGAGAGGGGCAAGGTTTAGAGGCGATGTACGAGGCAAGTTTTTTATACAGAGGGTAGTGGGTGCCTGGAACTTGCTGCCGGAGGAGGTGGTGGAAGCAGGGATGATAGTGATTTTTGAGGGGCATCTTGACAAATACATGAATAGGATGGGAATAGAGGGATACGGACCCCGGAAGTATAGAAGATTTTAGCTTAGACAGGCAGCATGGTCGGCGCAGGCTTGGAGGGCCGAAGGGTCTGTTCCTGTGCTGTACTTTTCTTTGTTCTTTGTTCAACTGGAAGACATTGGTAAAGAAAGGTTAGAAGATACAGACAAGTTTGGGGCGTCCGACAGGTGTTGGAAAGTGAAATTCAAAAGAAGACAATGTAAGGAGGATTTGAGAGATCACTTGGGGAGAAACTCACAGAATTCAGGCACTGGATAGCAGCTATAGCAGGAAACAATATGGGGTGAGGGACAGCAGTACTGTATGGATGGTAAACTCAGTGGAATGGGGGCTTTAGATTATAAGATAGGTTCAAATGGAAAAGGTCCTTCAGCACAGCTTGATCTCATCCTTCACAAAGAGCAAAGTTACTTTTTTTCCAATGCAATGCTGCCACTAGGCATGGTGCGTGTTGAAAGTTAGTAGTGGTGTATGAAGGCTAGTACTGATGTTAGGATCTGGAGTGCACTGCTCGAGTGTGTTGCAGAGACAGATTCAATCATGGCTTTCAAAACAGATAAACATAAAAAGAGAAGAGATTTGCAGGGTTACGGCTAGATGTTGGGATCTAATAGTGTTGCTCTAGCAGAGAGCCTGCACAGACAACAAGGGACCAAATGATCTCTTTCTGTGATAAAACTATTGAATGATTGTATGCTTTTGTGTCACTGGCAACGCCAGCAATTACTTTGTATTCATTCATGGAACTGGCAAGGCCAACGTTTATCGTCCATCCCCAAATGTCCTCGAGGAGGCGGTGGTGAGTTGCTTTTTACAACTGTTGTGGTCCATATGGTGAAGGTGTTCTGACATAGGTTCGAGGGGTTGGATGGCCTACTACTGCTCCTAATTCGTATGACTGTGCTGCTAGGGAGGAACACAATAAATGGAGGTAAATGGCAATGGATGGCATTTGTGGTGTATGTGGAGAATGCCAGGGTATTGGAATGGCATTTTTGTAGTATGCACGTGGCAATGCTTTGATCAGGAATTTGTTGGGGATGGCTGTAGTCACTTGTTTGAAGGTTCAGTTGAGTTAGTGGGCTGTTTATTTGTTATTTCGCCATGTGATAAATAAAGGGATTATACGCGGATTTTGGGGATATTAATATTGCACACTCAACTCTGCTTTGCAGTCAACATTTTTTTCTCCCTTTCATTTCTTTTCTTCTTATTAACTTGTGGAACTAACTGATTAAACAAAACTGAACTTCCTTCAGACACAGCCACAAATCGATCTGTCTATTCAGATACATAGCATGCGAGTGTCCTGCTGTGTAGGGTCACAGTCATAGGTTAGGAGTCAAAAGAGTACACATGTTTGTTGAATACAAAGTGCTCCTTGTAGCTGGAATCGTGGAAAGTATTTAAGCTAATCTATAGGGATCAGTTAAAGAAGCTGTGTCGTCTTGCATTGGGGGTTGGGAGCAGAATGCGAAGAAAAGAATGCAGTTACGTTGTTATATATATTTTTATCATTCTTTCATTAAGCCCCCATCCTCCCCAGTTATTTGGCACTCTCAACCACTTCCAAGACAAAAAACGTCTGTGCTCATGAACAATGGTAGCCAAAGGTTTCTCAGCTTCACATTCGTCTCCTCGGGCCAAATTTCCATCTGGGTGTGGAGGTATGTTTCGATGCGCAAATGGCCACATTACTTTGGAGGAAATCCAATTTTCCTCCGCATTCCCAACCCTATGCCATTTTGCTCTGGCATTTTTGCGGGTTGGGAATGTTCAGTGTGCAAATCGCATCCTTGCGCATGGTGAGGCCGGATTCCCTAATTTAAATGGGAGGCGGAAATCATGTTTTCTCACATAATCCATTTTTATCTGGTGGTGTGGGGTTTTGGAAGCATGCTGGGTTTTAGAGTTTGTGAAGAATATTGAGGAGTCTGGGACATACTGAATGGTAAAGTGTTTTCATGTCTTCAAATGTCACTGTTAGGTGTAATATTGCAATGGAGGTGTGCTTTCAAAACAGTGATATAGCATAAGGAGCTTTCCTTTAAATATAAGTTGACCCTTACATTGACCAGTCTTGTATAATTGTTTAGCACACTGGGCTAAATCGCTGGCTTTGAAAGAAGACCAAGGCAGGCCAGCAGCACGGTTCAATTCCTGTACCAGCCTCCCCGAACAGGTGCTGGAATGTGGCGACTAGGGGCTTTTCACAGTAACTTCATTTGAAGCCTACTTGTGACAATAAGCAGTTTTCATATGCATTGGCTCATATGCATTAGTGTTTTGCCAATGGAGAAAGCACCATAATGCAGTGAAAAACATTACAAACTGCCTGACATCCTGTCCTGTCATATTTTCTAATGTAATTTAAATGGTTCTGGTTGATTAAAAAAAAAACTGGTTATGATAGTTTTTAAAAAATCTACACTGGAAAAAAATCTAACCACCTGCTTCCTTATATTGTTTGACAAGCACTCTGCCTTGAAATTGAAATAAGCACCTGCTATACTTCCCAGAGAGCAATCTATTGTTTGGACAGCTGTGGCCAATATAAATGCTTGACTCAGTTTCAAGTACTCATGGGTTTTAGTACAGTAGGTGTTCCATTCGTCTGAGAATGAATGACAGTTTCAAGAAGTTGTAATAACATACTGTCCTTTGATGTAGTTTCTGAATTACAGAATCACAGAATTGTTACAGCACCAAAGGAGGCCATTTGGCCCATCATGTCTGCACCAGCTCTCTGAATGAGCAATTCCCTTTGTTCCATTCTTCTGCCTTCTCCCTGTAACCGACACATTCTTCCTTTTCCGTTTACAGTCTAATTCCTTTCTGAATGCTTTGATTGTACCTGCTTCTACCACACTCTCAGGCACTGTATTCTAGATCTGAAGTACCCACTATTGTTTTTGCTTTTTTTGCCAATTACTTTGAATCTGTGCCATCTCATTCTTGATCCTTTCATGAGTGGGAACAGCTGCTCCCTAGATACTCTATTTGGACCCCTCATTAATTTGAATACCTCTATAAAATCTCCTCTCAAACTGCTCTTCTTAATAGAAGACTGTCCCAACCTTTCTAATCTATCTTCATAACCAAAGTTCCTCATCCCAGGAACCATTCTTGTGAATCTTTTCTGCACTCTCTCAATGCCGTCACACCATTCCTAAAATGTGGCACCCAGGATTGGACGCAATACTCAAACTGAGGCCGAACTAACGTCTTAGATACTCGCTTAGAAAATGTGGCCGGGTCATTAGATTATGAAGGTCACTAGAGTTGAGTCAATCATTGCAAAGCTCAACTATTCAAGCGTGATGTCAGAAAGTGGTTCTTAATGCAAAGGGCAGTGGAAAACTGGAACTTTTCCAAGATTGCTGTTGGAACTAAGTCAACTTAATGTTTCAAAAGAAAGATTAATAGTTTTTTGTTAGACAACTGTATTAAGGCTTAGAAAACCAAGGTGGGGTGGCGGAATTAAAATCCAGAATAGCCAAGATCTTCTTGAATGATGCTCAAGGGGCTCAAGGGGCTGAATAGCTTAGTCCTGTCCCAATTTAATCCCTAAACAAATACTTCTCATTGGCAGATATTATTAGATAGGAATTAGAAATGATTATTTTTTCCTTAGCCTCTCCTGGAGATGCTTTACTCAATTTTAGAATACTTAAGAACTCTCATCTTAGGACTACATTGTGGGTCTTCCTTGTATGTAGTGTTCTGTATCACACCATGCGGGTTTTACCTAAGCTAATAGCAGGTCAGAACAATACAAGCTGCCACCCATCATGTCACTTGCAGAGTCAAGCTCATCTGAACAGAATGACATCAAAGATGGCAACATAAAATAATGTCTGACAAATCAGATGACGTTTACAACTGCAACAAAAAATAGTCTGTCCAGAATTCAAATGTTAGCATTAATTCCTGTGCAGCTTAATCAGCCGCTATTTGGAAGGTTCAATATGGGGTATGAATATTTGCTTGCAAAGGTCGCAAACCACCTTAGCTGTAAAAGTCAGCATGTTGCAAATTCTGTCAATTCTGTTTTTCACAACATCAAACTGGATGCATTTGGAGCATGAGGCCCGATGAGGAGATGCATTTGTCAAAGTTCTGTCTGAATGTTCTCAAACCCTGACTTGCAAGCCCTGATGATTTACCCCATTGAAGACTCATTCTTTACAACAACTAATAACTGGGTACATTCATTCAGCCTTGCTGTACTGTGACACAGGAAACTAAGCACTTGGAAAAACAGACAACAAATGTGCAAACACTTTATTCATAACTCACTCTATTCACAACATACCAGGAAGTCAGAATGGTCTCTGAAGGTCAAAGGTAAAGCATCGTTAAGGTCGTCATGAATAGAATAAGGCATCACATTCCATTTACAACACACTTTACATTCCTCCAGCTCTGACACTAGAGGTCATTCTAACACTCAATAGAGTGAATTAATAACTTCTCCCTAGACCAAGTTTCCTTGGAATGCCTTTGGAATTCCAGTATTGTAAAGCTCAGTTCTGTACTCATAGACCATGGGCCAGGATTTTGCCCGTCCCACCACGGCATGTCTTCCGTGGTGAGCCATTTATATATTCATTCAGTTTGGCGAGACCACAATATCCCGCCAGGCAGGAGGTGCTGCAAAACCCTGGCCCATGTTTCCACTGACCTAGTCAAATAATAAAAATAGTGATATCTTGATAGGTTAGCCAGGGTCTGGTGTTCATAGGAAATCTGTGGTAAGCTTTTATTTTTGCTGGCCTCTATGATTGACTAATCAAAAGAAAATTTTCCATTTAATTTTTCCTCTCACAACATCCTGGCTCCAAGGGCCATCCTTCGCCATCACACCCCAGCCCCACCCCCATCCTTGCCCCTCCATTTATTTCAGTTTCAGTTTACATGCCAATATCTTCTCCAGTGGTCATCCACAATGGCTGGCAAGCTGGGGTAAACACGGAGTACATCAATAAAGGCCTATACTTGATTTTCAGGCAGAGAAGGTACTCCTGCTCTGCTGGAACATACATGACAATCAGGGAACTAGCACAAGCAAATTAACAGTTCCACAAATGCTGCCAGTTGAAAACAGCTCTGAACATACCTAAATATTTGTTGTGTGAAGGTAAAATGGAGCATCGGCTGTCAAAGCTTAAGGAGCAGATATGCCCAAATCTTGCATCGCAGATGATTATTCCTTCTGTCTGAATGGACTGATGCTTTCTGTTGGAAATTCTGATCGTCAAATTATTAACATGGAAGTCGTGAAGCATTCTTCTCCTTCTCTCCCCAGTTCTCAGAGGCAACCTTTCTCCCTCTTCACCACCCAGTTCATGCTGGTAATCGTTTCCTATTTCTTGTTCTAAATCCATGATGGCAGCATCCTTCCTTTTCCCCTAAACACCTCTCCCTCCACCCACTACCTGAATTTATGGTGGCATGCTTCTCCCCATCCAATATGGCACTCGTCTCTCTCTTCCTTTAGTTCAAAGTTTGCAATCTTCTCCAGCTTCTCCTTCCATTTTATGTTGTCTCCAATTCCTTCATGCTTTCACTAACCAGTCGCTACCTTCTATTCCCAATCATAATAAGACTCTCCTTCTCCATCCAGTGTTGTCACCAGTAGATAGGATCTCGTTGTGGTACTGACCCGGGAAGAGTCAGCTCTAGCTCAGTGAGAACTCTCACACTCTGAGAACAGTCCGAGCAATCAATGGAAGGACAAGTCTGTGGGTGACTGGGGAGAGGCTAGGACTTAGGGGGCCCAAGGACTCCTTGTGGGATCTGGGGGGGGGGGGGGTCTACCCCTTTTCATCTCGCTACAAGGAATTTCCACAAAAGTCGTTTTTGAAATTTTTCATTGTTTCTTCTGATTGTCGGTGGGCAGAATTCTCCCAAGCCCCTGCTGGTGTGTTCAATGACAGGCACAGGTGGGAGAATATAACAGGAGGCCCAGAAATTGGTTCGACATCAATGTGGACTTACAGCAAGGTCTTCTGCTGGTGACCACCATGGCAGGTTGGGAAACTCACCAGAGGCTTGAACAAGCCTCTTTGGCATCTTGTTAATGTGTTCAGAACAACGTGCACATGTCAGGACAATGCCAGGGAACAATGCCTGGGGCTGGCTCTGGAGCTCAGGATGGAAGCCGCCCTCACCACTGCAACACCACTACAGTGGGTCAGGGGAGCATCTGCAGGTGGAACATCCAGATTAGGTGTCCTGGAGGGGGCCCATCTTCTAGCCTCAGAATGTTCCAGGAGATCCATCTTTATTTTCAGATTATCTTCTATCTTCATTTTCAGGAGGTCCACCTTCTTTCTTCAATGGTAGGTCAGTGATGTTGGACTCCTTTTCAATATGGCACCTGAACACAATGGCAGACTATGAGCCATCCAGGCCTGCTGCTCTGCTGAATATTGTGTAAACCTCCTGGGTGTATGATTAATGAGGCCGGTGCCAGAAGATTTGGCATGTTATCCCACTGGCAGCTGCAATGGTAAACACTCCACATTCCTGCATTTGCCACGGCATTTAGTTTCAGAATGGGAGGATTCCGCCCAGTATTGAAACAGTGTGAAACTAAGATCATGGGTTGGATTCTCCGATTGCCGGCACCAAAATCTCATTCGGTGATTGGCCGATGAATCCGTTTTGACGCCGAATTCGGGGGCGGCGCCGCTTTTCGGACGCTCCGCCCCTTCCAAAACGGCGACATCGCTGAGCACGCCGCGTGCTGTTGGGACGGCGCCATGTTGTCACCTGAAGGCCCTCCCCTGATGGGCTCACTTCCCGACAGCGTGGGGCGCGTATGCTCTGAAGTTTTGTCAATCTCTCGTTGCGGCTGCGGCCTGTGTCCACAGTCGGGGGGGGGGGCGGGGGGGGGGGGCGTTCCGCTGGCTGGGGGGCGGGGGGGGGCTTCGGCGGGATGGGGGGGGGGTCTGGGGGTGGCAAGGGAATTACAGGGGGACACTATCTGGCAGGCCGGGTCCGTGCACGACCGGAGCCATGTTGTACTGCGCGACTGCTGCAGGCCGCCGCCGTGTGCATGCGCGGCCATGCTTTATGTGGCGCGGCTGCTAGCCCCCCCACCATCGGTGTGGGGGCGGCCCCTGCTTTTTGGTCGTAAGACTAGATACATGCTCCGGACAGAGCCTCAGAATTGGAGAGTCCAGCCCCATGTTCTGGCACTGGTGATATTATTGGGTCCTGACATTTACATTTGATGCACCATTTTTGCTGGATTAAAATGAGGGCACTATCTCTTTATGTGCAATAGTTACATTTTGGAACAAGCTTCCATTACAATTTGAAGTGCTTAATACATTGTGCAACAGAAATGTCTTACTGATATTTGACTAGGCATCGCTCAGCAGTGAATAACATTTTCTGAAAACAAGTTTTTTACTCAAAAGAGACTGACCGTATGTAAACAGTAGGTCCTTGACGTGAGACCAGCGAATGTTTCTTACCTATGGTGAACCTACTCCTGTTAAAGCAATTCTGCTTATAAGGAGTTTGTCCTGATCATGTGTACATATGTATATATATTATACACACACACCACACGAGTGGCAGGTCTGACATTCCACTAGTTCCTATGATTACTAAAATAGTTAGAATGCCTGGGGTTGAGCAGGGTGGGAGGATTGAGAGCTGAAACAGTGAGATGTTTCAGAATATTTCCATTAATTATTTGTTTTTTAAAATAAATTTAGAGTACCCAATTATTCTTTTTCCAATTAAGGGGCAATTTAGCGTGGCCAATCCACCTAACCTGCACATCTTTGGGTTGTGGGGGTGAAACCCACGCAGACACGGGGAGAATGTGCAAACTCCCATTAATTAATTGTTAACTGGGTAAACAGATGGATTGAAATGGAGAAATAAACTGGAAAAATTCAGAAAAATCAAAATGCATTTCAGGGGTGGAAGAAAAATACAAGGTGCAGGGAAATATTAAAATAATTTCCCTGGAATTAGAGTATCTATGTCATGGTGGTGTTGATTGCGTGAGTACAACTAACCAGGACAATAAGATAACTACCTGGCTAGATGGGATCTCATCTGAAAATGTATAATACATTCTATCGTTTTGTCCCACCTCCGGTGGCCATGTTTACAGCTGTCTACACCCTGTGCTCTAGAATTACCTCTCTAAAGGGCAGCACGGTAGCATAGTGGTTAGCACAGTTGTTTCACAGCTCCAGGGTCCCTGGTTCGATTCCCGGCTTGGGTCACTGTCTGCGTGGAGTCTGCAAGTTCGCCTCGTGTGTGCGTGGGTTTCCTCCGGGTGCTCCGGTTTCCTCCCACAGTCCAAAGATGTGCAGGTTAGGTGGATTGGCCATTCTAAATTGCCCTTAGTGTCCAAAATGGTTAGGTGGGAGTACTGGGTTACGGGGATAAAGGGGATAGGGTGGAGGCATAGGGCTTAAGTAGGGTGCTCTTTCCAAGGGCCGGTGCAGACTCAATGGGCTGAATGGCTTCCTCCTGCACTGTAAATTCTATAATGTCCTTGCTTCAGAACCTCCCAACACCTCCTTTAATACCCTCTTTAAAAAACACTTCTGAGCAAGCGTCTAGTCAATTCTCAGGAGAGCTGGGGCAATATCTCAGTGGCAGCCTTCCATCTTGTATGCACTGCAGTGGTCAACTGTGTTAAATATCGTCTGGTGGAGGGCAGCACAGTGGCGCAGTGGGTCAGCCCAGCTGCTTCACGGCGCCAAGGTCACAGGTTCGATCCCGGCTCTGGGTCACTGTCCGTGTGGAGTTTGCACATCCTCCCCGTGTTTGCGTGGGTTTCGCCCCCACAACCCAAAAAGATGTGCAGGCTAGGTGGATTGGCCACACTGAATTGCCCCTTAATTGGAAAAAATTAATTGGGTGTTATAAAATTTTTTTTTTAAATCGTCTGGTGTGTCTCAGGGGCTGCCGAGGAAGGCAGTGGGCTGAGAAGGTGCACGATTCACTGGCTTCTGTTTTCTTTGCTCCCACTTCTCGGCCAGCCAAGCGTTTCATTTCTGTTTGCCTCTTGCAATGCCCTTCTAAATAGTTAGCCTCCAGAGATCATGGCAGTCAGCAACTGTTTCCCAGTTGTCAGTATCAATTTCCACCATCTTCATATCATGCTTGCAGGTTTCCTTAGACACCCAGGAAGTCGTGACCCAGTGGCCAGTTCACTGCATAGAAGGTCTTTGGATTTACCACCGTCTGATGAGCGTGCCCAAGCCGGCATTAAGGTTGTTGACTTAGCAACGAGCATATGCTGATGGAATTATCAATGTCTAATGCCTCACATGACGGGTGTTGATTTCTGGTGATTGTGGAGCCTAGAAATGTGAAGCTATCAACAGCCTCCAGTTTAAAATTGTTAATGTTGACAGATAATGATATTGCAACATCCTGGACCGTTACATTTGTCTTCCTGATGCTAATGATCAGTCCAAACTCTTTATAGACGTGGCAGAGTCTGTCCAGTTACTGTTGAATGTGTTTCTCAGTGTGGAATGATACTGCGGCATTGTCAGTGTGGAGCAACTCTCTGATGAGAATTTGGTGCACCTTTGTCCTGGATCAAGCAAGGCTGAGCAGCTTTCTGTCTGTTCTGGTATGTAAGTAGACACCCTCTGTAGATAATTTGAAGGCATATGACAGCAGCAAAGAGAGGATTATGCCAGAGTGTCATGTGCCAGAATGCAGCCCTGTTTGACCCCACTGGGATAACATATAGTATGTTACAGCACAAGGAAGTGCTGAGGATTCAGGCCAAGGTTGGTATCATGACCGGCACAGGCTTGGAGGGCCGAAGGACCTGATCCTGTGCTGTATTGTTCTTTGTATATATGTTGGGGAATTAATCCGCATGATTATTTTTAATAATGAGACGAAAAGGGATGTTGAAAAAACTAAATGGGAATATTAAAAATCTGACAATGGCAGGATATCACGGTAATGTTTTTCTTCCATTTCCCATCTGGAAGCCCGTCAACCTAACATGTAAATCAGTGGCAGGAGGCCCCCGCCAGTGACCTTTGAGCGTGCCCCTTGGCAATCAGGAGGGAAGGGGTTACAGAATAAAGCTTGGGGAGTAGAGGAAGAGAATGGTCATCAAGGGGGACGAGTACAAGACGGACAGTCTGTCAGGACACTGAATACAACATTTCAAACCCCTTACATCCTGTGATAGAACACATCTAATTTTGAACTTAGAGGTTTGCCCTCCAGTTCATATTAACAAAAATAGATCAATTCACATTGAAGACCATTTTCACTGGAAGGACAATAAAAATAGCAACAAAAACATGACACTATCTTTTCATACTGCCAATACAGTGGTTTATCAGGATTTTTCGAGATAGTATCCCCTCAATAAGTCTTAAATTCTGTCATGAGCAGAACTAAATTTGCTGCAAACACTAAGGACATTCAGAGTATTGCATAGATGACTGATGACTGTTTTTTGACACTTCTAAATTGTATGTTATGAATGCTAACGTGAAGACAAACACTAAAGCAACATCGAGGTGAGGTACATTGCAGCAGCCCATTAAAATTTCCAGAACTGAAGTCTACTAATCAGAGAGCAGCCGTTACTCACCCTCCGCAGGGCCTCCTCCCCAGGCCCAGGAACCTTAAACAACTTGAAAGTGCTGAAGTTAATTTTTGCACTATGACAAATGCTGTAATGGATCAAAGAAGCCACATATGGTAGGAACTATCTTGAACATTACAGAACTGATTGTTGATACTCACTGGTTAAGGCTCACACATGACGCAGGCTACATGGGTGAAGTAACCAGCGCCCATATCCAAGCAAGGAAAGTATGGCTTAGGAGAGGAGAAGAAAAACAAAATTATGGGGAAATTAAGGGAAAAAATGGCCTAATGAACAACTTTAAATTTGATAAAGTTGATTTATAATTTGCTCATTTGCATTAAATCCTACATAGTAAAGTGAACGTTGCTTGAAACTAAATGTTAGATTATCTCTTTGAGGTGCTTTCATATTTTGTGAAGCTGATGTTATGATTGTGAGAAGATGGAAGAAAAACTAATGCAAACCCACCATTAAAATCCTTACTCAATCAACATATTGGTAAAGTTTGCATGTATAGTTCAATAATCATTTTTTTTCTTTCATGTGGAACAAACAAATGGTTAAAAAAGTTGGAGACCATTGAACGTTGACTCACTCACACTTTGCAACTCATCAAGTCGACCCACTTATGGGATATATCTCTCAGTTTCTTTAATTAAAGTTAAGGTTGGACATATTTCAAATTATAGATGATAGGGTTTTTTCCAGAGGTAATAAATATCTCTATACATATGTCAGAGCGTTTAGAGGAAAAACAGTAATTGCTATTGAGACAGGAAGGAACTGTTTCTGCAAACGGGTTCTAGGAATCTGTGTTGGGAAACAGCCTGACAATGTTGATGCCAATAGGTGGGTGTGCAAATTAACAACTGTTTCTACCTGACAGTCATATTTATGTGTCCACAAAGGAAGAAGAGTATAAAATGTTACACAGGAACTGCTGTAGATAAATGCTCATTCAGGTTTGTATCTTCCACATACACGACCTATACTTTCTAAATAGCTGTTATTACAGGGCAGCCTCCAGGCATTCCGCATAAGGTGTTGCCTAATTGTCTCTTGTCATTCAGATGAGTCACACCTGTACCTGTTGTCCAGTTTATCTTGAATCTACTCTGTACCTTTAGATTGAAAGCAAGAGCAAATAACTGGGAACCTTGGACATTTTCTCATGCAACTGACTCAAGGGGCTGGAATTCGCTCCAGGGTCCCGTGCGCTGCCTGGCTGAATTCTGGGTCTGGAACTCAGAACTGCCAGCGGCAGGACTCCGGAAATGCTTTTTGAGGAGGTGGCTGGCTGCGCCTCATGCAATTAAAGACAGTGGGCTGACTCCTGACGCTGGAGGACCGATAGGAGGCCCTTGAGCTCTGAAAACCAGCAGCCCATTGTTAGAGATGGTGTTGCCGTTGTCGGACAGAGATAAACAGGGAGCCTCAAGATGGAGGGGCCTCTGAAAATCTTTAAAACACAAAGAGGCCACAGCTGCTAAGACGTCATCAGAAACCTCTCCACAGACCGACTCGTGGCCCTTTGGATATTGAGGCTGTGGGCTGGGGGCATATCTTTAATGATGGAATGCTGGACTTCAGTCTGCCACTGGAAGGCTGCCTTCATTTGTCAGCTAGGTTTCAGCCTCAATCAAACACCACATTGAGCCTAATAGGTCATTAAGGATGGCCAATTGGCGATCTTCTCTATCTGCTGATTGGCGGTGGGTAGCTGCTCCCCCATACACCGCCAACACTCAAACTGGCATGTACAAAAAAGGCAGGCGCATGATGGCAAACCAGTAAACCACCATGTCATCCGGTGGTGGGAAATTGTGGGCACCTCCGCCTCAGCCCAAGGGTTTCATGCCACAAAACAATGAGCAGTAACTTGCTGCTGCAAGCAGCCAACAAACAGCTGCAGGCCTACAACCCAAACCACTGACACTTCACCAAGGTGCAGTCAGGTACAATAGTGCTTTCTATTCAGGTCATAATTGTGATTTTTCAGACATAAATATAAGTTGCTCTCACATTAAATAAATGTTTGATTAACTTTCATTACTTCCTCTTTCTGCACTAACCAAAAATAGTTGCACTTAATAATGCTCTCAGTGAGCTTGTTCTAACATAGCTGCCAATGATGCCACAATGTTGTCTGCATGCCACAACTCACAAGGCTTGATTTTCCTTTTAGTTTATACAGAGGAGAAGCATTCACTTTGCCTTTTAAAGGTCATCATTCTGATCTAGCAAGAACATCTTCGGTCCAGTGAAAAGGCATCGAAGCATCCTGTTCCTTTTAAAGCTGATGTCGAACAGTTCAAGCTCAACCGAGTGGAGGGATGGAAAATAAGCGAAAGTTTCTACTTTTTCCAATCCTCATATTCTGCGGTCGCATAAAGCCAAAATATGTTCAGTTGTATGCTTCCAAGGTCAACTTGCCAGCTGCACTTCAGAGGCCAATGATGGTAGTTTAGCACAGTGGGCTAAACAGCTGGCTTGTAATGCAGAACAATGCCAGCAACGCGGGTTCAATTTCCATACCGGCCTCCCCGAACAGGCGCCGGAATGTGGCGACTAGGGGCTTTTCACAGTAACTTCATTGAAGCCTACTTGTGACAATAAACGATAATTTCTGGTGTTCTGGGTCCATTGCTTTGACGTACCAGGAGCAACAGGCCTGAAAAATCAGGCAGTAGCCAGCAGTGAAGGGCTCCTGGCCATCCCTTGTTCATTCGGCCACTGTGTGGCATGGCTGGATGGGCACTGGGCAAGGGAACAGGGATGACTAGAAACCTTTTTTATTTCTAACATAGCCAGCCCCTTCAGTACCTGTCTTAAACTTGCGCAATTGCCGCAAGTCCCTCTGTATTTACTGTGACATATTGGGTAGATTTAGTGGACTCAGGCTCTCCACATCTAATAATAAGGATAGCGGGCATTTGGCAGGCTAAAGTGCACTGATCAGCTGCCATTTCAGCAGTATTTCAAGGCCCAACCTCACCCATGGAGAATTGCCCCAAGGATGGGTGAGTATGGATGGGCGCAGAAGGGTGGGTGAGTAAATTTGCAGACGATACTAAAGTCGGTGGTGTTGTCGATAGTGTGGAAGGATGTAGCAGGTTACAGAGGGATATAGATAAGCTGCAGAGCTGGGCTGAGAGGTGGCAAATGGAGTTTAATGTAGAGAAGTGTGAGGTGATTCACTTTGGAAGGAATAACAGGAATGCGGAATATTTGGCTAATGGTAAAGTTCTTGAAAGTGTGGATGAGCAGAGGGATCTAGGTGTCCATGTACATAGATCCCTGAAAGTTGCCACCCAGGTTGATAGGGTTGTGAAGAAGGCCTATGGAGTGTTGGCCTTTATTGGTAGAGGGATTGAGTTCCGGAGTCGGGAGGTCATGTTGCAGCTGTACAGAACTCTGGTACGGCCGCATTTGGAGTATTGCGTACAGTTCTGGTCACCGCATTATAGGAAGGACGTGGAGGCTTTGGAGCGGGTGCAGAGGAGATTTACCAGGATGTTGCCTGGTATGGAGGGAAAATCCTATGAGGAAAGGCTGATGGACTTGAGGTTGTTTTCGTTGGAGAGAAGAAGGTTAAGAGGAGACTTAATAGAGGCATACAAAATGATCAGGGGGTTGGATAGGGTGGACAGTGAGAGCCTTCTCCCGCGGATGGAAATGGCTGGCACGAGGGGACATAACTTTAAACTGAGGGGTAATAGATATAGGACAGAGGTCAGAGGTAGGTTCTTTACGCAAAGAGTGGTGAGGTCGTGGAATGCCCTACCTGCTACAGTAGTGAACTCGCCAACATTGAGGGCATTTAAAAGTTTATTGGATAAACATATGGATGATAATGGCATAGTGTAGGTTAGATGGCTTTTGTTTCGGTGCAACATCGTGGGCCGAAGGGCCTGTACTGCGCTGTATTGTTCTATGTTCTATGTTCTATGATGGTGTACAAGTCTCCCCATGTGTAAAATGATGCTACTGGATTATTATTGATATTAGGAGAGGCCAAGGTAAAACTTGTGGATTACAGAAGAACTTTGTTTCTGACTTGAAGAAATATAAAACAATTTTTAGTTTTGAGTGAAGCCCCCAAATGGTCAAGCCATAGGTACTAGCACCAAGCACCAGAAGTCGCACACACCAGAAGGTAACAGATTCAATTCCTAGTCTGTTCTGGTGTGACCTGTTCTCCAGTTGGGGTCACAGGACCGGCGAATGGGGTCATGGGCTTCCCCTCTGAAACTGCACCTCGCACCAGCACCAAGGCCCTGACGATGGCTGGCCTGCCTTGCCCTGCTCGTCTCTCAGCCTCTCTCCAGGCCACGGGTACCTGCCTGTGGCCATTTCACCAAGTCTCAAAGCCCAGATCCAACCATAAACGCAGTGGCAATGCCTTTGCTACTGAGCTGCGGCCCATCTGAGCCCAACCCCGTCAGCCTGATGCTGCAGAACAATTTGGTCTCCAACGTCAACCATCTCATGACCCTTAACCTTTGTGCCAACTGCTTCCTACCCAAAGTCCATGAGCTAGACTGGCTCATATGAAACAACAGATGAGGGAGTACATAGAATAATAATATTTTTATAAACTACTTTAAAAATACAGATGTTCATATCTATATTATGTATTGATCTTATATTATGCAAATTTTATTGATTGTATATAGAATGTTGGAATCCTTTTCAAGTACTAAAATGGAGCCATAATGGAAAATAATTCAGGTTTATAAAAGAAAGGAAGTCATGTTGGAGTTGTATGGAACATTGGTGAGACCACAGCTGGAATCCTGTGTGCTGTTCTGGTCGCCACATGAGAAAGGATGTGATAGCACTGGAGCAGGTGCAGAGGCATTTCACCAGGATGTTGCCTGGGATAGAACATTTTAGTTATGAAGAGAGGTTAGGTAGGCTTGGGTTGTTTTCATTGGAGCAGAGAAGATCTGATCGAGGTGTACAAGATTATGAGGGGCATGGACAGGGTGGATAGGGAACAGCTGTTCCCCGTAGTTGAAGGGTCGGTTACGAGGGGACACAAGTTCAAGGTGAGGGGTGGGAGTTTCAGAGGGGATTTGAGGAAAAACGTTTTTACCCAGAGGGTAGTGACGGTCTGGAATGCACTGCCTGGGAGGATGGTACAGGTGAGTTGCCTCACATCCTTTAAAAAAATACCTGGATGACCACCGTCTTAACATTTGATGTTGTGGCCCAAGTGCTGGCAAATGGGATTAGGATTGGCAGACCAGTTGCCTTTCATGTAGCGGTGCAGACTTTATGGGCCGAAGAGCCTTATCTGCACTGTATTTTTCTGTGATTCTGTGAAGCACAGAGTTAATTGAGGTAATATAATTAGCATGACCATCCTTCAAAAATTAACAAAGATTTCCATCCTCCAAGTCAGGGCAGTCTGTAAACGTTCAAAATTGAAGCTCATATAAGAATGGCTATAATGAATGTGGAGGGCCACTGGTAGCAGTGGAACTGTACCTCAGTGAGAATCAGTACCTTCAAGATAGAAAAGGAGAACATTGGAAGGGGATGGGGAACACAGGAGGAAAAGGCATGTCAGAATTCATCAGCTCAATATTTAGCTGAGAGTAATATTCATACCATGTCAGTTATACTAATAGTTTGGAATTGAGCACTGCAAATTTTGGAAATTGTACATTTTGAACATTTGCACATGTTTAGTATAAGAAAAAAACTGGGAACCTTTTGAGAAGACTAGGTCATATTATGACATACTTAATACAAATTTGATATTTTTGGAGATGATCATCCGTGAAAACGAAGCTCAATAATTATTTGCTTCCAATTTCCTCCGCCAAACCCAGGGGCCAGGTTGAACCATGTTTGACATCCTGCTGACACGACAGTCACCTTAAAAGAATATATCGTATACTTACTGATTTGTTATGTTGTAGGTGTAACATAAGCGGCTTCCTTGTGGTGCACTTGACAAAGGAAGGTTCAGACGTGGAGATAACTTCAACACGTTTATTAAACTATTTACACTTCTATTACTCGGGTTCGACACTACTGCAAATCCTACTATAGCTACCCAGACTGACTAACCAGTTGCTGCAATCCACGTAGTGGGTGTAATATTGAATCAACCCTGTCTCTGTACTCACTGACTGTCTCCACTGGAAAGAGGCAGATCATGTGTGTGGTGTCCTTTATATATGGGTTGGCGTAATGCCCCCCTGTGGTCGTGTCACCTCCTTGTGTATCGTGCATGTCAATTGGTCATATCCTATCTAACTGATCTATTGGTTGAGTGTGTGTGTGTGATGTCTTTGGTGCTCCCTCTAGTGTCTAGCTAGCCTACATGCATTTACATTGACATCCCCCCTTTTTTATATGTTCCATATTTTCTGCACACTTTGAAAAAATTGAACCAAAAACAGGTAGATAGGTTAAGGTATATACACAAGTCATGGGAACAGTGATTAAACAATAAGTCCAAATCATTCGTGTGAGTTCAAAAACCATTAATCATCATGGTCAAATGTCTCTCTTGGTTATGAACGCCATCAACATCCCTGTGCCACAGGAACCAAGAAGTGGTCAAATCACTTCGCTGTCTGATTTGGAGTCCCTTTCTTTTTCGATGTCTGTGATGGTGCTGTCGGATGGCATCTTGTAGCTGATAAGGTGTTGACGTTGAAGAGGTACCATCAACAGTATCATTCGAGGTCATGGATGTGCCATATGGTGAAGTTGGATAAGACTGTACATACTGGCTCTGGCCACATGCTGTGCAGGAAGGGTGATCCTGCTGAGAACCGTTGAAGCTTGTCGAATTGGAAACAGAATTGCTGCTCGCATAAATACTTGGTGATGGTGTGAAACTAGAACCTTGCATCTGATAGGAATATGCCGCCTAGCCAGGCTGCGGTGCAGCAAATCCTGGGCTGTAACTAAGGTATCCAGTCTGTAGTGCAGATTGCGCTTGCGGTAGTCCTCCTTCGGTCTTGATTCCATTAGTGGGCAATCCGTAGTGCTGGCCTGTTTGAGAATATGCTGCATAGACTGCTGGCTGCTGCATGCCTGAATACTGGGTTCGTCCAGCATGAGCTGTCATTGGCTGCACTGCTGGTGTGGAAAAAATGTGTGGATATAGCTGTGGTGAATATTGGTGTATTCCTCTTGGACTGTAGCCGCTGCTTGTTATTACTGGCCCAGTGTAATTGTTAAGTGATCTATCTCCTGTCATTATGGCATCTGCTGTCACCCTGAGAGTGCCATCACTGAGGTTGCGGCACTCCCTGTCTGGAGTAAAGTCCGGCTTACATGAATCAGAGTCGGCATTTGGCTGCTCCCCATCTGGAGTCTGGTCTGTTTTAACTGAGTCAGTGTTGGTTTGTTGATGCTCCCCGTCCGGAATCTTAGCAGGTTCACTGGAGTCAGCTGAGATTTCTTGAAGCTGCACATCTGGAGTCGGAACATGCAGGAATGCATTGACTTGTGGAGAAGTTCGAGCGAATGAGGGTGGAAGTATCATGGTGTCACCGGAGTCACCAGTGGTCTCACAGTGATCGTCAAGTGCCGATGTACACAGTAGCTGAGGTCTGTCACTTTGCACATCTTGCATGGGAAGTGGGATGCTGTCGTCACTCGTCTCACATACTGTGGGTAGATCCTCAGTAGCTGCTTGTTGTTCACTTGGGTTGGGTAAATTGTCAGTCTTCATCTGATGGTGCAAACAATGTGGGTGGACTGTCATTGTCTTGCTGTTGTCCTTCATTTGGGCTTGGACTGTCATCGTCGCTTTGTTCTTCACTGTAGCATGATGGACCATCATGGTCGTCCTGCTGTGCACTGGAGCGTGGTAGACTGTCATAGTCTTCTTGCTGTTTACTTGAGCATGGCAGACTTGCATCGTCTGCCGCTAGTTGGTCAGAGGGGGTTGCTAGACCCTCATGGTCTTGTTCCTGCAAGGACTGCGTGCCGGAGTCTTGCGTTGCTTCTATCGTGGAGGCTGTCCACGAGCTCGCTGCGGAGGCTTGTGATACTGGAGTCACGCCTTGTGTGTGCAAGGACTGCGCTCTGGAGTCTTGCATTTCTTCTATTATGGAGTCTGTCCACGAGCTCGCTGTGGAGGTTGGGACACTGGAGTCACTTCTTGTTCATGCAAGGACTGCGGCGTGGAGTCTTGCGTGTCTTCTTTCTTACAGTTGTGAACCCTGAGCGGTGCGTGGACCACGCTCTGTGTGGCAGCAGGCCGCTCTCTGTGGGCTTGTACCGCTCTCTGTCTCTTAATTTCAGGCTGCAGCATCATCCTGCACTCACGAGTCGGGATGTCATGTCTGCTGGGCTGAAGATCCTCAAATCCGAAGAACAAATCCGCGTCTGATTCAATATGGGGGTCTTCAATGTGCAACATGTCTAGTTGCGGTTCGGATTTGGTACTGGGGTAGCCTCCCAAGGTGAAAGGTTCATCCGAGTCGTAGTCTTCTCGGACCATATGATCACTGTTTGCGTCGGAGCTGGCATTGGGCTCGCGAGGTCCAGAGAAAATGTAAAGGTCGGTATCGAAGTACTCAAGGTCGGAATCATCGGTTTGGGCGTAGGTAACTGCTTGTTGTAGGGTTCTTCAGAGGTTAATTTCATTTCCTGGTTCAATTTGAGGCATTGTGCTGTCATTCCAGGTGAAGGAAGGTTGTTTTACGGCTTTAAAAGATTTTTTCTTTGAGTTGGGACGTTTCCCCTTTAAATGGCTGTGGTCCGGGGCCTCTGACATCATGACGCATGTGATGTACTGCGATTTATATCTCTTCTAAACACATCCCTACACTTGTCCCTTGTGCCTTGCACCATCAACAGTTTTGTCATTCAATGACTCTTGCCTTCCACCCTATCACAGACCTTTTCTTTTGTTCTTTCTTCTCCTTCCCCCTTTTCCTACTCCTGTACTGCTTCAAATTTGTTACATCTCGACCTTTTGCAAATTCTGATGAAAGGTCAACCACCTAAAATGCCAACTCTGTTTTCTCTATCTACAGACCTACCAAGTGTTTTCTTTATAAGTTCATTGTGCAGTAGGTTTGGGAATAGCTCTTAAAACCTGGGGCTGGATACTCCGTTTCAAGGACAATAGCCCCACACCGTCGTGAAAACTGTGGTCTTTTACGCCAGAAAAACTGGCGTCAAAAGGCCACAGATTTACAGCCTTGCAGGGGGCTAGCAGGGAGCCGTCATGAAGCTCGCAGCTCCAACTGCAGATATGGCCCCTCCGCACTTCTGGATCAGAGACCGCACATGTGCATGGCGGCTCTAGCGGCCGGGCTGAGCTCCATGGAAATAGTGCCCCCGATCGGCCGCTCGACCGACCCGGACCGCCTGAACAATAAAGGCCCAGTATGAGGTCCCCCTGCCCTCCGATCGGCCCGCCCCTGACCATGGCGGCCGCGGACTGAGTCCGCAAGCGCCTCACGAGTTTCCCGAATGGCTGGGACCACATTAGAAATACGCCGCCGGGGATTCGGCCGGTCGGGGGCGGAGAATAACGGAGCAGGGCGGGCCTCTGGCAATGGCCTCAGGTGATGGATACTCTGTACGACGTACTCCCCGAGTACGCCGCTTTTCGGGAGGCGGAGAATCGCTGAATCGGCACCAGTCCCGATTTAATGCGGGGAAACTGGATTCTCCGCCCCGTCGCCAAACGCGATTTCGGTGTCGGGGTGTGGAAAATCCAGCCCCTGTGCTCAAATATCTTCATCAGGCGCTTGATTTTACTTTCCCACGTTCCCAATCCAGCACCTTCTCGCCAACCCCTTAACACGATAGGTGGGAAGGGGCTGAGATCTGAGGCCCACCGACAATATTTAGATGAAAGAATTAAGGGTCAAGTGAGCTTGTTAACAAGCCAATTGACCCAAATAATACACTCCCCACACTATAATACCTTTGGCATGGGTAGTTGGGCAAGAGTGGGAAGGCTATTTTAGTTTTAAAGCTTTTAAAAGAGCGGGAAGTACCTTCTTTGGGTTGGGGGTGAGAGGGTGTGCTCTTTGCACATTGGAAGCAGCCCCCCTTCACCCCCCTAAGATAGCATCCCCTTTTCTTCCTATCCACCTTTTCTCCAAAACTCACAACCCCCGCCCCTTTGCCTCCCTCTCCTTACGCTGGCCAAACCTTCCCCATCCAATACCCCAGACTTACCTCTCTCCAGGATCCATTGGGCCTTCTTCTTGAGCCTGCTTGCAGTCCGGCAATGACCAATGATGAATTTTTGCCGCTGCTGGAACTGCTGCAGCTCCTGAGGGCAGGACTTCCTTCCCAGTGAGGGGCAAGTCCCACTGTCAGCCAATTTAGCCTACCCACAGTACATTATGGCTGTGGAGCAGATTGGCGTGGAGCTTTCATTCTGGGTTGGAGCCGTCCATGCTCCCCCCATCCCCCCGATAATTTGCAGGCCAAAATTTCTCAGTGCCAATTATATAATATTTTGATGGCTTTTTAGGGTTGAGGAATTATTTACATTGATTGAAAATAAATTTGGAATAGCATTCCATAACAGGCACAAATTTAACGATAGAATTCACAGAGAGGGTGAGCTCTTTAGTCATAAACTTCACTGACAACAGTTATCAGTATGAAGAAAGGAATTCCAGAGTGAATTCTAGTAAAAACTATATATCCCTGGGGATTGCGGTCATCAATCCCTGGCTCCGAATGTATTTGGCTTATTATGACGGTTCTGCCTCCAGGCTATAAAGCTGTGTAGGTGAACTTCCTGTAAATACGCTAATTCAAGAGGGGTGCAAAATTAAGCCCAGAACTTTGAGCCCAGTGGAAAACAAGTACTTTCCTCGTGTTTTATACCTATTCTCAAAGCGATTTTGTTTCTTCAAATGTATTTTTATGACATCAGGTCATATTAAAAATTCAAAACGTAAATTCTTAAACCGACGTGAATGATAGTTAGATGGGTCAAAATGTTAAATTATCAAACTTAAAAATGGGCAATATGATGAGAGGTTTGTGCTTTCCTTATATTCCTATAGTCTATGCACATTTTAACATTCCGAACTTTGTTAATGTGATTGGCAGGAAATTTGGTTGTAAATAGACGTTGGTTAAATGGAGGAGACATGAATGGGCATATTTCTCTGATTATGCCCCCACAAAAAATGTTACCTGTTCAGAAGTCTCATACACAGCACATGATGTTTTGCCTCTGGGATAAGGTAACTTGATTTTGCAGTGTAAATGTGGGTAGTTGCACAAGGCCCAGTATAAGAGTAGCTCAAAAAGATGTAATCATTAACCTGAGATGTGGTAGCAACAAGTCAATTCACAGTAGCATCCTTACATCGTCGAACTCTAGAATTACATCAAGTCAGCACTCCGGATGCCATTTATTATTTAAGTATTTTTAAAAAATCAATGGAGTTGAATTAATAGTTCCTTCCATAGTTGAGTTTTTAAAAGCCTCCACTCATTCTTAGAAACCGTTTTATACTTTTTTTTTAGAATTTTTGTTCTCTATTGAACAATCTCACTGCATTTTCTTTTACTCTTTGTCCTGCCCTGCTGCCCAGCCGTGACTAACCCTTTATTGTAATTTTACAGCACTGAACAATGTTTCAGTGTTATTAAATGATTCTTCAAAAAAAAAAAGGTCCTATGTCATCCTTTCACTGCTGCTTAATAAATTTTATCCCTCCTGTTACTACAGGGATTCAGAAATCTTAGATGGTTAAATCTCATAACTTATCACTGCAACATGAAAGTGTCTGAGAAGAGCAATTATGTGGAAAGAAGAGAATAGAGAAGGCCCTTTTTGGGAGCCAGGTTTGTTTTGCTGTCAGTGCGATACCTGATCTACCCGTCTCTTTCGCATCACCTGAATGCCACTGCCTCAGAATGGCAGCCGCTCTCCCCTCCAGCCACGTGAACAAAAAGGCATTAACCTGCCAGTGTTAATCTACACACAGGAAGTTAGATCACTTTCAGAATAAGAAAACATGTAGGTTCGCCAAACAAGACACTCCAGCTGGCTCCTTTCAAACACAGGAAAGATGTAAATCTGGATCGAAATGTGATATCTCAAAGTGTTCCATTCATCTACGTTAATCCACATAACATTGTGCAATCAGGAGAGCATGGAGGTGGAGAGTACACTTTGACACATTTTCTTGGTCATTACGGATTTAAAAAGAAAACCTGTCTTTTTTAAATGCCATGTGCAGCAACTTCCGCCCCCCCCCCACCCCCCCCAAATGTTCCTGTAAATTAGTAAATTCTTAGTCTAACGAAACATTTCAGCATTTCTTATGAACCACTCCTTCTTATTCAGCAAGGCGGCAAGTATAACAGAGACAAGTTTGTTGTGGCTACAGTTAACCCTATGTATAATTAGTTTTTTGAAACATATAAGTATCATACCATGCCACTTTACATCCCCAGCATCATCTAGGGAAGGAGGACAAAAGTGCATGTTTGCAATAAGATTCAAGAAATGTGACAGTTTAGTCAACAGTACTGATTCCAAATGAACTGGATCAGTGCCAGATAACAACAAGGCCTGATTGGACGCTGTAGCCTTGTTGGCAACAAGAACAAGCTTAAGCATGCGCACAGCACCTACACTATGCACTTGGACTGACTGTGGATGCCTTATTGTCTGGTCTCTAATGCATTTATGGGTCAACCGCTCTTTTAAAAATATTTGTCATATTAAATCTTAAATACAAAGTTGAAAAAACCTAACCATTTTGCTAACATTCATCGATCCAGAGGAGATTCTTATCTGCACAGATTAGTGATACACCAGTTAAACTACATTCTTGGTTTTGTAAAAAATTGAAAAATATCTCATGTGACTTAGAAGGGCAAAGAAAACACTCCCCCAAAATAGTTTCCTAAAAATGAAGCTACTTCCTTCTCAGCAGATATTGACAAAGCCTTATCACCAACGCTTAATATCAACTGTGAACATGAGATAGCTCTTTTAAATGGAACCAGGATAATGAAATTTGTCAATAATAGTAGCAATCCACTTTGTACTGTTGGAACTTGTATTAGTTCTACAGAGACAAACCATAATTTCTATCATTGAATTACTGATGCATACACAGTGGGCAGAATTTTCCCCTATTTTTTCCAGAGTGTCAGGCTCTGACCGAAAACCGACGTTTAGCTCTCCAGTTGGACAGCTGAGTTTTTAGACCAAAGGCGGGATTCTCCGACCCCCCTCCGGGGGAGGGGGGGGCACGGTGGCTTGGCCCGTGATCGGGGCCCATGGGGGCACTTCTTCCTTCTGCGCCATTCCCTGTAGGGCTCCCCCATGGCCGATGCGGAGAAGACACCCCCCCCTGCGCATGCGCCAGAATACGCCGGCCAGTCTGCGCATGCGTGGAACCACGCCAGCGGTTCTGCGCATGCGCTAACTCGCGCAGTTCCTTCGCCGCCGGCCAGCGTGGCGCCAACCCCTCCTGCGCCGGCCTAGTTCCCGGAAGTGTGGAGAAGTCTGCTACTTCGGTCGGCAAGACGGCGGAGTGGTTCGCGCTGTTCTTGACGCCGGCGTCGGGCCATTGCGCCGATCACGGAGAATCCCGCCCCAGATCTTCTGCCACTCTGAAAGAAAATGAGTGGGCGTGGCGTTGCCATCAGTCTGGCGAGACAGGGCCGGATAGAGCCCGAGATTGGGGCGCCCTTTTTAAAAGTGTCCTGACCAGCACAGAAGGAAATGCCCCCCCCCAGCACCCCGCCGCCACCTCACCACAGACACGGAGGAACCCCTCAGAAGAATAGGGCCCCCACCCCACCACAGCACTAGGAATGGAGCTCTCCCTTTTCTGCCCCCCCCCCCGCCCCAATACAGCACAAGGAATGGGGCTGTACCCAGCCCCCCCACACCACAATGCCAACATCATCCTCCCCCTTGTGGGCATTGGGGCGACACCCACCATCGCAGTCTCAGGGGCACTCTTCCCCCCACCCCCAAACACTGCAGTCTCGGGGCAATCTTCCCCCACACCCCCAACACTACAGTGTCGGAGGCACTCTTCCTCCCTCTCCCCAATGCCCCCCGCCCCAATCGCTACAGTCTTGGGGACACTCTTCCCCCTCACAGGCATCAGCCCTCCCATGGGCTCCGTGAAGGGATGACCCTTGGCACTGCTCCCTGGCACAGGACAGCAGTGCCAGGTTGGCAGGGCAAACATGTGCTGAGGGGCACCGACTGGGCAATGAACCTCTACCACGCGGGCTGTACTTACCTTGGCACCCCTGGCGGAATCCCATCGACTGGGAGGGATCATGTGGCGGGGGCACGTTAATTACATGAAAATGCATTCAAATTGTATTACAATATGGTTCTCGCCCTTTGTGGGCAGGAACCATGTTACGCCATTGTTAGGGACGTGGAAAATCGGGAAACGCAAACTCACTGGCGAGAATCGTGTTTCCAGGCTCTCACGATATTTTGTGCCTGAGTCGCCAGTCTCGCTCACAGTTAATACAGGCGCACAATCGCCTCCAATATATCTGACTACGAGCAAGCACGAAATGCCATAACTCAGGACATGCATGAGCGTGTGTTTGTTTATACAGTGTGTGCAGCAAACGAGCACATTGGATAGACAGATCTGCTCCAAAGAGAAAGTGGTTTTATCTCTCTCTGTGCCTGCACAGGCAGAACTGAAAGGGGAAAACACCTGTGGAAAAGAGGAGTTTGTATTACAATCTCCTGCAATTCGATTTTTCATTAAAGAAAAGCTTATGACTGGTTTGTGAAGTACTGTACAGTTTGTTATTACTTATAGATGAATACCTTTAGCATTGTTATAAATATGTACATACTAGAAATTATATAGTTTTGCTTTTGGATAATTTGATGATAGACCTTAAAAACTGGCTGTGTCAGAAGATATCAAGGGTTCTATCTGTCTGCAGGGTTGGCCTTTTATCGTTTACGAGGCACAGAGAGGAAATGGCTAGCCTGTAATTCCATTCTAACCCTGTTAGGGAGGTAATCTAGAGGTAAATTATGTTTTGTAAGTTTTGTACTATTAAAAAAGAGTCTTTAGATTGACGTCTGGTAAAGGTTTCGTGGATTGCGGTCTGGTCAGAATCCATGCATTTTCTTCTTTGTTTCGAACATATCTTACTAATGTTTCACCCACAGTGAAATGCAACTTCTTGTGAGCTAGCATTGACAGTTGTGCTAACCAGAGGGGGGAGAAGAGGTCATTCTCTAATGCGAAGCACAAACATTCTTTCATCTGAGGTGAAAAAGATTTTTCAAATATCAGTATAGTCCATCTTCTTCTTAAATGAATGGGAGTCAGCATCGCTTCATCCAGCTGATTCACCATTGGTGGTGATCTTTCAGGAATCGCTGGAGGCAGGGAGGGACCCAGAGGTCTGGAAAATGGCTAATGTAACACCCCTGTTTCAGAATGGAGGGAGGCAGAGAATGGAAAATTATAGGCCGGTTAACCTGACTTTGATCATTGGTAAGATTTTGGAGTCTATTATTAAGGATGAGATGGTGAAATTGCATGATAAAATAGAGCTGAGTTAGCATGGCTTCATCAAGGGGAGATCATGTCTGACAAATCTGTTAAGATTTCTTTGAGGATGTATCAAGAAAGTTAGACAAAGGGGAACCAGTGGAAGTGATCTATTTAGATTTGCAGAAGGCCTTTGACAAGGTGGCGTATAGGAGGCTGTTAAACAAGTTAAGAACCCATGGTGTTAAGGGTAAGATATTGGCATAGCAGAGGCAGTGAGTCGGGATAAAGAGGTATTTTTCAGGATGGCAGCCAGTGACTAGTGGTGTGCCTCAGGGGTCGGTGCTGGGACCACAACTTTTCACAATATACATTAACAATCTGGAAGAAGGAACTGAGGGCATTGTTGTAAGATTGCAGATGATACAGAGGTTCAGGTAGTATTGAGGAAGCGGGTAGACTGCAGTAAGACTTTGACAGGCTAGGAGAGTGGGCAAAGAAGTGGCAGAAGGAATACAATGTGGAAAAGTGTGAGGTTATGCACTTTGGTAGGAAGAATGGAGGCATAGACTATTTTCTAAATGGGAAAAGACTCAGGAAATCAGAAGCACAAAGGGACTTACGAGTCCTCGTTCAGATTCTCTTAAGGTTAATGTGCAGGTTCAGTCAGCAGCCTAGAGTACTGTGTACAGTTTTGGTCTCCTTACTTGAGAAAGGATGCACTGACACTGGAGGGGGTGCAGAGGAGATTCACTAGGTTGATGTGGAGTTGAGAGGATTGGCTTATGAGGAGAGACTGAGTAGTCTTAGACCATACTCATTGGAGTTTAGAAGAATGAGGGGGGGGGATCTGATATAAACATATAAAATTATGACGGGAATAGTCAAGATAGAAGCAGGGAGGTTGCTTCCACTGGCGGGTGAAACTGGAACTAGGGGGCATAGCCTCAAAATCAGGGGGAGCAGATTTAGGACTGAGTTGAGGAGGAACTTCTTCGCCCAAAGGGTTGTAACTCTGTGGAACTCCCTACTCAATGAAGCTGTTGAGGCTACCCCGTTAGATGGTTTTAAGGCAAAGATAAATAGATTTTTGAACAGTAAAGGAATTAAGGGTTATGGTGAGCAGGTAAGTGGAGCTGAGTCCACAAAAAGATCAGCCATGATCTTACTGAATGGCGGAGCAGGCTCGAGGGGCCAGATGGCCTACTCCCCCTCCTAGTTCTTATGTTGAAATGCAACATTAGCATTCATGTCGAAAGGGCTAGAATACAAAAGCAGGGATGTACTTCTGAAGTTGTATAAGGCTCTGGTCAGACCCCATTTGGAGTATGGTGAGCAGTTTTAGGCCGCATATCTAAGGAAGGATGTGATGGTCTTGGAAAGGCTCCAGCAGAGGTTCACAAGAAAGATCCCTGGAATGAAGAGCTTGTCTGATGAGGAGTGGTTGAGGACTTTGGGTGTGCACTCTGAGTTTAGAAGGATGAGGGGGATTTTTTTGAAACTTACAGGATACTGAGAGGCTTAGATAGAGTGGATGTGGAGAGGATACTTCCATTAGTAGAAAAAACTAGAACCCAAGGGCACAGCCACAGACTGAAGGGACAATCCTTTAAAACTGAGATGGGGGAATTTCTTCAGCCAGAGGGTGGTGAATCTGTGGAACTCTTTGTTGCAGAAGGCTGTGGTGGCCAAATCACTGAGTGTCTTTAAGGGAGAGATAGATAGTTCTTGATTAATAAAGGGATCAGGGGTTATGGGGAAAAGGCAGGAGAATGGGGATGAGAAACATATAGAAGATAGAACATAGAACATTACAGCGCAGTACAGGCCCTTCGGCCCTCGATGTTGCGCCGACCTGTGAAACCACTCTAAAGCATATCTACATTATTCCCTTATCGTCCATATGTCTATCCAATGACTATTTGAATGCCCTTAGTGTTGGCGAGTCCACTACTGTTGCAGGCAGGGCATTCCATGCACCTTACTACTCTCTGAGTAAAGAACCTACCTCTGACATCTGTCTTATATCTATCTCCCCTCAATTTAAAGCTATGTCCCCTCGTGCTAGACATCACCATCCGAGGAAAAAGGCCCTCACTGTCCACCCTATCCAATCCTCTGCTCATCTTGTATACCTCAATTAAGTCACCTCTTACTCTACTTCTTGTCATGATATTCAGGTGGACATCACAGCACATACATACATACATAATGATGGACAGATCAACGGACCAATCAACACACACAACACGACAGCTAATCACAGACAAGAGCATACACAGTACAAAACAGGGAACACGACACTTTCTGGCGACTCGAGCAGGAGACGGCTCAGGGCACAGACCTCATTGCCAGCCACTCAGACATTCACCATGTGCTGAGTACCAGAGTTTACTATGTTAATAGTTGATTGAAATAAAACTGCGTTGTACCATTCGTAACCGTGTTTGTTCGTCTATGTATCAGAGTACCCAACACTTCATGATACCAGGAGTGATTTGATACCTACCCACAAATCTGCCATCCCGCGCCATGGACACCGTCAACACACCGCAGCCGTTGCAAGTCGCTGGGAACCTCGGCGTCAATTGGAAGCTGTTCAAACAGCGCTTCCAGCTCTTTCTGGAAGCCAGCGAAAGAGAGAGCGCCTCGGACACCAGGAAGATCGCCCTCCTCCTCACCACCGCAGGTCAGCACGCCATCCATGTCTACAACTCCCTGGTGTTCGCGGGAGGCGAGGACAAATCCAAATACGAAACGGTCTTTCTCAAGCTCGACCAACACTTCAACGTCGAGGTCAACGAGAGCTTCGAGAGGTATGTCTTCCAGCAGCGCCTGCAAGGTAAGGATGAGCTCTTTCAGTCATTCCTTACCCATCTCCGCATCCTCGCACAGTCCTGCGGTTATGACACCACCTCAGATTCCATGATTCGGGACCAGATCGTTTTTGGGGTCGCCTCGGGCATCCTACGCCAGCAGCTTTTAAAAATAAAAGGCCTCACCTTAGCCCCCGCAATCCAAGCCCGTGTCCTGCACAAAAACGCGACTAGCCGCTATGCACAATTTTAGGCGACCGAATCGGCGCGGCGGGGGTCCTACGCGGCCGGATCGGCGAGCCAGGTGCCCCACGAGGCCGAACGGGTCCAGGCGATCGAGTTCCTCCCGGCCCGCGGCCCGGACGAGGGCAGCCATTTTGCGCGCTTTTCGAGGCCTCTCGTGCTTGTGCGCGCCAAAACCTACGGCAACACTGAGGGACGTGATGCGCAGGCGCGCTCAACGCAAGACCGAACTGCGCATGCGCAGTGGCGCAACGAACGTCATGACGTCACGACGTGCGGCTACTGTGGAGCTGCACATTTAAAGCGGCAATGTCCCGCAAGAACCCGACAATGCCTACGCTGTGGCAAGGTGGGCCACTATGTTGCTTACTGTCGAGCAGCTCAACCTGTCAATCTTCCACAACTCTGACAACCTCGCAGGGACGTGCGGACCATTCAGCCTCCCCATTACGAATCGTGCCCAGATGACATCCAGACCGGTGACACAGATGACCGAGACGCCTTCCGTGTTGCGGTCATTGATGGGAACCGAGTTAACACGATCAATCCGGGTGATGAATGGTGTGCCACCCTGACGGTCAACCCAAATTCGTCGCCCACCTACTAGACTGGACTTATGAGACTTTATACATTGAACTCATGCAACCACTGTGTTAATATGTTTATGTTCTTATCGTTACAGGAATTTGTTTTATCGTTCAACATTTCCCCGTTCTTTGTTTATGGTACAACCTTGTTATTCTGTCACACCCGACATCGCCCCTTGTATATAGTTAAGCCCCATGTACATGCTGTAAATATTGCACACACACACATTTAGCTACACTCAGTACACATCTTTAGTTATAACCACGTAGGCACAGAATCTTGTAAAAAAGGGGGGGAATGTCATGATATTCAGGTGACCATCACAGCACATATATACATACATAATGATGGACAGATCAACGGACCAATCAACACACACAACACGACAGCCAATCACAGACAAGAGCATACACACAGTACAAAACAGGGAACACGACACTTCCTGGCGACTCGAGCAGGAAACGGCTCAGGGCACAGACCTCATTGCCAGCCACTCAGACATTCACCATGTGCTGAGTACCAGAGTTTACTATGTTAATAGTTGATTGAAATAAAACTGCGTTGTAACATTCGCAACTGTGTTGGTTCGTCTGTGTATCAGAGTACCCAACACTTCACTTCTCTCTAATGAAAACAGCCTCAAGTCCCTCAGCCTTTCCTCATAAGATCTTCCCCCCATACCAGGCAACATTCTGGTAAATCTCCTCTGCACCCTTTCCAATGCTTCCACATCCTTCCTTTAATGCGGCGACCAGAATTGCACGCAACACTCCAAATGCGGCTGCACCAGAGTTTTGTACAGCTGCAACATAACCTCATGGCTCCGAAACTCAATCCCTCTGCCAATAAAAGCTAACACACCGTATGCCTTCTTAACAACCCTCTCAACCTGGGTGGCAACTTTCAGGGATCTATGTACATGGGCACCGAGATCTCTCTGCTCATCCACACTACCAAGAATCTTACCATTAGCCCAATACTCTGTCTTCCTGTTATTCCTTCCAAAATGAATCACCTCACACTTTTCTGCATTAAACTCCATTTTCCACCTCTCAGCCTAGCGCTGCAGCTTATCTATGTCCCTCTGTAACTTGTAACATCCTTCCGCACTGTCCACAACTCCACCGACTTTAGTGTAAACTGCACATTTACTCACCCATCCTTCTACGCCCTCCTCCAGGTCATTTATAAAAATGACAAATAGCAGTGGCCCCAAAACAGATCCTTGTGGTACACCACTAGTAATTGGACTCCAGTCTGAACATTTGCCATGAACCACCACCCTTTGTCTTCTTCCAGCTAGCCAATTTCTGATCCAAACTGCTAAATCACCCTGAATCCCATGCCTCCGTATTTCCTGCAGTAGCCTACCGTGGGGAACCTTATCAAATGCTTTACTGAAATCCATATACACCACATCAACTGCTTTACCCTCATCCACCTGTTTGGTCACCTTCTCAATGAACTCAATAAGGTTTGTGAGGCACGGCCTACCCTTCACAAAACTGTGTTGACTATCTCTAATCAAATTATTCCTTTCCAGGTGATTATACATCCTATCTCTTATAAACCGTTCCAAGATTTTGTCCACAACAGAAGTAAGGCACACTGGTCTATAGTTACCGGGGTTGTCTCTACTCCCCTTCTTGAACAAGGGAACAACATTTGCTATCCTCCAGTCTCCTGGCACTATTCCTGTAGACAAAGATGACTTAAAGATCAAAGCCAAAGGCTCAGCAATCTCCTCCCTAGCTTCCCAGAGAATCCTACGATAAATCCCATCCAGCCCAGGGGACTTATCTATTTTCACACTTTCCAGAATTGCTAACACCTCCTCCTTATGAACCTCAAGCCCTTCTAGTTTAGTAGCCTGAATCTCAGTATTCTCCTCGACAACATTGTCTTTTTCCTGTGTGAATACTGATGAAAAATATTCATTTAGCACTTCTCCTATCTCCTCGGACTCCAAGCACAACTTCCCACTACTGTCCTTGACTGGCCCTACTCTTACCCTAGTCATTTGTTTATTCCTGACATATCTATAGAAAGCTTTAGGGTTATCCTTGCTCCTACCTGCCAAAGACTTCTCATGTCCCTTCCTGGCTCTTCTTAGCTCTCTCTTTAGGTCCTTCCTAGCTAACTTGTAACTCTCGAGTGCCCTAACTGAACCTTCATGTCTCATCTTTACATAAGCCTCCTTCTTCCTCTTGACAAGTGTATCAGCCATGATTGAATGGGGGAGCAGACTCGATTGGCCAAATGGCCTAATTCTGCTGCTAGGTCTTATGGTCTTATAATTCTCTGTGAGTCTTTTTTTAAAATTCAGTCATGAGATGTAGGCATCGCTGGTTGGGCCAGCATTTATTGCCCGTCCCTAATGGTCTGTTATGTCTCCTGCAGAAATGTCATATCATGTCTTTACTCAAGCTTTTCCTCCAGTTGATTGATGTTCATAAAAATTTCAGTAGATTGCATGGCAAGAATATGGGTGCTGTGTTTTATGTGAACTGTGACCAGACTCTCCCCAATATTACAGCCCAGCTTCATTCTATCCACAGAGGAGAGAGAGATCAATACAACTGACATGGATATCTCTCCCTGACGGGGGTTCCTTGTAAGAGTTATCCATTGCCTCTCCCTGTGTCTGCATGAGTCTCACCCCCACAACCCAAAGATGTGCAGGGTAGGTTGATTGGCCACGCTAAATTACCCCTTAATTTAAAAAAAGTTATCCATCGTGCTGCTGTGGTGCTCACTAGACATGGGAGCACTGTTATTGGAATCTATCGTAATGCTCTTATGCGTGCCTCATCAAATATGCAGCTCCACGATACACCAAGACAGATTTATTTTCCTTCTACCTTTCAGATTTCCCTCTAAGATTTCAAGAAGCTTTGTGAGCAAAGTTCATTCTTGGCTCTGTTCCAAACCGTCGGTTACCCCCCCCCCCCTCCCCAATTGTGCGAATAATGAAAACCCCCCGTTGACAATGACGGAACCAGAAGATCCTGCCGCCGGCCAATGGCAGGCCACCCCGGCCACTGGAAAACACACTGCGGAGGGGAGGGAGGCAGAACATTCTACCCAAGAAGTCTTTTATGGGCATATTCTAACGTCAGGATCATCCTGTATCCAGGTCTAGAAATAGATGGACACTTTGATAAAGTTATCAATTTTTAGGGCTATCCAACAAGACTGCTCTGGTGGACAGTCCACTTGGATGACCGTTAGCTTTCCATCACACTGAGAGTGTGAACCACTTGTTCCTTTGTTCTGTCTGAGAAATTGTGTTATGGAGCTCAAGGAACTTCATGCACCTGGCCTCTCTGCCAAGCTTTTCGGTTCCTTTCCTGAGACCTGACTGTTTTAGTTCAGGTTGTTTGCTGGAGCAGTGAGTCAGTCACTGTCTTATGTCATACCATCGTTGAATACTGAAGAGCCTCGTCCCACATTAGCAATTTTGGAATTTATGCAGATGGTGGTTGTCAAGGGCATTTGTTGGCTGCAAGGGTTGAACCCTGTTATCAGACTCTTCGGCCTGAAATTGGCTGAGGTCGTTTTTGCAAAATAGGCACATATCTGGATTATGGTCAGGAATCATGATCTTTATCCTCTTCTGGAGCAACAGTCGCTGGGAGAAATATTTATGTTCTTCTCTTCCATGGGAATGCGATGACTCTTATTCAGCATTTGAGTTCCATTACATGAGGAACGTTTAAGTGGCTCCATTTAAATAAAGGGACCACTATAATATCCTCAGAGTGGAGCACATTCCAGCAGGAGCCCTTATGTCTAGATGTGTGGCTTTCATTCTAGAGTTTCTGAGGCACTTGGATCAGTATTAGTGCTTAGAGTCTGTTCAGCACCCTGAATGCAAAAGTTAGATGCCAGAAGATCACCTTTTGCAGCATTGTTTGACACCTGCCAGCATCCAGAAGAAGCTGAAATGATTCCATAGGTGTTTGTTTGTGTATGGGTCTCTGTGTTTGTGGCAGAAGCACTTTGGGTCAGTAGATGAGCAGGAGCCAGTAATTAACCTCGGCCAAGGAGATGAAGGGTAGAGAATCACCCACACCATCCCCTTAACCCAGTAACCTCAATTAACCTTTTTTGGGGGCAATTTAGCATGGCCAATCCACCTAACCCTCACATTGTTGAACTGTGGGAGGAAACCGGAGCACCCGGAGGAAACCCACGCACCCACGGGGAGACTCCACGCAGAAAGTGACCCAAGCCGGGAATCGAACCTTGGACCCTGAAGCTGTGTAGCAACTGTGCTAACCACTATGCTACCATGCTGCCCACTGGAGTACTGTGTACAGTTTTGGTCTCCTTACTTGAGAAAGGATATACGGGCACCTGGGGGGGGGGGGGGGCGGGGGGGGGGGGGGAGGTGCAGAGGAGATTCACCAGGTTGATTCCGGAGTTGAGAGGATTGGTTTATGAGGAGAGACTGAGTTGTCTGGGACTATACTCATTGGAATTTAGAAGAATGAGGGGAAGAATGAGCCCACTGAGAAAGCAAAGCTATTTAGTGGCTCTCCATGCACAGTCTTTAGTACTGTGCAGGAGCTATACCTTCCATTTGTGATTATATTTCTGGGGGCTGTATTGAGTCTTCCGTCAGGAGTTGACAGTGTGGTCACAGCTATCATCTATGTTGTAATGGTGCCGCTGGAAATTCATTTATTTAAAAAAACAACTGCCGCTGAAAAGATCAAATATCATTGATGCATCATTCAATGCCATATATTTCATTTAAAAAGAGCCTGAAATGCAGTTAAATTAGAATTGAACACAACTAACTGTTCCTAATTCACAATTTTGAACATATCCAGAATCATGATGATTCTAGCTATCCCTCAACCTCCCCTCCCCTCGACCACACATATCAGCTAGCACTGCTAAACTGGAGTTAGTAAAGTAGAACATGCTCCTGCTTTCTCTGCCATGCCAGATGAGCCTGAGAGTAACCACGGGCGTCATTCTCCGACCCCCCGCCGGGTCGGAGAATGGCCGTTGGCCGCCGTGAATCCCGCCCCCGCCCCCGCCGAAGTCTCCGCTCCCGGAGATTGGGCGGGGGCGGGAATCCAGCCGCGCCGGTTGGCGGGACCCCCCGCTGGATTCTCCGGCCCGGATGGGCCGAAGTCCCGCCCAGGAATTGCCTGTCCCGCCGACGTAAATCAAACCTGGTATTTACCGGCGGGACCAGGCGGCGTGGGCGGGCTCCGGGGTCCTGGGGGGGGGCGCGGGGCGATCTGACCCCGGGGGGTGCCCCCACGGTGGCCTGGCCCGCGATCGGGGCCCACCGATCCGCGGGCGGGCCTGTGCCGTGGGGGCACTCTTTCCCTTCCGCCTCCGCTACGGCCTCCACCATGGCGGAGGCGGAAGAGACTCTCCCCACTGCGCATGCGCGGGAAACTTTCGGCGGCCGCTGACGCTCCCGCGCATGCGCGGGGAAACTGACAGCGGCCGCTGACGCTCCCGCGCATGCGCCGCATTTCCGCGCCAGCTGGCGGGGCAACAAACGCCATTTCCGCCAGCTGGCGGGGCGGAAATCCCTCCGGCGTCGGCCTAGCCCCTCAATGTTGGGGCTAGGCCGCCAAAGATGCGGAGACTTCCGCACCTTTTTGCCGGCGCGATGCCCGTCTGATTTGCGCCGGCTTTGGCGCCAGTCGGCGGGCATCCCGCCGTTGGGGGAGAATTTCGCCCCACATTCTTCACTGTCATCATGGCAAACCTGTTTATTGGGGGAGGAAGAATAGCCAGGGATAACCTTTGTCAGATCATGGTGCAAGTGGCACGGTGACTCATTTCAATACTATGATTCAAAAAGAGCTCCATCAAAATTATTTTAATGAAGACTGTACTTCTTTAAAGGTTTAGTATTTCCATTTGGTTTTACCATACATTCTTCTCATCATAAATGTTAATTTACTTGCTTTGCAAACAGTATGTCAGAATCCAAACCTAAACTGAGTTACTTTGTTACTTATATTTTGTGAGTTAACATTACAATCATGTTTTGGAACAAATCATTAAGACTTTATTCCCTTTAATCAATCCCCTCAAGCCACTCATCCTGCCCTAAGAAGAAGGAACTTGCAATTATGTAGCTCATTATAACACCTCCCAGAATGGTTTACACTGAAGTGCAATTGCTGTTATCTAGGTAGACACGTCAGTCAATTTTCACACAGCAACATCAAAATAACAAATTAGTGAATAACTAACTCAGCGAATTTTGGTTACACTCATTGAGGAATGAATATTGGGAAGGACATTAAGTGATTTTCTTGCCATTCATGGAATAATGGCGTGGCATTTTTTACATCCACAGACAAGAGTGTTGAGCCCTCAAAATTACAGATTGGGGACTTTGCCTTATATATTCGCAACTGTAGTGGTGTTAGTTAGTCCTTTAAATGCAGCACGGTAGCATAGTGGTTAGCACAATTGCTTCACAGCTCCAGGGTCCCAGGTAGAATTTCCAGTTTGGGTCACTGTCTGTGCATAATCTGCACTTTCTCCCCGTGTGTGCGTGGGTTTCCTCCAGGTGCTCCGGTTTCCTCCCACAGTCCAAAGATGTGCAGATTAGGTGGATTGGCCATGCTAAATTGCCCTTAGTGTCCAAAATTGCCCTTAGTGTTGGGTGGGATTTCTGGGTTATGGGGATAGGGTGGAGATGTGGGCTTGTGCAGGGTACTCTTTCCAAGAGCCGGTGCAGATCGATGGGCTGAATGGCCTACTTCTGCACTGTAAACTCTATGATTCTATGGTCTGCTGCTTATGGGGTGTGCCCATATTACTCAATAACTAACCATACAATAATGTAATCTAGGGGTGGAGCTGCATATTTGTGTCTTTTACCTGTGTGCTTCTTCAATTTTTACAAAGGTAGACAAGAGAAAATATTTGGTAAAAACAAGGCCAACAGCTTGCATTTCTAAAGTGCCTTTAAGTTCGAATGGCATCCCAAGGTATTTCGCACAAACGTGGTCAAGACAAAATGGATGCCATGTAAAGCAGGGTGACCAAAGGATGTATTTCACAATGAGTGAATGCGCAATGACTCATTCACCGAATGCAATTGACAAAAGGTGTCTGTACATTCGTTATACTTGCCCAGAGACACTTTATGGGCTTTTGCATTGTTCAGCCATCAATCAACAAAGTGCAGTGCCCTCTTCAGAGCATGAGAGACCTGTGTGAACCGGGCGCGCAGCTTTGTCTCCTCTTAACCAATCCAATTGAAGAATCATTAATGAGAACTGGAGAGTGTGAACCAGGAAATGCCATTTGGAATATTTAACTCAATGTTAAATAAAGTAATACGTAAAATAGAGGGAAACAAAGACTTGATTAAGAGAGATTAAAATAGAAAGGAATAAAAAGTAAAAGAATAATTATATTGTACTTCTTTAACGTCAACAGTAATTAAAATTTGAAGAAATTAAATTCCACATTGTTCAAGTTAATTTTCAGTACCAGAAAGGTTGTTTGGCAGTAATTAAGGTGCATCATGCTGTTAAAATAGTGCTGAAAGTGGGATGGACAAGTCCTTACATTTTCTGGTAAGTTTAGTGGGTATAGATCAGGTAGGTACAGCAACTTTACGCTATTCCAAGTGTTTCAATGTCTGTCTCTCATCGAGTTACCATCATTGTGCATTCTGGAAGAACAGGATACCGCAGCATCAACCCCCTGATCTACTCACTTAACTGTGCATGTGTGGTCACTGTAAGTTTCTCTCTGTAAACTTTCACCCACACCCAGCCCCACCAAAGAAAATACAGGGTTTCCAAATATAAATTCTGCTCCTTTTGCCCAGTGGTTTAGTGGTAAAAAGCACCAGCAAGAATCTATTACTAAGTCAAATAAAAGGAACAGTACAAGTTCAATATCAGGTGTGATGAATGTAAGAAATTATTATATACTCTGTTTTATATTTGTTACAGTAATGTTATTAAAACCTGGGTTAAGATGTATACAAACAGTATGTCTGCTAAAGCCGTGATGAAGCAGGCGTAAAAGTGGGGTAGTCATTGATTTTAACCATTTACTTGTTTACAGATAGATAGAACACTTTTTATTTTGGAGGACCCTAGGGTGTAGATAATTAGAAGTGATGATCATGGGACATCTTAATGGTAGGAGACTGAAGAATGCCTTATGGTGTAATTAAGGGGTGGAGCCAGGTCTGTCTGTAGTTTGCAGTTTGCCATAGGACAAGATAGATCTTCAGCTGGTTCCTGAAAGGTTCTCGCCAAGGTCTTTGCACAGAGTAAAGCAAGTAAACCTAATTGTTAACCTTGTTTATTTAGTAATTTATGTATTTATTTTTAAATTTAGAATAGCCAAATAATTTTTTCCAATTAAAGTGCAATTTAGTGTGGCCAATCTACCATTCCTGCACATCATTTTTGGGTTGTGGGGGAGAAACCCACGGAAACACGGGATGAATGTGAAAAGTCTACACGGACAGTGACCCTGAGCCGGGATCGAACCTGGGACCTCAGCGCCGTGAGGCTGCAATGCTAACCACTGTGCTGCTCTGTTAACCTTATTTATAAGTGGTCTTTGAACTATATTGGATTGCTTAATTGGGGGTGGCACAGTGGCACAGTGGTTAGCACTGCTGCCTCACAGCTCCAGGGTCTCAGGTTCAATTCTGGCCTCGGGTGACTATGTGGAGTTTACACTTTCTCCCCGTGTCTGTGTGGGTTTACTTTGGGTGCTTCGGTTTCCTCCAACTGTTCAAAGATGTGCAGGTTAGGTGGATTGGCCATGCCAAGTTGTCCCTTAGTGTCCAAAAGGTTAGGTGGTGTTACTGGTTATGGGGATAGAGTGGAGGCATAGGCTTAGGTTTCTCCAAGGGCTGGTGCAGACTCGATGGGCCGAATGGCATCCTTCTGTACTGTTAATTCTATGATGATTCTATGTAGTTGCAGGTGCATGGAGTAATTTAAAGTTTTTCCTTTTGGTAAATATTTTTTTTAACTGTTAACTGTAGAGATATTACTTTGTTACTAATGTAATTGTTTCTGTGTTTAAACTAAAGTTTGTTTTAACATAAAAGATACCTATTGATCAGTATTATCACTCCTGTAGCAAAGTATCCTTTCTTCAGTTTTACGAATTGCAAATTGTTGGGTTTTCGTCTGGGAATCTAATACAGGTCTTTGCTTATGTCAGCCTATGTTCAGGTTATAGAAACAGAACTAAAATTGGCCTCAAGCTTCTCTGCTAGGGAGACAGAAACTGAGCAAACACCCACACTAATGGTCATTATATGGTGAATCACTATGAAAGGTACAGCTATGGAGGTTCAGAGAAAGATAGGATTGGGCACAAGAGTGATGCTTTCCACAATGGAATGGCCACACAGCACCCACTATTTAGCCTTATATATAACGATGATTCACTGGGGCAAGGCTGAAAATATCTGAAGAGCACGGAAGGACAATGATGTGAAGGACTTGCTGAACCTAGCAAAAATACATCATTATCATATTACTGTTCCGTTTCCTGCTTGGCAGACAGCTAAATGGATGGACAGGCTGTCTGTCTCTGTTTTCTCAGGGATGGTCTCAGGGAATGAGGAGGGGGACGGTTTAGTGCTCGGGACCTGCGGTTGTGGGGGAGGGAGGGGAGGGGAGGAAAAGAAGAGAGAGATACCTCACAAAATCACAAGAGAGATGAGAAGTTCAGTGATTGGGTGCAGAGGGGGTGTTTTGGAGATCAGGGATTACAACAGGTGTGAGAGAGAGGTCGCAATCATCGAAGTGAACTCTGAAGGTTCCCTTGAGAGGCTACCTCTGGCCCACCAACGGTGCAGCAAAAAGCACAACGTCTTGGGGAGCTGACAGCTCCCGCCTCCCTATCATTAACAGGTTTTCTGATCGGTGGGAAACCCACACATCATCTGTAAAAAAAATTTAATTAAAGTTTCCAACTACACTGTGAGAATCTGACCAAGGTATATTAATGAGGTGTACCTCCTCTCCATCGTGGAGGACACCGACGGCATGCTACCTGCCACCAAATGTTGAGCAACATGTTAGCGCACAGCAGGTTGCAGTTGCATTCTCTATTTTTCTATTTTGAATCTTGCCCCCACTCTTTCCTGACCCGCTCCTACACGTCATGCATGGGGAGAAGGGGTTAATGTTAAGGTTTAGATGTTCGATAGAATTGAAGTTTGTTTCAGCTGTACAGAGAATGATATAGTGTGACAGACGTCAATGAAAACGTCTCCATTCCAGCTGGTTTAATGGTGCTTGCTGCACAGTACAAGTTCCTCCGTTCGTTTCTTATCTTTTCAGCATAATGACAGGATTTGCTGACTCCTTCCTTTAAAAAGATGGAGATCACAAAAGAAACACCTGGAAAAACACGGATGTGGCCTCTTTTTCTTATTGTCCTTCTGGCCAATCAACCTCTTTGAAAGTCAATGCCCCTCAGCCACAGGAATGCCAAACAATTCTTTTCAGGTACCTCCGTCTTCTCGTCTCTCTTTTCACACGCCAGGAAGTTCCTTTCACAAGGACTTTGCTTGTACATGTCTCCACCAAAACAATGCAATGCGCACAGTAAGTTTTTTTAAACATATGTAATGGAAAGATCAACACAATAAACATCAAAACAGCTAATTAGTCAAGAAATATAAAATACATTAATCATAATACTCCAATTTTTAAGGAACTACTTTCTACTTTAATAAACTTGCTGATTAAAAAAAAAAAGTAATCAACATTACAATTAATTTACTGAGGTAATGCTAAATATGACAGAAACTGGTTCAAAATAACCCAGCATGTTAAAGAGTTCATGTTTAAAAATTAAGGACAAATGAGAAATGCTGACAACATATTGAAACCTTATAATGCTTGTTTTCTAAAACTAGCTAATCCCAAAGGCTGAAAGCCTTATTCTCAAATCTCTGCTAATTATAATGTCTTAAAAATGTAAACCAGAAAAATACACACAACTTTCTGAACAATTCAGGGCCATAATGGAGGTCAAATCTTGACAATTTCTTTTGCCAGTTTTCCTTCCTGTTCCCTGCCCCGGTAACCAGTATACGTGCGTGAGTCTTTCTCACAAACATCGGCAGGGAATTAAATGGTTGGGAACATCATAGCCAAGCTAAACTGTCCTTACTCAATGTCTACATATGTGCAAGGATCCCAGGATAGCAATCAGGAATTGGAATGCTGATCACCTTTCCCATCGCTAACGCAGAAACATGGGAGATCAATTGCAGCATAACCTGACACACAGGGTAAATGTCAAACCTGGGACCCTCCTGGCTCCGCTGCCTCTTCAACCGTGTGAAAAACACAACTAGAAAGCGTAACGTACAAAAAAATGAGTCATCACGTTGCACCGAGGAAGGAGTTCTGTTTTTGGAATTTGATCTTTCATAATCAAAGAATTAGGGATACTATCTGAAAGTCGGTAATCTAACATTCTTCCTTATTTCTTCAAACTCCACAATAAATTATGTTAGTACAAAAGACAGATGCAGACATCTCCATGATTTAATAGTAAGGCTTTAGAGAAACTACACTAAATCACTCGTTCCTAATTGTTTTGAATTGTCAGGTTGACAATAACACTTCACAATAGATCACCCCATATATCAGCCTTGCAGATAGAAGAAACCTTTGCATGTTAGCTGACGCCATAGATGTAACCAGAATGACCAGCAGTTTTTCCCACTAAGGAACAAATTGAACTATCCTCCGCTACTTAGTCGACTGGGTGTTGTTTATCGGTGGGTTTACCTTTTGTTTTGCTATCAAATCAAACAGCTGCCTGGATCAACATAAGTCCCTAGTTCCAGTGATTGAGAACATGAAGGCTCCGTGAACATGAATAAAAATGATATTTTCTTGTGAAGAAAGAACCGTGCAGTGGCAGATAACATTTTGGTACCATTATTTCCTGAGATAAATAAACCTCAGATACAATCTTTGGCACAATTTCAGATATGGGCTTATGACGATCCTATCCACATGCCAAACTAAATAAAGAGGGCCTACCACCGAAGCATGAAGCTCACTAACACTGTGCATGTGAATAAGTGCGAGCAGAATCTTAGAAATTAATATTGCAAGAGGGTGCAGGTTCAAATTGAACGAGCATATGCTACGCAAAATAAAAGTCACATCCCAGATCATTTAGTTTTTAAATTATTTCATTTTCCAAGGTGCCATGAAGCTGAAAATAACCGAGCATTCACCAAGTGAATTTTATGACGAAAACTGGTGACAGGTTGCAACATTCTCCACTGGTTTCAACACTTCGAAAAGGTACACTGCTAAATAGTTTGTTGACGGTACAGAACTTGAGTATTGCTGAAAAAAGATAGTTTGTCAAAGCTTTTTGCCTTTTACTCATCAGGAGAATCACAAGAATACCATTGTCAGGAGGATCAACAACAACTTTATGCTGAATGAGAAACGAGTGCTGAGCAATACACATTACTAAACGCTGACACTGGAAGCTTGATAAATAGTGACGGCCACAAGGATTTCAGATTCCAAGGGATAGTATTCAAAATAGTTTCCACTAAACATTATTGGTATAAGTGGGTTAGGTTTCCAAATTGCAATAAGATATCTACAACTGACAGGACAAAAGCTTGACATGAGCCACCCAACCGGTCAAACAGAAGCTCTGGACCATACTGTGCCATACCTTACCCTTATTAAAGTAGTACAAATGCTGCCTCTTCCAATCTGAACAGGGCAAGCTTTGATGAATTTCAATAGGCTCAAGTAGTAAATGTCTCTCAGTTAATGGATCATTAATTAGATTGCTAAAGGTTTGGATGGTTAGGATGATCCAGGGCAACTACAAGAACTTGCATATGAATAGTGCCTATTGACATAGTGAAGTATAATGAGATAAAAATGAACAGAGAGCCAAAGAAGAGGATGTTATGATTTATTTTATTCATTCATACGGTGTGTGCATCACTGGCTGGGCCAGCAGTCATTGCTTATACCTAACTACCCATGAGAAAGTGGTGATGAGCCGTCTTCTTGAACCAAGTCCATGTGATGAAGATACTTCCACAGGTCTATTGAGGAGTAGAGGGGTTCAAAGATTTTGACTCTTGTCAGAAAAGGAATGCAGATACATTTCCAAGTTTGGACGGTGGGTGACTTGGGAGGGAACTTGCAAGTGGTGCTGTACCAATACCTTTGCCTTTGTCTATCTAGGTGTAGAAGTCCTGGGTTTGAGTGGTGTTGCCAAATAAAAAATTGGCAAGTTGCTGCAGCGTATCTAATAGATGGTAACTCCTGTGCTGGTGGTGGGAGTAGTAAATGTTTAAGGTGGTGGATGGGGTGCCAATCAATTGGGCTGTTTTGTCCTGGATGATGGTGAGCTTCTTCAGTGTTGTTGGAGCTGCACTCACCCAGGCAAGTGAAGAGTATTTCATCATATTCCTGACTTGTACCTTCTAGAAGGTAAGTAGGCTTTGAGTCAGCAGATGCATAAATTGCCTCAGAATACCCAGTCACTGATCTGCCATTGTAGCCACAGTATTTATGTGACAAGTTCAGTTAAGATTCTGGTCAATAGTGATCATCATGTTGATGCTGGAGGATTCAACAATGTTAATGCCTTTGAAGGTTAAGGGGAGGTGATTAAACCCTCCCTTACTTGAAATGGTTATTACCTGCCACTCATTTGCTGCAAATGTTACTTGCGCCTCGTCAGTTGAAGCCTGAATACAGTCCAGGTCTTATTACATTAGTGCACCGGCTGATTTATTATCTGAGTTGTAAATGGAACTGAATACTGTAAAATTATTTGCAAACATTCTCACTTCTGGCCTTATGCTTGAGAGAAGGTCATTGACAAAGCAGCTGAAGATGGTTGGGCCTAGGACACTGCTCTGAGGAACCCCTGCAGCGAGGTCCATGAGTTCAGATGATTGGTCTTCAACATTCACAATCAATTTTCTTTGTTCTAGTTATAAATGCTGCCTTGATATCCTCTCATCTCACCTCTGTGATTCTGTTTTATTGTCCACAATTTTGCCAAGGCAGTAATGAGGTCCAACACCTTTCATCACTTTGATGATGATTAAGCATCGGCTATTAGGGTAGTTAGTGGCTGGACTGGATTTTTCTCACTTTTACTGGACAGGGCATATGTGTGCAATTTTCCACTTTGTTGGAGAGATGCCAGTGCTGTAGCTGTACTGGACCAAGTGGGCTGGAGAGGTAGCTAGTTCTGGAGCACAGGTCTTCAGCACTACAGCTGAGATGTCAATAATAATCTTTATTAGTGTCACAAGTAGGCTTAAATTAACACTGCAATGACGGTACTGTGAAAATCCCCTAGTCGCCACACTCCGACGCCTGTTCGGGTACACTAAGGGAGAATTCAGAATGTCCGATTCACCTAACAAGCAAGTCTTTCCGGACTTGTGGGAGGAAACCAGAGCACCCGGAGAAAACCCACGCAGACAGAGGGAGAACGAGCAGACTCCGCACAGACAGTGACCCAAGTCGATAATCGAACCCGGGTCCCTGTGAAGCAACAGTGCTAACCACTGTGCTACCCTGCCGCCCTGTTGTTGGGTCAATAATCTTTGCTGTATCAAGTGTGATCGGCAATTTCTTGATATCACCTAGAACAAATCCACCCTCACCCCCCTCGACCCAACCACCATCATTGAGGATGAGAATGTTCATGGAGCCTACTTCATCATAATTTACTTAATTGTCTACCATCAAAAGCCAAATATGAACAAAGGCAAAGAGTTTGATATAGAGGAGCCTTTTAAAAAAGGAGGGTTGGTGGGAAGGGGGAAGGAGATGTCCACATTGCAAATGGGTGTGGCTTTATATAAGAGGCCAGAATTAGAGAAATATAGAATTTGGAGCAGGAGAGAGTGTTGTAGGACTAGTGAGTGTTGTAAAAATGAGTGGGCCAGGTCATAAAGGCATTTAAACTCAATGTTCAGAGTTTTAAATTTGAGGCAATGAGGAACCAGGAGTCAATGTAGGCCAGCAAAGAGAAGGTGGAGGATGGAAGACCAGCCAGAAGAGCATTTGAATCATAATGTCGGAAGGGGAAGGATCAGGATTTCAGTCACAGGTCAATCAGGTGAAATCTGAGAGAGTGGCTGTTGTGGAGAAAGGAATCTATGTTGGGGGTATGAAACTTGCTCCAGGGGTATGAAACTTGCTCCAGGAGTCCAAGATAATGGCTTCAGGCTCTCAATATTAACTTGACAAGATTGTGGCTCATTCAAGACTGGATGACAGGCAAGCATCTGACAACAGAGATGCAGTGGAGAGGTTGAGGCAGGTGGCGGAGAGGTAGAACCGGGTGTTGTCAGTATATAGTTGGAAGCTGATCCCATGTCTTGAGGTGATGTTGCTAAGGATCAGTAAGTAGATGAGATTTGTAGAGTTCCCTGATCAACTTTCACATACAAATTAACAGAACAGATAGAACAGTCAGGGTTTGGCTGATTAGAATGTTCCAGTGGCTCAATGGCAAATGCACCACAAGCAAAAGTCTTTTGCAGGGAAGACAGTAAAGCTGCATCACTGGATGTTCTTTCAATACATTGAATGAAGTACCGGGACATAAATTTGCTTTCCGCTAAGCTGAAGCTTATATCTTCACAGGCTGCTCAGTTTTTCTGTGACTTTCAACTTCATCGTCACTTTCTATTGAGCACATTCTCCACTGGACAGCCTATATTCTGGTGCTTGGTCCACTTCAGTTTGTGTTCCTCTCGGAACGTTTCAGTCTAAAGTAAGCTACCTTTGAACTGTTTCTGCTGGCACATTTGCTACATAAATGAGAGGTGTTATTGTTTCTAATTGCCGTTTATAAAGAATAGCATGTGACACCTTCAACTACAAGTCCACAAGAAAATTTGAACAGACTATTCTCACTAAATATATTTTGTTCTTTTGCCTTACTGACTCAAGTGTACTTGGGACAGATTTATGATAGGAAATTTAGGTACCAGGATTTTACATTTTCCTCTTCTTTTTCAAGGTTACAATGAAATGGATAACATCCCTCTGTTGCAGCCATTTCCTCTACTGGCAGCATAGCCGAGTACAATTTATTATTTTTTTTTAGAACACTAATGCATGTATGGCAAAGTTTATTAATGACATCTAAAAACTTTCAAAGAAATTGTTTCAACGTGAATCGAAGTGCTTGAATCATTTTCCAGCAGGCGGATGATGACAAAAAATCTGTTCATCAAGTAGCTGGACAGGTTGGCAGTGTGCAGCCTCCAGCACCAGGCAGTCACAAAGAAAACAGATGACAACAGTAACAGATGTTATATGTCTTACTGCATTTTGATTTAGTTGAAGCAGAGGTAAATTCAGGCTACAGGACTGTACTTGTTAGAACAAGTGTGCACATTTTTAGGGCAAATTCAATAATTCCACACTTGAAGCGAGCGTGGATTGGATTTAAGTACAGAGTTCGCAAAACCAGACTCTTTTCAAGTGTGCATTTACTGTAGAACATCTGAACTTACCCTGTTAATCTCTTCACTTTTATTCATCCGCAAAGCCTTTTAGACAGGTGTGAAATTTTCACTGATTCAGAAAATCTTAGAAGCCAATAAAACCAGCAATTTTAATGACAAACATAATTTTGTGACTAATCCTTTATATTTTTTTAATAGAGTCCTTCTATTTCCTTTGTATTTTATAAGGTTGAAACCAGCTGTTAACTGTCATCTAGTGGCCATGCTAGCCATGGATGCAATCTCATAATGGCCCAAAACAGGATTTGCGGCGGTGAGATTTCAGTTGGGGATCTTCCCCACCTGCCTCCGATGACGCAATCAGATTTGTACCCAGGAAGGGCGCTAGCCTGATTAGCATATTTTAAAACAAAATTGAATCTAATTATAGATCTTAATCCCACTATTTCCACCGTCTCTGCATTGTCCCACCCAGCCAGCGTGACACCACGCCGGTGTGAAACGCAAAAAACAGTTGTGCTGTCAACACCAACGGGCATGCAGGTAAGTATAGACCCCAAGTGGTGATAAATATGATTTAGTGCCAACCTGGCAGTGCCACTCTGCAGCCCTATTGGGGGGGGGGGGGTTATCGCTAAGTTTGGTGGTGGGGGGGCTGGCACACACCCTGATGCCTGTGAGGGGCAATGCCTGTTCGGGGAATGCCCCGATACATGCGTGTGTGTGTGGGGTGGGGGGGATTGTGCCCAAATATTTGCGCGTGGTGGGTGTTCGGGGCGTCCATATCTCTATGGAGCTGGCCTGGACAGCTCTATCAGGCCCCGCCCCACCAGAGTAACAGCGCAAACCATGCCCCAGATTTTCTTTGCTTTGATTGCCAGAAAGTCTGGAGTGAAAACTCTGCAGTGCATCTGGACAGATACACTCTGGTTTTCAGTCCGACCTGACACTGCTAGATTTTTGGAGAATTCCGCCTGTACTTTGTCTTTCAATGAAGGTCCTGCAGCTTTGTTGATTTTTGCTTACCATTATCACCAGAAATATAGCAACAAAATAAAAAAAGCAAAACATCTAGGACTCGGTTTTCAGGCTCCACCCATGTCATGAATGGGGCCCAGAAATACTGGTGCTAGCTGACAGCCTGGTTTCCCGACTCTATTTCCGGAACCACCCATTTTTGTCGGGCTGAGTTCAGGATCCTCACGACTACCTGTCCTATAAACTAGGCAGCTAATTAGGCTCATTAAGATAAAGGAGGTTGATTGGGATTTTCCAGTTGGCTTGCAGTGTTCCCAGGACAGGGAGCAGTTTGTGTGCCCGGATGTGGGCACTAAGCAACAGACTGGGGGACCAGCCCTCCCTGCCTGCCATGGTGTGGCTAAAGCCAAAGGCTGACCTGTACAGGGACTAACCACCTTCTCTCTGCCAACAGTTGTGGCCTGGCTACTCTTTCTGTTATAAATGGGGTTTTTTAAGTTGGAGAGGTGATTAGTGGAGGGGGGGGTGGGGATCACCTTCATGTTCAGGCAGCTGTTTAGTTACCCTTTACTACAGTTTGCTACTCCTCTCAAGTTGGAAGGTCTATGATTGGCCCTCCTGCATCTGGAGCCCACCCACCACTTTACTTGGACAGGGAACCTGCCTCCAGGTTAATAAAGGTGCGTCCGTGCCACATCCCAGAAAGTGACTGTTTTCCCCTGGAAGCAGGTTCGGGCCCGGGAACAGTCCATGGCTGTTTCCTGCCGCCAAAGCAAAAATTCAGCCCCTAGTGTTTGCAACCATAAAATAACATTGAATTCAGACCAACAAGTTTGAAGTTACACTAAAGCTGGTGTGAAGCACTTCCTCAATAAGGGCCTCACAATGTAAATCAGTTTGGCAATTAAAGGCTGAGTTAAGACGAAGCTCTTGGATTAAGACAAAGCCAGGCCCTTTTACATCCACACAAAGTAAATAGCAAATTGGCTGACAAGAAGTTTAATTTTGATGCAAGATCATCCTTTGCTTCAAATCCTGGGAGTATTTGAGACTTTATTTTAGTGCATGAGATGATCACAAAAGGTCTGAGACAGGTTACTTGATACATTGCATCCGACAATTCCTTTTCTCTGAGTGACAACAAAATGGAAAGCAAAGACGCACTGGGACATTCAGGCGCCTGCAACACTGTACAAAGGGGAAAACCTCAAAAGTGTAATTGGTATCCTGGTTTTATTTTCAATCTCTTTGCTATCTATCATCATCATGATTCATGCAGATGTTACAATAAAAACAAATACATTGGAAGCTGCAGGTGAAATTCAATATTGAAAGAACAGAAGCATTAATGGTCCATTTTTCCTATATTATCCTAAATGGCCAATCTTTTATCAGCAACTCCACTGTACATAGTGCACAGTATAAATCAGAGCATCCTGCCAACAGGTTATTCATTATGAACGAAGAGCATATACATCACTCTAATTTAGCTTCTGGGAAAGTAGGGAGGGAAAGAAATGAAGTGTTTTCCTTATGCCTTCTGGTCAGAGTTGTTCCATGGCCAAAATATAGAGTTGACTGAGTGCCAGTGTCTACAATAAACAGCCTAATCATAGGTAATTCTTATAGAAAACAAAATCCCCAAATTAATCAACCAACAAAAGATATTCAATATACTAACGAGGCAAGGGTCTTTTCGGGGAAGGTCACCACCATGAGGATGTTTCTTACAAAAATAGTTATAATGAATTAGGGTTAAATTTACCACATGATTTATTTTTTAAAAATATTGCTTGTTTGTTTAAATGTTGATTATCAATTAAATAATCAAATTATTGACTGATAAATAGGGGAAGGATTTGGCCAGGGGGAATTGTAGAATCGAATATTAGTATCAGTGGGCACAGCTATTTGACTGAGATACTTCTGCAATAATGTTTCTGTCAGCTACTTGTTACTTCAGCACTCTTCAGGCACAGTGGGCATGATCTGACGGCCGCACCGTGGGCAACCGGGGGCACGACGCAGTTGGTAAATCTCGCAAGAGGCGTCCTGTTAGATTTACCCAGCTCGCCATACCTCACAAAATCTGACGGGATCTCAAGTAAGCATTACTTTAATATGCACTCGCCGAAGTTGGCCAATGTGCGGGATCTAATCCCCGCACCTCAGAGACCCTGAGCCAGCGCTGGTTAGTACAGATCTCCACAAAGGCTTACCGGCACTTCGGGGGTCTCCCAGGTGATCGGGGGCCTTGTGTGCTTGGGCTCTGTGCTCAACAGGAGACTGTTTTATTTCCATTAAATCACGCCCAGCAACTCATTTTATCCAACTCTCATAGAGTCATTGGGTCATACAGTCCAGAAGAGGCCTTTCGACCCATCGAGAGTTTGCACCGACAAAACTATATTAAGAGGTGGGTTTGGTACCGACATTTTGGGTGCGACCCACACCGGTATTCACCCAGATGTAGACATTATTTGGGCCTTGGGGAATTTCTCCCTGGTTTAGCCCACACTTAGAAATTTTTTAGCATTGGGGAGCTGAACTTCCCGGCGAGGCCAGCTCTTCAGAGATCGGGCCGCCATTTTGAAAAGCTGCCCCGATCTCTAAGTGAGCTTGATGGTCCCCACACCCTCCACCCATGGGCAATGTCACTCCCACACACATGGGCATTACCCCACACCCCCTCAGGCCACTTGTGGAGCCAGAGGCTTGGCTTTGACTGCACTCCCTTGAGGAACCAGAGCCCTCATCAGCTTCCAAAATGGAAAAATGATTTGAGAGCAGGAACCCAGGGGACTCCTGCACTACTTGCCTGTTTCTCTTGGACTGCCTGGTGGTCAACCTTCTTTTCTCCAGTCCCTTGAGGTGCGATGTGACCACCTTTCTAAACGTGCCATCCACGCAGCTTTCAACTTGCGGATGCACCATATTGTCTCCAGCCGCCACTCGAGCTCCGAAACACGGAGCTCAAGTTTCTGCAGTTGGGAGCACTTCCTGCATATATGGTCATCTAGGATGCGGGTATGGTCCATGACCTCCCACATATGACAGGTCACACATTCCACTCAGCTAATCTCACCTTCCATGTCTTAAACGCAATCTTACTTGCTAACTTTTCAAATTGCTTAGTCCTAAAAGTTACTCGTCTCACCTTAACTTAGTATCCTTTTCTAATTATACTTCAGTCTACTTATCCTTGTATTACCTTTAATAATTACTTATCACTTTACTTCATTATGCTGGCTCTAACTTTTATTTATCCCCGATGCTTCCCAGTTACTTTTTTTCAACTAGAACTGACTGCACGACACCCTTCCCAGTGATATCATCAACATCTGCTGGCTAAACAAATAAATTCAAAATACTATCATAGATGACTTAGAAAAAAAATCTAAAAAGGATAAATACATCAATCATAATTCCATGAAAGGATGTGAGGTCCTTAAGATGAAACCCTCAACTGTTAAAGCTTATGAATCCATACCCTCAATCTATTATGTCAAATTGATGTTGTACCACCATGCTAGATTTGCTGTCATTTAGCCATATCCCCAGCTTCATGTTTTCTACACATGGCACCATTATTGAAATGGCACACAAAGAGAGGAATACCTCAATTTGGATTAGGAAATTCAATAATCAAAATTCTAAACACTGAATTTATAAAAAAATAAATTTAGAGTACCCAATTCATTTTTTCCAATTAAGGGGCAATTTAGCATGGCCCAACCACCTACCCTGCACATCTTTGGGTTGTGGGTGCAAAACCCACGCAAACAAGGAGAGAATGTGCAAACTCCACACGGACAGTGACCCAGAGCCGGGATCGAACCTAGGACCTCAGCGCCGTGAGGCAGCAGTGCTAACCACTGCACCGCCATGTGCTGCCCTAGAATTGAAATAAGAATGCAGTCAGTTGCTTTAACACAAGAGGTTGAGGTTTTATTTTAATAGCAACGTGTGCAAATTGGGTCATCCCATTTTCGGAACTATTTTGGGAAGAAGTGGAGTGTAGATTCACTGAGAGAATACCAGTGAGGAGAGAGTTTAAAAGAAAAGTTAGGATTGTATTCTCTAGGGTGAAGAATGTGAAGGAAGACCTATTACCAATATTCAAAATTATGAAACGGTTTAAGAAAGTGAATAGTAAAAGATGATTGAATGAACAACAAGAGGGCATGAAATTAGGAATTGCGCAAGAGGCAAAAAAGGGGCAGCAAAGGGTTATTGAACACAGAATGCATTATCACACGTGGCTACTGAAGCCAAATCCATCATAGCTTTAAACAGGGCACTCTCTAAATGCTTAAAGAAAATATTAGCAGGATAATAGGATAAGAGCTCCAACATGGTGTTAACATGATTTATTTTATAACCATGTACCAAATGGCTTCCTTCTGAAAGTTTTATTATTCTATGGTGTGAAGTGTACACACACACACACATACTTTCACACAACATTGTGAGAAGGGAATCACAGTTGGTGGTTTGTCAGAGACCCGGGGCGGGATTCTCCGACCCCCCGCCGGGTCGGAGAATCGCCGGGTGCTGGCGTGAATCCTGCCCCCGCCGTGTCCCGAAGTCCCCACCACCAGAGATTCGGCGGGGGTGGGAATCGCACCGCGCCGGTCGGCGGGGGCGGGAATCGCGCCGCGCCTGTCAGCGGGCCCACCCCCGCCGATTCTCCGGCCTGCGATGGGCCGAAGTCCCGCTGCTGGAATGCCTGTCCCGCCAGCGTGGATTAAATCACCTTTTGAACGGTGGGACAAGGCGGCGCGGGCAGGCTCTGGGGTCCTGGGTGGGGGCGCGGGGAGGTCTGGCCCGGGGGGGTACCCCCACGGTGGCCTGGCTCGCGATCGGGGCCCACCGATCCGTGGGCGGGCCTGTGCCGTGGGGGCTCTCTTTTTCTTCCGCCTTTGCCATGGTCTTCACTATGGCGGAGACGGAAGAGACCCCCTCCCCTGCGCATGTGCGGGGATGACGTCGGCAGCCGCTGACGCTCCCGCGCATGCGTGGACTTGCGTCGCGCGGCGAAGACGTTTCAGCCCCGGCTGGCGTGGCGCCAAAGGCCTTTCCCGTCAGCCGGTGGAGCGGAAACCGCTCCGGCATGGGCCCTAGCCCCTCAAGGTGAGGGTTTGGCCCCTAAATGTGCGGAGACTTCCGCACCTTTGGGGCGGCCCGACACCGGAGTGGTTCCCGCCACTCCATCACGCCGGGACCCCCCACCCCGCCGGGTAGGGGAGAATCCCGCCCCCGATTTGGAACTCAAATCAGATCTTACAATATTTTCATAAACTTCAAGTTTGAAACAGATGCAAGCAAAGAAACAATACAGATTTACACCTAAGCAGGGCCATCATTTGTTGATTACAGGTCCAATTGCTAAGATATATCATATCACATTTTAGTCACTGTGGCCGGCATTCTCCGTTGCAAGTCCGCCCCGCTACCGCTGATAGTGAGGACGGAGAATTTGGCGCCCAGCCGAATCTCCCATTCACTGCAGCAGGACCAGAGAATCCCGCTACAGTGAACGGATGGAGAATCCTATCCTGTATGTTCATTGGATAGAGCTAATAACAGAATGGACGGACATGCTGTCTATGGAAGAAATATATCTGATGTACCAAATGGCCTTTTCTAGTTTCTGCTTTCTTATACTTTGCTGCTATAAGATGGAATTGCCCAAGAATGCAGAACACCTGGCACACAACATGAGATTCCTTGAATGTCACCTTGATTTACACCTTTCCTAAATGCTATTAGGTAGTGCACTCTGAACAAGTCAGGAAGTTAAAGACAACCTGCTCCATGAGATGTTCTAAACAAATTTTATGCCCTTTCTAAGTACAAAGTTGATATAAACTAAATGCTTCCAAATCAAAATTGAGTATTAAAATTGCTTTTTATTACCTCCTTGTCCATGCTACCGTACAGCCTCCTTCACCAAGAGGAAGGCTAATCAGGGATGCATGCTTCCTAGTGGCAGCTCCACTCCTCTGATCCCCCAAATAAAAACATAGATGTGTCACCTAATTGGCACTTTGGAAGTGAGTAAACAGAAATAATTTTACAAATATTGTTCCATAATCTTGAACATTGTGCTGAGACTTCTAGACATGATATACTGCTGGGAAGTTGCCCCTGTCTGATCCAAGGGGTCGATATTTTGCTCCATTAATAAAACTGACACAGACAGCAGCAATGTTTTTCCATGTCAGTTTACTGTTACTAGCTATTTTCTCTGGGCAATGGTCTGACTCACCTTTCTCCACTGCTTAGGTGTACATCTGTATTGAGTACATCAACAATCTTCCGCCCATATTCCTTTCACATAATGTAATCGTGCATGCACATTTTAGAACAATGAGAATAAGAATCAAGTTAGTTACTGTTGCAGTTCTCAACCAACTTGTTATTTGGGATAAATATTGGACAACCAGTAATGTTCTCGGAAAACAGATATTAAGTTATAGCCTTGATGTCATTCCCTGCAATATATCCACTAGGCACTAAATATTATTTACATTTATTGTAGGTAGCAATTATTATTGCTGTTTCCTTGATGCCTTATTGGGAAACACATATCAGAAAGATCTCATGTTTCATTCCCTGGCCTGTACTGAATTAACTGATCACAGTCAGAGTAACGATCGAGGCACAAAAATTGGCTTCAATCCACCGATGAGAGAAAATAAGACAGGGTTCACAATGAAAACCAGTGTCTCCTGCTGAACACTGCAACCATGTGGACTTTCAGCAGAAACAGAACCAGGCTCGGGGGGGGATGCCTTCTACAGTTGAATAACCTGTCAACACTCACATTAATAGGTGTGATGTCAGAGAGCTGCCAATTCCTGTAGAACAGTATCTCAAAATGAGTCATCACCTTCAGAAAAATAAGGCGCAGGAAATAAATGATTATTTCTGTTTTTTTATGCTTCTGAAGAATTCCAGTGTTTCAACTGCAATATGCTCACTCCCTGTTGAAAGTTGATCTCGTCATTTTGTAGAACCGACTGACCTCCACATCTAAATTCCTGGTAAGGTCCCCGCTGGCAGCACAAACTTGTAAAATCTACTCTAATATATAAAACAAAATCATGCAACAGCAGTCGAGGCGTACTCAAAAGCATCTGCTAAACACGCATTTCACATTTGTGGAAGATTAGAAACTACCGAATGCTCTAGTCTGCGTCTGAAGAATTGGCTCCAGTGTATTGACAGGAAGCTCTTGATACCATTTACATTATGCACAAAAATAACAATGGAAAACGATCAGGCATGGCGGGCACTCTTGGAAATAGATATGCAGCATGTTATTTTCCTATACACTGTGATAAATGGTTATTCACCTCAATCATACGCACTGTAAAATAAATTATGCTCTCTGCATCTTACATTATATACATCTGTTATAAAAGACAATGCAATTATAACTGAAGTTGCCATCTTCTCGTGATAAATGCACTCAATTTATAGCATGTCCTATGATATGCATATTACATACAAACCCCAATGATTTATGTCTTTCTTTAAATAAGTCTTGAGAGAAAGAAAATCCTACCAATGCTAAATATATCCTTTCAAACCAGCATCGGACTTTGGCATCTTTACAGTTCGATGCAGGTACAGGGAAGCTGTCCTTATCAAAGTGACTTTGTGTTATAACAAACTGGATCACACCCGGATGTTGATGTAAACCTATTCCCTGAACCACATTGATATGAGGATTATCAAGGCATCACATCAGTTCTGCACTGCCTGCATAGAAATCCATACCCATAAAACATGATGGTGCTTTCGCAAAGCCAAAACGAGATTTATGTGCTGAGGAGAGGAATTGTGCTGCAGCAGCAAGATTAAATCATCTCATATTTATTGTTCTGAATAAATGAAGTCGTCACGGAACCATTTGCAGTAATGTTTTTCCAAAGTTTACCTGATCTTCACATAGAAGATTGTCCATTTTGTCATCTAAAAGGGAATTTGAATTTAAAATTCGAAAGCTTGGCTTTAGCATGCAAGTTTCTAACCTGTACAGCCAACAACCAAAGCTCCCTGTTTGATGAATTTCAGAATTACTGCTGTGAATGCCTCAGCGCAGTCATTTTCAAACTTCGGGTCACAACCCACGTGTGGGTCACAGGCAGGTGTCGAGATGGTCTGTGGGGCCATGCATCGCAGTGTTCCCGATCGCGAGATGTGGTGCCCAACAGCCGCAAACGGCTTTTAAAAATGCCGGCTGCGACCAGCTTTCAGAATGCTGCTTGCCCCGTGCTTGCGGGCCGCACCCCTCTGCAGGCCCGGATCCCAGAAGGGCAGACTGTCTCCTCCTGATGAGAGCGTGCTGCCTCATGATCAGATTTTTTTTTTAAATCGATGGAATCTTCCTTCCCGGAGTGGTGGCAGAGAGCAGGTTACGCAGCGCCCCATACACTGATGTCACGTACCCTGGCTAAAGAGAAATTCCTCCATTTTGTTAGCAGCAAGCAAGCACCAGGACTGAAGAATTTAAAATGGATCATTTCATAATAAGGAAGAGAGGGCCAGAGGCACAACCAGGCCAGGATCTCACAACTAAATCTGCTGGAGAGAGTTTCTCAGAAGAGTCCGTGGCAGGACAAAGCAGTGCTAGTGTGAGCTCCAGGGTCTCTGGTGCACAGCCCATTAAGAAACTGAAATCAGGAAAAAAGCAGTATAAAGATGATTTTGTAAGGTATGGCGACCAGCATGGGTTGCAAAGGTCAGCTGGCGTGGGTCGCGAAGGCCGGCCGGCTTGGCTCCTGAAGGATGGCCAGTTGGTAAAAATGGGTCCCAGGCAAAAAAAGTTTGAAAAACACTCCCTTAGTGTAGGCCAGATGAGTCATAATGCAAGTTAACAATTTTAGGTTGCACTTGTCTTTTGGGACTAACAAAAATCCTTCCCACTCAGTTAAGTTTAAACTAGCTTTGACAAAGAGTCATCCAGACTTGCAACATTAGCTCCCTTCTCTCTCCACAGATGCATTCAGACCTCCTGAGATTGTCCCGTATTTGCTGTTTAAGTTTAAACTAAACTGTTCTGTGTAAACCACCCAAATAAACCAAGATACAATTTCCATTTGAAAAAGTCTCAACAATGATATTAGAAAAATGAAAATAACGGAAAGTAATACAGACTTTTTAGTGGTAACAGAATTTGAGAATCAAGTATATAGCTCTGACTAGAAATCATTATACTGAACTTAACACCTGGAAAGCTGAACCTGACATTCTAAAAAAACTTCCAGACTTTGTGGAATTAAAATGAGTTTTGCTTTGCTCTGTACAACAATAAGACAAGCTCATTCCCTACCAGATCCTACGCACTATTGGTCTCACGTTTACAAATAAACAGAGTAATTCTTTAAAATAATCAAATAGGCCAGATTCCTATTACAAGTAATTTACTCATCCATAGACTTATTTAAATAATGTGGAGTACATTAGGCTCAAACCAGCCCACGGTGAGTTCTGTTGCTGCCTGCCTTAATGTAACAAAGTTTCTTGACTGGGATCAAGTGCACTGCTCTCTATATCACAAGCTGGGAGGTGATGGTGGTTACGCTACGAAACTAATAATCCAGGAACGTGTTCAAATCCCATCCCGGCAGCTGTGAATTTGAATTCAGTTAAGTGAATAAACCTGTCCCGGGAGGGGGGGGGGGGGGTTCATGGGGAAGGCTATGAACAGTAATGGTATCCATACAGACATAACTGATCTTTCAGGGAAGGAACCTTCCATCCATATATGGTCTAATGTATAGATGACTCCAGATCTACAGCATTGTTCTTGCCTCTTAAGTGGTCTTTGAAATGGCTGAGCAAGCTATCAGTTGTATCAAACCGCTGCACAGGGAAGAATAAAACCAGATGGGCCACCCAGCACTGACTGATGTGGATTTGGACACAAAAATGAAAATCGAGCCCAATTGGCCCTGGAAAATGTCCTTTTCACTAACATCTTGTCTCAAATTTGTGCAAGCTGTCTCACAGACTAGTTATACAACAGAATCATATCAGCCTCCAAACCCCTCCATCGCCAGCCGTGGCTAGGTTTGTCTCCACTAACAGGTCAGACTCACCAGAGGTGGCATCAAAGTTAGGGGGAAGTAGCCCTGGGATGTCTCAACATTTGACTCTGGTCCCTACAAAGTCTCATGGCATCAGGTCAAACATGGGAAGGAAGCCTCCTGCTAAGTACCACCTACAAGTGCTGTGGGAAATCAGCAGCAACCAAAAACTATAACTTCATGGCCCAGCAAGCCTGTCACTCCTTCAGTACCATCAGCCAGGGTTCAATGAGCAGCACAGGAGAGCAATTGCCAGGAGCATACATTACTTAAAATTGAGCACCAGCCTGATGAAGCTACAACACAGGAGTATACGCATGTTGTAGACAAAGCTCGGCAATCCCACAACAAACTGCTCAGTTCTACAGTGCTGCCACATCCAGTTGTGAAGGGTGGTGGACTATTGAACAACTAACTTAAGCAGAGGCTTCAAGAACATCCCCATTCTCAATGATAGCAAGTGCAAAAGACAACCTGTGAGCCAGACATGCCAACTATATAATGTATATTTATGATCTCTTGTGGCCTGATATCAAAACGCAGTTGAACGCACTGGATAGAACAGGGGATATGGGCCCAAACATCATCTCAGCTGCAATATTTAAGAGTGGCGCTCTGATACAGTGATTCTCAAACTGGGGTCCACTGACTCTTGGGAACTTTCCGGGGCTCTATAAAATAATCTAAGGGGAGGGGGGAAAAGAGAGCAAAACATGGAAAGAAAAGGGGTAAGGAAGAACAAAAAGGCCAGCCGCCCATTTGCTTTGTATAAACTAATGGTCAATTAGTGTCTGATATTTACTTGCAGCGTGAGGAGAGATGGGAGGCCAGCTACTGCTAAGAGACTTAGGTCCATTCAAGTTGGGCACATGCAGTGAACAAGGGTCATTATAATGCTGCCCAGCCTTCTGAACACTTTTAATATCTTCTACTTATATTAAACTCTTGTGGTTTTGATTCTTGTACTGGTGGAAAAGCTATCAGTTAGGCTTACTTAACTCTTCCACCATCTCCTCGCAATAATGTAAATTCCTTCCTTGCCATGATTAAAAACTCTTACAAAACCAGGTTAAAGTCCAACAGGTTTGTTTCGATGTCACTAGCTTTCGGAGCGCTGCTCCTTCCTCAGGTGAATGAAGAGGTATGTTCCAGAAACATACATATAGACAAATTCAAAGATGCCAGACAATGCTTGGAATGCGAGCATTAGCAGGTGATTATCTTGTCTGCTTTCGTGCATCTTTGTAGAAACTTAATGTCAGTGTCTATATGCGCGATCTTCCTGGAGATCCTCTCCACTTTGAGCCGGCAGTTTGCGGTGTCGATGATAGCCATGATGTGGAGATGCCGGCGTTGGACTGGGGTGAGCACAGTACCTCTTCATTCACCTGAGGAAGGAGCAGCGCTCCGAAAGCTAGTGACATCGAAACAAACCTGTTGGACTTTAACCTGGTGTTGTAAGACTTCTTACTGTGCTCACCTTAATGTATAAGCTTAGACGGAGAACATCAGCATATAAAATTCAACAATAAGGTACAACACAGCGAAGTCTTAATCCACTCATCATTTGCACACACATACTTTCCCATACGCAGCAGTAGTGACAATCCTGGACAGGGATTTTGCAGTAATGTTGTGAAACATTTTGCGCTCTTGTACCTCTAGATTGTCACCCCCATGCGTAGACTGTCATCTCAGGTATGTGGCCAGTTAAAGTGTAAATGTTGCAACAGAGTTTGTATGAGCCTGAATTTGTAGAATATTGAATCTGCAATCAAAAGCTTAGTGCAAACAGGGAATTATGTTACACTGAACACCTCCTGAATGGAGTGCAAGTCACACTGAAGGAGAGACAGGAAGCTGACCTGAGTCAAGGTTCTGACATCAGGCCATTTTGACAAAACAAATGGACACCCAAACTAGTATCTGAACACCTTGGGCACACAGAACTGAGAATGCAACATTATCAGAGAGTGTGTGTGTGTGTGTGTGTGTGTGTGGGATAGCAGAAGCTTATAGCCAAGTTCCGCACACATGAGTGCGGCCTCAACCGGGACCTGGGATTCATGTCGCATTACATTCATCCCCCACCATCTGGCCTGCAAAATCCTACCAACTGTCCTGGCTTGACACAATTCACACCTCTTTAACCTGGGGTTACCCCATCTCTGGATCTGTAAAGATTTAATCACCTGCTAATGCTCGCATTCCAAGCACTGTCTGGCATCTTTGAATCTGTCTATATATATGTTTCTGGAACATACCTCTTCATTCACCTGAGGAAGGAGCAGCGCTCCGAAAGCTAGTGACATCGAAACAAACCTGTTGGACTTTAACCTGGTGTTGTAAGACTTCTTACTGTGCTCACCTCAGTCCAACGCCGGCATCTCCACATCATGGCATTTTCATTGACAACTGTCCTGACGATGTGCTATGTGGAATTAATTTGATAGCTCACCGATTGATTTCACAGACTAAAAGGGGACATTTCACTGGAATGCAAAGAGATTAACTTGAAATCGCAGCTAATTTGCCTCTGTATGGCCATATTCCATTCATGGAGATGTAGAGTCAACGGAGGCCCCATTAGAGGCAAGGACGTTCCTGGAGGTGTGAAAAAGCTTCCTTCCACAAAGTGAAAGAATGAAGCATTCAGGAATTTACTGCTGGAACATTAAAAATTAATCACATTGGCTATCACAATGGCCAGGAGGTGTTGTGCAAGACATGGTGCTGCATATTACGTCAGAGGGAGGCCGTAGACAAGAACCACCCCCCACAACCACCCCCCCCCCGCCCCCCCCCCCCCGTCCCCCACACACACACCCAAGAAGGAAAGTTGGTAGGGAGTCGACTCGTTCCATGCCAGCCTATCCTACAGCCACAACACACTTCGGCGGCTAAATTGTTTGGATAGTGGGACTTTCATCCCCTCACTGGCAAGGAAATCCCACCCTCAGGAGCTGACAGCCAACAAGACTGGGCGTGTGCACTGGGGAGGGGACCAACACCCGATCCAGGTAATGTTACATGCAGGGGTCTGGGGTACAAGGTCTGGGGCCGGGTTCATGGGCAGGGCATGTCGAGAAGTGCGATGGTGGGATTGGAGGGTCCCGGGTGGAAGACACCGCTTGTTCTCAGTCTCACACCATCTTCAATTTCTGACAGATATTGGACGGGATGGACGATATCTTGGGCCCCGCAGAACGTGCCCTCGTGATGCTGCTGGCAGGTGGCCCGACGTCAAGAGGAGATAGCGGCAGAAGCGTCGAGAGAGGCTCGAGGCAGCTGTACATGTACAGTGCCCAGACCCGCAATCTGAAGACCCGGCCGCCCATCAGGCGAGGGAGGGACCCAGAGGGTGCGGCCGGCGACAGCCCAAGGTGTACAGGCGTCGCTGGTCTTGCAAACAGATGACGGACTGCTCTGTCCTGCCCTGGACTCGCCAGCAGATTCAGTTTGTTTATTTTGCCGAGATGGTTACTGTTGACTACTGAAGGAGGGGTTGGGGTGGGGGGGGGGGGGGGGGGGGGAGAGTGGGGGGGTTGAATATATTGGGTGTGTTTATTATTGTTGTAAAATGTAAAAAGTTGAAAATTTGGAATAAAAATACTTTTAAAAATTCTGCCTATTTGGGTCTTTGGCCGCCTCTTTCTTGTAACAAAAAGATTCATCATCAAAGTCCTCTCGTCTTGCTCACTAACTGCTAGAAAATGGAAGAAGCTCTCCTCCATGATTTGCACGAAAAGCACGTTCATATAGGGGGCAGCATGCTCTGTTATGCCGGTCAATGGGGTTTCCCATTGTGGGGCAGCCCCCACACCGTCGGGAAACCCACATGCTGCCAGCAAAACGGAGTATCCCACAGGCAGAGAATCCCGCCCAGCTTGTTTGCAGGGCATGTGACCTGCTCACTGCTGCCGCTTATAGCTGGAAGACTCCACACCGCGTCATTTTGTTCTCATTAAAAAGGTGACTGTGGCCACAATTCTCAATACAAATACAGTAGTGGCTATTGGACACTTCTCCCACGATCCTGGGACCACCGTGGCAACACCGCAACCGATCGCTCTGTGACCCTCCCGACACCCACCTGCAATCTACCCGCGGGTCGCGAGCCACACTTTTAAAATATATATTTTTAATGAACTTTTAACATTTTATATCAAAAATTCACAAAGCAAAACAAAACACATGCACCAACAAAAGAAAAAATTCCAACTGCTAACTGTAACAATACCTCCCCCTAATGAAAATACAACCCAAATAACCCTGCCCTGCTAACAGTGACCAATTCCTTAAAGTGCAATATGAACGGTCGCCATCTATGATAGAATCCATCAATCGACCCCCACACAGTGAACTTGACCTTCTTGAGATACAGAAACTCCATCAAGTTACCGAGCCATGCTGAGGCACTAGGTGGCATCGCCTCCTACAACTCAGCAAAGTCCGCCACCGAGCAATCAACGAGGCATATGCCAGGGCATCCACCCCCGAACCTGTCCTTAATTCCGGCTGGTCCAGCATCCCAAATATAGCTGCTAATGGACAGGGCTCTAAATCAACACCGATATGGTGCTGAAAGTTGACTGCCAAAACCCACCAATTCGGGACAGGGTCAGAACATGTTCGTCTGGGTCATAGTCCCTCATGAACACCACTCACACCTATCTTCAACCCCCACAAAACAATCGACTCATCCTAGCCTTGGTGAGGTGCGCCCTAAACACCACCTTGAGCTGTATCAAGCTCAACCTCGCACAAGATGACATAGCATTCACCCTGTGGAGGCACTCACTGCACACCTCCTCCACCAAAATGGGCCCCAGTTCCTCTCCCACCAGGCTTTTGTCTCTTTGCCCAAGATCCGTCCATATATCCCGGACGTGCTGCCCTCTTCCGACCTTGCACAGGAGAGTATACTCTGCAATAAAGTGGACGGCAGTGCTGCTGGGAATGTCGGAAACATCCACCGAACAAAGTCACGTACCTGAACATGTTTGACCCCCAAGTCCCGCTTTCTCCTTCAGCTCCTCCAAGCTGGCAAACCGCCCCTCTAGAAACAAACCCCTCACCCTCTCCACCCCCCAAATGTGGCATCCAATTTTGCTGGCTCAAACAAGTGATTCCTACAGATTGGGGCCCATCTTGACACTACTCTCAACTTAAAATGCTGATGGAGTTTCCGCCATATTTTCAAAGTGGAGACGACCACCGGGTTCAAAGAAAATTTCTCTGAAGCAAGCGGCAGACACGCCGTCACCAGCACCTCAAAGCTAGACCCTTTGCACGATCCCGACTCCATCCGCACCCGGATAGCTTCCTAGTCCCCACTCCACCCCAACACCTTCTCCGCATTAAACACCCAATGATAAAACATCAAATACAGCAGCGCCAATCCTCCTGCCTGCCTATCTGTGGACCCCTCTCCAAAACTGAAGAGTTCTCCCTTCCCATATGAAACATGCTATGAGCTGCTCCATCCCCCGAAAAAATGATTTAGGTAGAAAATCCGGGAGGCATTGAAATAAAAACACAAATCGTGGCAAAATATTCATCTTAATGGATTGAACCCAGCCCTCCAGCGACCACGGAAGTTTGTCCCACCTCTGTAGATCCACCCTGACTCTGCTTGCTAGGCTAATGTAATTCAATTTGCGGAGCTGCCTGGACCCCTCGATACCGGAACTAGTCCCAGCCAGATGGAATGGCAGCCCCGCCAACCCAGCTCCTCCCCCCAAAGGGCTAACCACAAAATACTCGCTGAACCTCTTCAATAAACCTATGATATCGCCCATAACTGGCTCCGGATCCCTACGTACATCAAAACGTCATCCACGACCCGCACTTTGAAAAACCCTGCTCTACAATATTCCAGCTAAGCTTTGAATCCTGTTTTACTGAATGAAGAGTGTGTCTACATTCCTTCAGCAGAGACTTCTAGTGAAAGCGCTTGGATTTCTTCGGCAAGGCTTCCAAGAGAAAAGAGACATATCAGCCATGACTTTAAATCAATTGCCTTAGCTGAAGAACTAATACCTCTAGATGCAATCAGTGAATCTTTATTGATTTACTTATTTAAAAATCTGTACTCTAACTTGGCCAAGTTTAATATCTGATGCTCCGCAAAGACATTTTTTCTGCATGTTTGAGGTTTGTGTGTGTTTGCATGCGCTAATGGGAAGTCGGACATAATGGTACATTTTTAACATTTCAAATATTTTTACCTGGATGGGTTTTAACACAATAACACTAACCCCTTCTGTGCTGAACTCAGGTCTGGTTTGCCTAATTCTTACAAACTGTACACAGTCAAGTACGTATCGAATTGGCAATACAGCATCCTTTTAAAATTCAAAACCTCTGCTCCAGCCAAATGAATAGTGGTGAAAGAGAGGAGTCATTGCACCGCTCCTCACCTGGCCGTAATACAACCCCCCTTGTGGCTTCTTTGAATGGGGAAATCCGTTTGCTGCCAATTTAGGGCAGTGTTTTGTATGTGATCTGCATTCAGCAGGATTTCATTAAGTCGCACAACTCATTTCACATTTCACAGTGCAGAGTTTGTAAAGGTGAAAGGGCAGTATGCCTCAGCAACCTGGGCTACAAAGAAGAAATATCAAACTGTTTCTCGCTTTTGAAAATGATGCAAAGATCACTGCTGAGAGTGTGCCTCTGTGGACATGGGTGAGGGCAGCATTGGGCTGGGCTGTGATGCCCCACAGTAAGTATAGGCTGCCAAAACCTACCACCCAGGTTCCCACATGGCCATCTGGACGAGGCATTCAGTACACTGCTGGTCCCCTGAAGCCATAACCCAGCAAGGAGCCCAAGCCTTCAGGATAGAAAATGAGAAAATAAGCAGGAAAAAAGTGAAAGCCCTGTTGGAACACTTGAAGGGATAATGAGTAGGCTTTTCTTTCCGCCCAACAGTTGTCAATAAAGGGATGAGGAATATCAACAGGAAATAAAGGAAATAGCTAATTTAGCACCTTACTTCAAATTGTTAATTCAGAGTTTTCTTTGCCTGCAGCTCATTACAGGTGAGTGAAAGATCAAACAATCCCACCCAGGGTTGGGAATCCTGACATCACTTGCTGTGTAACATCTGATCACAAGCCTGTGTCACTTAGTTCTACCCGGTGAGTAATAATCGGCCACTTGCTTCACAGCCAACTGTTTAATTCAGTTCAACACAGGAAGCACCCCACAGTGCCCAGGCGCACCTCATGCTGAAACTAACAAAAAGTGGCTGTCACATCTACCTGAAAGAGACGCAGGCACACACAGAGACAGCACTACACCAGCTGTCCCTGGCCCACTGCCCCTGCCGCACATCCCCCTACACTCACACAGTTCCCAGACACTAGAGTACACAGTGATAACGCACAGTACAACTTTTGGCTAGTGTGCTAAAAGGAAATTGCTCCAGTAATACTTTTTTTTTTCTTTGCATAAGTCCTGTGCAAATAATGAGACACGGTAAGTAAATCGATTAACTGTCAATCAAAAGCCAATATGCCTCCGTCAACGTTGTGATTGATGTCCCATTTCACTCGTCCACCCTTTTCCTTCATCTCTGAATGGGGACCCACTTAGAATAAAGTCAGGGCAAATTTCCTACTGAAAGCAATGGAACCATAAAGGAATCAGGGTGGCCACAGTGACTAACGATTGTGTTCCATCAGGTTTGCTTCTTTTAAAACCCTCATCAATCCCCTCCTTCAGGTGTTGACTTTGCCTTGTGAGAATAATTTTACAGTTGTCCTCTTGTACTTTGCTCAAGTATTAGTCGTTCCATTAACAACTTCCATTTATATAGCCACTTCAATGAATAACAGCTTCAATGGGTGTAGAATAAGTAAATAAAATGAAATGAAAAATTGAAATGAAATGAAAATCGCTTATTGTCACAAGTAGGCTTCACTGAAGTTACTGTGAAAAGCCCCTAGTCACCACATTCCGGCGCCTGTTCGGGGAGGCTGGTACGGGAATTGAACCATGCTGCTGGCCTGCCTTGGTCTGCTTTCAAAGCCAGCTATTTAGCCCTGAAGGAACACTAAGTTATGTTGAAACAGTGAGAAAAGGTAACAGCAGACATTGGGTGGGGGTGGGATTTTCCAGCCAGAATTGTCTGCTCATGCTGACTTTTGACTTGGCCGCCAAATCTCCCGCAGTTGGTCCCACACAACGGGACTGGAAAATCCCAGCCATTGTCATAAAGTGTTTTTTTTTTAAAGCTTTTAAAAGAGAGTGAAGCGTAGTTACTAAAGGATTTAATGGGAGGTTTCCAGACAGTTAAGGCAAGGCAATCAAAGCTGGGTAGGGAATAGGAGGCAATAAGTGTTGACGTGCTATTTTACCAGAGAGCGAAACACATTTGAGCCAAATTCTATGCTATCTGACATCATCACGTTCAGACATCAAACAGGAATGGAAACACTTGCTGGTTTTTCCTTCTCTATTCTCAGGCATTGAGAGCCCTCCTGGTGTCTCCGTTAAGATCAACTAACTCTCCATGGGTACGAGGGGCGGCACTGTGGCACAGTGGCCTCACAGCCAGGAATCGGGTTCAATTCTGGCCTTGGGTGACTGTGTGGATTTTGAAAATTCTTTTCATGTCTGCCTGGGTTTCTTCCGGGTGCTCCGGTTTCCTCCCACAGTCCAAAGATGAGCAGGTTAGGTGGATCGGCCATGATAAATTAGTGTTCAAAGATATGTAGGTTAGGTGTAGTCACAGGAATAGGGCAGGGAAGTGGGCCTAGATAAGGTGCTCTTTCAGAGGGTCAGTGCAGACACGATGGGCCAAAGGGCCTCCTTATGCACTGTAGGAATTCTGTTTACTGCCACTGCACTGAGCCAAAGGGATTTGGTAGCTTTTCTTGCTAATTGTCAAGAAACGATATCATCACTACACATTAAAATAACTCAGTAATGCGCAGCCAAGGATATAGTCACAAGTTCACTGTCAGATTTGGGCTGTAGTAGCTCAATGGAGGTAAGGGCACAGTAACTGAGATACAATAAAGAAATCCAGTGTCCCCAACCTAATGAAAAAGTAAAGAAAAGTCAATGATCCAGCCTTTGATTGCTATCCAGAATGAGTGTGCATGCGAGCATGCATGCTCGCACCTGTGACAGGTAAGAGGGGTTGACAAAATGGACTCACCAATTACGCATAAAATAGTCCATCATCAACACTCATTGTCAAAGTTCACATGTGAACAACATTTCAGGGTTGCCACTAACCATGCAGTCATTGTATTCAACAAATCATGTTTTATCTCATTTAAATGTTCTTTTCCTGAAGTAATCTTAAAGAAATGCTACTGCTGGAACATGAAACGGTACTGTGAGAGCTTACATTCGTACTTTGCTTGGACGTGGGGTGTGGCTACGTGGTTACGAGGAGTTAAGATTCTATATTTCGCGACTTCCGGTTGCGGCGATGCACTGCTAAGCCGCACGTTTCGACAGCTCCCGTTCTAACGGACTTTTGGGCTCTTTTCGGGAGCCCCAACGGAATTTTTTTCAGACCAAACCCAGTGTGGGGTGACGAAGGAAGGTGTCCCCCCGGGTGTGTATGGAAAGGACCAGTGGCAGTGTCCAGATTGCGAAGGATCCTCTGGAGCAGCGGCAGAGAAGAGAAGGAAGAAGCAAGATGGCGGCGGATGGAGCCCAGATGACATGGGGCCCGGACCAGCAGGAATTCCTCCGACGGTGTGTGGAGGAACTAAAGAAGGAGGTGCTGGCGCCGATGTTATTGGCAATCGATGGGCTAAAAGAAACACGAAAGGCCCAGGCGATAGAGCTCCGTGGGGTGAAGGCAAAGGCGGCCGAAAGCGAGGATGAGATACAGGGCCTTGTGGTAAAAATGGAGACGCATGAGGTGGTAAAAATGGAGACGCATGAGGCGCTACATAAGAGGTGTATCGAAAGGCTCGAAGTCCTGGAGAACAGATCGAGGAGGAAGAACCTCCGGATTCTAGGTCTCCCCGAAGGAATGGAGGGAGCTGACGTTGGGGCTTATGTGAGCACGATGCTCCACACGCTAATGGGAGCTGAGGCCCCCTGGAGGTGGAAGGGGCTCACCGGGTACTTGTAAGAAGACCAAAGGCTGGAGAACTACCAAGGGCGATAGTGGTGAGATTTCACCGCTTCACGGACAGAGAGGCTGTCTTGAGCTGGGCCAAGAAAGTACGGAGTAGCAGGTGGGAGAATGCGGTGATACGAGTGTATCAGGACTGGAGCGCGGAGGTGGCGAGAAGGAGGGCGAGTTTTAATCGGGCCAAGGCGGTGCTTCACAGGAAGAAAATAAAATTTGGGATGCTGCAGCTGGTGCGATTGTGGGTCATGCACCAGGGCAAGCACTACTACTTCGAAATGGCGGATGAGGCATGGACCTTCATCCAAGAAGAGAAACTGGACTAGAACTGAGGGACTGATGTTGGGGGGGGAGACAACGAGGTTGATGTACAGAAGTGTAAATTGGGGAATGGGAGGTTTATAGTATCGAGGCGATCGACGGGGAATTTTTCTCCTCTTGATGGGGGGACACTGAGAAATGTGGGCGCCGGTGGAAAAAAGGACTGAGAGGGTGGATAGGGAATGGGGGAGCTGCGCCATGGGGGGCAGGGCCGATCCAGGAAAGCACGGGGTTTTTCCCGCGTTATGGAGATGATGGCGGGAAGATAGGCGCAGGAAGGAAGAGAGTTCCAAGCACAGGGGGGTCAAGGAGAGAACGGGGGAAGCTGGGGTCAGTTAGAGTTAGCTGACTTTCGGAAGCATCATGGGGGGAGTAACCATGCTAGATGGGGATCTAGCGGGGGGGGGGGGGGATCAACTGGGTTGCTGCTGCTGAGAGCGAGGGGGAGCTGGCAAGAGAAGAGGTGGTCGGGACGGGAAGGCGCCGCCTGGGGGACGGGTGGGTGCGCGGGACCCGGACGGGGGGCTGGCCTTGAACAGGGGATGGCTAGTCGGTGGGGGGAGGGGGCGGGTGGACCCCCAATCCGGCTGATCACGTGGGATGTGAGAGGCCTAAATGGGCCGATTAAGAGGGCCCGAGTGTTCGCGCACTTAAAAAGACTGAAGGCAGATGTGGCCATGCTTCAGGAGACACATCTGAAGGTGGCAGATCAGGTTAGGTTAAGGAAAGGATGGGTGGGACAGGTGTTCCACTCAGGGTTGGATGCGAAAAATAGGGGGGTGGCGATATTGGTGGGGAAACGGGTGTCGTTCGAGGCTAGGAATATTGTGGTGGATAACGGGGGTAGATATGTGATGGTGAGTGGTAGACTGCAGGGAAAGGAGGTCGTGCTGGTAAATGTATATGCCCCGAACTGGGATGATGAGGGATTTATGAAGCGGATGCTGGGACGTATCCCGGACCTGGAGGAAGCCTGGTAATTGGGGGGGATTTCAATACTGTGCTGGATCCAGGGCTACACCGGTCTAGATCCAGGACCGGAAGAAGGACGGCAGCGGCCAAGGTGCTTAGGGGGTTCATGGAGCAAATGGGGGGAGTGGATCCGTGGAGATTTGCTAGGCCGTTGGCCAAAGAGTTCTCCTTTTTCTCCCATGTCCACAAGGTATACTCCCAAATAGATTTATTTGTTTTGAGCAGGGCACTGATCTCGAAGGTGGCAGGAACGGAGTACTCGGCCATAGCCGTTTCAGACCATGCCCCGCACTGGGTGGATCTGGAACTAGGAGAGGAGAGGGAGCAGCGCCCACTCTGGTGACTGGATGTGAGACTATTGGCGGATGAGGGGGGTCTGTGGAAGGGTGCGGGGATGTATTGAGAGGTACCTGGAGGCCAATGATGATGGTGAGATCCAGGTGGGGGTAGTATGGGAAGCACTGAAGGCGGTGGTTAGGGGAGAGTTGATCTCCATTAGGGCTTACAAGGAGAAACAAGAGAGCAAAGAAAGGGAGAGATTAGTGGGGGAGATTTTGAGGGTGGATAAAAGATATGCGGAGGCCCCGGACGAAGGACTATATAGAGAGAGGCGAAGACTTCAGACGGAGCTCGACCTGCTGACCACAGGGAAGGCAGAGGCACAGTGGAGGAAGGCACAGGGGATGAGATACGAATATGGGGAAAAGGCGAGCCGGCTGCTGGCCTACCAACTTCGCAAGAGGATAGCGGCGAGGGAAATTGGGGGAGTCAGTGATGAAACGGGAACTACGGAGCGGAGAGCAGGGAAGATAAATGAGGTGTTTAGGACCTTTTATGAGAGGCTATATAGGTCCCAACCCCCGGAGGGAAAAGAGGGAATGCAACAGTTTCTGGACCAATTAAGGTTCCCAAGGGTGGAGGAGCAGGAGGTGGCAGGTCTGGGGGCGCCAATTGAGGTGGATGAGGTGACTAAAGGGCTGGGGAACAAGCAGGCAGGGAAGGCCCTAGGACCAGATGGGTTCCCGGTGGAATTCTACAGGAAATATGCGGACTTGTTGGCCCCGCTGCTGGCGAGAACCTTTAACGAGGCCAGAGAAGGGGGGACTCTACCCCCGACAATGTCGGCGGCGACGATATCACTAATCCTGAAGCGGGATAAAGATCCGCTGCAATGCGGGTCATATAGGCCTATCTCACTCCTGAATGTAGACGCCAAGCTGCTGGCAAAAGTGCTGGCGACGAGGATCGAGGATTGTGTCCCGGGGGTGGTGCATGAAGACCAGACAGGGTTTGTAAAGGGGAGACAACTGAATGTCAACGTGCGACGGCTGTTGGGGGTGATAATGATGCCCCCAGCGGAGGGGGAGGCAGAGATAGTGGTGGCGATGGATGCAGAGAAGGCATTCGATAGGGTAGAGTGGGAGTATCTATGGGAGGTGTTGAGGAGGTTTGGGTTCGGGGAGGGGTTTGTCAGTTGGGTCAGACTCCTATATGGGGCCCCAGTGGCAAGTGTAGTCACAAACCGGACAAGATCGGAGTATTTCCGGTTACATAGGGGAACAAAGCAGGGGTGCTCCCTGTCCCCATTACTGTTCGCGTTGGCAATTGAACCACTGGCCATAGCGTTGAGAGACTCTAAGAAATGGAAGGGGGTGGTTAGAGGGGGAGAGGACCATCGAGTGTCACTCTACGCAGATGACCTACTGCTATATGTGGCGGATCCTGTAGAGGGAATGACAGAGGTTATGCAGATATTGATGGAGTTTGGAGATTTTTCAGGATATAGGCTAAATATGGGGAAGAGTGAGTTTTTCGTAATACACCTTGGGGACCAGGGAAGAGGAATAGACGCCCTGCCGTTAAGGAGAGTGGAAAGGAGCTTCCGATATTTGGGGATTCAGGTAGCTAGGAGCTGGGGAACTCTACACAAACTCAATCTGACGCGGCTGGTGGAGCAGATGGAGGAGGATTTCAAGAGGTGGGATATGCTGCCGCTCTCACTGGCGGGCAGAGTGCAGGCGGTCAAGATGATGGTCCTCCCAAGGTTTCTTTTTGTGTTTCAATGTCTCCCCATTCTGATCACGAAGGCCTTTTTCAAGAAAATAGACAGGAGTGTTATGAGTTTCGTGTGGGCAGGGAAGACCCCGAGGGTAAGGAGGGGGTTCCTGCAGCGTAACAGGGACAGAGGGGGACTGGCGTTGCCGAACCTGGACGATTACTACTGGGCCGCCAATGTGGCGATGGTTTGTAAGTGGATAAGGGAGGGAGAGGGGGCGGCGTGGAAGAGGCTGGAGATGATGTCCTGTAAGGGAACGAGCCTAAAGGCGCTGGTGACGGCGCCGCTGCCGCTCTCCCCGAAAAGGTATACCACAAACCCAGTGGTGGTGGCAGCCTTAAGGACCTGGGGGCCGTGGATGCAACACAGGGGGGTGATGGGTGCCTCGGTGTGGTCCCCGATCAGGAACAACCATCGGTTTGTCCCAGGAAGGATGGACGGAGGGTTACAGAGCTGGCATCGGGCAGTAATTAGGAGATTGAGAGATTTGTTTATTGACGGGACGTTTGCGAGCCTGGGAGTGCTGGAGGAAAAGTATGAGCTGCCCCCGGGGAATATTTTTAGATACATGCAAGTGAGGGCGTTTACGAGGCAACAGGTGAGGGAATTTCCGCTGCTCCCGACACAGGGGATCCAGGATAGAGTGATTTCCGGGGTATGGGTCGGGGAGGGCAAAGTGTCCGAAATATATCATGAGATGAGGCGCTGGTAGAGGAGGTGAAGGGAAAATGGGAAGGAGAGCTGGGGGAGGAGATTGAGGAGGGGCTATGGGCTGATGCCCTAAGTAGGGTAAATTTCTCGTCCTCGTATGCCAGGCTTAGCCTGATACAATTTAAGGTTCTACACAGAGCACATATTACGGGAGCAAGACTGAGCAGGTTCGTCGGAGTGGAGGACAAGTGTGGGAGGTGCTTGGGAAGCCCGGCGAACCACACACACATATGTTCTGGTCGTGTCCGGCACTGGATGAGTACTGGAGGGGAATGGCAAAGGTGATCTCAAAGGTGGTGAAGGTCCGGGTCCAGTGGAGGCCTGGATAAACGATATGGCAGGGTTCATAAAACTAGAACGAATGAAATTCGCGCTGAGAGGATCGGCTCAGGGGTTCTCCAGGCGGTGGCAACCGTTCCTTGACTATCTCGCGGAACGTTAAGGGAAAATAGATCGTCAGCAGCAGCAGCCCAGTGGGGGGGGGGGGGGGGGGGGGGGGGGAGGAGAGAAAGGGGGGGGGGCACTATTTTTTGTTACTTTGTTAGTTCACTATTTTATTTAGATAATGTTATTTATCAGCTATTGTGCTATTTTTATGTTGATTTGTAAAGTGGAAAAATTCTGTTTGAAAACTTTAATAAAATATATTTTTTAAAAAAGATTCCATATTTCAATGCCTCAGCCCCAAGAAAATCATGAAGCCAAAGATTTTGGTCTGCTTTGGGGTTCTTTTCCCTCCGAATACTCTGGGGCTATTGTTTGTTTGAACAACTTTATCCTTTTGCCTCAGTGAAAGAAATAATCCAGTAGATTGATTTTAAAATAACTAAATATTGTGAGTCTGGCCATTCAAATGAATTAAAGTTGCTGATTTGCATTCGCCAATGACAGTCAATTCTGTAGTAGCTGGAAAATTTCAGGGTCATATTATTACTAAGTTGATGCACAATAAACTGGGCACATTATATTTATGTTCAGAAATATTTTATCTGGCAGGATATTAATGTTTGTTCATTTTTAAAAATGCATTAATTTTGCCCTTCCAACCTTAATTAAAGGGAGGGAGGAGAAGACCCTGAAACAACAAACTGCTCAGAAATTCTTCACTACAGGCTAATGTCTACAACACAGCTCCTAATAGTGGATTCCTGAACATATAAACATTCCCACTTCCTTCCTTCAAAAATAGATATTTATTTATCTATCCAGACTGTGTGCAACACAGTTCTTTTCATCTATAAATATTAGTGTTTTATGCTGTGTATTATGGGCCAGGGTTTAGAGAACCCCAAAGTGTATCATGGAGTTCACCTGACCCACAACTTTTAATAGATTGTGGTATGGGGAGCACACGGCCCACTCTACAGGTGTGGTACAGCAGAAATGGAAATGTATTTTTTAAAGCAAAACAACGTTTATTCTATGAACTCAAGTTAACCTTTTTAAAATACAGTGAACATCTTAGCAGCCATGAATTCAAATACAACCCCCAAAGAATACAACACTAAGTAATCCTTTAAGGTTTCCTTCTTAACATCCATACGACTTAAAAACAAAACCTTTATCAGAAGCACATCAGGTTAAAGTCACTACTGAAAACATTTATAATTCTGAATTCACAAAATGATCAAGAGATAGTCTTTTGATGGCAGAGAGAACAGCAGCACACCTGCTTGGTCTGGCTTCAGCTCCAATACTGAAAACGAAACTAAAACACACCATGCAGCCTGCTCAAAAACAAAAGTAAAAAGCTAACAGACAGCCCAGCTCCACCCACTCTCTGACATCACTGCAGTAGTAAACACCCATTTCTTAAAGGTACTCTCACATCATAAGTGTGACAAATTTTATAAATTACATCTGATGCAAAGAATCCACCAACTCTCCTACACAGTGAGAATAAAAATATTGGTCTGGATTCTCCCGCCCCGCCCGCTGCAAGAACGCCACAGGCGAGCTACGTAGAATGGAAATATCTTTTGACTTCGGACGGGATTCTCTGGTCACCGGGCGAACGCGGACGAAGAATCTCGGCCATAGGGTGAGATTTTCCAGGTCCGTTAGTCGTGAGCACAAATCCCATAATGGCCACAAAATACCACAAGAGACCAAAAACAGCATTTGCGTCGGCGAGATTTCGGAAAACGATGTTCCTGGGCTCTGTTCGATGATGCAACCGGCTTTACTTTCAGGAAGGGATTTGAATCCATTTGAATGTAATTAGCAAATTTTAAAGCCACTATGGCACAGTGGTTAGCACTGCTGCCTCACTGCACTAGGGACCCGGCTTCAACTCGGGCCTTGGGTGACTATCTGTGTGGAATTTGCACATTCTCCCCGTGTCTACATGGCTTTCCTCCGGATGCTCCGGTTTCCTCCCACAGTCAAATGATTTGCAGGTTAGATGGAATGGCCATGCTAAATATTTCCCTTTAAGAGCAGCATGGTGGCACAGTGGTTAGCATTGCTGCCTCACGGCGCCAAGGTTCCAGGTTCGATCCCGGCTCTGGGTCACTGTCTGTGTGGAGTTTGCACATTCTTCCCGTGTCTGCGTGGGTTTCGCCCCCACAACCCAAAGATGTGCAGGGTCGGTGGATTGGCCACGCTATATTGCCCCTTAATTGGAAAAAATGAATTGGGTACTCTTAATTTTCTGAAGAAAAAAAAATTCCCCTTAGTAACCAAAGATGTGCAGGTTAGATGAGGAGGGGGGTGGGCCTCGGAAGGGTGATCTTTCAGAGGGTCGGTGCAGACTCAATGGGCTGAATGACCTCCTTCTGCGCTGTAGGGATTTTATGGTTCTATGTTCCGGCCTCACTGGATCTTCCTGCCCACAGCGGATGTCGTGCGGGTACGATTTACTACTGCTTGATGAAGTGTGATGAACAGCAGAGATGTGAGACAGTGTAGGATAGTCATCTTGACGTATCAGGAGGACAAGTGCTGTTGGGTGGGATTGGGGTTCGCGGGATGGACTACCTAACTGACTGTCTCTCTCTCTCTCTTCCTCCAATTCCCCCCAGATTATCGATTTGCCCCACGTGGAGCTGGCGATAATTCTAATAACAGCACTGGAGGCAGATGGAGAACACCAACTCTGAAAAGGCCAACCCAGGGAGGAGCCTATTCCAGGGGACCAGGAGGTCACTGGTCAGGCTCAATACTCGGCCGTCCTTCTGTCCAAGGAGGGGGGAATGAAGATGTCGGAGAAGGGATGGCACAGTGGTTAGCACTGTTACCTCACGCTGCCGAGGACACGGTTCGATACCGGCCCCGGGTCACTGTATGTGTGGAGTTTGCACATTCTCCCAGTGCCCGCGTGAGTCTCACACCCACAACCCAAAGATGTGCAGGGTATGTGAATTGGCCATGCTAAATTGCCTCATAACTGGGAAAAAAAGAATTGGGTACTCTCAGTTTATTTGAAAAAAATAAAGTTTATGAGCCCAACTATGATCTACTGCTAATAGATGACTGAGATTGAATGCTCGCGGTCACTGACACATAAGCAATAAAGTGTGCTGACAGAGGAGAATGAGAATAATACCTTGTCCTAAAGGCATGAAACCCTACCTTAAGGTCAGGGAGAGACGTACCACAAACGTGTGCCGCAGTGTAAAACTTCCCCAAATTTTATTGATAAGAAAAAATAAACATGTTCCTGTTTTACATTCCTGGCTTTAACAACTTATTATTTCCATTCTTCTCTAGTTAAATCACTATCAGTAGCACATTCATGGAATGCATGTCCTGACTCATCAAATTTACTGGAATGTTGGATGGAGTGACAGTCGCAGCAATGCAAACCCACAACTATATGACTGCTGGGCAGGCAGCCGCATGCTGTTAGCACAACCAGATATACCTTATTTACACTGGATGCATGCTCAAAGCTTAATGAGCTTGTATCACACAAAGCGGCATTAAGGACATGTGATGCATCACAAGATCCTGCGTGATGGCTATTCACGTTCAGAAATTAGTTGTCACGACAGCATTCCTTTCTTGTAAAATTTAAGCTTTCGAATCCATGGCTTTGAGTTTCAAAAGATTTACTGTAAGCCACCACTCAGTTGCCCATTTAACTACATTTTTCAGAATTGGATGAACTGTTAACGGGTTTAAACTGTAAAGCTTCTCTGTGTAAAACAGGTTTGTGTCATTAATGCGTCTACTCCCTGCATATAAACACCTCACCCTATGTCTCACCCAATTATTAAGAGGTAATTGATCGTGGCCAATCCACTTAACCTGCACATCTTTGGGTTGTGGGGGCAGAACCCACACAAACACAGGGAGAATGTGCAAAGTCCACACGGACAGTGACTCAGAGCCGGGATCAAATCTGGGACCTCAGCGCCATGAGGCAGCAGCGCTAACCACTGCACCACCGTGCTGCCCTTGGTAGAGATGTTCAAACAAAATCCTATTTTTCTCATATTCTTGAAACATCCTTTGCTTCAAATATTCATCTAAGTTTTCCTCAATAACACAAATATCTCTGCTCTCCTTATTCTCCAGTCTTCCAGAAAATTTGTACCTCAAAGGAAGATTGTAAAATTGTGTTTAGATCCCCTCCCATCCCCTCTCTGTTTTTGTTCAACTGCTTAGGGTGCTTGTCATAAAGGCTCAGTCATTTATCTTGCAATCTATCCTTTTCCACAGTTATCTTGAACAATTTTCTAGTACACCAACATTCTTGTAAAAAAACAACTAGATTTACCTCTTCATCCTCAAGTAGTCCAACACTCTCTTTAACAATTATTTTACTTTTCATGTCCATAGAAAAGCCTGTACACCTTCCTTTTTGCCAGCTGCTAGCCTTTTATATGTATTCAGTTTTAGCAGCTAAGTGCCAAGCTGCATAATGGGCTGGATTTTGCCTACCGAGCTAAGTAGTTTGAGTGGGGAAATTCCTCACTGAACACACCTCAGTAAAAGGTATCCTGTACTGCATGATATTCGCTGGGGGGAAGGGAAGGAATTGGACCTGCCGATTCAGAAGCAATGCATAGGTGGCCAAAGGGACACCAAGGTATGCTGCTCAGGAGGCCCGTCGCGATAGTTGCTGGAAGGCGCCGGGTGTCAGGACTGTTGGTGAGTATAGGCAGCACTGCTGCACGAGGGTGGCCTTGCCACTGGGATACCTTTTGTTGACTATGGGTTTCCCATGAAGGAGGCCCCACAACCTCCCCTGACCTCCTGGAACCCTGGGAGGCAGCAAGCGGCTCTTAGTTGTCCTCCTGCTAGCAATATGGCATGGTGCCCAGAAGAGGTCGGTCTCCTCTTCCGCCACCTACTCTGGTCGTCTTGCCATGCTTCCCACATTCAATCCCTTCCCTAAAGGACCCAGAATTCAGCCTGTCAAGTCTTTCTCGCCATAGATGCTGTCTGACCTGCTGATTACCTCCAGCATTTTCTATTTTTAGTTCCAATTTCCAGCATCCATAGTATTTTGCTTTTACAGGATATAATTGTCTGCTTTGCGGGGGTGGGTGGTAGATTTTAATCACCCAAAATAGGTGAGTTTGGATCAGATGGAAAGGAAAATTGCTGAACAAATTTCAAACCAGAACCCAATCTGATTCAAAACTATCCACATTTAGTTTTAACAAGACAGATTTTCAATTCGTTCTCAGTAGGTGGATCATTCAGTTATGTAATTTAGTGAGGCTATAATAATAATCTTTATTACTGTCACAAGTAAGCTTACATTAACACTGCAATGAAGTTACTATAAACTCCCCTAGTCACCACATTCCGGCGCCTGTTCGGGTACACTGAGGGAGAGTTCGGAATGTCCAATTCACCTAACAGCATGTCTTTTGGGGCTTGTGGGAGGAAACCGGAGTGCCCGGAAGAAACTCACGCAGACACGGGGAGAACGTGCAGACTCCGCACAGACAGTGACCCAAGCCGGGAACTAAACCCGGGTCCTGGGCGCTGTAAAGCAACAGTGCTAACTACTGTGCTACCGTGCCGCCCATGCTTCATTTAGTCTCTGTTCCAGCTTCAATGCTTGCTGACTGGCAACTAAAGGAAAGTTAGGACTGCTACATGGGACAGAGTGCTTTTACAGAACTGCTTGTGGATCAGGAGGAACAGGAGTCTTACCCCAGCCTGCCATACAAACCTGTTAATGTCTGTGGCAATCCGACTCTTCTTTACCGCAATCCAATGCAGTTGTGACCACTATGGTGTCATCTAGAACAGCTCCCCTATAATTGTTTCCCCTTCTCCTTCTGCTTTCTCTAGCCCCCAATCACCCATCAATGTGCTGCTCATCACCCTCTCTCCTTACCCCGCCACACCCCTGCATTCAAGGTTCCTATAGGCCCCTATTTCACCATCCCCTCAACATCAATGCCTCCCGGCCCTTCAGCCTCTCCAACACTGTTTCCTTGACCTACTCACCACCTCCCCAGTGCCCCAACCCGACTTCCAATATGTCTCCAGCCACCCTAATCACGAACCACCAAACTCTCAGGTACAGGATCCTCCTATGTCTTTCTTGATCCTCAATCTCACTCTATGTGCTAAACTGTACTACAAGAAAACAAACCTTTATTCATTAAGAAAGTTTTCCATTGAACAAAACAACAGCTGATAGCACGGTGGCACAATGGTTAGCACTGCTGCCTACGACACTGAGGACCTGGGTTCGATCCCGACCCTGGGTCACTGTCCGTGTGGAGCTTGCACATCCTCCCCATGTCTGCGTGGGTCTCACCCCCACAACCCAAAGATGTGCAGTTTAGGTGGATTGGCCACGCTAAATTGCCCCTTAATTGGAAAAAAATTATTGGGTACTCTAAATTTATTTTAAAAAAGGACAAAACAGTGGCATTTTAACTGCTTGTTCTGTAGAAAAACATCACTGTTTAAATAATGGGAAACATTACATTTTCCTCTTTGCATGGCTTCATGAAGACAGGGAGTAAGGAGAGCAGGTGGGACTCGCTGCTACGCTTTCCCTCAGGCAAAATCACAGGGATTAGGCAGCATGCTCCAAGTGTGCCGTAGTTGACTCGGCCTACCAGCTACATCCCACACTTGTCCTTAACCAGCGGCATCCATTCCTGTCTGGTCTAATATGTCAGGTGTCAATCATGACATGAATGGCAGTGGATCAGGTAACAGAGAACAAGCTGACCGGAATCTTCATCAGAGGAAGCAACTCCGAGTCAGCTAATGCCCCTGTCATCTACCATGACCCCAAAGGCACTCTCCCCTGTTCATCACATGCCGAGCAGGATAGGTCCTGGCAGTTTGAAAGAAGCATTTTCTGGACTTTGTTCAGACCAGCACAACCTAACACTATGTAATCCTTTCAATGAGATGCTGAAGCAATACAAACCTTCACATCATGTATCCTTTAATGGGACTGCCAGTTGGAAGCATGTGGGATGAGAAGTGAGAAGTAATCATGGGAATACAATGAATCGAATCATACGTCTTGTGATGAGACAGTGTACAGTCATCAGATGTGAGTGTAAGGGTCCTTCCTGTTTATTTCCTTATTTCCCCTTTCTTGTATTTTTGCCATTAAATTTTTGATCCATGGATGATTTATAGACATGTATCTTTAATTCAAGCGCAAGAAAGCAATGGCCTGAGCCTTTAGTTCAAGCAGAGGATTTCAGCAGCAGGAGAAATCACTGAGCTAGTCTGTGCTGGTCCACACTGGAATTGTAGACTGTCTGAGTGACTGACCAGTGACTGAGACTGGCAGGGTCTCAGCTCGATTGATTTGGCTGATGGCCAATAAATTGGCCCAAAAGGCTGTGCTCTGCCCGGTAACAGGTGATAATTGGATATTATTCCACTGGAACACTTTTCAGAATCACGAGGTTCCAGTTTGGTTTCAATTTTGATTTTGGCAGCCTGATGATGCGATCTAACTAAATCTCTCCAAAAAGGATCCAATTAATTATTTCCAGAAGGCCACTGTGAGGGTTGGTTCTCCCTCCAGCAAGTCTGGATGCCATTTTCCCGAGACTGCAGAGGTCTGAAGCAAAACCACGAGCTGAAAGCATGGTTTGATGTGAAATGAGGGTCTCTGCGGGAAGATAGAGGCCTGGATGCGAACTTCAAGCTGAAGGCCCATTTTGATGAGAAATAAAGTGTCTCTCCAGAAAGCCTGCTGCCTGTGAGTGCTGCATTTTTCTAAACTACTGGAATGAATGAATGACACTACAAAGAAGACCATTATTGGCTGCAAACCAGAGACTTTAACCAACAGATATGCTGTGACAAAAGTGTGCTAAAAAAACCACCATTTGACGCAAAGACTCTTATCTTTTGACCTTCATTCTTATTATTTTTACCCCTTTCCACCCCTCTGTGTTTCTCTGTCTTGTGTGGGTGGGTAGAAGTTGGGGCAGTTAAAGTGGGTAGTGGGGATTAGCTTGTCATTAACCAGTTATATTTACCGCACATTTCTATGATAGTTCTTGCAATAAATAAATAGTAACTGTGTTTCAACTTACAAACCTGGTGAATGTATATATTGGGCAGCCAAGGGCCAAAGACTTTGGGTATTTTTATAAGAACTATTGATTAATTCACTTATGTTGTGACTCCAGGATGAGTGGGGCTGGAACTGATTGCATACTTGCCCAGGGTGTCATAACATGAATAAAATCTACATGTGTAAAAATAAAGACTGGATATAATTGGGAGTTAGCCCAATGATATCACATATAGGGTCCAGGCTGAAATCTAGCTCAATCTCTGAAGTGATGAAAGATGCTTCTCTCTGTAAGGATCCCACGTAAAAGAACTTGAAGTCTCAGCTCAGTTCCTAGAGGATTCAGACACATGGCACAAAATAATCATGTAAAATAAATCAGCACTAATACTGTAATATCTAACTTTTCAGTGTTATGTTTAGCTCATTATTGGTAACACTGCACTATAAGTCTGTTGAAACAATAGTGTTGTGTACTGCACCAACAGGAACAGGGTTGCCACAAGGTGGTAGTCTGGCAATGGGCAAGTACTCGTTGAAGAGCTGACAAAATGCTCCAGTACTTATTGTATGCCATGACACATCAAGGCTACTGCTCGCTTGGTGCCATGAATTTTATCCTTTGACTGTGAAATGGGTTTGTATGTCATTTATGTGTAGTATTGGTGACACCCACAAATGTGGAACACTACCTGTAATTCCCTGTGCACATGATGATATATGTCCAATACATGCTACATCGTGATTATCGATGTTTCCTCTAAGCTGCATGGGTGCACAGTCACTAAACAATCCAGGAATCATCATGCAGAAGATGTGTGCATGTAAAGCTCAACCCTTTACATGTAGCTGGATGGCAATTTTAAAGGGACCATGCAGTGTAACAAATGAGCTGCGAACTAAAAAGGGAAATAAGAAGTAGCATTGGTGGCGGTGACAGAAAATTTTGATCCAGGGAATGTGTCATAATAATAATCTTTATTAGTGTCACAAGTAGTTACATTAACTCTGAAAAGAAGTTACTGTGAAAATTCATAGTCGCCACATTCCGGCGCCTGTTCGGGTACACTGAGGGAGAATTCAGAATGTCCAATTCACCGAACAAGCATGTCTTTTGGGACTTGTGGGAGGAAACTGGAGCACTCGGAGGAAACCCATGCAGACACGGGGAGAACGTGCATACTGCGCACAGGCAGTGACCCAAGCCGGTTTCCTCCCACAGTCCAAAGATGTGTTGGTAAGGTGGATTGGCCATGCTAAATTACCCTCAGTGCGCCAAAAAAGTGTAGGTGGGGTTACAGGGTTACGGCGATAGGGTGAAGGTGTGGGCTTAAGTAGGGTGTTCGTTCGAAGGGCTAGTGCAGACTCGATGGGCCAAATGGCCTCCTTCTGCACTGTAAATTCTATGATTCTATCACCCTATCACCCTACGTACCTGGCACCCTATCCACCTGATCACCTACCATCCACCACCGATCAACCTGGCACCCTACCCACACCGCCACCCACCATCTATCACCCTGCCACCCTATCTACCTGGCACCCATTATCCTGCTGCTTATCACCCCAACTACCAATCACCCTACCCTCCCTGCCATCCTACCCACTCTGTCACCTATCACCCTGTACACCATCAAATCCTAACTAGCTGGCGCACTCCTCACCCTGCCACCATACCCAGCAGGCACTTCCCACCCTGCCCACTTACCTCTGTAGCAATCTGGGATGGCCCCTTCCAGAATACAAAATGGACATTTGCAAAGATTGCAGGGAAAAATGGACAATGTTAAGAAAGCAAGCAGGCACAGAGCCTGTCTGCATATTGGAGCCGCAGCTCCCAGAAAGACTAAAACTGTAGGCCCATTAGCATATGGATGGCCCATCTCCGGGAACAAAGGGAGATACTTAAGTAACCGATCTGGCCCCAGACCTCGCGGCGCCAGTTCCCCAAACCGAAAGCAGAAAACAAAGCAGGCCAACGGCCACCTAGGACATGCCCAGCCATCAGGGCACCCACCCCTTTATTGGTCAGGATCAATGCGGAAGTTCAAGGCCCGGCCAAAAGCACGCGAAGCCCCTTGAGGTACAAGACGGCCCCAAGAGAGAATCACTCTCTTGGACTCGGCTCTCATAGCAGAGAGATGCATCCACCAGCTGCATCAGAAGCAAGTAAGTCCAAGGTCAACGCGCGCTACCAGACAGACGACCGTAGCTGTTTCCCCTTCACCACTTCGACCCCAGCAGCCTCAGATCCGAATAACGGCCATTGTTCCTCTGACTGAGTGGGCGCCCAAAGCTAAGTGTAGGCTTTAGCAGTAGTGATAGTTTAGTCTGTAGTGTTTCATGCATGAGTAGATATTACTGTGTGTGTAAATAAACAGTATTGACTTTGAACTAACTAACTGGTGTACCGACTCTTTGATCAGTATTCGGGTTTGAACCTTGTGGTGGTGTCGAAAGATACCTGGCGACTCTGGAACAAACATAATTAAGGAAGGCGACCATATTGATCGCCATATTCAGAGCCAACCAAAGAGGGCAACACCTCGCTCACATACTTGTTCATTAAACAAAAGCTTTTTAAATGTCCAAAAATGTTTCACTGTTACAACACCCTGGCAAGTGCATAGTCAATTCTAGACCCACTCATCCCAGATTCACAACACAAGTGAATTAACTAATAATTCCTATAAACAATTCCGAAATCATTGGCTCTTGACTGCCCAATAATTACAGTCACCAGGTTTGTAAGTTGAAACATAATTACCGTTTTTTATAACAAGGATAATGATGAATGATAATGAGACGAGGGTAAGGAGTAAAAATAATAAGGGTGAAGGTCTTTGCTTCAAATGGTGGTTCGCAGCGTGCTTTTATCACAGTATGCTTGTGGATTAAAGTCTCTGGTTAAAGCAAGCAAAGATCTTTGTTGCAGTTTAGCAATATTATTCACAGCTTCTCCTAGAGAGGCCCCTTGCTTCACATCAACGTTTGGTGAGAATTAGCTGGATAATTCTGGAGAGAGTTATCGGATTCTGAACCTTTCCTGCACAGCTTGTAATGGTTCTCCTGTAAACCAAATCTTCCAGTCTTTCTGCCATATCATAAACACAATATTTCTGGAGGAAAAATGGAGTGGAAAGAGAGCTGGTCTTCCCTCTAAGCTGCCAAAGCGAAACTAAAAGCTCTTTATGTCTCTGAACCATTTCAGTGGGATCAGATCCAATCACCACTTGTTACCAGGCAGAGCACAGCCTTATCTGCCACAAGCCACATCAATCAAACCGAGTCATCTCTTGAGGCCAGCCAATATCTAATCACCAGTCAAAACAACACAGCTTTCTGGATCCTGCTCTTTGAATTAAAGGTACGGCCACATTAGGCTGACTTAAAGACACAAGTCCCTAAATCATCCATGGAACAAAAATGTAACAGTAAAAGTAAAATAAAGGTGAAAACAAGGGAATACACATAAAGCAAAAGGTAGGACGCTTACATACCTCCCACCCTTAAAAGGATGAAACATCAGGGCACAGACATTTCATTAAACAGTGTGCAAGCCGTACATCACAAACATATATCCACTTAATATTCAAGTTTCCTTCCCAGTCTCTATATTGGCAACTAGTAAGTCCTTAAAAGTGTGACAAAGCATGAACTTCTGGTGGCGCTCGTGAGCGGAGCGGGCGCATTAGGAAAAGGCTTCCGCCGATATCCCGGTCTTTTTCGGGGGTTTCCCCGTTGTTTTTGGAAACCAAATATCTTCGGCCTTTGGGGCCTGAGGGACGGGCACCGGGTTGGGCCAGTGAGGAGCCCCGCGTGAGTGTCCAGCGGCCGGAGGATCAGGGGCATCCAGCCCGAAGTGAGAGGCGGGGGCGGAACTTGACACGAGGCAAGGCCCGAATCCAGGGTGCGATGTAGAGGGGGAGCAGAGCACATTGGGAAGCTCCCGCTGAAAATGGATGGTTGAGAAGTTCGAAGTCCGGTCCCAGGGAAAGAGATTTTTTTTTGTGGATAAAAATGTTTTTTACTTTTTTTAAATTTGAACCATTTTTTAAAATTTACTTATTTTAAGATTGAAGAAAGTAGGGGAAAAATAATAAATCATTAAAGGATGCCAAAAACAGCTGTGGAAAAGGGAGGAAACGCGGGTTCGCCGTCGAGCGAGAGGACCAGTAAAAGCGCTGACAAGATGGCAGGTGCCGGACCGCGTGGTGGGGCCGCACTACTTACGGTGGAAAAGATAACTGAGGTGATGGCTGTGGAGCTGGAGAAGCAGGTTGTGAGGCACATGGAGGTATTGAGGAAGGAGATGGCGGTCGAACTGAAGTCATTGGTGGAGGAGGCAAATGCCCCGGTGAGGGTAGCTGTGGCAAAGACATCGGCCGTGGTGAGAGAACAAGGTGAAAAAATGAAGGAAGTGGAGGAGGCCATGTCACAGCACAGCGACCAGCTCACCTTGATGGGGGAAGAGCCACGGAGGGTGGTGGAGGTATCATGTGAGGGTACCTTTAAGAAATGAGTGTTTAAGAAATGTACCTTTAAGTAATGGGTGTTTATCAGTGTTTTCAGAGTGTGGGCAGAGCTGTGCTATCTGTCAGCATTTTACTTTCGTATTAGGCTGTTTGCTGCAGGGTGTGTTTCAGTTTCGTTTTCAGAGCTGGATAGCTGCAGTCACAGCCAGAAGGTCTATGAGTCTCTCTCTCTGTAATCTAAAGACTTTAAATCGACCTTTGGTGATTTAAAACTAATATCTGCTCTCAGTAGTGACTTTAACCTGATGTGCTTCTGTGTAAAGGTTTTTTTTAAAGTCTCATGGATGTTAAAAGGACAGCTTAAGGATTACTTAGTGTTGTATTCTTTGGGGGTTATATTTGAATTGATGGTTGCGAAGATGTTCACTGTATGTTTTAAAAAGGTTAACTTAAGTTCATTAAATAAATACTGTTTTGCTTTGAAAAATACTTTTCCATTTCTGCTGTACCACACCTGTAGAGTGGGCCGTGTGCTCCCCATACCACAATCTATGAAAAGTTGTGGGTCAGGTAAACTCCATGGTACACTTTGGGGTTCTCTAAATCCTGGCCATAACAAATTGGGGGCACGAGGGGGATCAAAGTCTATCAACTGGATTGGCTTAGTGAACTTAAAGACAGTGAGGGGTGGTTGCTTTTCAGGTGTGGTATTCTAGTTTAAGTGGGGAGTGTGTTGTGGACAATGGCTCTTTCAGAGGCTCTGAAGTTTTTGGGGGTGGAGGCGGTCACACGCAGTACCTTACGGACAGAGACTAAAAGCAGACTGTTAGATTTGGCAAAAACATTACAGTTAACATTACCTGACAAAATACAAAAAAATGAGGTAAAATATGAGGTGGCTAAGCATTTAAAGTTGCCTGAGATACAGTTGGACTCATTGGAAATGGCAAAAATTCAGTTACAAATTAAACAAATAGAAAGAATTAAAGCAGCTTGAATACGAAAGAAAGGAAAATGAAAGAGGGTGAGCGGAAAAAGAAAGAGAAAGAGATAGCGAGGAAAAGGAAAGAGAGAGAGAGGAAAAAGAAAAGGAGAGAGAAGAAAGGAGGAAAGAAAGAATAGCCCGAGCAGAACAAAAAGAAAGAGAAAGGAAGATACAGATCAGGGAAAAAGATAAAGAGAGAGAGTTTGAACTTCAGAAATGGCCATGAAACATGACAGTCAGTTAAAATTGGCAGACGTAAAGGGAAACGTACAATTGGATGATAGTGATGAGGATAGTGAGAAAGAGCGTCAAAGTCGAAGGCTTGGTGGCAATCTATTTAAATATGTCCAAGCATTGCAAAGGTTTGATGAGAAGGAGGTGGAAGCCTTTTTCATTTAATTTGAGAAGGTAGCAAAACAAATGAAATGGCCACAGGACATGTGGGTATTACTGATTGAAACAAAGCTGATAGGTAGGGCTATTGAAGTGTTTGCATCACTACCGGAGGAGGTATCTGGGACATATGAGGAGGTGGAAAAAATCCATCTTAGGTGCATATGGACTGGTGCCTGAAGCCTACAGACAAAGGTTTAGAAATTTAAGGAAAGAACCTGGTCAAACATACATGGAGTTTGAAAGGCTCAAACAGAGTAATTTTGATAGGTGGATACGAACTTTGAAAATAGACCAAACGTATGAAGCTCTCAGAGAAATTATACTTTTGGAGGGGTTTAAGAATTCAATTCCTAATGTAGTGAGAACTCATGTGGAAGAACAGAGGGTTAAAACTGCGAGGTTAGCAGCAGAAATGGTAGATTATTATGAATTTGTTCATAAATCAAAGCTTGGTTTCCAACATTAGTTTCAGCCTGTGAGGGGTAGAAACTGGGGACATGAGAAATACTCAAGTGGTAAAGGTAAAGGTGATCTGATGGTAGATAATAAGGAGAGTGTACCTCAGGCTAAAAAAGAAATCCAGGAGGGTGGAAGAGACATGAAAAATTTCAAATGTTTTCACTGTAATAAACTAGGCCATGTAAAGTCACAGTGTTGGCGGTTGAAGAAAAGCACTGGGAAGGCTGATGTGGTAAAACAGGATAAGACAGTGGGGCTTGTTAAAGTAGTACAGGAAAGCCCAAGTGAAGTGAAGGATGGGGCAAAAGATTGTAGAGCCTGATCAAGAGGTGATTGATAAGAAGGTGCCAGATCTCTTTAAAGAATTTACTTGTGTGGGTAAAGTTTACTCATTTGTATCAGGAGGAGTAGGTAAAGAAGCCACAATTTTAAGAGATACAGGAGCTAGTCAATCTTTAATGGTAAGAGATGAGGAGTTATGTAGTTTAGGAAGAATGTTGCCAGAAAAGGTGGTAATATGTGGAATTCAGGGTGAGAGGAGTAGTGTTCCATTATAGAAGGTAAGGTTGGAAAGTCCAGTGAAGAGTGGTGAAGTGGTAGTAGGAGTAATAGAGAAACTATCTTGTCCAGGAATACAGTTTATCCTGGGTAATGATATAGCTGGATCGCAGGTGGGAGTAATGCCTACTGTGGTTGATAAGCCAGTGGAAAATCAGACAACTGAAGTGTTGAAGGACGAATATCCTGGGATTTTTCTGGATTGTGTAGTGACAAGTCACAGGTTAAGACAAGAGGAGAAATCAAAGAGTGACGATGAAGTTGAAGTGCAATTATCAGAAACGATTTTTGATCAGATGGTTGAATAAGAACAAGGACAGGTGGAGGATGAGGCGGATATTTTTAGTTCAGGAAAATTGGCAGAGTTACAACAGAAAGATGTAGAAATAAAATGGATGTATCAGAAAGCATACATGGAAGAGGAATCTGAGTGTATACCACAGTGTTATTACCGTAAAAGTGATGTCTTGATGAGAAAATGGAGACCGTTACATATGCAGGCGGATGACAAGTGGGCAGAAGTTCATCAAGTAGTATTGCCGGTAGGGCATAGAAAGGAGGTGTTGCGAGTTGCACACGAGGTACCAGAGGGAGGTCATTTGGGAATAAAGAAAACTCAAGCTAAAATCCAGAAACATTTTTATTGGCCTGGACTACATAAAGATGTAGTTAGATTTTGTCAATCATGTCACACACGTGATCGGGAAACCTCAAGCAGTGATAAAACCAGCACCCTTAATACCCATTCCAGCATTTGAGGAACCTTTTACAAGGGTCCTAATTGATAGTGTAGGACCACATCCTAAAACCAAAAAGTGGGAATCAATATCTTTTGACTATAATGGATGTGTCTACTAGGTTTCCAGAGGCCATTCCAGTACGTAATATTACAGCTAAAAAGATTGTGGAGGAGTCACTTAAATTATTTACTAGATATGGACTACCCACAGAAATACAATCGGATCAAGGATCAAATTTTACCTTAAGGTTATTCAAAGAAGTTATGGATAGCTTAGGAATAAAACAATATAAATCAACTGCATACCATCCAGAATCGCAGGGAGCATTAGAAAGGTGGCATCAGACAGTAAAGACAATGTTGAGGGCTTATTGTCACGATTATCCAGAGGATTGGGATAAAGGAATTCCATTCGTACTGTTTGCAATTAGGGATGCACCTAATGAGTCAACCAAATTCAGTCCTTTTGAACTAATTTTTGGTCATGAGGTAAGAGGACCACTTAAATTGATTAAGGAAAAATTGGTGAGTGAGAAATCAGAACTTACATTATTGGATTACGTGTCAAATTTTAGGGAATGATTAAATAGAACAGGTGAATTGGCTAGACAACATTTGAAAGTTGCACAAAATGTGATGAAACGGGTCGCGGACAAGAAATCCAAAGTTCGTAGTTTTGCCAGTGGAGATAAAGTTTTAGTATTGTTACCAGTGGTAGGTGAACCTTTAAAAGCTAGGTTTTGTGAACCGTACCTCATTGAAAGGAAACTAAGTGAGGTGAATTATGTGGTAAAAACACCAGACAGAAGGAAGACTCACCGAGTGTGTCATGTGAATACGCTTAAAAGGTACTTTGAAAGGAAAGGAAAGAAAAAGGAGGAGGTTTTAAAGATTCAAACACAAAGTGACGAACCAAATCCAGATGACTGTGAATTTGACAGACCTCAAATTAAATTGGAAAACGAGGATGTTCTTAAAAATTGGGATAAATTGTTGAGTTACCTTCCAGAGGAAAAACGGACTGACCTGAAAGAGTTATTGCTATCACATGGGCAAGTTTGTGGAGATAAATTGGTAAGTACTAAAATGTCTATACATGACGTAGATGTGGGAAATGCTGTTCCAATCAAACAACATCCATATAGACTTAACCCTTTAAAATTGGCACAGGTTAACAAAGAGATTGAGAGTATGCTTAAAAATGGCATAATTGAAGTGGGCTGCAGCCAATGGAGCTCACCCATAGTAATGGTACCTAAACCAGACGGTACCCAGCGGTTGTGTGTGGACTATAGAAAGGTTAATGCAGTTACAAGAACGTACTCTTATCCTATCCCATGTTTGGAGGATGGCATTGAGAAAGTGGGACAATCAGCTTTTATTTCCAAATTGGATTTACATAAAAGGTTACTGGCAGGTATCTTTATCCGAAAGGGCGAAGGAGTTTTCAGCTTTTGTGACTCCAGATGGTATATACCAATTCAAAGTTATATCATTTGGCATGAAAAAGCCCCAGTCACTTTTCAACGGTTAACTAACAAAGTTGTTTCAGGATTACCCAATTGTGCGGTATACATCGATGATCTGGTAATTTTCAGCCAGACATGGAAAGAACATTTAAAACATCTGATGGAGTTATTGGATCGACTTCTAGAGGCCTGTTTGGTGAAACCTAGCCAGAAGTGAATTTGGAAAAGCCCAAGTCACTTTCGTTGGCCATACAATCGGAAAAGGTTGAATGATCCCACGGGATGTGAACACAAAAGTTATTGAGGAGTTTCCGATACCCTCAAGACGAATGGAAATAATGCGATTTCTTGGCATGAGTGGATTTGATCGAACATTTGTGCAAATTCTTTGTAGTGTGGTTGCTCCACTGATGGACTTGCTGATGAAACATCGAAAATTTCAGTGGACAGCGGAGTTTCAACAGGCATTTGACTGCCTGAAAGCTGTGATAACCAATGCTCCTGTGTTGGAGAATTACAAGGGACTCTGTGATCAGATTGCACTAAAGTTTCTGACTTTAAAGAGAAATGCCGAGGCGTAGAGAAATGGACGGATCGTGCAGAGACCTTCTTGTTCAAAGAGACTATCAATCGAGAAATGATTCCAGTTGGAGGAAAATCAATAAAGGGACTACATTGTTGTACCTGTTTGCGTGTGTTGTTTTTTTTTTAAATGAAAAAGTATATTTACTGTGTGCATTTCTTAAAGGATAGTGAAAAGGTGAAAAATGAAACCATTTTGAAGTTGATGGTTTATTTTTTTTTCTTGGGGGGAGTGTCATGTGAGAGTACCTTTAAGAAATGGGTGTTTATAAATGGGTGTGTATATAAATATCTGTAGTGAGAGTATCTTTAAGAAATGGATGTTTATTACTGTAGTGATGTCAGAGAGTGGGTGGAGCTGGGCTGTCGGTCAGCTTTTTACTTTCGTTTTAGGATGTTTGCTGCAGGGTGTGTTTTAGTTTCGTTTTCAGAGCTGGATAGCTGCAGTCACAGCCAGAAGGTGTATGAGTCTCTCGCTCTGTAATCTAAAAACTGTAAATCAATCCTTTTGATTTAAAACTAATAACTGCTCTCAGTCGTGACTTTAACCTGGTGTGCTTCTGTTTAAAGGTTTTTTTTCAGTCTTATGGATGTTAAAAGGACAGCTTAAGGATTACTTAGTGTTGTATTCTTTGGGGGTTGTATTTGAATTAATGGTTGCTAAAATGTTCACTGTATATTTTAAAAAGGTTAACTTGATTTCATAGAATAAACATTTTTTGCTTTAAAAGATACTTTTCCATTTCTGCTGTACCACACCTGTAGAGTGGGCCGTATGCTCCCCGTACCACATCTATTAAAAGTTGTGGGTCAGGTGGACTCCATGATCCACTTTGGGGTTCTCTAAAACCTGACCCATAACAAATGCACTTGAGCTGGTTGGGCAAGCTGTGTCTGAGGATGTATCTCTGTATAACTTCTTCCAGTGGGTTTGGTTTGGACGCGCAATGTTATGGCTTTCTCCAGGGTTAAATCATCAGCTTCCTTGAGGAGGTATTCCCTAGTTCACGGAATCAGTTGGTCACAAAATAGTTTGTTGGTTAGTGTGTCAAGTACTGTTTTTCTGGCTGACCATTTTCCTGACATCGCTGGCAGAACATACATTGTTTGATCATGACACTTTTGTTTCGGCCAAAATGTTTTTCAAGAACAGTTACCATTGTATCAAATGTAGATATGAAAGCTGCTCAAATGCTCAGGAATCTTCTTCCCCGAGATACTGGATAAGTATCCCCATCTTGCGGTCACTGTAATCTCCATTCCTGCCTGAGCAAATGGGTCTTGAGCCACAAAATCCATTGTTCCCAATGCAATGGTGATCTCCCCAGCAAAGAAAGGAAAGGTGCTTGAGCCAGTAAATTTAAACTTTTCTCCATCCTTTCCGTTGGTTTTGTACCCAGATATGGCACACACCAGGCTCTATGTGTGAACAGAACTTTATTACTTTTTTTGTAACTTCACGACCAAAGCTTTTTTTAAAAAAACTGTTTACAGCTGCAAGATCAGCTAGCTTTCAGTTTCTCTTCCAATGGCTTGACTAATAGCACACAGCACAGAGAACACTCGAGAGGCCGAACATCATCCTGGACAAAGCACACTGCATCACCTTAAGCATTCACGCCTTCGGCATACTGTAGCTGCAGCGTGTATAATCCACAAAATGTATTGTGATGAATGTAGGAATTTTGTATCTGGTGCAATAATAGTTAAAAACCTGGGTAGTGTATGTATCTGCTGCAGTAAGATTTTTAAAATCCTGGTTTAAAAGACAGGCAGGCACTGTGGCTACAGAAGGGGTAATTAAGGTAAAGTAAAAATTAGATCATCCTTATTTCATACCATGCACATGTGTAAAAGTATAAACCTAATGGATTTCTAATCTGAATTCTGGGGAGTAGATAATTAGAGAAATTGTGTTTAAACTTAAATAATTAGCTCATGAGATTTGAGTGGGATAAGGATGATATAATTAGTGGGAGGAGCCAGGGGCTGAAGCAGTCAGGTTTAGAGTCAGTCAGTTTAAATTTGGCTGTGAACAGCACAGCAGCTTCTGGAAAGAGTTGTCAAGTTAAACAGTGGTTTGACTCAGACAACAATCTACAAGCAGTTTCCTGAAGGATCTCTCTCTCAAGTATTCCTGTGTTTGCTAACTGTACTTAAAAGTGGGTTTTGACCGGTGATAGGTTTTACTTGTTTGGAGATATAGAAGATAGCAGTTAGGAGTTAAAATGTTTCATTCTATTGTTAAAATGTTTCATTCTATTGTGAAAATGTTTCATTCTGTTGTTAAGCTTGTTTAACTGGTAATTGTAAGCTATTTCTTTTGTGGTGTTAAAGTTAGTTTAAAACTGTCGTGCTAATAAAGTTTGTTTTAATAAACCATATTCCTATTCGTGTGTGTCTCGCCAACACTTCTTAAGGGCAATGACAGATGGACAATAAATTCTGGGCTTGTAGCAATGCTCACAACCCATGAAGGAATGGTAAAAGAGTCAATCTAATGAAATGAAATGAAAAATGAAATGAAATGAAAATCGCTTATTGTCACAAGTAGGCTTCAAATGAAGTTACTGTGAAAAGCCCCTCGTCGCCACATTCCGGCGCCTGTTCGGGGAGGCTGGTACGGGAATTGAACCGTGCTGCTGGCCTACCTTGGTCTGCTTTCAAAGCCAGCGATTTAGCCCTGTGCTAAACAACCCCTACTCACAGCTTGATTAACATTACTATATATGGGGAGGCTCTTCCAACACTTTTCATGCAATCTTGGACAGCAGGCAAAAATGTTCCTCTCTTGTTCCCCTAAGGATCCAACTGTTCTCTCTTTCCTTCATTCTTCGCAGTGTTGAAATCAAGATGCCTCATGGAATGTCCCACTGTAACTTGTCCTTTTCAGGACTTCAAAAATATGGAATTATTTGGTTTCTTCAATTTGTCATTCTAAACGATCTTCAATATATAGGCACATAAATAGCAAAAGAGTAATTGGCGGGGCGGGGGAGGGCACCTACATTGCAGTATTAATCAGATCCAGCAGAGGGCAGTAGAGCAGAGCTGCTGTTTGGCTGTTGCGGGGAAAATTTGCATCAGTGCATTGCGGTCACTGCATCCAGAAAGTGTACCTGAGCAAGACACCCTAGGTGTTCAAGTCAAGGCAAGCATCCAGCAGAGGGCAGTAGAGCGGAGCTGCTGATTGGCTGTTGCGGGGAAAATTTGCATCAGTGCATTGCGGTCAATGCATCCAGAAAGTGTACCCGAGCAAGACACCCTAGGTGGTCAAGTTAAGGCAAGCATCCAGCAGAGGGCAGTAGAGCGGAGTCACCGTATCTTGAAGGTGGTTTGTGTCAAGTGACAGTTAAACCCGAAACACTTCTTCAGTGTTTCCCTCCCTACCTCCTCCTCTACCCCAAAAAAAAGACAATCACTGTAAGGATCCCAGCCGAGTAAAGATCAAGAGCAAGACTCGAGGGCAGGTAGAAGTAGAAAGAAGTTGAACCGTGGCGTCACAGCCTGCAGGTAAGTGATTGGCTGGTGACCGGTAAATAGTTTTTCTTTTCCCTGAGGTGTTATCATGTGGGGCGCAGTGGTTGCTGAGTGAGTGCTTGCTGAGAAGGGGAGTCAATTTTTTTTTAAACTTACTGTTGGGAGTTTCCAGCTGAATCAGGTCGGAATGAGGACAATGTGACTACTGGTGAAAGAGCGCGAGGAGAGCGGTGGGGGCTCAGTGAAAGAGCGCGAGGAGAGTGGCGGAGACTCAGTGAAAGAGCGCGAGGAGAGCGGCGGAGACTCAGTGAAAGAGCATGAGGAGAGCGGCGGGGACACAGGATAAAAGAGCGCGAGGAGAACGGCGGGGACACAGTGAAAGAGCGCGAGGAGAGCGGCGGGGGCACAGGATAAAAGAGCTGTGGGGACACAGGTTAAAAGAGCGCAAGGAGAGCGGTGGGGACACAGGATAAAAGAGCGCGAGGAGAGAGGCGGGGACACAGGATTAGAGAGCAGCGGGGACACAGGATAAAAGAGCGCGGAGAGCGGCGGGGGCACAGCTGCTGGAGAAGCGGCCTTAAGATTTTCGGCGGGAGCAGTGGCCAGGGGTCTGTCGGGAAGGTAAGTTTTCCTTTTTAAAAACTTACCTTGAAGAGTGACATCACAGCAAAGCAGTGACCTGATTGGCTGGTAAGGAAAGTGCTCCAATTGGCAGTAGCTGGGAGAAATTTAACTCTTCGTGTGTTGGTAAGTATTGTGGTTGGTAAGTAAAATCTTTATTGCTTTCACTTATTCATTATTTGATATTATATTTGTAATCAGGTAAGTTAAAGTGTAAAAATGGCAGGAGATCCCAGACCCGTGTTATGCTCCTCGTGCTCAATGTGGGAGATCACGGACACGGCTGATGCCCCTGACTCCTTCATGTGCGGGAAGTGTGTCCAGCTGCAGCTCCTGTTAAACAGCCTGACGGCTCTGGGGCTGCGGATGGACTCACTTTGGAGCATCCGCGATGCTGAGGAGGTCATGGATAGCACGTTCAGTGAGTTGGTCACACCTCAGATTAGGATTGGTGAGGGAGACAGGGAATGGGTGACCAAAATGCAGAGAGAGAGCAGGAAGGCAGTGCAGGTGTCCCCTGCGGTCATCTTCGCCAAAACAGGTATACCGTTTTGGATACTGTTGGGGGAGATGACTCACCAGGGGAAGGCAGTAGTAGCCAGGCTCATGGCACCGTGGCTGGCTCTGCTGCACAGAAGGGCGGGAAAAAGACTGACAGGTTTATAGTCATAGGGGATTCAATCGTAAGGGGAGTAGACAGGCATTTCTGTGGTCGAAAACGAGACTCCTGAATGGTACTTTGCCTCCCGGGTGCACGGGTCAGGGATGTCTCAGATCGGCTGCAGGACATACTGAAGGGGGAGGGTGAACAGCCAGTTGTCGTGGTGCATATAGGCACCAACGATATAGGTAAAAAACGGGATGAGGTCCTACAATCAGAATTTAGGGAGTTAGGAGATAAGTTAAAAAGTAGGACTTCAAAGGTAGTAATCTCAGGATTGCTACCAGTGCCACGAGACAGTCAGAGTAGAAATTCAAGAATAGTCAGAATGAATACGTGGCTTGAGAGATGGTGCAGGAGGGAGGGGTTCAGGTTTTTGGGACATTGGAACCAGTTCTGGGGGCGGTGGGACCATTACAAATCAGATGGTCTACACCTGGGCAGGACTGGAACCAATATCCTAGGGGGTGCTTTTGCTCACACTGTTGGGGAGGTTTTAAACTAATGTGGCAGGGGGATGGGAACCAGATTAGGAAGTTAGAGGTCAGTAAAGAGGCAGCAACTAAAGCCAGTAAGGTACTAGATAATAAACTCAATGTGACTAAAGGGAAGAGTAGACAGGGAAGAGATGATGAACGCAAAGGGACAGGTGGTCTGAAGTGCATTTGTTTCAATGCGAGAAGTGTAGCAGGTAAGGCAGATGAATTTAGGGCTTGGATTAGTACCTGGGAATATGATGTTATTGGTATTACTGAGACTTGGCTGAGGGAAGGGCAAGACTGGCAACTAAATATCCCAGGGTATAGATGCTTTAGGAGGGATAGAGAGGGAGGTAAAAGGGGTGGAGGAGTTGGATTACTGGTCAGAGATGATATCACAGCTGTGATTAAGGAGGGCACGATGGAGGATTTGAGAACTGAGGCAATATGGGTGGAGCTAAGAAATAGGAAGGGTGCAGTAACATTTTTGGGACTTTACTACACGCCTCCCAAAAGCGAGCGTGAGGTAGAGGTACAAATATGTAGACAGATTATAGAAAAATGTAGGAGCAATAGGGTGGTCGTGATGGGAGATTTTAACTTCCCCAACATTGAATGGGACTCATGTAGTGTTGGAGGCGTAGATGGGGCAGAATTTCTAAGGAGCATCCAGGAGAGTTTTTTAGAGCAGTATATAAATAGTCCAACTCGGGAAGGGGCCACACTGGACCTGGTATTGGGGAATGATCCCGGCCAGGTGGTTGAAGTTTCAGTCGGTGATTACTTTGGGAATAGCGATCACAATTCTGTAAGTTTTAGAATACTCATGGACAAAGACGAGAGTGGAGCTAAAGGAAGAGTGCTAAATTGGGGAAAGGCCAAGTTTAACAAAATTCGTCAGGAGCTAGGGAATGTGGATTGGGAGCAACTGTTTAAGGGTAAATCCACATTTGAAATGTGGGAGTCTTTTAAGGAAAGGTTGATTAGAGTGCAGGACAGACATGTCCCTGTGAAAATGAGGGATAGAAATGGCAAGATTAGGGAACCATGGATGACGGGTGGAATTGTGAGACTAGCTAAGATGAAAAAGGAAGCATTCATAAGATCTAGGCGACTTAAAACTGATGAAGCTTTGGAGGAATATCGGGAAAGTAGGACAAATCTCAAACGCACAATAAAGAGGGCTAAAAGGAGTCATGAAATATCTTTGGCTAACAGGGTTAAGGAAAATCCCAAAGCCTTTTATTCGTATACAAGGAGCAAGAGGGTAACTAGAGAAAGGATTGGCCCATTCAAAGACAATAGAGGAAATTTATGCGTGGAGTCAGAGGAAATGGGTGAGATTCTTAATGAGTACTTTGCATCGGTATTCACCAAGGAGAGGAACATGACGGATGTTGAGGCTACGGATAGATGTTTAAATGCTCTAGGTGAAGTCGGCATAAGGAAGAGAGAAGTTTTGGGTATTCTAAAAGGCATTAAGGAGGACATGTCCCCAGGTCCAGATGGGATCTATCCCAGGTTACTGAGGGAAGCGAGGGACGAAATAGTTGGGGCCTTAACAGATATCTTTGCAGCATCCTTGAGCATGGGTGAGGTCCCGGAGGACTGGAGAGTTGCTAATGTTGTCCCCTTGTTTAAGAAGGGTAGCAGGGATAAGCCAGGGAATTATAGACCTGTGAGCTTGACGTCAGTGGTAGGCAAACTGTTGGAGAAGATACTGAGGGATAGGATCTATTCACATTTGGAAGAAAATATCGTGATAGGCAGCATGGTTTTGTGCAGGGAAGGTAATGTCTTACAAACCTAATAGAATTCTTTGAGGAAGTGACAAAGTTAATTGATGAGGGAAGGGCTGTAGATGTCATATACATGGACTTCAGTAAGGCAGGTTGATGGAAAAAGTGAAGTCGTATGGGGTTCAGAGTGTACTTGCTAGATGGATAAAGAACTGGCTGGGCAACAGGAGACAGAGAGTAGTGGTGGAAGGGAGTGTCTCAAAATGGAGAAAGGTGACTAGTGGTGTTCCACAGGGATCCGTGCTCGGGCCAGTGTTGTTTGTGATATACATAAATGATCTGGACGAAGGGGCAGCACGGTAGCATTGTGGATAGCACAATTGCTTCACAGCTCTAGGGTCCCAGGTTCGATTCCGGCTTGGGACACTGTCTGTGCGGAGTCTGCACATCCTCCCCGTGTGTGCGTGGGTTTCCTCCGGGTGCTCCGGTTTACTCCCACAGTCCAAAGATGTGCAGGTTAGGTGGATTGGCCATGATAAATTGCCCTTAGTGTCCAAAATTGCCCTTAGTGTTGGGTGGGGTTACTGGGTTATGGGGATAGGGTGGAGGTGTTGACCTTGGGTCGGGTGCTCTTTCCAAGAGCCGGTGCAGACTCGATGGGCCGAATGGCCTCCTTCTGCACTGTAAATTCTATGTAAGGTATAAGTGGTCTGATTAGCAAGTTTGCAGATGATACTAAGATTGGTGGAGTTGCAGATAGCGAGGAGGACTGTCAGAGAATACAGCAAAATATAGATAGATTGGAGAGTTGGGCAGAGAAATGGCAGATGGAGTTCAATCCAGGCAAATGAGAGGTGATGCATTTTGGAAGGTCTAATTCAAGAGCGGACTGTACGGTCAATGGAAGAGTCCTGGGGAAAATTGATGTACAGAGAGATCCATTGTACCCTGAAGGTGGCAACGCAGGTCGATAGAGTGGTCAAGAAGGCATACAGTATGCTTGTCTTCATTGGACGGGGTATTGAGTACAAGAGTCGGCAGGTCATGTTACAGTTGTATAGGACTTTGGTTAGGCCACATTTGGAATACTGTGTGCAGTTCTGGTCGCCACATTACCAGAAGGATGTGGATGCTTTAGAGAGGGTGAAGAGGAGGTTCAACAGGATGTTGCCTGGTATGAAGGGTGCTAGCTATGAAGAAAGGTTGAGATTAGAATTGTTTTCGTTGGAAAGACGGAGGTTGAGGGGGGACCTGATTGAGGTCTACAAAATTATGAGAGGTATGGACAGGGTGGATAGCAACAAGCTTTTTCCAAGAGTGGGGGTGTCAATTACAAGGGGTCATGATTTCAAGGTGAGGGGGAGAAAGTTTAAGCGAGATGTGCGTGGAAAGTTTTTTATGCAGAGGGTGGTGGGTGCCTGGAACGCTTTGCCAGCGGAGGTGGCAGAGGCGGGCACGACAGCATCATTTAAGATACATCTAGACAGATATATGAACGGGCGGGGAACAGAGGGAAGTAGATCCTTGGAAAATAGAAGACAGGTTGAGATAAAGGATCTGGATCGGCACAGGCTGGGAGGGCCGAAGGGCCTGTTCCTGTGCTGTAATTTTCTTTGTTCTTGTTCTAATGTAAGCCTACTTGTGTCAATAACAAAGATTATTATTATTATAATAGAGGCAGAAGGGCATGGCTAAAGCATCTGTCTTGACCAAGAGATACTGCAAAGTCACAGTGAAAGAGGAGGTAGTTGAGATATCAGATGAGCTAGTAATTGTTGAAGAGGAAATATTACAAAGGCTGGCTGAACTTAACCCCCCTCCCACCGCTGCAATTGCCAAGGAAGTTGCAAACTTCAGATGGGCAATTTCCCTCACCTGGGAACCATCCCAAAATGCGATTTAAATCGTAAACTTCGGATGATTCTGACTATGCTACATCAGTGGTTACCCAGAAAAAGTTAGAAGAGTTAAAACCACTTCTACTTTCTGGGTAACTATTGTACAGACCCACACAGACCACTTCATGGGTCTCTCCCCAACTCTCAGGAGATCTCCCTACCCCCTTAGTACCCTCCACAGAACTCTCGGTGAACTTCCAAACTCCCTGACTACACCCCCATGAACCCCCCCACCTCCAGGAAGTCCCACAAGCCCCAACTTCCCCCCACAGGCCACACATGACCACCTACATTCATCCAGGCAAATTTCCCACCACATTCTTGACTTGTGCCTTGTAGATGGAGGACAGGCTTTGGGAGTCAAGAGGTGAGTTACTTTCTTCAGGATTCCTAGCCTCTGACCTGCTTTTCTACCCATAGTATTTATATGGCTAGTCCAGGTGAGTTTGTTAGTGTTGTAAAACATGATGCATAGCCTCCTTTCGTCCAATTAAAGATGACGAGCTGTACATAGATGGCCACCCAATTGTAGTCCGATGGGGGCAGCACTCCTGGCATGCCTCGAGGCTCTCATGCCTGTCTGGGGAAAAGGGTGCCACAGATCATTCTCGGTGTTGGACGGGGTACCCTTCTCCATGCCAAAAAAGGGGGTGCTCCAATGAAATTTCTCCCTGGGTTCAGGTTCCGAACCCAGAAACAGTTCCTGTAATTTCTTCATTCCTCATGATAGTTTCTCTTGTCTCTGCTTCTAAAGGAACAGCGTTTCCCTTACCAGCTCTCATTTTTATCTGCTTTTAAAATCTCTTGCAATCCACTTATATTCCTGGCTAGTTTACACTCATTTCCTATTTTTTCCACCTTTCAAAGCAATTTTTCAGCTCACCATTTTCTGGCCTCTGACACTTTCCAAATCCTCAGGTTTACAACTATTGTTTGCAACATTATAAATCTGTTCTTTTAATCTAATATCATCCTCAGTTTTTCTGGTATACTCTGCAATTTAGAAAGTTAAGAGATGTTTTGATTGAAGCTTTCTTAAGATAATATAGGAAACATTTAGGCAAGATAGAAACAATTTCTATTGTTTGTGGAGTCCAGGACTAGTCAGGAAGGTCTAAAAATTAGAGCCGTTAGCAAAATTATGAAATACTTTGACTTGTAAAGGGTTGTAAGCTTTTGGCACTCTCTTCTGCAAACAGCAATCAATGTTAGATCAGTTTTAATTTACAATCTAATATTTTTTTGTTAACCAAAGGTATGAAGGGCAATGATGGATATATGAAATTAGGTTGTAAATCAGCAACTGAATGGCAAACAGGTTTGAGGGATTGAAAGACTTACTCCTGTTCCCACGTATCTGGATCTATACTATATAGCAGGGAAACAAACTTCATTTGAACCAAACAGTAAAACACTAAAGAGGACTCTATCATCAGGACTGAAAATCAGAAAGAAAATCAATGCAGTGATGAGAAAATTGAGTAATGCAATGACAGGATTGGTTTTGGCACTTGGCTTTACACTTCCTTTAATCAGGGGGAATTATGTTAAATAAATTTACAATAGTAACATTTCGTTTTCTTTGCCCAGCAAAATTTTTCCAAAGCAAAGGGGTGGGATTGTCCTTTTCTGCGGCTAAGTGCCAGCTTGAACGGAGAATCCGCGGGAGGTTTACTCAAAGAAAATCGGCGCAAACCCCTCACCGATTCCGGTACCAGTGAGGGTCTACCACCGGCGCTGACTGGAACTCCCACCTCCCGCGCCGAAAATGGATGGAGAATGGCCGGGTCCAGGGCCGCGTATGCGCAGACCCTCATGACCTGCAGCGGTCGCGCTGTACAACATGGCGCCGGCCATGTGCAGACCCGATCGGCCATCCGCGACCTCACAGCCCACCCCCCACCAGCCCTCACAGAAGCCCCCCCGGCCAGCGTCACGGATCCCGGCCGAGTGTGGCGGCGCTGGACACAGTCCGCAGCCGCCACTCCGGGCTCCCGATTTGTACGAAGAAACGTGTCCCGCGCCGTCTGGAACTCGGTCCATCGGGGGCGGAGCATCGCGAGTGGGCCGGCCGATGATGCGCCAACGCCACTTCGACTGCACGCGTTCCGTGTCACCATGCCTCCATTTCGGAGGGGGCGGAGAATCGCAAACCGTCTTCAAACCAGCGGCGGCCCCAATTCTGGCATCAGAATCGATTCTCCGCCCGATCGCTGATTACGATATCGCCGTCGGGCAACAGAGAATCCCACCCCCTAGCTTTTGAATTCCTAAACTGTGCAGCATTACCTAAAGTGTGAATTACAAAGTATCTGAATAAAAATAAATATAATTTGTTTCACCTGCAATTTTCTACAAAGAAACCCATACCGATAGCTTAGACCATAACACAACATACATAACCCTCATGTCAATAAAAGCAAAATATAAGGGCAGCACGGTGGCGCAGTGGTAGCACTGCAGCCTCACGGCGCTGAGGCCCTAGGTTTGATCACCGGCTCTGGGTCACTGTCCGTGTGGAGTTTGCACATTCTCCCCGTGTTTGCGTGGGTTTCGCCCCCACAACCCAAAGATGTGCAGGGTAGGTGGATTGATCATGCTAAATTGCCCCGAATTGGAAAAATGAATTGGGTACTCTAAATTTAAAAAATAAATAAATAAATAAAAGCAAAATACTGTGGCTGCTGGAAATCTGGAAAAGAAGTGCAGAAAGAGGGCAGCATGGTGGTGCAATGGTTAGCACTGCTGCCTGCGACGTGGGGACCCGGGTTCGAACCCGGCCCCGGATCACTATCCGTGTGGAGTTTGCACATTCTCCCCGTTTGCGTGGGTTTCACCCCCACAACCCAAAGATGTGCAGGTGAGATGGATTGGACACACTAAATTGATCCTTAATTGGAAAAAAATAATTTGGTGCTCTAAATGTATTGTTTTAAAAATCAGAAAATGCTGGAAACATTCAGCAGGCCTGGCAGCGTCTGTGGATGGAGAAACAGAGTTAATGTTTTGAACTATTCGGAAGAAGTCATATTTGACATGAAACGTACACTCGGTTTCTCTCTCAGCAGATGCTGTCACACTTGCTGAACATTTCCAGCATTTTCTGCTTGTATTTCAAATCGTCATTTACCTCTCCTTTTGCTTGGCTTGATAAAACGTGTCTGCCATTTGTCTACTCTGACTACTTTGCTGAAGTGTTATTGGTTTTTGTCTCTTGGGCTAAACTGTTTCCACAATGGTCCCAGGGGCCATGAAGGTTTAATAAACTGTTTGGAGGAAATTTGACATGTGCTTCTAACTTGCTCTCATGTTTATGGCTGAAGCAGAGCCAACAGACGCTAATTGGAGTTGCACTGCAGGAAGATGTTTATGTACTAATTAAGCCACTTCCTGCACCAACTGTTTCTGAGAAAGTAAGGAGTGCATGGCAAAAAGCCATTCAGAGGTACGAACGTCATAGCCTGCCAATGCTTTTATAAGGTAAAATGTACTTTAAAATTTTGCACTTTATTTAACCCTGACTACCAGAGTTAGCTTTTTGCACCCTCGAGTTCAATATAAGTCTTTGAAAGGCGGAATATAGTATTTCTGAAGGAAATGATTAGCCATGGTTACATGTGCTAGAAGCAAAACCATTTAGTTTTGGCCTCAAAACCAAAGGTTTCAACACAAGGTGCAAGACACATCAGCAGCAAGAGTATAGAGCCAATATGTAGCTTCTCTCTAATAAAACTGCCCAGAACCCACTGTAGAAAAACAGTCAGATAGGGCATGAGGTGAATTACTTCAGAAAACTCAGATTCTCATTTCTTTTTCAGTATTGATAGAAATATTGAGATATTCCTGATGGAATTACCATTGGCGATTACAATTACACATAACATTTTTATGATATTCTTTTGCCCACTACACTAACATATTCAATTAAGCAAAATATTGCGGATGCTGGAATCTGAAACAAGAACAGAGGACACTGGAAAACCTGAGCAGGTCCGCCAGCATCTATAAGGAGAGAAACAGAGTTAATATTTCGAGTCACAGACTCTTCATCAGAACTGAAAGGAGGGAGAATGTTAAGAGCAAAAGAAACTGCAACAAAAAGTAGCAACTTTAAGAACAAATGACAGATGGCCTTGTGTGAGACGGAGAGGGGGTGTTTTGCATTGAGGCAACACATCTAAAGTTGCCTAACTCAACGTTGAGTCTTGAAGGTTGCATAGTGCCCAACTAGAAGGTGAACTGATGCTGGAGCATTGCAGCAGGCCAAGGATCGACATGTGAGCATGAGAGCAAAATACTGAATTAAAATGGCAAAAATACTAACATATTTATGAGCCCTTTGAATTTAAATGCCTTCCATCATGAAGGCATACATGGGTAATACAGTAACAAGTAACAAGTTTTATTAGAATTAACTTTAGTGGTAATTAAATGGAAATTATATCAGAAAAATGAAGCAGGCTGTACCACATGACAAGATTCAGGCTTGGGCTAGTAAGTGGCAAGTAACATTTGCACCATAGAAGTGTCAGTTATTTAACATGCCCAATGGAAAAGTGTGTAACTACTTCCCTCGATATTCAATGGTCTTATCCCAGCTATCAACATCCTGGCGGTCACCACTGACCAGAAGCTTAACTTGTCCAGCTATAAACATTCTGTGGCTACAAGGGCCAAGGTCAGAAAATGGGAATTCTGCAGCAAATGACTCATTCTTGTTTGACGTTCAGCTCCAAAAGCACACAAGGAGAAAGCAGCCCACTTCATTTGATTGGCACCTGATCCTCCACCTTAAACATTCAGTCCCGCCAACAGCGACGTGCTGTGGCGGCAGTATGTGAATCTACAGGATGCATTGCATTTTACTAAGGCTTCTTTGAGATCACCTTCCAAATCCACAACCTCTACCACTAGTTATATGTTAGCATAGTGGGCAGCAGGCACATGGGAATCATGGGCAGAAATTACTGTTCCATTTAGCTTCTAGTCAGTGGTGGTCATCAGGTTGTAGACAGTGGGATCACAGCAATGGTGGTACCATTGACTGTCAGGAGGAAGTAGGTGTAGCTTTTGTCATAGACAATAGGGAATTCCTAATACTTATGCAGCATAAATTCTACTTGCCACTTGTAGCATGAATGTTTCCCAGGTCCTGATGGAGGTTGGCATTAACTAGTTCATTATTGGCAGAGTTGTGAATGAAGTTGAACATTGCGTGATCATAGCCAAATAGTCCACTCCTGAACTTGTGATGAGGGAAGATCATTGATGATCTATGAACCATCTGAAGATGGATTATATTATATCGATTGGTTCCTCTTTATTTAGTCTGTTAATGACACCCACCCTCGACAAAACGCTCATCAGATTTGTTAAACACGATTTTGCTTCCGAAGAACCTTACTGACTCTGCCTAACCATATCCAATTTCCAAGTGTCCTGTTACCACTTCCTTCGTTAATGCATTCCAGCAATGTCAGGATAACTGGCACGTCGATCTCAGTTTTATATCTCCCTCCTTTCTTGATTAGTGAACTCGGTCGGTCGGAGGCGGAGCATCGGGGCGGGCCTCAGGCAAGCACGGCTTTGGAGGGGGTCGATTTGGTCGTGAAAGGGGATTCTTCGGCCGATCGCCAAACGCAAATTCGGCGTCGGCAACCGGAGAATCCCGCCCTATTTGTACATCTGCATCCATGCACTTTTTATGCACATATTATGTTCTTCAAATCCTCTCAGGATTGTACATAGCTGTTATTGTCAGATATCACAAACAGGATCTTAATGTACTTAATGGCAGCACATCAACGTGTGCACAAACTCCAATGAGTTGAATGAACTCAATGCATACTCCTTCCTCAGCTTCTCACTGGATAATATGTCCCCTGGATTGTGTTCACAGGATGTTACAGCTTAATATGAAAGTCACACACAAGTAAAAACTTGAGAGAGGTGAAGGCTAACAGTAAAATTATTCCACCAGTATTTCTTTTATTTTAAAATTTAAAAAAAAATTTGAGTACCCAATTCTTTTTTTTCAATTAAGGGGCAATTTAGTTTTGCCAATCTACCTACGCTGCACATATTTGTATTTGCGGGGGTGAGACCCACGCAAACACGTGGAGAATGTGCAAACTCCACACGGACAGTGACTCGGGGCCAAGATTGAACCCGGGTCTTCAGCGCTGTGAGACAGCAGTGCTGATCACTGCGCCGCCCCACACCAATATTTCTTAAAAGGACTTTTATAAAAACCCCACAGTGCAGAAGGAGGCTATTCGGCCCATTGAGTCTGCATCGACCCTCCAAAAGAGCACTTCACTCATGCCCACTCCCCTGCCCTATTTCCATAACTCCGCGCATTGATCATGCCCAATCCACCTAACATGCACATCTTTGGCCTTATTGAATGTGAGATTTTTATTTGCTGCTGAAACATTTAACTCACTATTACACAATAATTGGCAATTAGCCAGATAATCGTTGATCTGAAAAACTGTACTTTGATGCATTGAGGTACTGACATAAATATTCCTGCTTTTGAAGATAACGTGTGCACATTTAAATGCTCACCAAGGTAAGGAATGTTAAAGTTGAAAAATTGTGTATTTCTTTAAGAAACAAATTTAGATTATTTTTAATGTATCCACCATCAATATAAAGCATTCCTAAGTCATGTATAGCATAAGCCAGGCACAGAAAAGACATTCCTTCTGCTCTGCCCCAACAACATGTCTCAGGGGTCATCTGTAAATTATGCACACTGAAAATCTCAAATTCCTGACCCCCGCATTTCAACATTGTCAACCACAGGTTTTTGAGGCCCACCCCAATGAAGCATGCAAATGCATAGGACTATCTTCATTCTTCCCAAAGATCCCAGATCATTAGGCTTCATTACATTCCACCACATCATGAAATTAACTCCTTCGTGTAAAATGATTTTTCCATGAACAGTGTCATGATATCCACATCAGCATATCATGGTGCAATCACACACACACAGATGGACAGGCAGTTGGACCAACCAACACACACATAACATCGCAGCCAATCACCAGTGAGAGCACACGCACTATAAAACAGGGAACACCACAGTTCCCGCTCATTCTACCAGGAGATAGCTCAGAGCACAGAGCTCACAGCGTGCCACTCAGACATAGATCATGTGCTGAGTGCCTAACTAAAATAGTGACAGGGCTGGGTCCACAGGTTAGCTGGTGAAGCACGTACCAAAGCCAGCGGTTAGTTGTTACCGTTGTTTATACAATAAAACAGAGTTGTACCATCTACAGCCGTGTTGGATCATTTGTGCATCAGAACACCCAACACGACTTGATACCAGCAGTCGACGCTAACAGCGACTGTGAGACCTACCTGCACCCTATCAGAAATCCACCATCCTGCTCCATGGAAAACATCAGCCCGCCGCAGCCGCTCCGAATCGCTGGTAATCTTGGCGTAAACTGGAAGCTGTTTAAACAGCGCTTCCAGCTCTTCCTAGAAGCCACAGAAAGGGAGAATGCATCGGACACCAGGAAGATCACCCTCCTCCTCTCCACGGCGGGGCAACACGCCATCCACATCTATAACTCCCTGGCATTCGCGGAAGGCGAGGACAAAACAAAATATAAGACGGTGCTTCTGAAGTTCGAGGAACACTTCAGCGTGGAAGTCAATGAGAGCTTCGAGAGGTACCTATTCCAGCAGTGCCTGCAGGGTAAGGATGAGCCTTTCCAATCTTACTTGACACACCTCCACCTTCCGCCAGCCTCACAGGGACGTGCGGGCGATTCAGCCCCCCTACGCTAAGTCATATCCAGATAGTATGCAGACCAGCGATACCGAAGACAGGGAAACCATCCGCGTTGCGGTAATCCACAAGAACCGGATGTCCCCAAGTCGGAACCACCAGCCGATGCCAGTGCACAGCATTGATCCGGGCGATGAGTGGTGTGCCACCCTAACGGTCAACCGATCACAGATCACATTTCGCCTGGACACTGGTGCCTCCGGCAATCTCCTCGCATGGTCAGCCTTCCAGACCTTGAAGGTTAAACCACCGATTCTGCCATCCCACTGTCAGCTGTTTGACTACAATGGAAACGTCATCCCGGCCACGGGGTCCTGCCAGCTCGATGTTACACACAACTCACACAAAGCCACATTATCATTTGAAGTCGTAGGATCGTCCAAGGACTCTCTGTTAGACGCACAGACGTGCAAGATCCTCCACCTCGTTCAGCGGGTACACACTCTGTCTCCAGAAGGCACGTCTGATTTCCCGGATGCAGACTTTAGGGCGCAGCTCCACTCACTCCTCGCGCACAACCAGGGGGTTTTCGAGGGCATGGGCACACTGCCCTACACGTACAAAATACGGCTCAAACCGGACGCCACCCCGGTCATTCACGCACCTCGTAGGGTCCCAGCACCACTCAAGGACCGCCTCAAGCAGCAGCTGCAGGACCTTCAGGACCAAGGAGTGCTTTCCCAGGTCACGGAGCCAATGCCATGGGTCAGCTCCATGGTGTGCGTCAAGAAGCCCTCTGGCGAGCTCCGGATCTGCATCGACCCAAAAGATTTGAATCACAACATTTATGAGGGAACACTACCCCATACCCAAAAGAGAAGAAATCACGAGCGAAATGGCTCGGGCAAAAATATTCACCAAGCTTGATGCCTCAAAGGACTTTTGGCAGATTGAATTGGATCAGTCCAGCAGGAAGCTGTGCACTTTCAATACTCCATTTGGCAGATACTGCTACAATAGGATGCCATTCGGCATCATCTCGGCCTCCGAGGTGTTCCATCGCATCATGGAACAGATGATGGAGGGCATCGAAGGGGTACGCGTCTACGTAGATGACGTTATCATCTGGTCCACCACACCACAGGAGCACATCAGTCATCTCCAGCGTGTCTTTGCACGGATACGGGATCAGGGCCTGCACCTTAACCGAGCCAAATGCTCTTTTGGCCAGACTGAGCTAAAGTTTTTGGGGGACCACATCTCCCGGTCGGGTGTGCGGCCGGATGCCGACAAAGTGGCAGCCATCGCAGCCATGCAGCAGCCGGCAGACAAGAAGGCAGTGCTGCGCTTTCTCGGGATGGTCAACTTCCTGGGGAAGTTCATTCCTAACCTTGCCTCGCACACGACTACTCTTCGCCACCTGGTCAAAAAGACAACGGAATTCCAGTGGCTGCCCGCACACCAGAGCGAATGGGAGGAGTTCAAGGTCAAGCTCACCACTGCCGTTTTTTGATATCACATGGGAAACAAAGATCTCAACTGACGCCAGCCAGTCCAGCATTGGGGCGGTACTCCTGCAACGGGACGACACCGCATCATGGGCCCCGGTTGCCTATGTGTCGCGGGCCATGACCCCCACAGAACAGCGCTATGCGCAGATTGAGAAGGAGTGCCTAGGCCTGTTGACTGGCATCGACAAGTTTCACAACTATGTATACGGTCTTCCGCAGTTCACTGTGGTGACCGACCATCGCCCCCTGGTCGGCATCATTCAGAAGGACCTCAACAATATGACCCCTCGCCTCCAGCGCATTCTGCTCAAGCTCCGGAGATACGACTTCCAACTTGTCTACACCCCGGGGAAGGATCTCATCATCGCAGATGCTCTGTCCAGGGCGGTCAACACACCGCCTGACTCGGAGGGGTTCATTTGTCAGGTCGACGCACAAATAGCCTTCACATCGGCCAATCTGCCGGCCACTGATGCACGTCTGGCCCACATTCGCCGTGAGACTGCGGCTGACCCCCTTCTACAGCGTGTGATGCGCCACATGACGGAAGGGTGGCTCAAGGGGCAGTGCCCACAATTTTACAACTTCCGGGACGACTTGGCCGTCATTGATGGTGTCCTCTTGAAGTTGGACCGGATCGTGATCCCACACAGCATGCACTGGCTTGTCCTCGAACAACTGCACGAAGGCCACCTCGGAGTTGAAAAGTGCAGGCGGAGGGCCCGAGAGGCTGTGTACTGGCCGGGCATCAGCGACGACATCGCCAACATGGTGCTCAACTGCCTCATCTGCCAAAGGTTTCAGCCGGCGCAACCCCCTGAGACACTTCAGCCCCATGAGTTGGTCACGTCCCCCTGGGCGAAGGTGGGCGTGGACCTCTTTCATGCGCTCGGCAGGGACTACATTATTCTGATTGACTACTTCTCAAGTTATCCGGAGGTCATACGCCTGCACGACACAACGTCATCAGCTGTCATCCGGGCATGCAAAGAAACCTTTGGTCGCCATGGAATTCCGCTCACCGTCATGTCTGACAACGGGCCTTGCTTTGTGAGCCAAGAATGGTCTTCCTTTGCAACTTCACGCACGTGACGTCCAGTCCCTTGCATCCTCAGTTGAATGGCAAGGTGGAAAAGGGCGTCCACATTGTGAAGCGGCTCCTCTGCAAGGCTGCTGATGCCGGATCTGACTTCTGTTTAGCCCTGCTGACCTATCGCTCAGCCCCACAGTCCACGGGCCTCTCGCCAGCCCAGCTGTTGATTGGTCGCACCCTCAGGATCACTGTGCCGTTCCTGACCACGATCATGCTCCAGTATTGCGAAGGATGCAACAACAGCGTGCTCAGCAGAAGGTGGCACATGATGCTCGGGCGACTGATCTTCCTGCCCTGGCGCCTGGAGACAACGTCCGCATACACCTACCAGAGGGTGGCTGGTCGGCAACCGTCGAGGTTCTCCGCCATGTGGCTCCCCGCTCATTCCTGGTTCGTATGCCTGATGGCTCCATTCGCCGCCGTAATCGGCGGGCCCTTCGGCTGCTTCCGTGCTCGCTATGAGATCATGTACCGGTGCCACACCCTCCTGTTGTCCCTGATGTCGACTTTGTTGAGCTTCCTGCCACTTCCTCTCTCGCCCATGGCCAGGCCCATTCCTCAGCCGGTGGATCCTGACCCACCCTTGAGGCAGTCAACCCGAATCCGTCGCCCACCTGAGAGACTTGACTTCTGAGCCTGTTTGCACATTGGACTCACTGAATTGTTTTACAGTACTGTTAACGAGTTTCTTTTCTTGTCGTCCATTGTTCCAGAAGTTTTCTCTCGTCGTTTGCTGATTGCATTTGTTCTGTTATTGGTACAACCTCGTTGCTCTGTTGCACCTGACACCTTCCTCTGTACATAGTTTAGCCTCATGTACATGTTATAAATATTGCACACACATACTCAGATGCACTCAGTACACATTTCTATTTCTTAGCATGTAGGCACATAACCTTTGTGAAAGGCGGGGGTTGTCATGATATCCACATCAGCATATCATGGTGCAATCACACACACACTGATGGACATGCAGTTGGATCAACCAGCACACACACAACATCACAGCCAATCACCAGTGAGAGCACACGCACTATAAAACAGGGAACACCACAGTTCCCGCTCATTCTACCAGGAGATAGCTCAGAGCACAGAGCTCACAGCGTGCCACTCAGACATAGACCATGTGCTGAGTGCCTCACTAAGATAGTGACAGGGCTGGGTCCACAGGTTAGCTGGTAAAGCACGTACCCAAGCCAGCGGTTAGTTGTTACCATTGTTTAGACAATAAAACAGAGTTGTACCATCTACAGCCGTGTTGGATCATTTGTGCATCAGGACACCCAACACGACAAACAGCACACTGGCAATTTTCTGTCATCATGGGCGAAATTCTCCCCAAACGGCACGATGGCCGCCGACTGGCGCCCAAAACGGCGCCAATCAGACGGGCATCGCGCCGCCCCAAAGGTGCGGAATGCTCCGCATCTTTGGGGGCTGAGCCCCAACATTGAGGGGCTAGGCCAGCGCCGGAGAGATTTCCGCCCCACCAGCTGGCGGAACCGGCCTTTGTTGCCCCGCCAGCTGGCGCGGAAATGACATGTCGGGGCGGCGCATGCGCGGGAGCGTCAGCGGCCGCTGACAGTTTCCCGCGCATGCGCAGTAGGGAGAGTCTCTTCCGCCTCCGCCATGGTGGAGACCGTTGCGGAGGCGGAAGGGAAACATTGCCCCTACGGTACAGGCCTGCCCGCGGATCGGTGGGCCCCGATCGCGGGCCAGGCCACCGTGGGTGCACCCCCCGGGGTCAGATCGCCCCGTGCCCCCCCCCCAGGACCCCGGAGCCCGCCCACGCCGCCTTGTCCCGCCGGTAAATAGGTACTCTAATTTACGCCGGCGGGACAGGCAATTTATCGGCGGGACTTAGGCCCATCTAGGCCGAGAAACTAGTGTGGGGGCCCGCCAACCGGCGCGGCCCGATTCCCGCCCCCGCCGAATATCCGGTACCGGAGACTTCGGCAACCGGGGGGGGGGGGGTCGGAGAATGACGCCCCTGGTCTTTGGATTTATGCTTTTAATTCAATCGTTTTGTAGATTAGCACATTTTGGAACATATAGATTGTGGTACTGTCCAGAGAGGCAATCAGTAGATAGTTGCACAACATTTATGTGAATTCCAATTTAGTCCTCAGTTTTGGCCCCTATCTCTCATCGTTCCAGAGTTGAGGCTTGATCTTTGTCCTCTCTATGGGTCAGCTTTTCTGTAGACTGTGTCATTAAACATACAATAAACTCCCAATGAGTCCCTTCCCAGGGGATCCACCCTCAGATGAGTGTTAAATGGAGCACCACGACAGCCGAAGAGGTCCCATTCCCACATGAATGCATCTCTATGTAACTCTATATGCCCACAAATGCAGCCTAAAACAACAGATTTAAATGTCAAATGAAAACACAGAAAAGCAGTAAATGTGGGGAAAAGTCTTTATTCAATCTATTCATACCTTATCATGGCCTGACCTTATAAATGGCCAGAGCTTTGCACTGAAAAATGGCAGGTGTTAGCTCTACAATAACTCAGCAATCTTTTTCTGCTCTGTTTTTGTGTCTCTGGACATGCCCGATACAGCTCAGTGTATTGTCAATGCAATCAAATCTGTTTTTAGTATTTTTGTGCTGCAGTGCGAAATCCCAGAGCCTCTCTATGACCTTTACGGCATCGACTGGGGAAACAGGTCGGTGAGCAAATCCACATTCATTGAACTCTTCAGGTTGCCCGGGTGAATAACGTACTGCAAGTACGATTGCATCATCTATCAGTTCAATCATGCAGCATACAGCTTTGTCCACCGCCACGTCAGTTTCTACATTTGTCTCTGTGAGAATCTCAATGCTGGCCTCCCACAAATGAGCAATAAGTGCCTCGCCATTGGGTCGGTTGGCTTCACTGAGTTTCAACATCTTATGCAGTCGTAACCTGTTTGAACCCAGTGTGGTAAAACCAGTTGGCAATTGTGGCTTCCATCACCCGATCTTCCATATGCCTTTTCATCATGAGCATGGTTTCTGGAACAGTTAGATTGCACTCCTGCTTCTTATCAATGGCCTCGTTGTGCTTTAGGAAGGGGCTTTCAGGTTCCTAATCACATTCTGATCAATTAGCTGGAATTTGCCGATCGCGTTGGGAGGCAAGAACATCAGCTTAATGCTTTTGAGATCAGAGATGTCAGGTGCAATAAAGACAATCTTCCTTTTCTTTTGCTGATACATTTGTTCATTTTCCTGATCCACGCCTGAAAAATGCCAGACATAATCCAGGCGGTTTTGTTAGCCTCCTTCTGCCTGGATAGGGTCCTGACATATGCAAAGCAACATATGTCTCCTTGTACATTCCTATCACAAGCATCAGCTTTCTGGTGCCATCCTGGTGGCACAGGCCAAAGCAGTGACACATTCCTTGTTCCACTTTCCATCATTACACGTTTCACCCTTCAACATCAAAGAACAATTTGGCAAAAGATGGTAAAACCACCCAGCTTCATCTGGGTTAAAAATGGTTTGTGGCGCCTGCTCTTTCAATACATAGGCAAGAACATTTTCATAGAATTTACAGTACAGAAGGAGGCCATTCGGCCTATCGAGTCTGACCGGCTCTTGGAAAGAGCACCCTACTTAAGCCCACGTCTCCGCCATATCCCCGTAACCCAGTTAACCTTTTTTTGGACACTAAGGGCAATTTAGCATGGCCAGTCTGCCTAACCTGCACATCTTTGGACTGTGGGAGGAAACCAGAGCACCCGGAGGAAACCCACGCACACACAGGGAGAACGTGCAGACTTGGCACAGACAGTGACCCAAGCCGGGGATAGAATCTGGGACCCTGGAGCTGTGAAGCAACAGTGCAAACCACTGTGCCACCGTGTTGCCCTAGAACAGTTGGATTTTAGATCCAATCATCCGTCTTGATGCCATAACTGCCATAACCTCACCGCTTAGCGTGCGGAAGACAATGCCGTGCCATGTCTTGTACTGATCCAGCCATCTGTTACAACAAGTGAACTTCATGTGGGTGACTCCCTTTCCGGCTGGATTGGACCAGAGGTGGAAACGTTCGCTTCTCGGGCTGCCTTGAACCACCTTAGCAGAAATTCATAACGTTGGGATAAGCAGCCATTCTTGTCCTCTTCCTTGCGGGGGAGAGCTCGTCAGACTATTCCAAGACTTTTGCCTTGTGTTTCATAACAGAGGAAAAACCCGATAGTGGAATCGTCTATTGCTTCACAGTGTCCACTTTCCACCACCATTTTCCACTTGCTGCATCAACTTCACCATCTCCCCGATCGACAATACTTCTAATTTTCTCACAGGTTTAGCCATACTTGCAGGTTCTACACACCCTTTCACAGAGAGATCGCAATGTCAAATGATGGCTATCCCAGCACTCAATGATTCCGCACCTTATGTGGTCCAACACTGTTCTGCCTGCTTAGTGCGGTCCTATGACAAGCTTTCACATACTTTTGACTAATCTAGTGTTACCAGTGCAGGACATTGTTTTATTATGGTCATCGTTCTATGGGATTTGCTGTTCTACCAGCGTGAATGTTTGATGACTTGAATTTTGTGTCATTTGAGTTGGTCTTACCATGATTTTACTCAAATCAGTATCTGGGCACTTTAAAGTGATCATTGAAGATTTTCTCATAAAAATATCGAATGTACCAAAAGATACAAAGGTTATTATTATCAGTTAAATTCTCTCCTTTTGACACCAAGCTTTTTCATTTTTTATCATAAAATGTAGCAAGCCTGAAAGGGTCATGTAGCTGTTTTTTAAACTTCTATAGCCAGTCCACCTTGATCAAATAAAAATGTGGCAGAAAAATGGCTAAACTCTAATTTTTCTCACATTACACAATGCCACTGTATCCAGCCCAGCTCAATACCAGGGTATTTTTGTCTTGATTTAGATAGTGTTCCAACAATAAAAATTACATTTTGGTCAGAATATTAACACAACGCCAACACGCCACTATGTTCCACATTTTTACAGTAACCCACTCACATTTTATGTTGAACCTTAATGTTCTCTCGTTGCGACATAAAAAAACAAATCACACTGAAGAACAGGATGTCTGCGGATCCCAAGTTCAGTACTTCCTCCCAGTGAGGCATATATTTTAAAAAATGCTCAGAGAGAAGAAACAGTTGAAAATCCTGGCACACATTTCTGTGGCATTCGCACAGGAATTTCTCAAATGACTCAGACTAGAGCAGAAACAGCAACATTGGGATAATTCCAAAGGGAAGAATGGTTTAGTTCAAGGATTTGCGTCAATAGAGGGTGAGGGACGCACATCCACCCGTCTTGCTTTACAAACCAGATGTAATAAATTCTATATCAGAAATAAACATTCACTTACACAATGGTTATGCTGTTTTTGAGTTTGAGCTTTAATAGAGTAGTAAGTTTTGTCTTTAGAATTTTGAGAGAAATGAGCACTCTTTTATGTCAGGTGGGAACTCTCTTCTACAATCAAAATGTCCAGAGATTATCGCTCTCTTAGTTTGAATGCTGGGTATGGATACATGGTCAAGATTGTACAGGGATTGACATTACCTGTTGAACTGTACCCAAGGATTAATCAAAACCTTTGCGCATAGTGAAGAAAGGGACTACGGGTGGTGAGGTGCTTGCAGAAACTGCCATCTATAAAGCAAGTTAATTTCTCATAAGACAATCTCACCATTGAGATCCTGTTTAAAAATCTGAGGTACATAGCATTAAGAATCACATGCTCTGATTTTGTTAAATTCAAATTTTGTTTAAAAAGTGACTGAGACTGTCAAGGACATCACCAGGGTTACCAGCTTGCAAGGATTACTAAGTCCTACAGGGTGAGGCAGTGAACTCACCACACACACAGTCAATGCTGAATCACCTTAGTTTTATGACTTATAACAATGTTATCTTGGCTTCTCAATAGTCAGCCTGATTATTTAAACCAAAAAACACTTGCAAATATAATTGAAACAGAGGGAAAATATAAAAGGATCTTAATCATCACTTTTACAACTGGTGGGTTGGGGGGCAGGGAAGAGTGATCATTGGTCTCAAAAATCCAGAATGGTGGGATGGATCATGTACCATCTGTGACCAAATGTGTGAGTCACCTGTTTTTAGGGCTCTGTCTACATCTACAGTAGACCAAACAGCCTATCGAACCGAACGGTCTCGGTCATTCAGTAGGATCATGGTTGGTCTTGGGCTTCAACTCCACTTTCCCACTTGCTCCCCATATCCTGGGAGATCAAAATTCTGTCTATCTCAACCTTAAATACATTCATGATAAAGCATCTTCAACCCTCTGGTGTACAGAAGTTCAAGATTCACAACCCTTTTAGTGAAGAAATTTCTCCTCACCGCAGTCCTAAATGATTGGCGCCTTATTCTGAAACAGTACCCCCTTGTTCTAGATTCACAGCCGAGGAAATCAACGTCTCAGTATCTACCCCTGTCAAATCCTTCATAATCTTGAACTTTTACCTCCCATTCTTTTAAACTCCAGAGAATATATACCCAATGCACTCAGCCTCTCATCACAGGACAACACTCTCATCCCAGGAACCAATTTGGTGAACTTTCACTGTACTGCCTCCAATGCATCACTTCCTTACATATAGGACCAAATTTGCACACAGTATCCCAGGTATGATTTTGTCAAATCCTTGTACAATTGTAGCAAGTAGTTGATTTGTCTGATAATTTTCTCCCCTTCGCCAAAGGAAAGGCTGGCTTCTGCTTGATACTTCTACACAATGACATGATCAATATCAGCAACTCAGAAACTGAATCCATGGCACTGACCGCTCAACAAGCCTTTTAATACAAACCCTCATCAAATGGATTCTATTTAATTCCGTTTACTATGTAAATGTATGTCAATAACAGGAACAAATAGACAATTGTATGTATTTAAGGTTATTAACTGCATTATTCCACATCAGACTAATAGGTGTTGAAATGGGACTGTTGCCAAGAACAGAGGCATGATTCCACTTGAAATAAACCATCAATCCTTTCGAGATGTGCGATTAACTTTGATGAAGTTTGTTTGAATTACACAACCACATAAATGGTTATATCAATAATTGATAATCCCGCAAACCCCCGTCCCGTCAGAACACTGATTATACACTTCAAAGAAGTTTCTAAAAAAATATTTTTATTCAGACAAAATTTTTCATTATACACAAACAACAACAATATAACTGCCCAATCCGCCCAACCCCTCTCCCCTCCCCCTCACACCCCATGAGAGAAAGAAAAGCCAAACCTTAAACAAATCACAGAGGCAAGCCTCCCCCCACCCCCTCACCCTAACAGCTGACGGTAACTAGCGCCCTAAAAAAGATGAAAGATTGCCACCTCGAATAGATGCCTCATGGTATACTTGATCTTCTCCAGGTGCACAAATTCCATCAGGTCCCCCAGCCACGCCGAGGCCTTAGATGGTACCAGGGACCTCCACCAAAACAGAACTCGCCTTCAGGCTATTAGCGAGACGAAAGTTGGTACATTGCCCTCGTCTCATTCTGAAGCACCGGCAAGTTCAAAACTCCAAAAATGGGTACCAACAGGCACGGCTCCAGCTGAACTCCCCAAATCCCAGAAACTAATGAGTTTGGGGCAAGGCCAAAACATGTGTGGGTGATTCGCCAGCCCCCGAGAGCAGCAGTCACACCTATAACTCATTCATACACGCCCTGGTCAGGTGCACCCTGTGCATCACCTTGAACTGGATCAGACTTAACCTCCCACATGAGGAGGTGAAGTTGACCCTGTGAAGAGCCTCACACCACACTCCCCCCTCGAAATCCAAACCAAGCTCATCCTCCCACTTCATCTTTACCTCTTCCAATGACGCCTGCTCCATTGCCAACATCTGCTCATAGACCTCCAAAATCCTAACCTCCCCAAACGTGGCCAAGGACATGACCCTGTCCACAAGTGAAGACGACGGTACCAAGGGAAATTAAGGAAGTTCCTTGCGTAATTAATCACGCACCTGAAAGTACCTGCATATGTTCCATCTTGGGAGCTGGAACAATTCGTCCAGGCCAGCGAATCTATCTTACAGAAACATGTCCCTAAATCTCTCCACCCCCTCCCTCTCCCATGCCCTAAACGATGAATCCAAACCAGAAGGCACAAACCTATAGTTCCTGCAAATCAGAGCCAGCAGTGACATGGAGCCCAGTTTAAAATGCTGCCTAAACTGATTCCAAATTCTCAAAGTGGCTATCACCTCCAGGCTCAAAGAGAATTTAGCAGGGGCAAACGGGAGTGGCGCAGTAACCAGGGGCCCTCAAACTCGACTCTATTCACAAAACCGCCTCCATCTGCCCCCATATAGAGTCCGGATCCTTGAACTAGCCTTTCACCTTATCGATATTTGCCGGCCAGTAGTAGGACAACAGATTGGGTAGTGCCAACAGCACCCCCCCCCCCCCCCCCTCATGGCCTATCCCCTTGCCCTTTGCAAAAACATCATATGATCCAGAGGAGTCTTACCAGCCCAAACAAAAGTAGATATCAAGTTATTAACCTTGCAAAAGACTTGTGAAGAAAGACTGGGAGGCATTGGAACAAAAACAAAAACCTCAGAAGAATATTAATCTTCATCATCTGTACCCTCCCTACTAAGTTCAGAGGGAGGGCATCCCACCTTTTCAAATTGGCCTTCACCACCTCCAGCAGACTAGAAAAGTTAAGTTTATGGAGCGTGGTCCAGTCATGGGCCACCCAGATACCGAACGTTAGTCCTGCCGGACGAAATGGCAGCCTTCCCAAATCAGCCTCCTCCCAGGGGGGTTCACTAAAAAATATTGACTCTTGCCCAGATTCAGCTTGTACCCTGAAAAGGAGTCAAAATTCCCGAGCATCCCCATTATCTCCCCCACATTCGAGAAAAGGTCCGTAATATAAAGTAACAAATCGTCCGCATATACCTCCCTCCACGCTCTATCCCCCTCCACCCGGTTAGATGACCTCAGAACAATGGCCAGCTAAGGCAACAATAGTGGAGACAATGGAGACCCCTGTTCAGTTGGAAATAACCCAAGCTCAAGGAATTAGTACCTACACTTGCTGTGGAGGCCCTGCAAAAAAGCCTAATCCATGAAATAAATGTTGGCCCAAAGTCAAGCTGCCCAAGGATCTCAAAGTACCCCCACTCAATCCTGTCAAACATCTTCCCCGCATCCATTGAAATAATCACCTCTGATTTGGTCCCTAGGGAGCGCGACAAAACCACCTCCTAATATTGGCCGACATCTGCGGACCCTTAACAAATCCAGTCTGCTCCTCCGAGGTCACCTCGGGTAGGCAGGGCTCCAAACACACTGCCAATACTTTAGCTAACAACGTAGCGTCAGCATTTAGCAATGAGATAGGCCGATACGACCCACATTCCCTGAGGCCCTTGTCCTTCCTCAGGTTCAAGGAGATCAATGCCTGTGCCATGTGACCGGCAATACTCCCGGGGAGATGGAAAAATTAAATATATCCAGCAGCAGTGGGATCAACTTCCCACTCTGGGGCAGAAACCAACCCACCACCCGAGTCTCTAACCTGCACTATCTTACAGGAGGCAGCCTGCTGCCTCAACAAATGTCTGGCCTTCTTCCCATTCTCACCAAATGCTACTCTTGAGCATCGCAGCTGGTTCACAAACTTACCCATCAGCAACAACTCAAAATCCCTGACTTTTCTATGCAGCTTGTAAGAGATTATCGCCCCCGCTAATAACCGCCTTCAGGGCTTCCCAGAGTAGATGGTGACACCTCCTCATTCCTATTGAACTCAACATACTCCCCAATGGCAAACGATATCCGCTCACAAAATCTCTTATCCAGAGTGACCAATCTCCACGGTGTCATTGAGAGCGGCCCGGCTCCAACATAAAGTCCACAATATGGAGAGCATGCTCCGATATCACGATCCCAGAGTACCCCGCCCCCTCACCCCAGGGAGAGGAGACCTTCCCATCAGGAAGAAGTCAATCCAGAATAAACCCAATGGACATGGGGCAAAAAAAAGAAAACTCCTTATCCCTCGGAAATTTAAATCTCCAAGTGTTTGCCCTCCCCCCATCTGTTCTACGAACACCAATAACTCCTTTGCCAACCTAAATGGACTCAGAGACTTAGGCCACGACCTATCCAAGCTAAGATCTAAAACACAATTGAAATTTTCCCCCAACCCCCATAATTAACCGATGTGAATCAAGGTCTGGGATAGAAACCAGGACCTTATTAATGAAAGCTGTGTCATCCAAATTCAGTGCAGTCACATTAACCAAAACCGTCGCCATGCCCGCCAGTGTCCCACAAATTATTACGTACCTCCCACCTGGATCTGCTAATGTATTAATCGCTGAAAAAGCCACCCTCTTAATAATCTACACAGCGGTCCCCCACACCGTACAATCAAAACCCAAGTGATATACCTGCCCACCCAACCCTTCCACAACCTTGTTAGATCTTTGATTTCCAGATGGGTCTCCTGTAGGAAAACCACATCCGCCTTCAACTTCTAAGGTGCACAAACACCAGGGACCTTTTTACTGGGCCATTCAACCCCCTCACATTCCACGCTATCAACTGAACAGGGGATCTCTGGTCCCCTCCAAACCAAGATCAGCCATATCCAGCATGTGAGGCAATCCAGTAGTGCCGCAACCTGCACTACTGCTGGATCCACCCAAGATGGCCACCACACCCCCATCAAACCAGTCCAAAAGCAATGATACCGTCACCGTCAGCAGTCCACCCTTCCCCCACTCCCCCATCCCCGCTCCACCCCACCCAGAAAACCAAACAAACAACCAACAGAGAAACAAAAGCCTCCTCCCCAGCCATCCCCAAAACCAAACCGACTAGAAACAAAACGTTTATGCTTGTTACCTTAAAAAAACACAAAATCCCACCCCCATGGTAACCAGCCTCAGACACGACCCCCTCTCCGCTCCCGTTAACTGGCAATACTGCTAGCATGGCAACATGGTGGCACAGTGATTAGCACTGCTGCCTCACAACGCCAGGGACCTGGGTTCAATTTCAGCCTTGGGTGACTGTCTGTGTGGAGTTTGCACTTTCTCCCCGTGTCTACATGGGTTTCCTCTGGGTGCTCTGGTTTCCTCCCACAGTCTGAAGATATGCAGGTTAGATGGATTGGCCGTGAGAAATTGACCCTTAGTGTCCAAAAAGGTTAGGTGGGGTTACTGGGTTACGGGGACAGGGTTGGGGCGTGGGCCTTGGTAGGGTGCTCTTTTCAAAGGTTGGTGCAGATTCGATGTGTCAAATGGCCTCCTTCTGCACTGTAGAGATTCTAGATTCTATGACCCATGCACAAGGTAGAAATCAAAGTCATCTAACAAATATGTATCAACCATCAGCCCCCTGCCCAAACCAACTTTAATACAAAGCCATCGAGCTCCCGTCTCCCACACAAAAAAATACAAAATTCCAACAGTGTAGTCCTCAAGCCCAAAATTTGCACAACTCCAAGCTCTTCCCCACTTCACAAAAATCCCACAAAAAATACAAATACAGATGAACTTAACAAAGAACAACAAACCCCATAGTCCTTAAGCACTATAGTTCACCCCCAGTCTGTGCTTCTTGACAAACTCATTTGCATCCTCCAGCGCATCGAAGTAATAGTCTGTGTCCTTGAAAGTCATCCAAAGATGAGCCGGGTACACCACACCATTTGGTCTGATGTCATGGCCCTTCCATCTACTGTTTTGATGGCCCTTCGCCCACGTCAGAACCTGCTCCTTATCCAGGTAGTGATGAAACCTGACTATGATCGCCCATGGTGGCTCCCAGATCTGGGTTTCTGCCTCAGCAGTCTATGGGCCTGGTCCAACTCAGGAGGGGTTGAAAAGACCTCCTCACCCACCAAATTTCCAAACATCTTAGGCATAGAGTCCATGGAGTCCAAGTAGGCGTACATTAACACTGCAATGAAGTTACTGTGAAAAGTCCCTATTCGCCAAATTGCGGCGCCTGTTCGGGTACACAGAGGGAGAATTCAGAATGTCCAATTCACCTAGCAGCACATATTTCGGGACTTGTGGGAGGAAACCGGAGCACCCGGAGGAAACCCACGCAGACACTGGGAGAATGTGCGACTCCACACAGATAGTGACCCAAGCCAGGAATCGAACCTGGAAGCCTGGAGCTGTGAAGCAACAGTGCTAACCACTGTGCTACCGTGCTGCCCAATAATAAGTATCACAATGTATTAACATCTGATGAGGCAGTGCTTGTACTTAAACAAAGTAGTTATCACACCAACATAATATATTGTTGCATATGTTATGCGTATTGTTGTTATAATACAATATATTGTAGTGTGTTGAGTTATCACATTCCTTGCCAGAAGTGCTTGAACCCCTTTACCTCATGAGGTGAAAAAGTCTTAGCAACGTTGCTGAAATAGGTTACTAGCTGACCTTCACACCCTGTAACATGTAGAAAGAGCTTAACACTGCAAGGCAGTAACAACACTTGAATAACTCCAGACGTCAACAATACATTTAAACACTTTACTCACTTAGTCGTTCTTCATTTAACATTTATAGACTGCAACGAGAAAGGCTGTTTTGCCATTCATTTTGTGGCACATTGGTTAGCACAACTGCTTCACAACTCCAGGGATCTGGGTTCAATTCCAGCCTTGGGTGACTGTGTGGAGTTTGCACGTTCGCCCCGTGTCTGCATGGGTTTCGTCCAGGTGCTCAGGTTTCCACTCACAGTCCAAACATGTGCAGGTTAGGTGGATTGGGAATGCTAAAATTGCCCTTTAATGTCCAACGGTTAAGTGGGGTTACGGGGACGGAGGATTGTGCCTAAGTAGGGTGCTCTTTCGGATGGTCGATGCAGGCTTGATGGGTTGAGTGGCCTCCTTCGTCACTGTAGGGATTCTATAATGTGGCCAATCTGAATTGTAATTTCCTTCAGTCTTCATTGTGTAACTCTTAATACTCTTGTCTAACAAAAAACTATTGACCTCAGATTTGACATTTTCAATTGATCTCGTCTCAACAGCTTTTTAGGGGAGAGAGTTCCAGACTTTCGCTCGCCTCTGTGTGAGGAAGCATTATCCCTGCACAGTCTAGCTCTAATTTCAAAGTTAAGCTCACTTGTTCTGGACTTCCAACATCAGAGAAAATTGTTGTTCTCTTTCTACCCTGCCAATTCATTTAATCATCTTCAATACCTCAATTAGATTGCCTTTTAATTTTCTATACTCAAGGGAATGCATTAAGAACAGAAAATGATGGAAAGGCTCAGCAGCTCTGGCAGCATCTGTGGAGGAGATAAACAGATTAACCTGTGAAATTTTCCTTGATTTGCCAAAGATATAGCTCGGGCAAGAAAAGTGGTACCGAGCTCGCCAACTGCACTGCCGGCTTTTCCTGCCATATTTTTAAACACTTTGAAAAAGTTCCTAAGGTAGGGGGACTATATGGCGAGAAAGCCCACTAATCATATTAAAATGTATTGAAATAAGGTTCAGACCCTCGCTATGTCACTGGCGATGGGTGGGGAAAATCAGAAAATGAGATTGCGGCAGCTAGAATCTGATTTTCCAATTCTCACGTGATTATGCGCCAACTTCGCCATTCATGTCGCGGCAGATGTGGGCCCAAATTTGTGGCAAACATTTCAAATCCGTATGATTTTAGAGTTCTGAACAAGAGTCCTATGGACTTGAATTGTCAACTCTGTTTCTCTCCCCACAAATGGTGCCAGACCTGCTGAGCTTTCCCAGCATTTTCTGTTTTTATTTCAGATTTCCGTCATCTGCAGTATTTTGCTATTATTCGAGTCGATGCAACCTCTCCTCACCATTTTAACCTCGGTATCACTTCTGGTGAACTTGCACTGCATCTCCACCATAGCCAATACATCTTTCCTGAGGTACTGTGCCTAGAACCGAAAATTGACAGATAAAACAGGAGCAAATTTCCTCATGATTTTGAAACTGAGCCTCTCCCATGGAAAATCCCTTGGCATTTGGTGTTTCCCACGGCAAGAGACAGATGCTATGGCTGGATTTTCCTTTCCTAAGGCAATATAACCTGCCGAGGAAGTGGCACAGTTCATCCATCACCCACGGTGGTTAGTTGGTTAGTGTGGTAGACATTGCTGTGAGTCAGATCCCACAACCACAGCTGGGTAAATCTAAGCACTGGATCACTGGATTGTTCCAACAGGTCTAATTTATACGAGAATGCGTCCTCTTTGTTTAATCACACCCAATAAAATTGTCAAGCTGTAACCACAAGTAGAAACATCAATTATATAAAAGATGGATTGTTAAAAATTGAAGCATAGATTTTAAAGTACAAAAATGATCATCAGCAATGTTTTCACACAAAACATATTTGTCACTTTACTGCCTCAGTTACAATAACAGAGAAGAATGTAGCACAAATGTGTTAAGCATTCACACAACAGTGTTAGTAATAGTAATTTCAACACTGAATACCTGCACACAACTTTCTCGAAAATAATATATTGCTTAATTATATTCAAAAGTAAAGACAATGCAGATAGTTTCTTCACCCTTTGCTGCTAGGGTCCAAAAATAGACAAAGAACTGATGCAGAAATGTAATACATTATGAAGAGCTATAATACTTGAATGATCGAAGAAAACTCAAATGAAGGTGTAACTGAAAGAAATTAAGTGCGCGATCCAGAGGCCTCTCGCGAGATTTAACAGCCTTGTCACGTCTCGTGTTGTGATCTGGATCCCGTCCATTGAGGTCGGCACCCAGATTTGCAAATTCAAGTGAGCTGTTAGTCTCAATTGAATATGGCTATGCCGGATCGACCCAGAGTTCGGGATCCTAACACCCTCGCCTTGGAGACCCCAAGTGGGTGCCGTTTAGCAGTGGTTTCCACAAGCATGGACCAGGTGTACCGGCACTTTGGAGGGGGGGGGTAGTCTCCCAGGCAATGGGGGCTCCTGAGTGGCCAGGCTCTGGGCAGGGTGGTACCCTGGCACCCTGATACCATCCAGGCACATGGCAATGCCAGGGTGCCCAGGTGGCACTGACGGGTTGGCAGGGACACTGCCAAGGTATCAGGCTGGTGGTGCCCAGGTGGCATATTGCCCCTGCCAGGGATCGGGCCCATGGGTGCCCTCGTGAGGTATGGGGGGGCTCGATGATCCCCTTGTTAGGGCATTGGGAGGTGAGTCCAGGTGCTGTGGGGGGGCTAGAGATCGAAGTTCATTGGTGCAGGACATAGAACATAGAAAAGTACAGCACAGAACAGGCCCTTCGGCCTCGATGTTGTGCCGAGCATTGTCCGAAACGGAGATCAAGCTATCCCACTCCCTGTCATTCTGGTGTGCTCCATGTGCCTATCCAATAACCGCTTGAAAGTTCCTGAAGTGTCTGACTCCACTATCACAGCAGGCAGTTCATTCCACACCCTAACCACTCTCTGAGTAAAGAACCTACCTCGGACATCCCTCCTATATCTCCCACCTTGAATCTTATAGTTATGCCCCCTTGTAACAGCTACATCCACCCGAGGAAATAGTCTCTGAACGTCCACTCTATGTATTCCTCTCATTATCTTATAAACTTCTATTAAGTCGCCTCTCATCCTCCTCCGCTCCAAAGAGAAAAGCCCTAGCACCCTCAACCTTTCCTCATAAGACCTATCCTGCAAACCAGACAGCATCCTGGTAAATCTCCTTTGCACCCTTTCCAATGCTTCCACATCCTTCCTATAATGAGGTGACTAGAACTGCACAGAATACTCCAAATGTGGTCTCACCAGGGACATGTATAGTTGCAGCATAACCCCGCGGCTCTTAAACTCATGGCCCCTGTTAATAAACGCTAACACACTATAAGCCTTCTTCACGGCTCTATCCAGGAGACGGGACTAAATGCAGCCTTGACAGGGTGTTCGTCACAAGGTCCAGAAATAAAGCTGAGTCCCATTTCATAGCGGGGTCATTTTGGCACTTTCAGCACTGAGAAATGAAATGAAATGAAAATCGCTTATTGTCACAAGTAGGCTTCAAATGAAGTTACAGTGAAAAGCTCCTAGTCGCCACATTCCGGCGCCTGTTCGGGGTGGCTGCTACGGGGATTGAACCGTGCTGCTGGCCTGCCTTGGTCTGCTTTAAAAGCCAGCTAATTAGCCCTGTGCTAAACCAGCCCAAGACCCGGCTAAATGCACTCAACAAGGGACCCACACCCTGAGTGTAGGGAAGAGCTAATGACAAGCAGGCTCCCCTTCAGCAGTCCATCAGCAGTACATTAACAATTAACAATAATGTAGCTGGTACAGGCCATCAGATCCTTAACTGGGACAAAAGCCAATTCATACCAGATAAAACCCACAATAATTGCAACACAAAATAATTTTCTCAGGAAGGCTAGACTATAATGGAGCTATCAAATTATAAGCTAAATTAAGTATAAAGACTTTAGAATAGAAAATGCCTAATGGAACAGGCTTGAAGAAAAGCTTGGCCTACGTAAAAATATTTTCACAAGTGGAAGTTTCAAACAATGGAAAAGAAATTAACGACAAACATATTTTGCTTTGAAAAGCCCAGGAGATACAAATGAGTTCACAGGGTTGGAATTAAATTTTCTTCCATCTTTCCCATGAAATGTATGTTAAATCAAAGGATATGAAAGAGTCTCTAAATGCATTTACTATCTTGTTTTTTGAAAAATATTTGAAATTTGAATTTTTTTTATAATAATAACATTAACAATGACATCGACATGGTATAATAAACATTCTCCCCCCCCCCCCGTCCCAATCTTCACCCCCCCCCCCCCAATCATAAAACAATCCGGCCCTCTCCCCCCCCCCCCCCTCCTGCCCGCCCCCCTTTGGAATACTGCATCTGCCAACATTTTAATTTTCCCCGAGAAAGTCTACGAACGGCTGCTACCTCTGGGTGAACCCTGCCATTGACCCTCTTAAGGCAAACTTTATCTTCTCGAGACTGAGAAACCCAGCCATGTCACTACCCAGGTCTCTACACTCGAGGGCTTCGAGTCCCTCCACATTAACAAGATCCGTCTCCGGGCTACCAAGAGGCAAAGGCCAAAACATCAGCCTCTTTTGCCCCCTGAACTCACGGCTCTTCCGACACTCCAAAGATTGCTACCTCCGGACTCGGCACCACCCGTGTGTTTAGTACCGTGGACAGTGCCTTAGCAAAACCCTGCCAAAACCCTCTAAGCTTCGGGCATGCCCAAAACATGTGGACATGATTTGCTGGGCTTCCCGCGCACCTCACACACCTGTCCTCTACCCTGAAAAACTTGCTCATCTAGCCACTGTCATGTGTGCCCGGTGGATTGTCTTAAATTGTATCAGGCTAAGCCTGGTACATGATGAGGAGGTATTAACCCTGCTTAGGGCATCTGCCCATACACTCGCTTCTATCTCTCCTCCTAGCTCATCCTCCCACTTACCCTTAAGCTCCTCCACTTTTCCTCCGCCTCCGAAAGCTCCTGGTAAATATCTGAAACCTTCCCCTCTCCCACCCAGGTGCTGGAGACAACTCTATCCTGTATGCCCCGTGGTGGCAGCAATGGAAAGGCCAGAACCTTCTTTCTCAGGAAGTCTCACACCTGCAAATCCCTAAACCCGGTCCCTGCTGGCTACTACCTTGTTTTGTTGTTCATTTTGATCTGCTATATTGGTACCAGATTAAATAAAAGTATATTTTATTGAAGCATTTGCTGTTGTAAATATCTCCCTTTTATGAAGGAATGCACCTTATTATAAAGATGATTGCTTGAAAAAATATTTTGCCATAAGGTAGATTTTAACTAATACAAGCCTCGAAATTTGCACTTGTAAAAGTTTGCATGTGCAATTGCCTCCTTCTTCCACTAATCCGAAAATCTTACTCCTTCCCTCCAATGATGGCCTCTCTCTCCTCCCACTAATCCCCAATCTATCGTTCGCTCTTTCCATCAACAGCTTCTCGACCCACTCTCCCCCAGACCCAATCACTCACTCCCTTCCCTCCTCCTGATTTAAACACTGCAACTGGATCACCTGCTAAGCTTATGCAGCCTGCCTTCATAATTTAACTCCTTCAGCCCCGGTCTATTCTGGCAAATTGCAACTTCCCTGGTCTTTATTTTCTTGAAACTACTATGGTCGTTGCTCCCCTGAATTTTCCTTTTTTCCTTGTAAGCTTCATGTATTCCCTATTCCCCTCTTCTCAACTTCGCAGAACCTCTTACACCAATTTCCTCTTTATCACAGCCTCCTGCTGTGGCAATCTTTCTTCTCTCTTATAATCCACAGGCGTTAAGTAATGATCAACACCCTGGGGTTACCATTGACCAGAAACTGAACTGGACTAGACATATAAATACTGTGGTTAGAAGATCAAGTTAGAGGCTAGGAATTCTGTGGTGAATAACGCCTGACTCCTCAAAGCATACTCAGCATCTACAAGGCACACATCAGGAGTGTGATGGAATACTCTCCTCTTACCTGGGTGAGTGTAACTCCAACAGCACTAAAAAGCTTGATACCATCCAGGAAAAAACAACCCACTTGGTTGATACTCAACCCACCACTTTAAAATTCACTCCCTCCGCCACCAAACCACACTGAAAGCAGTGTTTAACATCCACAAAATGCACTGTAGCAACCCACCAGGGCTCCTTCGGCAGCACCTTCCAAACCCACGACCTCTACCATATAGAAAGACGAGGGCAGCAGATACATGGGAACATATACACTTGCAAGTTTCTTTCCAAGACACACACCAGCCTGAATTGGAACTATATCGCTGTTCCTTCACTGTTACTGGGTTAAAATCCTCGAACTCCCTTCCTAGCAGCACTGTGGGTGTACCTGGAACACTTGGGCTGTTCAAGGAGGCGGCTAACCACCACCATCGCAAGGACAATTAGGGATTGGCAATAATTGCTGGCCTAGTCTGTCACAGCCATATCCTGTGAAAGAAGACATTTCAAAAATAAAAATAATCAGCTGATATCAAACTTAATTAATCTCGCTGCTGTGAATTTCCACCAGGTTTCTCATCAGCTTCTGTAACTTCCACTGGGATTTCTGCCAGAGTTCTGGTGGCCAAATAAGAGAGCCCTCAAAGAAATCCCTATATACCTTATATCCCTTATACTCTTCCAGCTCTGGTGGTGCCCTGCAGTGGATGTCTGTGCCCTTCACACCGGTTTTCCAAAATAAAAGGCGTCATTCTGTGGAGTTATGCACTACCCTTCACTCACAGGAATTCCTATCTGTGGTTGACACTTTTGTTTTTCTTGTATTTAATACTGAACTGCTTTTTGTTTTAATTTTCTCTTCTTTGCTCTTGAAGATTCATTCAAGGAAATTATTCAGTGGAACCCCCCAATTCTCTCTCCTACTCACCAAAGGGACTGTTCAAGATATCATAATCAAGTCTGATCCTTTTGGTGTGGGAGAAAGTGGTCCTGGAATCTGCTATATTAGTTCGAGCTCACTTTATGGATTGAAAACTGTGAAATTTGCTTAATATTGCAAGTCAACAAGGGCTGTGACCATAAATGTCTGTGTGGCATTATTTTTCCAAAAGTCTTTTAGCCAACAGTCCTTACCCCTTTGTTCCCTGACAATCTTTCCGCTAAAAGAGCAGTTTGAACTAATTAATCTCAGTTCATGCCAGAAGAAGTTCTAAGCTCTTTAGCGAAGGGATTTAAAAGGCTGTTGCTGCCACATTCAGACAAAGAACAATCGCCATAATTAGTGGCGAGAACCTCCTGGTTAATAATAATAATAATAATAATACTCTTTATTATTGTCACAAGTAGGCTTACATTAACGCTGCAATGAAGTTACTGTGAAAATTCCCTAGTCGCCACATTCTGCCGCCTGTTCGGGTACACTGAGGGAGAATTCAGAATGTCCAATTCACCTAACCAGCGCGTCTTTCGGGACTTGTGGGAGGAAACCGGAGCACCCGGAGGAAACCTACACAGACAGGGGGAGAACATGCAGACTCCTCACAGACAGTGACCCAAGCTGGGAATCGAACCCGGGTCCCTGACGCTGTGAAGCAATAGTGCTAATAATTATGCAACCGTGCCACACATTTCTACACATTGAACCAAATTAGTTGATTCCCATTAAAAAGTGAATCGACGTTAAAAATCCAAGCCAAACTGCCCTTTTCCTTCCGTTTGGACGGCATTTCCAAAAACGGCTTGTGCTCGTGGTATTACAACCTATACAAGTGAGCTAAGTATTTTTCTTGGCCTATGACAGAGTGGACTAAAATATTTACTGAGATAGGAGTTGGATTGTATGAACCTGCTCAGCTCAGTATACTAAGTCAAATATTCCCTCACTCACTTTGTTCTTTTCTCCTTTTACAAAGGCATCAACTTTTCTGGATTACTATTGCATGTAGTCTGGTTTTCACATTGCACAAAAGATACTGAGGCACTGGTGGAGGTTCAAAATAGATGTACAAGGATGTTCCCAGATCTGAGAATTTCTATCGGGAAAGACTGAACAGGCTTGGGCTTTCTCTTTTAAATCGAGAACAGAGAGGCTGTCGGGTGAGCTAAAAGAGGACTTTAAAATTCAGAAGGGGTTTTAGATGTAGAGAAAATGTTTCCCTTTTGCGGTGATCTTGGGGTCTTAAAGGTATGAAGTTCACCAATAAACTCTATAAGCAATTCAGGGGAAGCTTCTTTCGAGAGTGGTGAGAATGTGGAACTTGCTATCATGTGGACCAGTTGTGCAAAGAGCACAGATGCATTTAAAGGGATGCTAAATAAAAACACAAGGGTGAAAATAATAGATTATACCGATAGGGTTAGATGAAAAGGGTAGGAGGAGATTCATGTAAAGTATAAACGACAGCATAGACCAGATAAACAGAATGGCCTGTTTCGGAGCTGCGCGTTCCAAGGTCCAAAGTGCAGCCCTCGGGTTACAACTCCCTGGGGCACCTGTTGCTTATTCACAACAGACCCCAACCTGAAAACCCATTTTTATGGACAGCCAACCCAATTAAATCTGGAACACAGGAGTCCACTGCTACTCCACTGAACAATTAACATGATTTAACTTTGACAGGTCTGCTGGGAGAATTGTGTGAAAACTGCAGTACACCACTGTTAAGTTTGCCAACTTTGTTTGAGGAATTCCCAGAGTTCCAAACATGGAATGTTCTGACCAAATGACATCAATCTGACCACGTGATACCTGATCATGTAACATCTGATCATATGTACCTAAGCACATTACTTCTCCAAGTGTATATTTACATAATGTGCACTGACTTAATAAAACAGAATGAGTCTCCTATACTTGTCTATTTTTGCTTCTGGTTGTGGTGAATGCATTACGGCAACCATTCACCACTGTATTGCATTGTACTATGTTGATGCCCTTGTGGGCTCCACCTATGGACCATTATATTACATTACATCGCATTATTTCATGTTGGTGCCCCTCGGGGAAGGTATGTAGGTCTGCTGTCCTGCAGGCAGTTCTCAGTGCAGAGCAGTCGCAGGCAGGCACAGTTCTAGCTGATTAAAACCACTGTTCACTTCAACTCTCCGTCTAGTGTGAATTGATGGTTGCATCAATTTAATCAGCTACAACATCGCGATGAAAGCAGCCCTCAAACCTGATCATCTAGAACTCGACCCACAGGCCGTTGAAGGCAAAGGGATTTTTTCGCACTGGCTCCGCTGTTTTGAGGTCTACCTCGCCGCCTCCTCCTCGCCCTCCGTCACCGACGAACAGAAACTGAGCCTCCTCCAAGCACAGGTGAGCCACAGATTCTCCGTGCAAATCGAGGAAGCAACCACGTACACAGACGCAGTCGCGATCCTGAAAAGACAATATGTGAGGCCGGTGAACGAAGTGTTCGCGCGGCATCTCCTCACCACTCGTCGCCAACGCCCTGGTGAATCGCTGGAGGAGTACCTATGCGACCTGAAAGTACAGGGATAGTCAGCATGGCTTTGTGAAGGGTAGGTCATGCCTCACAAACCTTATCGAGTTCTTTGAGAAGGTGACTGAACAGGTAGACGAGGGTAGAGCAGTTGATGTGGTGTATATGGATTTCAGCAAAGCGTTTGATAAGGTTCCCCACGGTAGGCTATTGCAGAAAATACGGAGGCTGGGGATTGAGGGTGATTTAGAGATGTGGATCAGAAATTGGCTAGCTGAAAGAAGACAGAGGGTGGTGGTTGATGGGAAATGTTCAGAATGGAGTTCAGTTACAAGTGGAGTACCACAAGGATCTGTTCTGGGGCCGTTGCTGTTTGTCACTTTTATCAATGACCTAGAGGAAGGCGCAGAAGGGTGGGTGAGTAAATTTGTAGACGATACTAAAGTCGGTGGTGTTGTCGATAGTGTGGAAGGATGTAGCAGGTTACAGAGGGATATAGATAAGCTGCAGAGCTGGGCTGAGAGGTGGCAAATGGAGTTTAATGTAGAGAAGTGTGAGGTGATTCACTTTGGAAGGAATAACAGGAATGCAGAATATTTGGCTAATGGTAAAGTTCTTGGAAGTGTGGATGAGCAGAGGGATCTAGGTGTCCATGTACATAGATCCCTGAAAGTTGCCACCCAGGTTGATAGGGTTGTGAAGAAGGCCTATGGAGTGTTGGCCTTTATTGGTAGAGGGATTGAGTTCCGGAGTCAGGAGGTCATGTTGCAGCTGTACAGAACTCTGGTACGGCCGCATTTGGAGTATTGCGTACAGTTCTGGTCACCACATTATAGGAAGGATGTGGAGGCTTTGGAGCGGGTGCAGAGGAGATTTACCAGGATGTTGCCTGGTATGGAGGGAAAATCTTATGAGGAAAGGCTGATGGACTTGAGGTTGTTTTCGTTGGAGAGAAGAAGGTTAAGAGGAGACTTAATAGAGGCATACAAAATGATCAGGGGGTTGGATAGGGTGGATAGTGAGAGCCTTCTCCCGCGGATGGAAATGGCTGGCACGAGGGGACATAGCTTTAAACTGAGGGGTAATAGATATAGGACAGAGGTCAGAGGTAGGTTCTTTACGCAAAGAATAGTGAGGCCGTGGAATGCCCTACCTGCTACAGTAGTGAACTCGCCAACATTGAGGGCATTTAAAAGTTTATTGGATAAACATATGGATGATAATGGCATAGTGTAGGTTAGATGGCTTTTGTTTCGGTGCAACATCGTGGGCCGAAGGGCCTGTACTGCGCTGTATCGTTCTATGTTCTATGTTCTATGTACTCGTGCGAAGCTGCAACTACAAGGCCGTCACGGCCTCACAACACATGGAACTCACCATCCAGGATGCCTATGTGGCTGGAGTCCGGTCCAACTACGTCAGACAGCGCCTGCTCGAGAAGGGCACCCTCGACTTAGAAGAGACGGTAAAACTATCCACCTCCCTAGATGTAGCGTTTCAGACCCTCAACGCTTTCCCCTCCGACCACGCGACCCCCTCGTAGACACCCGGCCAGAGGGTGCCCCAGCCCTGTGCCGCTGGGCTGTCCGCCCAACCTGGGGGGCTGTCCTGCTATTTCTGTGGCCAGCACCAGCACCCCAGCCAGCGTTGCCCGGCTCGGAACGCGACCTGTAGCGATTGCGGCAAGAAAGGGCACTTTGCCAAAGTTTGCCTGGCCAGGTCCAAAACCTCTAAATTACAGGCCCGACTTTCAGACTCACAGGCCTGCAGACCCTGCAGCGTGGGTGCATGCCTGCCTGCACCGGCCCCTCCGGACACATCATCTGCCTCGTGCTGTCCATGGGGGCAGCCATCTTTGACTCTACCTAACACGTGCGACTCATGGGGGCCGCCATCTTGGCCGCCAACTCCCACACGGCCCGCCATGTGCGACTCATGGGGGCCGCCATCTTCATCACCGCCCGACACATGTGACCGACGGGGGCAGCCATCTTGGGACCACCCCACCATCTCCGACCACGCCGGCTACCCACAACTCGGCGCAGTCACCCTCGACCAGTCACACCCAAGCACCTCAGGAACTCGATGATGACCGTCCGGGTCAATGAGCACGAAACGCCCTGCCTGTTTGACTTCGGGAGCAGGGAGAGCTTCGTACACCCAGACATGGTAAGGCGCTGTTCTCTCCAAATTTCCCCCGCATTCCAAACAATCTCCCTCGCTTCCGGATCGCATTCAGTGCATATCCGGGGGTACTGTGTCATGAACCTCGCGATACAGGGCGCCGAGTACGCCAATTTAAACTATATGTACTTCCCGATCTCTGCGCTCCTCTCCTTTTGGGACTGGACTTCCAGTGCAATCTCAGTGCAACCTGAAGTTCGGCGGGCCCCTCCCCCCTCTCACCGTACGTAGCCTCGTGACCCTAAAGGTCAACCCTCCCCCGCTCTTCGCGAACCTCATCGCCGACTGTAAACCCGTCGCCACCAGGAGCAGGCGGAACAGTATCCAGGACAGGACTTTTATCAAGTCCGAGGTCCAGCGGCTCTTGAAGGAGGGGATCATCGAGGCCAGTAATAACCCCTGGAGAGCCCAGGTGGTGGTCGTCAGGACTGGGGAGAAGAACCGGTTGGTTGTATACTACAGCCAAACCATAAACCGGTACAAGCATCTCGATGCATACCCCCTTCCCCAGATAGCGGACATGGTGAATCAGATTGAACACTACCGGGTGTTCTCCACGGTAGATCTGAAGTCCGCATACCATCAGCTCCCAATCCGCCCGGAAGACCACCACTACACGGCCTTTGAGGCAGACGGCCACCTCTTCCACTTCCTCCGGGTCCCCTTCGGCGTCACCAATGGGGTCTCGGTCTTCCAAAGAACGATGGACCGAATGGTGGACCAGTACGGGCTGCGGGCCACATTTCCGTACTTGGACAACGTCACCATCTGCAGCCACGACCAGCAGGACCACGACGCCAACCTTCAGGAGTTTCTCCAAACCGCAAAAGCCCTCAACCTCACTTCTAACAAGGAGAAATGCGTTTTCCGCACAACCCGACTGGCCATCCTCAGCTATGTCGTGGAAAACGGAGTCCTAGGGCCCGACCCCGACCGCATGCGCCCCCACCTGCAACTCCCCCTCCCCACTGCCCCAAGGCCCTGAAAAGATGCCTCGGGTTCTTTTCCTATTATGCCCAGTGGGTCCCCAACTATGCGGCCAAAGCCCGCCCACTGATCAACGCCACCATCTTCCCACTGACGGCTGAGGCCCGCCAGGCCTTCAGCCGCATCAAAGCAGATATTGCCACAGCCGCGATGCGCGTGGTGGACGAGTCCACCCCCTTCCAGGTGGAGAGCAACGCATCAGAGGTCGCCCTCGCCGCTACCCTTAATCAGGCAGGCCCGTAGCCTTTTTCTCCCGTACCCTCAACACCCCGAGATTCGACACTCCTCAGTCGAAAAAGAAGCTCAAGCCATTGTGGAAGCTGTACGGCATTGGAGGCACTACCTCGTTGGTAGGAGGTTCACCCTCGTCACCAACCAACGGTCGGTAGCCTTCATGTTCGACAATACACAGCGGGGCAAGATCAAGAACGATAAAATCTTGAGGTGGTGGATCGAACCCTCCACCTATAATTACGATATTGTGTATCGTCCTGGGAAGCTCAATGAGCCCCCAGATGCCCTGTCCCGCGGCACATGCGCCAGCGCGCAAGATGACTGCCTCCGTGCCATCCACCACGACCTCTGCCACCCGGTGGTCACCCGGCTTCTCCACTACATCAAGGCCCGCAACCTGCCCTACTCCACCGAGGAGGCCAGGGCCATGACCAGGGACTGCCAAATCTGCGCGGAGTGTAAGCTGCACTGCTATCGGCCAGACAAGGCCCACCTGGTGAAGGCATCCCGGTCCTTCGAGCGCCTCAGTATCAACTTCAAAGGGCCCCTCCCCTCTACCAACCGCAACGCGTATTTTCTCAACATCGCTGATGAGTACTCCCGCTTCCCCTTTGCAATCTCTTGCCCCGACATGACCGCGGCCACCGTCATTAAGGCCCTGCATAGTATCTTCACCTTGTTCGGTTTCCCCACTTACGTCTACAGTGACCGGGGCTCCTCGTTTATGAACGGCGAACTGCCTCAGTACCTGCTCAGTAAGGGCATCGCCTCGAGCAGGACTACCAGTTACAACCCCCGGGGAAACGGACAGGTGGAGAGGGCGACCGCGACGATATGGAAGGCCGTCCTCCTGGCCCTACGGTCTAGGAGTCTCCCAGTTTCCCGCTGGCAGGAGGTCCTCCTCGACACGCCCCATTCCATTAGGTCACTCTTTTGCACAGCCACGAACGAGACCCCTCATGACCGCCTATTTGTTTTCCCTAGGAAATCCACCTCCGGGGTCTCGCTTCCATCCTGGCTGATGACACCGGGGCCTGTACCTCCTCCGAAAACACGTGAGGAGCCATAAGTCTGACCCCCTGGTCGAGAGTGTCCAGCTCCTTCACGCCAACCCCCAGTATGCCTACGTGGCGCACCACGACGGCCGACAAGATACAGTCTCCCTCCGGGACCTGGCACCCGCAGGATCCCCTACAACCATCACCTAACCCCCCCCCCCCAACCTACGCCGAACAGCGCCCCCGGCCCTGCATAGCCTACACCCCTCCTCGTACACCCCCTCCCCCGACCTACAGGGATGAAGCTCCAGAAGACAAGCTCCCGGAGTTAACTCCCGTGCCCGCATCGACGAGTTCAACACCCGTGCCCCCAGCGACGAGTTCAGGCGATCGCAGCACACGATCAAGGCGCCGGACAGATTCAACCTGTGAGCCACTTCACCCCGCTGGACTTCAAATTTTTAACATGGAGTGAATGTGGTGAATGTATTACGGCAACCATTGACCACTGTATTGCATTGTACTATGTTGATACCCTTGTGGGCTCCACCTATGGACCATTGTATTACATTACATCGCATTGTATCATGTTGGTGCCCTTGTGGGCTCCGCCCCTAGCTCCGCCCCCTCAGGGGGGTAAAGAGATCTGCTGCCCTGCAGGCGGCTCTCAATGCAGAGCAGTCGCAGGCAGGCACAGTTCTAGCTGATTAAACCCATTGTTCACTTCAACTCTCCGTCTCGTGTGAATTGATGTTGTCTAGCCACGAGCTAGTCAGAGTAGGAATGTCAGGATAGATAGGATGAATGCGTGGCTCGAGAGATGGTGCACGAGGGAGGGATTCAAATTCCTCAGACATTGGAACCGGTTCTGGGGGAAGTGGGACCAGTACAAACCGGACGGTCTGCACCTGGGCAGGACTGGAACCGATGTCCTCTAGTGTTTGCTAGAGCTGTTGGGGAGAGTTTAAACTAATGTGGCGGGGGGTGGGAACCGATGCAGGAAGTTGGAAGGTAGTAAAACAGGGACAGAAACAAAAGGTAGTAAGGGTGAAAGTGTAAGGCAGAGAAGCCACAGTCAAAAATCAGGATGCAGGAAGTTGGAAGGTAGTAAAACAGGGACAGAAACAAAAGGCAGTAAGGGGGAAAGTGTAAGGCAGAGAAGCCATAGTCAAAAATCAAAAAGGGCGACAGTACAAGGTACAGTGACTGAGGGGAGCTCAGAGAATAGGACCAGGAATACTAAAAGGAATAAAACGGGAAGTGAAAACATTAATGGTAAGCGACGCGGCAGGTTGTTACATGAAGATATGGGTTCAACGACAAGGAAAATTAGGAGAAAGGTTAAGAGGAAATATAACTTAGGAGAGGTTACTGATCGAGGTGTTAAGATTCAGAACAGAGTTAAAAAAGCCAACATAAGTGTACTTTACCTGAATGCTCGTAGTATTCAGAATAAGGTAAATGTGTTGATGGCGCAAATCATCGTGAATGACTATGATTTAGTGGCCATTACTGAAACATGGTTAAAGGATGGTCACGACTGGGAGTTAAATATCCGAGGGTATCAAACTATTCGGAAGGACAAAGTGGATGGTAAGGGAGGTGGTGTAGCTCTGTTATTTAAGGATAACATCCGGGCAACAGTAAGGCATGACATCGGTGCTATGGAGGATAAGGTTGAATCCATTTGGGTGGAAATCAGGAATAGTAAGGCGAAAAATTCACTGATAGGAGTAGTCTATAGGCCACCAAATCGTAACATTATGGTGGGGCAGGCAATAAACAAAGAAATAACTGATGCATGTAGAAATGGTACAGCAGTTATCATGGGGGATTTTAATCTTCATGTCGATTGGTTTAACCCGGTCGGTCAAGGCAGCCTTGAGGAGGAGTTTATAGAATGTATCCGCGATAGTTTCCTAGAAAAGTATGTAATGGAACCTACGAGTGAACAAGCGGTCCTAGATCTGGTCCCGTGTAATGAGACAGGATTGATTCAGGATCTCATAGTTAGGGATCCTCTCGGAAGGAGCGATCACAATATGGTGGAATTTAAAATACAGATGGAGGGTGAGAAGGTAAAATCAAGCACTAGTGTTTTGTGCTTAAACAAAGGAGATTACAATGGGATGAGAGAAGAACTAGCTAAGGTAGACTGGGAAACAGTTGAGGACCAGTGGAGAACCTTCCAAGTGATTTTTCACAGTGCTCAGCAAAGGTTTATACCAACAAAAAGGAAGGACGGTAAAAAGAGGGAAAATCGACCGTGGATATCTAAGGAAATAAGGGAGAGTATCAAATTGAAGGAAAAAACATACAAAGTAGCAAAGTTCAGTGGGAAACTAGAGGACTGGGAAATCTTTAGGGGGCAACAGAAAGCTACGAAAAAAGCTATAAAGAAGAGTAAGATAGATTATGAGAGTAAACTTGCTCAGAATATAAAAACAGATAGTAAAAGTTTCTACAAATATATAAAACAAAAAAGAGTGGCTAAGGTAAATATTGGTCCTTTAGAGGATGAGAAGGGATATTTAATAATGGGAGATGAGGAAATGGCTGAGGAACTGAACAGGTTTTTTTGGGTCGGTCTTCACAGTGGAAGACACAAATAACATGCCTGTGACTGATGGAAATGAGGCTATGACAGGTGAGGACCTTGAGAGGATTGTTATCACCAAGGAGGTAGTGATGGGCAAGTTAATGGGGCTAAAGGTAGACAGGTCTCCTGGACCTGATGGAATGCATCCCAGAGTGCTAAAAGAGATGGCTAGGGAAATTGCAAATGCACTAGTGATAATTTACCAAAATTAACTAGACTCTGGGGTGGTCCCAGCGGATTGGAAATTAGCAAACGTGACACCACTGTTTAAAAAAGGAGGTTGGCAGAAAGCGGGTAATTATAGGCCAGTGAGCTTAACTTCGGTAGTAGGGAAGATGCTGGAGTCTATCATCAAGGAAGAAATAGCGAGGCATCTGGATGGAAATTGTCCCATTGGGCAGACGCAGCATGGGTTCATAAAGGGCAGGTCGTGCCTAACTAATTTAGTGGAATTTTTTTGAGGACATTAACAGTGCGGTAGATAACGGGGAGCCAATGGATGTGGTATATCTGGATTTCCAGAAAGCCTTTGACAAGGTGCCACACGAAAGGTTACTGCATAAGATAAAGATGCATGGCATTAAGGGGAAAGTAGTAGCATGGATAGAGGATTGGTTAATTAATAGAAAGCAAAGAGTGGGGATTAATGGGTGTTTCTCTGGTTGGCAATCAGTAGCTAGTGGTGTCCCTCAGGGATCAGTGTTAGGCCCACAACTGTTCACAATTTACATAGATGATTTGGAGTTGGGGACCAAGGGCAATGTGTCCAAGTTTGCAAACAACACTAAGATAAGTGGTAAAGCAAAAGGTGCAGAGGATACTGGAAGTCTGCAGAGGGATTTGGATAGGCTAAGTGAATGGGCTAGGGTCTGGCAGATGGAATACAATGTTGACAAATGTGAGATTATCCATTTTGGTAGCAATAACAGCAAAAGGGATTATTATTTAAATGATAAAATATTAAAACATGCTGCTGTGCAGAGAGACCTGGGTGTGCTAGTGCATGAGTCGCAAAAAGTTGGTTTTCAGGTGCAACAGGTGATTAAGAAGGCAAATGGAATTTTGTCCTTCATTGCTAGAGGGATGGAGTTTAAGACTAGGGAGGTTATGCTGCAATTGTATAAGGCGTTAGTGAGGCCACACCTGGAGTATTGTGTTCAGTTTTGGTCTCCTTACTTGAGAAAGGACGTACTGGCACTGGAGGGTGTGCAAAGGAGATTCACTAGGTTAATCCCAGAGCTGAAGGGGTTGGATTACGAGGAGAGGTTGAGTAGACTGGGACTGTACTCGTTGGAATTTAGAAGGATGAGGGGGGATCTTATAGAAACATATAAGATTATGAAGGGAATAGATAGGATAGATGCGGGCAGGTTGTTTCCACTGGCAGGTGAAAGCAGAACTAGGGGGCATAGCCTCAAAATAAGGGGAAGTAGATTTAGGACTGAGTTTAGGAGGAACTTCTTCACCCAAAGGGTTGTGAATCTATGGAATTCCTTGCCTAGTGAAGCAGTAGAGGCTCCTTCATTAAATGTTTTTAAGATAAAGATAGATAGTTTTTTGAAGAATAAAGGGATTAAGGGTTATGGTGTTCGGGCCGGAAAGTGGAGCTGAGTCCACAAAAGATCAGCCATGATCTCATTGCATGGTGGAGCAGGCTCGAGGGGCCAGATGGCCTACTCCTGCTCCTAGTTCTTATGTTCTTATCACTGGTTTCACGAGCTTTGTGGACGGCATGTTGGCACAGTGGTTACCACCGCTGCCTCACAGTGTCAGGGACCCAGATGACTGTCTGGAGTTTGCATGTTCTCCCTATGACTGCGTGGGTTTCCTCTGGGTGCTCCGGTTTCCTTCCGCAGTCCAAAGATGTGTAGGTTCGGTGGATTGGCCATACTAAATTGCCCCTGTCCAAAGATGTGCAGGTATAGGGATAGGGCGGGGGTGTGGGCCTTGGTCGGGTGATCTTTCAGAGGGTGGTGCAGACTCGATGGGCTGAATGGCCTCCTTCTGCTCAGCAGGGATTCAATGATCCTATGATTTCATGCCAGTAGCTGCTAGGTGGGAAGTCCCAAGAACAAAGAGGCCGTTGACAGATGGAGAAGAAAGGAAATGCAGGGGGCGGGGGGGGGGGGGGGGTGCTAAGATGGGAAACCAAAGGAGGGTCAAGCAACTGGCAGATGGAACTTCACTTCCTTGTGAAGGTAACAACTCTGCACAGGGAGTCGCAGTCAGAGCATGCGTACTTGATCGTCACTTTGAAACTAGCCAGTATAGACAGACCTGAGTCAAATCAGAGACTGCACAAGGGATGGCAAACTTGGTGTTTTGGGGCACATCATCCTTAATTCAGCTCAGCACCAACATTTCTAAGGCGATCCCAGGACTCAGACTTGATAAAGGAGTTTCTAGAAATTATGGCATTGTCACCACTTACACACATTGGGTCCTTTCATATTCATCCTTTTTGAATCAGTTTCCCCATCCTATTTAAGCTTCTCTCTCTATTTCAATCAGAGAGAAAGGATCCGAGAGATCAACAGTTCGCAATTCAAGAACATTTCTCCTCCCTTCCGCCTTGATTCTCTCCAATTATGATTCTTGGTTTCTGCTCACTAGTTCTCAATTCCGTCACCATGGAAATAATCTTTAATAATGATCTACAGTGAGATTTTACTTTTTAAAATTTCATTCATCGGATGTGAGCATTTGTTGCCCATCCGTAATTGCCCTTGAACTCAGTGGCTTGTTAGGCAATTTCAGAGGTATTTTGAGAGGCAAACACATTGCTGATGGTCTGGAGTAACATGTAGACCAGGTAAAGATGGCAGATTTCCTTCCCTAAAGGACATTAAGAACCAATTGACAATGTTTTCATGATCATCATTAGACTTTTCATCCCAAATTTTTATTGAATTCAAATTTCAACATCCACCATGGTAGGATTTGAATAAGGATCCTCAGAGCATTGCCCTGGGTGTCTGGATTACTAGTCCAGCGACAATACCACTATGCCATTGCCTCCGCCTTTATTTGCTGCTCCCCTCTCAGTGACTCCCCACTTCCTATTCTCCAGTCTCCTTCTCCCCAAACCCTCTCTCTCCACAGGGGTTGCTAAACATGTTGAGTTTTCCAGCATTTTCAGTTTTAAAGAAAATTATTATTGATTATAACTGTCCCAGCTCGGCACTCTGCACCGTTTGCACAATCTTGCAGTTCCTGCTTCAGATCAAACTAGGATCTGGACTTTGAACAGGAACACAGGCTCAGGAGAGGGAAGCAGCAAGAGAGAAAGCCAGAGAGTGGAAGGATTGGTGAGAGGGTAGGTCAGGGAGTGGGAGATTCTGCAAGTTGGAGGGTCAGCAGGAAGAGAATGGAGTGGGAGAGGCCGCTCCAAATGGCATTAATCGAGCCATGCTACAGCAGAGTGGTGGGAAATAACGTTGAAACAAAATTCTCAACCCTAGATCAGGCCACAGGCGCCATTAAATTACTAGCTTTAGGGTGAAATAACGTTAATTGGAGCAACATTAAATGGTGACTTCCTGTACTCGGAGCCTATGGTTTATCTTGGAAGTTTTGGCACTGCAACACTGCATGACTTGAGACACATACTGGACAATGGCAATCACTAACCTGTCAGATTAAGATTGTTCCTGTAGGAGGAAGTCTGTTCACATTACAACATAAAGTTACATTTTTGATGAAACATTCCAAGGCACTTCACAGAGCATTGCAAAAAATAAAGTATGACACAGAAACACATAATGAGATAATTAGGTCGTACGACCAAAAGATCAGTCAAAGGGATAGGTTTTTAATAAGAGCGTTAAAGGAGGAAGGTGAGTTAGAGAGGTGGAGAGGTGCAGAGAGAGAATTCCAGATTTTGAATCGAAGGCAACTAAAGGTAATAATAATACAAGCACCAATCATGCAGCAATTATAATTGGGAATGCACAAGAGGCAAGAATTAGTGGAGCACAGATATCTCAGAGGGTTGTGGAGTTGGAGGAGATTGCATTGAATCGGAAGGGCAAGGCCATGGAGGGATTTGAAAATAAGGACAAGAATTTTAAAATCCAGGCATTGCTTGACCGTGGGTGACAATGTAGGATCAGTGAGTACAGGGGCGATGGAGGCAGATGCAAGCTAATACGTGGGCAGCAGAGTTTTGGATGACCTTAAGTTTATAGATTTGTATTTAGTGATTTTTAATTTAGAGTTCCCAATTCTTTTTTTTTTCCAATTCGGGGGCAATTTTGCATGGCCAATCCACTTACCCTGTATATCCTTGGGTTGTGGGGGTGACACCCATGCAGATATAGGGAGAATGTGCTAACGCCACAAAATGACCCAGGGCCAGAATCGAACCCAGGACCTCGTGCTGTGAAGAAGCAGCGCCACCATGCCGAGGATCATAGTTGAACTAAACGTTTTCTCAGTCGTTTGCTTGTGCAAGAGATCAAGCAGATACCTGAATGGAAAATTACATTTATTGCTGGCAAGATTAAGAGTGGGTTACAGCTGATGAACAGCAAAGAGAGAGTTCTGTTTGATTACATAGTGCTGTAACACATGATTTTTCACAGGGTGCTTTCTTTTGTGGATGCAATTAATTAGCGTGCATTCCATTTTCTGCTACGTTATCAATTGGAAAAGTAATGACCCTGAAATAATGTGCAAGCATTCAAATGTCTGATGGGTTTTTCTTAAATATGTCTTAAATCCTTAATATTTCAACATGAGCATAAATGTTTATTTCAAATGAAATGATATATATGGCAGTACATTACGGAAAGAGTAGAAATAGAGTCAACATGGTGATCCATTGAGAAGGTAGCCTCCGGAACAATAATGCATATTTTTTCAGTTCTGACTGGAGTACAAATTGGACACTGCCACTATTTGCATAAAGTATAATTTTCAAAATTATTATACACTATTCCAGCACATTAAGGTTACATTATCAATCTTGCTGCACTGACGGATGCTCGCACAGGAATTTGACTGCTGATATAGAAAAGCTCGACAGCGCCTGATGAATAAAATGTAACCAACACTAAAAGAAATTCAATTCAGCCTAAAACATCTTTTGAAATATGTACACAAATGTGATGGCTCATTAAGTAAAAAAAAACCTCAGTTGGCTGTCATGATATGCAGATAATGCACATTGGGCTAAATCGCTGGCTTTTAAAGCAGACCAAGGCAGGCCAGCAGCACGGTTCAATTCCCCGAACAGGCGCCGGAATGTGGCGACTAGGGGCTTTTCACAGTAACTTCATTTGAAGCCTACTTGTGACAATAAGCGATTTTCATTTCATTTCATTTCATAATGATATACAGACAGGCACAGACAGGCAGCCAATGAACACAGAGAACAGGACATGACCAATGAGCAGGCAGGACACTCAGGGGTGGTATCTCACTATAAAAGGCACGAGGCACTCACACACCACCTCTTTCCACTGATGAACATCTACAGAGTGAGTCAGGGTGTATGTACAGTATAACACCTCCAGCACGTGGCTAAGAGCTAGTCTGGTTCAGTCAGACAGAGTAACCATACTTACGTTAGCAGAGAGTCAAACTCATAGAGAACTGTGCTAACTGTGCTACTGGTTCAATAAATCCGATTGAACTAACTTCAAGGTCTGGAGTATCGTTTGGTTAAAGCTGCATCCAGTTGCAGCCTGTTATCCCAGAGTACATAACACAACATTGGCCTCATTCTGCATCACGTACCAACTGTCCACCAACTGAGCTAAGTCCTCACATGGCGAACTCAGAATGTCAAATCATAGGAAGAGAGAGCGACAAATACAGGTGGACTAATCAATTCAAAATTCTCCTACACATTTTTCACATTTGGGTAAAGTACAAAGCAGCCAGTGACCCAATATCAGAATACCACGCAAGACATAAAATATAATGGTAGACAATGAGAAGTCTTAAAAGAAAAATGAGTTAAGTAGAAACATAAACCACAGAATAAGAACAGGCCATTTGTCTTATCAAGCCAATGCAGACAAAGTCTATCTATTATTCCACATTGGAGAACCCTCCCCCCCCCACCCCCACCCCACCCCACCCCTGTCCACTGTCATGTTAAGCACACTGAGATAACATGGGCTGCAACTGGATGCAGCTATAACTCAAGTAGGCTCCAGACCTTGAAGTTAGTTCAATTTAATTTATTGAACCTGTCACACAGTTAGCACAGTTCTCTGTGAGTTCGACTCTCTGCTAACCTAAGTGTGATTTCTCTATCTGACTGAACCAGACTAGCTCTTACACCGTGCTTTATGCATTACGTGATATGTACACTGGACTCACTCTGTAGATGTCCCTAGTAGAAAGAGGCGGAGTGTGAGTGCCTTGTTCCTTTTGTAGTGGGAAACCACCCCCTAGTGTTCTGCCTGCTGATTGGTTATGTCCTGTTCCCTGTGCTCATTAGCTGCCTGACTGTATCTCATTAAGTGCATGTCTGCATATCATGACACCCACAACACCTTTGCTGGAAGAAAATCAATCTGTGCTGTTGATACCCATAAAAATGTAAATGGAGAATGGTTACGTTTCAATGTAGCTCTCAGGCACGTGATACTATTGCAATCTTGGTCTAGTGTCATATATCACTTCCTGTTACACAGTATCACGTTGGCACCATCGAATAGGAAAAATAGCATCAATAATACACAACAACCTGCAATGGGTAAGCTCTTACTTACACACAGGTTGCATCTGGTATGAAATGCCTTCAAAATGAAAAAGCTAAGGTTGTTTTCATGCAGTTTATTATCACATCTGCATTAGTCTTATAACACACATCTCTGTTACTCTTAATATAATTGGTGTAAGTGCTATTTGCTGGGGAGTTAATATTTCCTCTGAACTTGAATATGAAGCCAGGTGTTCATCAGAGCTTCACATAATTACCAAATCCGATGTATTATTCTCGACAGGAAACAAGAAGCTGCGCTTTCAGCCAATACGATTCACTCCACGTGACATAAAAACACAAAGGCACTGAATACTGCAAAGGCTATGCGCCCTGACAATATCCCGGCAATTGTACTGAAGACTTGTGCTCCAGAACATTCCGCGCCGCTAACCAAGCTGTTCCAGTACAGCTACAACACTGGCATCTACCCGGCAATGTGGAAAATTGCCCAGGTGTGTCCTGTACCCAAGAAATAGGACAAGGCCAAACCAGCCAATTACCGCCCTATCAGTCTACTCTCCATCATCAGCAAAGTGATGGAAGGAGTCACCAACAACGGCACTTTCTCAACAATAACCTGCACATGGACGCTCAGTTTGGGTTCCGCCAGGGTCACTCAGCTCCTGACCTCATTACAGCCTTGGTTCAAACATGGTCAAAAGAGCTGAATGCCCGAGGTGACTTGTGAGTGGCTGCCCTTGACATCCAGGCAGCATTTGACCGAGTATGGCATCCAGGATCCCTAGTTAAACTGGAGTCAATGGGAATCAGGGAGAAAACTCTCCATTGGCTGGAGTCATACCTGGCCCGAACGAAAATGGTTGTGGTTGAAGATCAATCATCTCAGCTCCAGACATCACTGTAGGAGTTCCTCAGGGTAATGTCCTAGGCCCAACCATCTTCAGCTGCTTCATCAATGACCACCCTTCCATCATAAGGTCAGAAGTGGGGATGTTTGCGGATGACTGCACAATGTTCAATTTGCGACTCCTCAGATAATGAAAGAGTCTATGTCCAACTGCAGCAAGACCTGGGCAATATCCAGGCTTGGGTTGACATGTGGCAAGTTACATTCGCGACACACAAGTGCTAGGCAATGACGCTCTCCTACAAGAAAGGATCTACCACCGCCCCTTGACATTCAATGGCATTACCATCGCTGAATTCCTCCACAATCAACATCCTGGGGGATGCCATTGATCAAAACTGAACTGGACTAGCCATATTAATACTGTGGCTACGAGTGCAGGTCACACTCCTATGGCAAGGAACTCAGCCCCTGACACCCCAAAGCCTGGCCACATCTACAAGGAACAAGTCAGGAGTATAACGGAATACTCTCCACTTGCCTGGATGAGTGCAGCTCCAACAATACACAAGAAGCTCGACATCATCCGGGACAAAGCAACCTGCTTGATTGCTCCCCTTCTACAAACATTCAAACCCTCCACCACTGACGAACAGTGGCAGCTACAAGATGCACTGCAGTAACTCACCAAGGTTCCTTAACCCCCAACCATTACCATCTAGAAGGACAAGAACAGCAGATACCTGGGAACCCCACCACCTGGAGGTTCCCCTCCAAGTCACTCACCACCCTAACTTGGAAATATATCGCCGCTCCTTCAGTCGCTGGGGCAACATCCTGGAACTCCCTCCCTAACAGCACAGTGTGTGTACCTACACCTCAAGGACTGCAGCGGTTCAAGAAGGCAACTCACCATCACCTTCTGAAGGGCAACTAGGGATGGGCAATAAATGCTGGCCTAACCAGCGACGCCACATCCCGTAAAATGAACTTTAAAAAACTTGAGAAATTGTGCATTGACGTAACTAACTGAATCCCACTGCACATAAGAACTAAAGTAAAGTTCAGTGGATGAGTCAGATCATCTTTACACCAGCAGGGTGAGTGCAACAGGGAAAAATGTGGTAATATCCAGTGACGGGCGGTTGAAGCACTGAACTGTCAGAATTGCCATCCTTGGATTGGACCCATGTGTTTTCAGCTGGTGTTTAAATGATCCAAAGAGCAGTGAGTTTTCCCCATTACCTGACCAAAATTCCTTCCTCAACCATCAAAAAACATTTAATTCATTTCACTGCTGTCCTTGGAATGTTGCTTTGCATAATGGCGGCTGCATTTTTCTTTATAACAAGTAACTGCACTTCAAAAGTAATTAACTGCATGACAGGCTGAGACATTTTGAGGAGATGAAGACACTGTATGATTGCTTATATTCAAATAAAGGCTAATCAAAGGTGCCTTATTTCACTGGCGTTCAATTGGCAAACTAACTGTAATGAAAAACAACTGGAGCCATCCCCTATGTAAACAGAACTGGTACATCTGGGAGTCTAATGAACTGTGAAGTTAAAATATCCTGCAAGAATAATTGACCTTTGTCTATTCAAAGAACACAAAATCCCGAATGAAAACAATGAAGGTCTGATTATTACCTGTATTTCTTTGTGAATCTAACTCCTTTTTGGCACCACATTACTACCAACATTATATTTTGTTTCCATCTCAAAAGTTTTGAAGCTAGCTTTAATCATGTAAAATCTGAGACAGACACAAACCTTCTAAGATTTTTATTTCTCCTTGAATTAGTGTCTTACATTTAAAACGCCTTTCATCATCAGCTTGTATTGCCTTCAGGTGCCTATAAATTCCTCTTTTTCTCTGTAGTGCTGTCTATCAGATCATGTCAACAGTTTTACTGCAGGCAAGAGACACCACCTCTTCCTGAGGCACAGACAACATAACAATTACAGAGTGAGGCCTCCGTATCAGTTATTTCAACCCCCTTCTTACCTCTCCCCCCAACCCCCCCCCCCCCCCCCCCCCCCCCCCCCCCCCCCCAGCTACTTCGGGGCAGCACGGTAGCCTTGTGGATAGCACAATTGCTTCACAGCTCCAGGGTCCCAGGTTCGATTCTGGCTTGGGTCACTGTCTGTGCGGAGTCTGCACATCCTCCCCGTGTGTGCGTGGGTTTCCTCCGGGTGCTCCGGTTTCCTCCCACAGTCCAAAGATGTGCGGGTTAGGTGGATTGGCCATGATAAATTGCCCTTACTGTCCAAAATTGCCCTTAGTGTTGGGTGGGGTTACTGGGTTATGGTGATAGGGTGGCGGTGTTGACCTTGGGTAGGGTGCTCTTTCCAAGAGCCGGTGCAGACTCGATGGGCCGAATGGCCTCCTTCTGCTCTGTAAATTCTATGAAAGTCTATTATCAGAAACTGGTTGCTGAGATAAATAAGGTCAGGTCTCCAACGGTTACATTACGGAGAGATGGTGGGTAGCAACTGAGTTGAGTCGGAAACTATTTAAGCTGAAACTACAAGTAACATTTATGGGGAAAACAGGTAAATGATGGTAGCATAGTGGTTAGCACAATTGCTTCACAGCTCCAGGGTCCCAGGTTCGGGTCCCGGCTTGGATCACTGTCTGTGCAGTCTGCACGTTCTCCCTGTGTGTGCGTGGGTTTCCTCCGGGTGCTCTGGTTTTCTCCCACAGTCCCAAAGATGTGCAGGTTAGGTGGATTGGCCGTGCTAAATTGCCCTTAGTGTCCAAAATTGCCCTTAGTGTTGGGTGGGGTTACTGGGTTATGGGGATAGGGTGGTGGTGTGCGCTTGGGTAGGGTGCTCTTTCCAAGAGCCAGTGCAGACTCGATGGGCCGAATGGCTTCCATCTGCACTGTAAATTCTATGATGGCAGGATGGTTGAGGGGGGAGGAAGTGAGGGACGAGGAGAGAAGGTCAGCAGAGAGGAGAGGAGGTGAGAGCAGTAACAAGGGTTGAGGATAGAGGAAACGGACGAGGGGAAAGGGGCGAGGGACGAAGTAAAGGAATTGCTGACTCTCTGGTTTTTGATAACCCTCACCAGTAACATAGTAAAATATTACTTTGTTATCTTCCCATCTTAATACCCAAATAGGTATTTTGTAAAATTAATTTTGATGACGGTTTAAATTTAGCAGACCCACAAAGTTCTCTATGTTTCAAACATACCTAGTTTTCAAATGTAAAATACTATAGTGACAGTTGTCGCTGATTTCTTATCGACACATCGACTTCACAGCAGTGTATGTGAGAGGGACAAAGAAACAACACTCAGACTTATCTCTCCCCTCACCATCCATCTAAATTCCCCTGCCCGTGAAGGTTTCCTGCATTAATTTCTCCATTCGCCGGCACTTGATTCTTACCCAAGTTCATCACTATAAACAGGTAAGTTCACTTATAGGCAGTTTAAAGCCACTTTAAAATCCTGTTCTGAACTGTTGAATGTTAAGTTAATAATTATGTAAATATATTAACCAGCTGAAATTTTCTCCATGGTCCGGAGGGCATCAACAATCAAAGCACGACTATCACATGATCCAGAATAAAATTACAGTGCAGGACATAAGAGAAACTCCTGATGGAAGTATCATCCATACATTCAGTGTTATTCCACATGATAAGGACAGAAGATTTCTTTTTGCATATTTAAGCTCCAGCTGCCTCGTTGTGTTTAATATGTTATTATTTAATATGATACACTAATTTAATGTAAATTTCTCCAGATATATACTATTAGCTAACCAAAATGTTCGGGCAGTTAACCCATTTCCTTACGCCTCTGCTACACTACTCACAGGTTTAGCCACTAGGAGGTGCACTGCTCTACCCCTTCCTTCCCTGTTCAGCTGGCTTCCATTCAGCACTGAAGTGAGTCAGGAACCTCTGTGTGGGAGAGCAGCAGTTCTATCAAACCTCACGCCTTTGGAACAAGACTCACTCATTTTGGTTTCAAAATACATCCCATTCTACACAATCGCACTCCTAAAAATCCTGAATCTCCTTGGGCGGTGAACCTGGTTGGATTGCTCCTGCTGCTGTTTTCCAGTTCTACACCAGTAAGAATTTGTAAATGTAGTATGGAGTGAGGCACTGCGTAGGGTAAACTTGTGTAAGGATGAGCCTGATACAGTTTAAGGTGGTGCACAGGGTGCATATGACTCGGGCGAGAACAAGTGGGTTCTTTCAGGGGGTAGCAGGTGAGTGTGTGAGAGGTGTGGGCAGGGGCCAACGAATCACACGCACATGTTTTGGGGTTGCGAAAATTGGGAAGATTCTGGGCGGGAGTGTCCACGGTCTTAGCCAGGATAGAGGAGGAGGAGGTGGACACAGACTCTTTGGTGGCGATATTTGGGGTTTCAGAGAAGCCGGAGCTCATGGAGAGGAGGAAGGCCGATGTCGTGGCCTTCACCTCTGATTGCACGGCGGCAAATTTTTCTGGACTGGCGGTCAGCATCGCCACCGGGGGTAGCGGCTTGGTTGGGTGACCTGTACAACTTCCTGTGATTAGAGAAGATAAAGTATGAGTTAAGGGATTCTTCAGGGGGGTTGAGGAAAAGTAGGGGATGTTTGTGACCGTGTTTGGGGGGCTGTTCGTTGCAGGGGGGGCGGGGGGGTGAAAAAGGGGAAAAATCTGTACAGACTGTATAGTTGATTGTTGGGATGTATGTTTCCCGGAGTGTTTATTCGCTGTAACCTGTTTTGATACATGTTTGTAATAAAATACATTAAAAAAAGAATTTGTAAATGTGAAGCAACCTCTCTTTCTTTTATGCAGAACAAACAAGAACAAATGTCATTGTGGGTGCATCTCTGCTGTCCACATGGTCTTTGCTGCAGGAAAACACACACCACAGATTCTCCAGACCTTGACTGAGCCAGTAGAGCAGAAACACCCAGAGCAGGGAGTCCCTGCGCCAGGATATTCTCCTCTGCCCACCCCCCAGACCACACTTGCCTTTTTAAATGGGAGGATTGATGCTAGAGTGTTACGGGGCAGGTGAAAAACTCCTGGAGGTACAGCTGAGCAACGGAAGAACCTGGGGGAATTTTAGACCCCGACTTTTTAAAAGCGTTTGTAAATTATTTGGAACCATAGATCTTGGGCGGGATTCTCCGACCCTGCGCCGGGTCAGAGAATCGGCGGGAGTGGGGGGGGGGGGCACGATTAACGCGACAACATCGGTCCACCAATTCTCCGGTGACCGGAGAATCGGCGCCACTGGCGTCAGCGCGGCACCGATAAGCCCCCCCCCCGGCGATTTTCCACGCGCGATGGGTCGAGTGCCCGCCGAGTTAAGCCAAATCTCACCGGCGCCGTTCACGTATGGTCCTACCCAGCGGGACCCCGGCATTCATGTTGCGGGGGACGACCTGGTGGGGGAGAGGGGGGGTCCGACCCTGGGGGGGCCTCCACGGTGGCCTGGTCCGCGATCGGGGCCTACCGATCGGCAGGCGGGCTTATCCTGGTGGGGGCCTATGTTCCTCTGCGCCAGCCCCCTGCAGCTCTCCGCCATGTTGCATCGGGGCCGGCGCGGAGAAGGCAACTAGCGTGCATGCACGGACCCGCTTCGCCCGTTCTTTTGCCGGTATCGGCAGCTGGAGCAGCAGGAGGCTCTCCAGTGCCGTGCTGGCCCCCTGTGCGGCACAGAATCTCTGCTCCTCGGGGCCTGATGACGCTGTCGTAAAACGCTCCGGCGTTTACGACAGCGTCAACACTTGGCCTCAGGATCAGAGAATCCTGACCCTTATTCCCAACATTTTCCCAATGGTGGCAGGTCAGAGAATCATATAAGCAAGCTTGTGCCCTATTATTTATTTAGCATATTGACATTTTATGGAGCATCATTCCTAAACTTGTCCAGAACCCCAGCTGGAAAGGTATCTGTGCATATAGGTGGAGACAGCATTCAACACTACTGTGAGAACACCACATATGAATAGTCTACTGACATTGACGAACTAGGTATGAACATAAATAATGACTACTAGGGTGAGTGGACTGGTCTCTCTAGGCAGTGAGGGTAGTGGAGATTAGAAATTAGTGGAGGAAGATTGCTTATAATGCAGCCAACCCTTGGAACCAGGGCGGATGAAAGACAAACAGATAGACAGTCTAGGGCGAGTACCAGACTCAGTAGAGGATAGGCCACTACTGCCTGAATCAGGCTGAGAAAGCATGACTGTTTCCAGGAAGCAAAAAACATTTTCAGCAACTGAATGATTGCAGCAGCTTGCAGTCGACAACTTGATGTTATGTCAACATCAATACAACAATTAACCATCAATAAACAATAAATTTAGCCGAAAGTCAATTTTAGCAGTTCAATAGTTAAAAGAGAATGACTTTTGTTTGCATTCACCATTCAACCTGTGCTTGAATCAACTTGATAAGCAGAGAGAAGTGATTAACACATTTCTACACAGAAACCAAAAAGGTTTTCGAAGCAATCCAGGAAAATATTGACAGAAGCCAGCTTTTTCAAAGCTAACATGTCACATGCTCACAATCTGTTTCTATAATCAGGCCACAATAAAGACCTGATCCAATATTTGCTGATGAAAATAACACTCTGTGGCATGTCTGGCCTGGAAAGATAGATCAGTTTACCTGGTAGAGTCTTTTTCATTCTCCAATGATATATATAACAATGATCTGGGCAATCACTACTGAACATGCACATGAAAATGTCATCATGACATTGCACACAGATGATGCTGCATGTGGTTTCAAAGTTCTGCATTGTATAAAGTTCCACTTTGCCAGTTTGTTTTGATCTAAAATTAAAGAAATTAACCATTTATAATGAGCTCATTCCCGCTTCCACTTCCACTCCCCACCTACTCCAAAGCACAGTCAATGTCTGTGTTGGACCAATGGGATATAGGAAATGGAATTGTGGTGTGTGGAGCACGGGTGTTATTTAAAGAAGAACTATCCTATCAAATAAGTAATGTAATTATTTTCTTCATATACTGATTACATACTGCATAGAATTCAGGTGGAGGAGGCCTCTTCAGAGGAGCCTTGGCACCAGTTCTCAGGGCTAATCTGCTAAAGGCGCAGTACAGTTAAATCTAGACAGTAATGCTTACTAAAGGTATAAATGCTCCTTGTGGCTACTTAGCATTAATACATACATTTTAATGTGTTTGAATGGTGCATATATCTGAAGAATTGAATTAAGGTCTCAATCAGGAAATAGCTTGCAAAAAATAGGACTACAAAAAGGCAATCCCTATATAATACACATGCACAGGGGTTTTAGAAGGTTAAAATTGCCACGTGAATCCACATAGAAGTAGGTTATAAGCCAATGTGGAATTGATGCTGGTCACACTCCCAGAATAGAATTGTCGCCTTTCGGGATTTCTATCTTCAGTCAAAGGATCATGAGATTGAACTATTTCCAGGTTTTGTTGCTTTAAAATAAATTGGAGTTGTTCAGTTTTTCTCTCAAAAAGTCACAGGTGCAGCGAGTGAAGATATGCATTCAAACCAGACGGGTCAGTTTTTGGAAGGTAATATCTCACGCAACTGTCTCATTCCAGACTTATTTTCTCAGATGAACTCTATTCATTTTGAAATGACCTGCCATCCCAAATTCCTGTTCTCTGAGGTCTGGAGAGGTTTTCTATCACCTAATGATCTATTGGAAGTACAGGCACATCCTGATTGCAAGATGCACAGACCGTTTACCGGAGTGATAAATGACCTGCCATACCGAAGTCAAGTGCTCTGCAGCCTGAGCAGACACCGTTCATTTCAGGTTTGTGATGCCTGCACAACATCTGGTAGGAGATGTTTCCCCAAAGAGGGAGGAGTAGTAGAAGATTTAATCTAGACCTGCTGGTGAAACACTTGTGAGGCAGACAAAAAGCCAGCGTCATACACCTCTCCCCAGCCAGACACCGAGAGAAAAGTAAGGCTTTCAAACAGGATTTGAGGGGCCAGGTTTCGTGGTTAGAAGCAAATGAATGCCAAACACAATTAGGCAAGTTCACAAAAAACACCGGGAGAGTGGTTTATTATTTATTCCCATTTCTCAAGGCAGAAATAAAATTGAATTATGGAAGCAAAATTTGCTCCATTATTCGCCATGTTCCCTTGCTATCTGTGCATTGAAACAGCTTAGCGTTTCATGGTCTTGATTTACCAAGTGTCTTAGGCCATTTTTGAAAAGTCTTTCAGTCATTACAGCACAGAAGGCAGCCACTGAGCCCATTGTGTCCATGTTGGCTCTCTGTACAGCAATCCTATCAGTCCCATTACGTCACTGTATCCCAGTGGTCCTGGGCGCAAATTTATTTCCTTTAGTATCCATACAGTTTTCTCCTGAAATCACCCATCATCTTTACTTCCACCACCCTTGTAGCCTATGAATTCCAGGTTATTACCACTAGCTGGGTTAAGTAGGTTTTCCTCATTTCATGACCACACCTTTTGCACCAAACTTTAATGTCCTCTAGACCTCCTACCATCAGATAATAGGAACAGTTTTTCTTTGTTTATCTTAGATAAACTTGTCATAATTGTGATTTTCTTGTCGGGTGGCCAGATTTATATTACAAGAACACTTGTAGCTAAAGCTATAAATCATTTATTAACATTAATTGTGGGTCAAATATAGGGCGGCATGGTGGCGGTGGTTAGCACTGCTGCCTCATGGTGCCGAAGACCCGGGTCCAATCCCAGCCCCGGGTCACTGTACGTGTGGAGTTTGCACATTCTCCACGTATCTGCGTGGGTCTCACCCAGACAACCCAAAAAGATATACAGGGTAGTGGATTGCCCACGCTAAATTGCCCCTTAATTGGAAACAATGAATTGGGTACTCAAAATTTTTTTTTTTTAAACTGTGAGTCAAATATATACAAAACAACAGTGGGCAGCACGGTAGCACAGTGGTTAGCACAGTTGCTTCACAGCTCTAGGGTCCCAGATTTGATTCCCGGCTTGGGTCACTGTCTGAGCGGAGTCTGCACATTCTCCCCATGTCTGCGTGGGTTTCCTCCGGGTGTTCCCACATTTCAAAGATGTGCAGATTAGGTGGATTGGCCATAATAAATTGCCCTTAGTGTCTAAAAAAGATTGGGTGGGGTTACTGGGTTATGGGGTTACGGGGATTGGGTGGAGGCGTGGGCTTAAGTGGGGTGCTCTTTCCAAGGGCCGGTGCCAACTCGATGGGCCGAATGGCCTCTTTCTTCACTGTAAATTCTATAATTCTATGAATAACAGTATGAACATGCACAAGCCACTATCTCTCTCCCAGCTCCCTAGTCAGTCCGAGGTCACCTGACTCTAACATTCACTGATATACTAATGAGACACCTAGTGGCCGGTCAGTGAATTACAACACAACAATGATATTACTACAATAATCTTGTGCACCCAAAGATTTGAGGATTGTGCACAAGGGCATACACAAACAATCACATGTGACACCTCTGTGTTATGCTATATTCTGAATGAAAGGCATTCAGACCATTTATGAGATTGGCTAGTACTTCTGTGCCTGATAAAATATAAAAGACAAGGCCCAAATATGTGACAAGAATCGCAGAAACAATGATATTAGAGGAGGCCATCAATTCATCATGCCTCTGCCAGGATTGGCTCTTTCACTGGAGCCATCCCCACAAGTCTAAGATGTGGAATCCTTGGTTTGGTCTTTAGACATTTAGAACACAAAAAGGAGGTACTATTGAAAATTGTACACATCCCCAAGTTGGAATGGTGTGTCACCCCATTATACGAAGGATACAACGGTATTGGAAAGGTGCAGAATAAATTCAATAGAATGTTACCAGGCATGAGAATGGTGCCAAGATTGTCGAAAGATAATTTAACAGAGATCTTCAAGATAATGAAGGGCTCTGCTAAAGTCATCCATTGAAATGTTGAGTCCATTGGTTTATGAGAAGGAATAGCAATTTTAAATAATTATAAAATGAAGCAAATTGGGGTATAAGAAAAAAAGCCTTTACACAGAGAGTGATTAGTATATGGAATTATCGAAACTGTTTTAAAAGAAAATTAGATAGTTCCTTGATAACAAGGAATAAAAGAGCAAGTAGAACAGTAGCTCATTGTGGAATTTATTAGCACGAGCTTGCTAGACTATATGGTGTCCTGTGCGGAACCATTTTATGGGATGTGATCGAACGGCCTCGTCACGCCCGACCTGGTGACTCTACGAGGCCGTCGAGATTTACGATGCTCAGGGCATCTCACAAGATCCAACAAGGTCTCGTGAGAAATTGCGATCTGGGTCTCGCCCTCACTCGGCAGGATCTGGATTTGCATATTTAAATGAACAGTTAGCTACACTTAAATATGTCCACACTGGAGTATCCCAAGGCGCGGGATTGAACAGCGTGCCTTGGGAGATCTCGCTGTGCGCTGGTTTTCACTAACGTGGAGATCGCCCAGGTGATCGGAGGCTCTCGGGTGGTCGGGCTCTGGATAGCATGGTACCCTGGCACCCCTGATGCCACCTGGGTATCTTAGCACTGCCAGCCTGGCACCGTGACACTGCCAGGATGACCAGATGCCACTTCCATGCTAGCAGGGGCACTACCAGGGTGTCAGGCTGGCCGTGCCAAGGTGCCTGGTTGCTCATGTTGGAGTCGGGCCCGGGGATGCCCTACACTTATGAGGTGAGATGGGGGGGGGGCGGGGGTGGAGGGGCTCGTGGACCCCTTAATCAGTAACTTGTGGCATTGGGGGGGGGGGGTCTGGAGGCCATGGTGGGGGGTTGAGAGATCAGGGTGGCATTTAGAAATGGCACCCCCATCTCTTCCTGCACTGACAAGCTCAGCTTTCCCAGCCGAGGCCCAAAAACAAAGTCCGGTTTGATAGCGGGAACATCCTTGGCGCTGCAGGCTCCGAGAAACACCCCACTATTCGCATCCAAAATGGGACTCTTTTTTCCCCCCCGTTAAATCGCACCCATGATCTTTTAATCAATAAAGAGAAGAGACTTTATTGAAGAGTAGCAGGGGTGCAAAACCTGAAACTGTTTCTGAAAATATAGATGCTGTAATAGGAGAAATGCAGTACAATCCTTCTGAACCAAGATATGCCAAATAGTCATTCTATTTCTCTTGGAGATGAGGTGGTTCACTTCTAAGTCTCGTGAATAGTTTTATATCTGAAACCGACATCAACTACAGGACTCCGTCTAAATTTTAAACTGATTGGAGCATTCAAGCTGGAGAAGAGAAGCAATAATTAAATGGGACATGCACAGCAAATTACAATGTAGCTGGTTTAATGAAATATCAGCTGGCAAGCAGTAATATGAAACATTTGTATTTCAACACCAATGAACATAGAGTATTCATCCAAAAACAGCTCAACGTGTGTGTTTAATTTAATAGATCAAATTAAACCGCTCCTAATAACCCATCAGTGTGCTTTGAACAAGAGTTTATCAAATGGGGCAAGTGTCATAATGATAATAAGTTATAGTTAAGAAAGATTGAGCATATTTGTATTGAAATTGTGCTTTATCACATCATTGGGATGTCTCCAAATTTCTTACAATAAATTCATGTTTGGAAGCATGACTACTCTTGTTATATAGGTCAATTCAACAACCCTTTGTGCACAGCAAGGCTCCATAAAAAGGGAATCCAATTTTTTGCTAGATCTAGTTGAGGGAGGAATACTTGTCAGGACAATCTGTTTTCAAACGGGATCGATCATTTCCATTTGGAACTCTGTGCTCATGAGAGTGGTGGAAGCAAGGACTACCAATGATTTCAAATGGAAACTGGATTGACGGCTGAAGGAAATAAACTTAAAAGCACAAGTGTGGAGAATGGATTACTTCCTAGAGGGTCAGCATGGACTTAATGGCTGAATGGTCTCCTTTTGTGGCATAAATACCTCAAATAACTAACAGGCAACAAGGGCCATTTTATCATAAAACTCCAAATGACAGCAAATTTAACAATTCAGCACTCCTTCAGTACTGTAATTATATTGTAATAATCAGCTGAGATTGCTGAGCAGGGACTGAAGTGGGTTTAAACCTATGAGTTTTTGACTCAGATGAGAATTATAGCAATTGAGGGAAGCCTCATCAATTATACTTCTTTCTGTCTTACAATTTTCCACCCAGTACTTTTCCCACACATATACAGTCCCTATGGAAAAAAAAAGTAAACTGATTCACATAGAGCTGGAAAGCATTCCTTCAAGATCTTGGGCGTTCAACATTCAAAACCAACCAAGACCGATGGGATGAAAGTGTTTGATCTGAAAGCAATAGTCTCCAACATTTTGAAGGTAAAATCAGGAGAGGAAAAGTTTTTGAAGTGCTACCATTCCATCTCTCAGCATTGAGTTCCTATCCCCGTGCTGCTCTACATCTTTTCTGTCTCTACTGTTTCCATTTTCTCTGCGGTGATTCAGAGCTGTTACTCCTAAATTTTCATTAAATGTAAGAGAAAGCTATTCGGACAAGGAGTTGCCAAGCAACTGTAGCATAGATGAAAGGACCTTCTTTAAGCTTAATATGATAAAAATAGCTCTTTCAGTTGCACTCTGGAGGCAGGAACCCCTAAACAGCAGTTTCTTGCTTTCTCTCATTGCAACGGGAGAAAGAGCAGCGATGGAATTGGGGCCCCATCAAGGCTGGGTGAGGGAAGGATTGGAAGGGAAAAACTAGGAGATTGCAAAGGCCTGATACAAGCATATGAGCAAGGATAATCACTAACTAATCTGTTTTGTGGCATTGGTTAACAGAATGGTGAATGTTGATCAGGGGCATGTTTCTCCAGCCGCGTCGTGCTCTCGCTTGAGCGCACCGCAGCAGGAGAATGCTGGGAGAGGCTTGCAGACATCGGAGTCGGAACACCGCCCCAAATGTGCGGGACTGAATGGCCCTCGTAAACCTACTTACGACCTACCTGTGTGGATCCACCGGCCTCCCTTGATTCTTCGGCCTCCCCAGGGAGTCTGCAGCTGGGTGCCAATCAGTGCTGGTCCACACAAATATGGACCAGGTGGAATGGCACTTGGCGGGGGGGGGGGGGGGGGGGGGGGGGGATCTCCCGGGCCATCAGAGATCATTGGATGGTCCGGGTCAGTGCTGGGTGGCCCCCTGTCCCTCCCCCTGGAACGTGGGCAGCTTGGCACTGCCCATCTGACACCTTGGCACTGCCAACAGGAGCACTGCCAGTGCAAGAGTACCCGAGTGCCAGGGTGGCATTGCCAATGGCCAGGGGGCGAGGGTTGCCATGCCCATTAAATGAGGGTGATGGGGGGGTTTGAAGGGTGGGGGAGTGCAGGGCAGGTACATAGAGGCCTCTGCGAGGTTGGGTGAGTGATGGGTGGGGGTTCTGGAAGGGCGGGGTTGCTGTATGGGGGTTTGGGGAGGCCTGAAAAGGGGGACCCCAGGGACCCCATAGTGGGGTGTCCTCATTTGGGGAGTGTGGGGTTGTGTCCATGTGCGTGGGGGGTGGCATTGCCCATGGGTGGGGGGTGTGGGGGACCCACAAGCTCACTTAGAGATCAGGGCACCCTTTCAAAATGAGACCCTTTCAATCTCTCAGTTCAGCACTCCAGTGTGAATAAAAAGTTCAAAGTATGGGCTAAACCAGTGAGAAACTCCCCAGGGCCTAGAAAAGTGACTATGCATCACGGTAGCACAGTGGGTAGCACTGTTGCTTCACAGCTCCAGGGTCCCAGGTTCGATTCCCGGCTTGGGCCACTGTCTGTGTAGAGTCTAAACGTTCTCCCAGTGCCTGCGTGGGTTTCCTCCGGGTGCTCCGGTTTCCTCCCACAAGTCCCGAAAGACGGGCTTGTTAGGTGAATTGGACATTCTGAATTCTCCCTCAGTGTACCCGAACAGGCGGCAGAATGTGGCGACTAGGGAATTTTCACAGTAACTTCATTGCAGCGTTAATGTAAGCCTACTTGTGACAATAATAAAGATTATATTATATTACAAGTGTCATTGAATAGTGGTGAGGAACTCGCTGGCAGAGCCGGCTGGAAGCTCCATGAAAACCCGCCACAAATTAACTTAATTATTTTGGGAGAATCGCGCCCTAAGTTACTGGGAGAACTTACAGGTTCCCATTGAATATGTCTTGGATTACTCAAAGAATGGAGAAGTAATGGAGAGCTGGCAATGCCTGTGGAACCATATACCAGCTTGAGTCTCATCTGGTGCTGAAACCTTCACCCATACCTTTCTTACTGGCCGGCCGCCCATCTTCTACCCTCTGTGAATGGGAGGTCATCCAAACCTCTGCTTTCTTTATCCTAATTTGCAACAATTCCTATTCACCCATCATCTCTGTTCAATAACTTACATTGGCTCCTGATCTGGCAAACCTTCAGTTTTAAGATTCTCAATCTCATTTTTAAACAGTGTTCCTCCTCCAATTCTAGCCTCTAGTGCACTCCCAAATTAAATTATTCCACTATTGGCAGCTGTGCCTTCAGCAACCTCGGCCATAAGCTCTGAAAATCATTCCCTAAACCTCTTTGCCTCCCTAAAAAATACATTCATTAAAAACCCGTGGAGAGAAACAGAGGGTGGAATCCTCCCCTCTGGGACAAAGTCCGCCCAAAGGTAATGCATCAGGTGGCTGATGACCGTTCATCAGAGCTTTCCTCAGTTCTGATGAAGGATCGTCATTAGCCTTAAATGTTAATTTTGTTTCTCTCCAGAAATGCTGCCTGACCTGCTGAGTATTTCCGGCCTTTCCATTTTTTATTTCACATTTCCAGCTACAGTATTTTGCTGTTGTTTTCCTTTACACTTACCTTTCTGACCAAACCATTGGTCACTTCCTAGTTTCTAATATGGCTTGGTGTCAAATTTTGTTTTGTAACAGCCCTGTTAAATGCTCTGTGAAGCTTTTCTAAATTCAAAGCAGTATATTGTTCCAAGTTGTTCATGAACCAGAGCTTCCAGGACAGCTGGAAATAAAAGGGAGCAAAATAGTGAAGCAGCTGCAAGAGTGACTCTAAATATGCATAACAATAGCAGCAATGGGCGAGTTAATGTACCCATGTCTATATTGATGAGCTATTTGTGTTAAGACAGATGGCCTGATTTTCACAACATGGTGAAGGGCACTTTCTGAAGTGCTACTTGGAGGGAAATCTTAAGAAGGAACTGTCAAACTATGACTGCAGCTATGCTTTGTATAAAAGTATAGCGATTTGCTGAGAGAGAAAGAAACATCGACACACAAGAGGCAAAAGATGTACAGGGAATAGGGGGAGACAAAAAAAAGGGAGGTGTAAAGTGATAGCAAGAAAGAAAAGGACAATGGAAGAAGAATGAATGGAGGGGTGAGTCAGAGGGAGCAGCAGGATTTGTAACTGGTTTCTATTCAGGCCTCACAGTGGGGCGGCACGGTAGAAAAGTGGTTAGCACGGTAGCTTCACAGCTCCAGGGTCCCAGGTTCGATTCCCGGCTTGGGTCACTGTCTGTGCGGAGTCTGCACATTCTCCCCATGTCTGTGTGGGTTTCCTCCGGGTGCTCCGGTTTCCTCCCACAGTCTAAAGATGCACAGGTTAGGTGGATTGGCCATGCTAAATTGCCCTTCGTGCCCAAAAAAGGCTAGGTGGGGTTGCTGGGTTACGGGGATAGGGTGGAGGTGTGCGCTTGTACAGGGGACGGGATTCTCTGATCCTGAGGCTAAGTGTTGATGCCGTCGTAAACGCCGTCGCATTTCCCGATGGCGTCAACATGCCCTCAGGAGCAGCAATTCGCACCGCACTGGAGCGACCCACGCCGCTCCAGCTGCCGATGCCAGCGTCAAATGGGCGCCACGGGTCTGCGCATGCCTCAACCTGCGCCAATGCGCGCATGCGCAGTGCGACCGGCGCCAATACACGTATGCGCAGTGGCTCCCTTCTCCGCGCCGACCCAGATGCAATATGACGTAGGGCTGCAGGGGCCGGCGCGGAGCAAAAGAGACCGCCAGCCGGAGAGGCCGGCCCGCCGATTGGTAGGCCACGATTGCGGGACAGGCCACAGCGGAGGCTCCCCCCGGAATCGGACCCCCCACCCACCCAGCCGCCCCCGGATGCATGTACGTCCACACGTGGACGGCGCCGGCGGGACTCAGATTTTATTTACGGCCGCTCAGCCCATCCCGGGCAAAGAATCGCCGGGGGGGGGGGGCGCTCTGCCAGCGCCGCGCCAACGCCGATTCTCTGCTCTCTGGAGAATCGGCGTCGCACGATTCTCCGGCCCGGCCTGAGAGAATCCCGTCCAGGGTGTTTTCTGCACTGTAAATTCTATGATTATTTCTACGCCTACGAATGATGGTCCAGTGCTAAAATGTACAAAATCAGAGCACATAATTTTTTGAAAATGTAAGAAGAAAGATGCCAATTATGATGGTTTGTTTAATCTTTAGAACGCTGCATACGAAAGTAAACATTTCCACTCTGCTTTGATTTTTAAAATCATACTATCTTCCAGGAATAGTATTTGGTGAAAGAAAGCTAGAAATTTCATGATATCTTTGTCACGTCAGTACAATCAAGTGAACATTGGTGTGTTTAGCTTGCTGTACTTCATCACATCGCATTTATAGACAAAAATGTTAAAAAATGCTCCACGAATATAATGTTCTTAATAGGTTCATTATAACCAATTTACTACATAAATTTTAATCGCTCTGTAAATTGACTCACTTTAATGGCACCAGCGGGCTGCCAAACCATATTTTTGAATACTCTTTTTGTTCAACCATCTTAAGCCAACATATTTTTGCAATATCCATAAACGCTGAAACCACAGTGCTCTCACTCCTGCTGCTCCAGTTGTTATCTAGTAATGGGATAAGGTAACCATTTGATAGCCTTCATCCTTTCCGGAATAATTGTGAACTGGCAAAGTACAGAAGCTAATATTACCATATTCAGGAGTTTATTCAATTTCTGTAAAAACCCCTTATGTGCTATTACAGTGCACCCATAATTGTCCTCGGATAGAAATTCTAACTTAATCAATCGATCAAACAATGCCAATCGGCAGCGTGGAATAGATAGCCTTTCCTCCCACAGCAATTTTCCTTCTTGTACATGCCCAGATGAGTCTGTGAAATTGCACTGCCATCTCCCAATGAGAAAAATATATTTGACAGTGAAACTGAGAGCCAAACTCATCTCCAGTTGGCAGCTAAACCCTTTGACAGGGCTGTCAGGCTGCTTCTTGTATTATTTCTGATTCTTACTGCACCTGTTGACCTCACAATCCCTCACACTCATCTGTCCTCATTCAATTCTAAGGGTATTTTAGTCAACACACAAAAACTGTATTTTTAACTCATTTTATGTTTAGTTTTAACAAAGAAACGGTACAACTTGTCCACCTTCTGACCACACACAGTATTCAATTGAAATGGCATGGGATAAAGACAGTGGAAAGAGCTTTCTGAGGATGTAGCTAGTAAGATGATAAAAGTGGAACCAGTGGATTTAGCGTATTGGGATTTTCGAAAAGGATTTCAGAAGGTGCCACACAAGTGGTTATTAATAAAATTGGGACTGATGGGATAGGGGGCAATATATTAGCATGGATTGAGAATTTATCAATGTGCAGAAAAAAGACTAGAAATAAAACAAGACTTTTTCAGGTTGGCAGGCTGCATCTAATTTGGTACTGCAAGGATCAGAACTTCGACCTCAGCTACTTGCAGCCTATATCGATAAATTGGATGAGGGGACTGAGTGTAACAAATCCAAGTTAGCTGATGATACAAAGCTACGTGGACAGTAAGCTGTGATGAGGACGCAAAGAGGATGTAGTGGGATATAGACAGGTTGGGTGAGTGGGCAAGGCATGACAGGCGGAATACAAAGTAGCAAGTGTGAAGTTATCCACTTTGGAAGGAAACGTTTTTTAAAAGGCAGAATTGTTTTTGAATGATGAGAGTCTGGGAAACGTTTGTATTCAGAGGGCCCTGGATGTCCTTGCCTATGGATCACAGAACGTTAACTTGCAGGTACAACAAGCAATTAGGAAGCCAAATGGAATGTTATTACAAGGGTTTGGAGTATAATAATAATAGTAATAACAATCTTTATTGTCACAAGTAGGCTTACTTTAATGCTGCAATGAAGTTACTGTGAAAAGCCCCTAGTCGACACACGCCAGCACCTGTTCGGGTACACAGAGGGAGAATTCAGAATGTCCAATTCACCTAACACGCACGTCTTTGAGGAGTTTGTGGGAGGAAACCGGAGCACCCGGAGGAAATCCACGCAGACACAGGGAGAACATGCAGACTCCACACAGACAGTGACCCAAGCCGGGATTCAATCCTGGGACCCTGGAGCTGTGAAGCAACAGTGCTACCCACTGTGTTACCGTGCTGCCCTAAGAGTAAGGAAGTCTCACTACAATTACATAGGGCATTGTTGAGTCTGCACCTGATATACTCTGTTCAGTTTTGGTCTCCTTATCCAAGGATGGAAGTACTTGCTTTGGACGGAGTGCCATGAAGGTTCGCTGGACTCGTTCCTGGAATGAGAAGATTGTCCCATGAAGAGAGATGAGTAAATTAACGGATATGGGGATAATGCAGAAGATGGAGTGGAGCTGAGGTTGAATATTTGCTGTGACCCTGTTGAACGGTGAACTAAGCTGCAAAGACCTGCTCCTGCAGCTATTTCATATGTCCTTATATATCTTAATTTAGAAAGCTATAAATTTCAATGGAGACGGAGTAAATTATGTTAAGCTGAATCTGCTCATTTGTACTACAGGATGCATCTGGCAATCAGAAACCTTGTAATTCAGTTTCTTCTTGCCTATAAACTTGACTTTAATGTTATTCTACATTGCTTAAATCTATTCTCAGTTACTGCAAAGTTCCATTCACATGTTTGCCAATCTTTCCACAGACTCTCCCACAGCTGAGGAACAATCCGTCTAGTTCATTTCTGGCCTGCATTGGGTAGGCTTGGCAACTGCCAGGCACAAAAATGAATATGACCAATGTGATACTGGTATGCATCACTCATTTCCACAGTGGCAGCTTAGATCTGAGGGAGCATATGGAAACCTTATTCTCAGAATGCAAAACCCTGTAGTACAAGGGGAGCACTATTTAAATAGGAGGTAGTGTTGGGAAAGCTAATGGGGCTAAAGGTAGACAAGTCTCCTGGACCTGATGGAATGCATCCCAGGATACTAAAAGAGATGGCGGGGGAAATAGCAAATGCGCTCATGGTGATTTACCAAAATTCGTTGGACTCGGGGGCGGTTCTGGCAGATTGGAAAACAGCAAATGTGACGTCACTGTTTACAAAAGGAGGTAAACAAAAAGCGGGTAACTATAGGCCGGTTAGTTTAATTTCTGTAGTGGGGAAAATGCTTGAATCTATCATCAAGGAAGAAATAGTGAGGCATCTGGATAGAAATTGTCCCATTGGGCAGGTGCAGCATGGATTCATGAAAGGCAGGTCATGTTTAACTAATTTACTGGAATTCTTTGAGGACATTACGAGTGCGGTGGACAATGGGGAACTGGTGGATGTGGTGTATCTGGATTTCTAGAAGCATTCGGCAAGGTGCCGCACAAAGGTTGCTGCATAAGATAAAGGTTTCTGTGTGGTAGCTTTCCTAAAGACAATTGGTCACTCTGCCATTCGAAAAAAATTGCAGTAGGTCCCCACTTCTGAGTTTGTGCAAGAAATACAGCCTTTTTGAGTGACATTAAAGGAAAAATGCCGCAGGTGCAAGAAAGTGTCCCTCAGAATCTCCCAATATTAAAAAAACGAGGCACAGAATTTTGTGGAACTGGCACCTGCCTCTAATCTGGTCTTTCTGCACAAGTAAAATACTTGTTTTGCTGCCCAAGACCCAGGATTTTTAGAATCTATTTATTTTGTTCCATTAAAGTTTTCTTTCATAGATTGAGTTCTTGGTTGAAAATCAAAATCTTGTCCACCTTTTAGTTTATTAACTATATATTAATTGCACATTAATGCTTACACATGGGAAGCTTGCACATAACATAGTAGTTTATTTTAGTAGATTTTATGAAGACACTTTAACTTCAAGAATCCAAAAGAAAGATACTTTTAACTTTCAGGAGAGTTCGACACAGCCGTTGGAATGACAATTTCCTGATGCATAATCGTTGTCTTATTCTATTCACAATGAGCTTTAGATACGGCAAGAGAACATAAGATTGATGGATGATGAGCTAGAGATCATTCAGATCCAATATAAGTGCACTTCCTGTTTCTGATCACAAATCATCATTAACATAAGTCGAGAATTGTCAGAATGCCATGCATTCCAACCATCTGCATTTTATACAGTCAGTGTTAGGATACAGCATCCATAATTTAGCAGAGTTCGGGAAACAAACTTGCATTCATGCTGTCTTTTGTGACGTCTCAAAGCACTTTACAGGAAATAGTGCACTTTTGAGATGGAGTGACTATTTTAATGCTGGTAAATATGTTGGACAGTTGCCTCAAGTAGCAAAAAAGATAAATGACCAGATAATTTGTTTCGGTGATGTGAGTCAAGGAGAATTGCTGGTCAGGGCAACCGGAGAATTCTGCTGTCTTTCTTTGAATGGTTCCAAGAATTCTCTTACAGCTGCCCAGAGCTTTGATTTAACATCATCACCCGGAAACAGAAACACTGACAGTACAATACACCCTTGGTATCTGCATCAAAATATCACCCTGGAATTTCTGGCCCTATCTCTAGACTGGGGTTTGAACTCATGACATTGTGACTGAGACAAGATTTAATATTAATAAGTAAATGCACAGAACCACCCCCTCCCCACCCACTCAGGCCTGCGCTGTGCCACAGAGTCATCATATCACTCACTGTGAATTAAGTTTCAATGTACATACGCTTGGTGAGACTGTTCGCGACAGGGAGATGAGGGTGAATTTCAAAGCAACTTCGAATGATCTGGTACACAATGATCTGGTACACAATGATCTGGTTCGAGAATATATTTAAACTGTGTAATTCATAAACATTTTTGTTTTTAGTCTGTCTCCAAGCCAAGGAGTGGACACAATTTGAAAAGAAAATTTTACAGCAGCCAAAAGTACTGGCAATTGTAGCAGATAACAAATCAATATTTTTTTAAAAACTTATAACTTGAGTAATGCTCCTTCATCACACAACCATAAAATAAATCTCATGCCTATATTATTGATGTCCTCTTTAATAGATATTAAAGTGTGCCACAGCTGTAAATTATAAATTTTTAAATGTACTTTATTTTATTTATTTATTTTTAAAATTTAGAGTACCCAATTAATTTTTTCCAATTAAGGGGCAATTTTAGCGTGGCCAATCTAACTAGCCTGCACATCTTTGGGTTGTGGGGGCGAAACCCACGCAAACATGGGGCGAATGTGCAAACTCCTCACGGACAGTGACCTAGAGCTGGGATCAAACCTGGGACCTCGGCGCCGTGAGGCTGCAGGGCTAACCCACTGCGCCACCGTGCTGCCCTTTTAAATGTACTTTAGACACTCCACCTCGTTCAGGTATCATGCCCTCGAGTAGTGTTTTTCAAACTTTCTTTCCAGAGACCCATCTTTGCGAACCAGCTGACCTTTGCGACATACGCCACGTTCGCTTATCATTAATGCTTGGTTCTCACTATCTCACAGGAGGTTCACAGGAGGGGAGGTCAATGCGCAAATCAGTTGTGTGTTTTGGCGTGTTTTTAATGTGATATCATATGTCAGCTACAGCAGCGTCTTTTAATTTAGAGTCAGCTCTGATTTCTTAACTGACTATAGTGTCTCAACCTCAAAAGGAATTTTTCACCTACCTTCCAAAATCTGAAACTTCTCCTCTCATTTGTTAGTACACCCCTGCATCCTTATTTGCATTGGCACAATTGACAAAACCATCCCTCAAGAAATCATCTTTATTCTGCTTTGTTTCCTAGTTAAATTTCTTCTTTGTAGGCTGTTAACCAGAGGCCTTGAAGCTCTGTACAGAGCTAACATTAGCACTGCTCTTGCCTGCCCTGGACTCTCCTGTGCAGCTCTCTCCAGCAGATTCTGTTGTGAGATTCTATCTATAAGGTAATCTGCCTATTTGAGTCTATAGCCGTCACTTATTTTTAAGAAAAACATTCATCTTCACCGTTCACTTGCTTTGCTTGCCAGCAGCTGGAAAATGGAAGCAACACTGCTTCTGATTTGGCACCAAAAGCACGTGGCTGGAGGGTGCTTGGCATCAAGGGTGCGTGCAGAGCGCATGACCTGTTCTCTGCTGCCACTTATAGAATCATAGAGTTTACAGTACAGAAGGACGCCATTTGGCCCATCGAGCTGGCACCGGCCCTTGGAAAGAGCACCACTTAAGTCCACACCTCCACCCTATCCCCGTAACCCAGTAACCCCATTTAACCTTTTTTTTGGACACTGAGGGCAATTTATCATGGCCAATCCACCTAACCGGCACATCTTTGGACTGTGGAAGGAAACCGGAGCACACGGAGGAAACCCACGCAGCCCCGGGGAGAACGTGCAGACCCCGCACAGATAGTGACCCAAGCCGGGAATTGAACCTGGGACCCTGGAGCTGTGAAATAACTGTGCTAACCACTGTGCTGGCGTGCTGCCCCACTTCTGGCCAGAATACTCCACACAGCCTCATTTTGTTTCATTTAAAAACCGCCATTCTCAATGTAAAAGCCGGTAGCAGCCATTGGGCGCTTCTCCTGTGATCGGGACCACCGGGGTAACAGCGCAACCAATCGCTCCGTGGGTCATGACCCGCACTTTGAAAAACCCTGCCCTAGAGGGTGCTGCTGACCACTGACTTGTATTGAAGTGGTCCATGATTATTCTTGGCAAAGTACTGCAGTGGTTTGCCATTGCCTCCTGCAGTATGGCTGACCAAGAAACTCTCCCACTCTTACTGCCTGCCATTGGGCATGCTGGAAGGATTTATAGATTGATAATCAACCTGTCTGGCCACATTATGAATGCATTCCTTTGGCCATCAAATCCTGAAGTGGTACTTGAACCCTGAGCTTCTGGCCCAGGAATAGGGATGCTACCTAGTTGCGCCACAATGCCCCACAATGCGCAGTGGTTAGCACTGGGACTGCGGCGCTGAGGACCCGGGTTCGAATCCCGGCCCTGGTTAACTATCCGTGTGGAGTTTGCGCATGCTCCCCATGTCTGCGTGGGTTTCACCCCCACAACCCAAAGATGTGCAGGTTAGGTGGATTGGCCACGCTAAATTGCCCCTAAAAAATTGGGAAAAAAATAATTGGATGCAGGAAGCTGGAGGGGTGTTCACCCACCACCCTCCCACCCAAGTATATGCGCCTCCACCTCCAAACCTGCCTCCGGGGAGGGCATTAAACTCTGCCCCAAATGTCTTTTCTGTAACACACTTAATTCCAAAAATTATATTACAGAGGATCTCCAGCTAATTTATCAATTAAAAATGTAATTTTAATTAAGGAAACATACTTTACAAGTGCAATCCAGGAAGAGATAACAGACTAGAAAACAAAGAGCTATTAAATCTGGAAACAATATAAAAGGTCTCAATAGCTGGAAAGCTAGGAAATATATTTGTAAGGCAAAGGAAATGTTGTACCCAAAAGGGTTAACAACAGCTAATTGCAGCTTTAGCTTTTCAGTGAAAGCTTGTGCATACTGCTTCCAGATATTAAGTCCACTACTCTGCCTCCTGATAAAGCTGCATATCTTTTACTTATCTCGGTCCTGGGAAGTGCTTTCAGGAATTGGGCACTGCCACTGGAAGTCAGTGCTTCAAACTGATTCTTGACAAACCAGACTGATAGTATTGTTTATACACAAACAAAATCTTTCCAAACAAGTTATTTGAGAGTCATGGGCTTTATTGAATATCGTGGGAAAATTTATTTAAAAGGAAAGAAGGCTCTCTATCACAGAGATTAATAGTTCACATGCAGAGGAAAGGGAAGTTTGTTCTTTGTACGCCATCTCTCTGGTAATGCAAAACATCCTTGTCCTCAGAGAAGGCAGCTGTCAGCACATTCACACATACACATGCACAATCCTGTGTTCTCATTGTGGAAAGCCAAGGGAAAGCTGAATCAGGCTTCATGCGTCATCTGAACCAGGATCAGTGACACTCTCTTGTTATTCCTGCTTCCGAAGGAGCAAAATTAGAACGTGGTTTCAAAACACTTTGCACAAGAAGTTGAACTAAAAGAAAACTGACAAGGCATGGTAAGTTTCTGTGCTGAACGTCCTCCTTCCCTCTCTTCCTGGTTCAGAATCTTGCTTCAAGCAAGAAACTGGCAAAATTCCAATCCAGGAACATACAAACTTCTACTTACAGTAACTCATATCTGGAACTTGATTGTTCAAGTCATGAATCAGAGGTCAAAAATACTAAAAATTAAACAGGTTTAATTTGCAGATTCGTCACATTGGTTCATCATGTTTACCACAGTCAGTGTAACAGACTCTACACATTGGCTGCACCATGTGTGGGATACTTGGAGATCTCTGTGTGAAGGAACAATACCGTGCTTGTATATCACTAATTCATGGCTGATTCAGACACCGATCTCTTGACTTCCTGCTGTCTGGAGCTTTGCTCACATGACAAGTTTCAACCCAAACTGGATGTGGCATGGATTCATCTCATATTGAATCTTTCTAGTGTAAAACTTACACTCATACATTTGCCACTCATGTAATGAAATTTATTATTAGTGCAACACTTCACAGAACCCAAATGTAGACTCAAATCTGGAGACTGTCTCGAGTATAGACAACTAGTTGGCACTGTGCCATGACACCATTACACTGATGCTGATCTGAGGCACCTGTGTGCCTGGATTACAGTACTGCAGCCTTATTAATACTGCAGATCTCAGGCCTCATCAAAGCGATGTCCCATGTGAGCCGTTAAAGAAGTTACGCTGGATCCAAATGTTATGAAGCTTTCCTATTTAGATTATTCTGGGACTGAATGTTTAGGCCTTGCCAAGGTGGGTATGGAGGCAGGTTCTAAAAACAGTTTTGCCAGCCTGTGTGTCGGCTCCCGGGAACCATCCTGCTCCCAGGCCTTTTCCTTGTTGGGCGGATGACAAGACTACCTGTTCACAAGAAGTGGGTAGCGAATTGACCCTGTTAATGGCCAAATAGGATCTTCCAGTCAGCCCCCAGATTCTTAACAGTGGCGGGGATAGTGTCGCTATCTGGAAGGGGCATCTGTGCTTCAGGACTGGTGGCTCAGCTGCGACGTTAAATATTTTATTTTAAATTTTAAAACTTGGACAGGGGGCTCTGTCATTTTGGAGCATCCTCTCACTCACTTAGCTGCCATGGTATCCTACTGCTGCTTCCAAGGTGGGCGGCGTCCTAATAGTCCTCTGGCCGTGAACTGGCCAATTTGGGGTAAATCACAGAGAAATTGTTTCCCTGACCCCTTTTTGAGCCAGACTGTGGGGTCCTGAAGGCAGCAGGGAAAATCCTGCCCCTGGAGTAATATTGACTTTAATTAGTTTGACACAGTTTAACTTTTCAAATCTCCTTTTCAGTATCTTGGGGGCGATTCTCCAAAATGGAGACGAAGTGTTTGCGCTGTCGGGAACACCGTCGCGTTTCACGACATCACGGAACGGGCACGGGGACGACAGATTCTGTCCCCCTCAGGGGGCCAGCATGGCGCTAGAGCGGTTCATGCCGCTCCAGCCTCCTTTCCCAGCGCCAAATGGGCGCCCGCCAACCCGCGCATGCGCAGTTGGGCCGCGCCAAGCTGCGCATGCGCGGGGGACATCTTCAGCGCGCCGGCCCCGACGCAACATGGCGTGGGGATTCAGGGACCTGCCGCGCAACAAAGTATGCCCGGGGGGGTGTGGGGGGGGGGGGGGGGGGCTGCCCGCCGATCGGTGGGCCCCGATTGCGGGCCAGACCCCATCGGAGGCCCCCTCCCCCCTGGTGAAGGAGCGCTTTCCCTGCCCCACAGGCCGCCCCGACCCTTCGCGCAGAGTTCCCGGCGGAAGCGACCAGGGCTGAACGGCGCCGGCGCGACTCTATCGTATTGGCGCGGTCGCTCGGCCCATCTGGGCCAGAGAATCGGCGGCCCCGCCGATTCCAGCGGGCCGCGACCAGCGCCGCGTCAAACGCCGCGGTGCAAATGGCGCCGATTCTCCACACCTCGCAGAATCGTGCGCCGATGTCGGGGCGTCGTGGCGCGGTTGCGCCGATTCTCCGGCCCGGGGCTCGGAGAATCGCCCTCCTTGTTTAAGAATTGAACTATTTAATGCTACTAGCTTGAAGGAATACAATGTATTGACATTTCTATTACCTCCCCCTCAGGCATTTCAAATGGAAGAACTTGTATTTGCATTACAAGTTACATTTATTTTGTGTTCTATTGTAAGTAAGCATGCTAACAGATTTTAATATATAAATAATGTCATTGCAAATTTAAAAAAAAAACATGTACCCTGTTTAAAAAGGGCACTGTTGATCTTTAAGATGGCTGACATTTGGAACTGCAAGTTGGCCAACCTTCTGGGAGTTTCCAAAGATGGGATCACAGTGAACATGCCTAGACCACATCCCAGTGGACTGTTGGACCTGTATTTGACAGGACTTACCCCAAACAGCAAAGAAAATAGGCCTCAGACTTTCTGTCTCTAGGACTACAAGGAAACAAAGGAGAACAAACCAAACTGATCATGCAAAAGGGAAGTGCTAAGGACCTATCAGTCTCTATTGTATGTTCATGTTTTTTGATCATGAGAGGTGGAAAGTCATTCACGAAAACCAACAAACGATTGATCATTTTCCATCGTGTATCAATGGCCAGTCATCACAGGACTGAAACACTTCCATTTTATTACAAGCCCTACTTGCTTTCTGCAGCAGACAACAGGCTGCAGATTGCAGGAGTAACATCAAAAGGAGTATCACTACTGAAATCAGGCTATATTCTACCAAGCCACAAGTTTAAAGTTTTAAAGCATGCTTGAAAGCCTGTTTCCAAAAGGTCCCAGGTTTGCCTGGGAAAGGCTACAAGGATTATCAAGGCTGTTTACTCTATGTGCTGAGCACCTCTTATTCTGAAGATCCTCCATGAAATCCTATCTTCAGTTATCAGGACTCATCTGAACTTCAGCTTTCAAGTGGAAAAGCCCCTCTCCACTGGACTCTCACAAACTGTTGACTATTCTGTTTGGTTTTAATGTTGATAGAAATGAAACGCCTCTTTCTTGTTGCATCTTTCTTGTATTTTTGTGGTGCGTGTGAAATAATGATAAACCTATCTAGGAAAAGTGTGTGTGAATAAATAATGCTCCTGATTTAAACGACAATGAAAGTCTGATGCCAGTGACTATGTTAAAACTGCTCACACTCAAACGGGTGAGGTGGGTGGTTTGGGAAGACACTGTCATTTTATCTAAACTAAACCACACTGATTGCAAAGTGTAGGGTTTCAATCTGTCTCTCTCCCTTGTCGGTAACAATAGTGTATTTAGGTTTACCACAAAAATGTTGTGCCCCCTTTCTCAATATTGACGGATAAATGTATGTCGCTAAACATACAGATCAGAACTTTCCTGGTTCTAACCTTGGCCTTTGTGATGACTAACTTCAGCTATAGAGGTTGCACAATTGACCTCAATTATTTTTGGACAGAAAAGAATCTCCATTCAAACTCATGATGTTGATTTCTGTCCAGTGCCAGCCACCAAAGATAGAGCTGCATGGACAACAGCTGAGGGCAGAATGGGGCTGGCTTTGAGCACCTTGACTGACAGACCTCATACTCAAAATCCCTGAGCAGTACTGACTGTCTAGGCTTATACATGAAGAATAATCACGAGAATGAGGTAAACAAGAAGGCAGTTGTAATTCTTGAATTCTAAGACAGCATAAATGAAACTCCAAAAAGGAGGATGAAGAGAAAAAACAAAGCAAGGAAGGTAAATACTGCCTTATATATATTCATTCATTCGTCCAACATTGCAGTTGAGTTCCAGTGATTCAATAATAACAACTTAGATTTATATAGCACCATTAATGGTGCTTTGCACGAGCCACATAAGGAAATATTCGGTGGAGAGGTTTGAGAGAATATTTGGGATCGAGGCAACTGAACATAGGAACACCAATGGTGAAGTAATTGACACTGGGGATGCACAAGAGGCCAGAATTAGAAAAGCGCACGTATCTCAGAGGAGATTAGTGATACAGAGGGCCATGGACAGATTTAATAACTAGGATGAGAATTTCAAAATCAAGACATTGCTTAACCAGGAGCCAACATAAGTCTGTGAGCACAGGGACGGTAGGGAATGGGACTTCCTTTGAGTTAAGGCATGGGCAGCATTGTTTTGGATGACCTCAAGTTAAAGTCAAAAAGTAATTAGCCAAGTCCACAAGGGACCATAGATATTTCCCTCTGTTAGAGAGAGTAAAGGGATTATATAGCTTGAGGGACACAGTTCTGCATCAAGCATGTGGCAAGGTTCCATGAACTACCACATCCATTATGGGGAAAGAATCCACACATTGGCATCATTCAGCACCACGCTCTAGCCATCTAGACAACTGAGCTAACCCAACACCTCAAGTTAGCAGAGGGTAGAATGGGAGAGCTGCCAGAAATGCATGGAACAGTTGATTCCATAGGTACTGAACGCAGCAATGAGGGTTTCAGCAGCAGATGACAGAGCCAGGGGCAATATTGGCAACATTACAAAGGTGGAAATAGCTGGTCTTAGCGAAAGCAAATCAGAAACTTATCTCTGGTGAGGTAGAGCTGGATGTCCTCAGCATACTGGTGAAAATGAATGCCATGCATTCGGACAATATCACAAAGGAGCAGAATGTAGATGAGCAAAAGGAGGAGAGAAAGGGTTGATCCTTGGGGGCACATCAGCAATAATGATGCAGGAGCAGGAAGAGAAGCAACTGAATAAAAATAAATAGTTAAATGACCAGTTAAATAACTGAAAATAATTGAAACATGATGGGTATCAAGTGAGACTGGTTTTAAGTTTGTAAAAGGTGATGATCGATCATTGACTCAATCTCACACGATGAAACAAATCATTTGTTCCAACAATGACAAAATCGATTAAATTTAATGGGCGACCATACTGGGGTATTGAATATATTGACTGGAAGGACAGAATTTCCAGCAGGGTAGCATGGCTGGCCTCATGCCTTTAGTTATCTGGCAAAAGCTCAGGCTGATTCAAAGACTATTCAATTCTACCTCTTTGCTGTAATAGTCTGTGAATAAAATGTCATTTGTTTAATCTATTTCAACACTGGATTCAGCCCAGCACCCACTCTTAAGTTTTAAGTGTTTGCGCCATTGGCTTCCAGTGTTAAATATCAATGACGCTTCGCAGCTTGATTTGTTTATCCTTGTGTTGGTGTTCATGTTTAAAAACACGCAAAAGTAGTTAGCTGAAAGCTATGCATGCAAGACTATAGGTGTGTATGAGACAGATACCAATTGTTTAATATATTGTGGAGTTATCATGATAAGAGCATCTTCTAATGGATTTAGAAAGTCAACAACCAAACTACTACTATTTTGACATATAGAGTTATATAGAAATGCCAACATAGAAACAGGACTTTGAGCCCAGTCTGTGTTGATTATCTTCTAGAAGAGCAGGAGCCATGATTCTACTTGACCACTCTATTCCCACATCTCATTACTACTTATACCTTAACTGCTTATAAAATTTGTTCTTAACTGTTGACATGATTGCTACCTCAGTAAGTAAATCCAGTGATTCCACAGCCTCTCAGCCCTCTATGTCAAAAACAGTTTCTCCTGCTCATTATCTTAAATTTGTTCAAACATTTCATTGTGAAATTATGCTCTTTATCAAAATGATTTTTTTGAATTTACTGGCTGGAAACCCCAAATTAATTTGAATAAATTAAGGCCACATTGAGACCAATGGCATGAAATTGTGGTCTGAAAGATGGCTGATCATTTGCATCACTGTACCTTTGACATTTAAAAGCCACTGAAATGGAAACAACCTGTCTGCAAAGACTCACCAGGAACATTTACCTCAAAGGAGTAAGAGTGGGTGCCACCTGCTACCCCATTAGCAAAGCATGTCGATGATTACCTGGATACTCAACTGTGTGGGCGATAAGCCACTTGATTTTCTTGGACAATGGGAGTCTGGTTATGAAAGGAATGTACCCAGGCGTGGCATGGTGGCGCAGTGGTTAGCACTTCTGCCTATGGCGCTGAGGACCTGGGTTCGATGCCGGTCCCGGAATACTATCTGTGTGGAGTTTGTACATTCTTCCCATGCCTGTGTGGGTTTCACCCCCACAACCTAAAGATGTGCAGGGTGGGTGGATTGGCCACGCTAAATTGCCCCTTCATTGGAAAAAAATAATTGGATACTCTAAATTTAAAAAAAAGTGAAAGGAATGTGCCCACACATAATCTATTCATGTAACCAAGGGAACTAGAATTCACTAACTATGGCCATATTTGGGTTACTGGGCAGTTGGCAAGAGATAGTCATGTGAAGGCCAGCCAGCCCCTTTTTGAATAACAACTGTTTCTCTGTGGCAGTCTGTGGCCCGAGCAAATGAGGTGCTGGAGAAGCAAGACCCTGAATGGTTCTCTCTCCCTTTCACTCCATCCGACTTGCAAGCTTTGAACCCTGTCAGCTGCTTAAATATTCATGTGCCGTAGGCAGAAAGTAAAGAATCAACTGTCAACATCTTCACTGGCTCAGTCGAACGCAGAAGGACCACCGATTTCAGCCTGAAGCCAGGCAAGTCACCAATCTTTAAGAACCATATCCCCATTGAACTTCACTCGACTTTATATTGCGAAATCTATCCTCTCATGCTATAACCTATTTGTGTGCATGTGTGAATTAATCTTGGACTGCGTGTGGGCGAAAGTTGAACTGTTTTGATATTTTATTTAGGCCAGATTAAGTGCAATAAAAACTATGCTCTTTGTGATGAACCACGTTCCACTGTTATTCACTCTGTATATATATATTCACTGTTGTTGTTTGTTCCATTGTTACTTACTGTTGTTGTTGTTGTTGCTTCTATTGGCTCCGCCTGTGGCTCCGCCCCTCGGGCTTTGTATATAGTTGGCTGATCTGTGGCCCTGCCTCCAGTGAGGGATCAGCAGCAGGCAGGCGCACATCTCAGTGTATTAAAGCCACAATTTAGTTCTATAACTTGCTTCGTCTATTATTGATGGTCCATCACTCTTTTCTCAAGGAAACCTGACTGTGTCTGTGTCATTTTCAGTCACAGCGCCTAAACAGTTAAACACTCACTGAATTGGCAAACATATCCTTCTATAAAAATAAAGCTGTTGCAGTCAAATGAGGAGCGGGAGAAAAAAGAAGCTATCTTACTGCACCTCACCTTATCGTAACAATTTAATGGGGGGGGGGGGGGGATTTTCTGCGCCCGCCTCCGGCATGTTTCTCAGTGGCAGGAAGCAGCCCACTGTAGGCTGCAGGCGGAATCTTCTGGCCCCGCCACTGTCAATGGGATTTCCCACTGAATCCACCCCACGCTGTCCGGAAACCCGCAGCGAGCATTCGCTGTGAGCAGGACTGGAAGATCTCACTGAGGTGGACAGACTGAAAATTTCTCCCAATATCTATCTCCTCTCGTTTGAGACCCTTCACAGTCAATCCACTTCATTGTCTCCTTTCATAATTTAAACATCCTACGATCTCCTCTATTCAATGTAGACTCACTGAGGTACTTGAAATCATCGTTAACCGCCTTATTAATAAAAAAAACTTCATTCATTACATAGCTTAGGGCAGCACGGTGGCGCAGTGGGTTAGCTCTGCTGCCTCACGGCGCCGAGGTCCCAGGTTCGATACCGGCTCTGGGTCACTGCCTGTGTGGAATTTGCACATTCTCCCTGTGTTTGCGTGGGTTTCCCTCCCACAACCCAAAAAGATGTGCAGGGGCTAGGTGGATTGGCCACGCTAAATTGCCGCTTAATTGGAAAAAATGAATTGGGTACTCTAAATTTTTTTTTAAAAATTCATGACACAGCTTCAATGTGTTCTTCATTTTGATTCTTTCCAGCACCGTACAGTTTTCCAATTGCAGAAATTGTGCAGTAAATCCTGTTCCCTGGACAACAATAAGTAATACCACGAATTTCACTGATTCCCACAGAACTTCCGTTAAACGACAGGTGCGGAGCACTGACATTATAAATAAGCATGACTAATTAGGATGTGCTGTTCATCTACGTGACAGTATTCCTCATAAATGTATTTTGCATGCGATGAATGGAGATTTCAATAATACCTTGAAAACGGCTCTACAAGGAGAAAAAAATGATCTCTACTTCGCATTTACTGCTTCACAAGTGACAGATCTTCATAAAGCCAGTGAAGGTTTGTCCAAAAGGTCCATTAAGTGCAAAATGAATTCAATCATCTTGCCACAAAATACTGTTCTAAAATATACTTAGAAAATTCATTTAATTTCTTTGAACAAATAATTAACTCATAAAAACTGCAAGGTCAGTGCTTATAGGTGTAAATTCATGGTTTATGATCTTTGAAAATTACTAGTAGAAGACAAGAGATAACGGTGATCAGAACCAGATTACCACCCGAAATAATCATCTGGGAAAGTCTGAAAATATAAACTAGCAGAAATAAATAAGAATGAACAAGAATTCATGTAGAATATAAACTATTCATCAGGTGGGCAACTTGGTGGCGCAGTGGGTTAGCCCTGCTGCCTCACGGCGCTGAGGTCCCAGGTTCGAACCCGGCTCTGGGTCTCCGTTCGTGTGGAGTTTGGACATTTTCCCCGTGTCTGCCTGGATTTCGCCCCCACAACCTAAAGATGTGCAGAATAGGTGGATTGGCCAAGATAAATTGCCCCTTTATTGGAAAAAATGAATTGGGTACTTTAAATTTATAAAGAAAAGGAGTGGGGGCGATTCTGCGCCCGCGTTGCACCCTGCAAACACCCCGCTCTTGCAGGAGAATAGCAAGAGAGTCCCTTGACGGGGTTCGCGCCGGGCAACGAATGAAGCGCGATGATCCTGGCCCGTGGCACCTAATGCAATCTGGTTCACACCCTTGTTGGGCATTAACCACATGAAATTATTTAAATTAACATTGAAATAGGCTCAGGCCGTTCAAACATGGAGTCTCCCAAGATTCTGCTCTCGCCCCCTGCCGCCGTCGCAGCTGAGGATGGCTGCAATAATTGCTGGTCTCCGTCACTGGAGACTAGAAGTGATGACCACGCCATGGGACGCAGAGGCCATTGGAGCCCCCGGGTGGTGGGGAATATGGCAGCTTCCCCCTGAGACCCTGGCAGTGCCAGGGTGCCATGTTGGCATTGACAGGTGCCATGGTGCGCCGCCAAGGGCCTGTAAAGGGCATGGCCGTGAGGGTGGGGCATGAAGGCGGAAGCATGAAGGGGGATATGGGGGGCATTTGGTGATCCCATAGCAGAATGGCGCTCACCTATGGGGAGGCCACCATGAGGGTGCCAATGATTGAGGGGGTGGTGCTGATACTGGCTAGAAGGGGGTGTGGCCTGAAAGGAGACCAGGGGGGGGGGGCTGCACTCTCACCTTGAGATAGCGTCATCTTTTAAAAATTGTGCCCCAATTTTTCTGAGGGCAGGCTTGCCAGCATCTTTGGGTCACACACATTACTTTTCTGGCAGGTTTCACCTCGTTTCCAAAATATTGACTGAGTGTGGGAGAATTGTGAAGGGAATTGCGCTGAACAGCCGCACGATTCACACTGGTTTTCCCGTCCAAATGCCACTTCTGTATAGCAGTTTTATATATTATGGCACAATCAAACCAAATGGGAACAATGTCCCTTGGCAAGCGCATTTAGCCGCATGTTTCCCAGCACTTGCAGTGCAGAGAAACACACTATCTAATGTGGCTAGATACGGGCCCTCAGCGGGGAACGCGTGGCCAAGGTTGCACATAATCCCTGCACTGAGGAGGCCCGCCCACTCCACGTCAGGTTCACATTTGGTGTCACCTGTAGTAATCCTCACCCAAGTGATTCCTGCCCAAAGGATCGGAGAATCATGGGATCCCGGTGAATCTGATGCCGGGCCTGCTAAGTGGGTGCAAATGGATCATTAGGACCTTTTTGCAAGCATTAGCATCCTCTGGCTAGGGCGCAGGTGCGAACCATGATCCAGCCACCAGAGAGGGGCCGGGGCACAGCAGTAAGTTCGGCACCTGGCGTGAACCTTTATTTCGGCTGGTCACCTGATTCTTCACCCGCTCACGATTCGCGTTGCCATTGTTGCAGGTCGGGGAATCCAGTCCAATGTAAAATAACCAACTCTGAAATGGGTGCAGGAGTAGAGGGGCCTTGTGTATATGTGCATAAGTCATTGAAGGTGGCAGGACAGATTGAGAGAGTGGTTGATAAAGCATACAGACCCAGGTTCAATTCTGACCTTGGGTCACTGTCTGTGTGGAATTTGCACATTCTTCCCGTTTCTGCATTGGTTTCCTCTGGGTGCTCCGGATTCCTCCCACAGTCCAATGATGCACAGGTTAGGTGGATTGGCCATGCTAAATTGCACCTTAGGGTAGGGTTGCAGGAATAAGGGGGGGATTGGGCCTAGGTAGGGTGGTTTTTCCAAAGATCAGTGCAGACTTGATGGGCCGAATGGCCTCCTTCAGCACTGTAGGAATTTTAGATTCTATACTTTGCATATGTCTTCAATAAGAAGAAGCTGCAACCAATGTCACAGGAGAAGACGAGGAAGCAGAGAAAGTAAATAGTTAAAAATAAAGGGGAGATTACAAAAGGAAGGAAGTTTTGATGAACCTTATTACAACCATTTCGGTCCCAGTTGGAATATTATGATCAAATCCAGGGACCACATTTTAGGAAGAATGTAAAAGCCTTGGAACGCATGCAGAGAAGATTGACTAGAATGGTACCATGGAGGCGGGACTTTAGTTCTGCAGATGCACAACTTAAACCAGGATTGTTCTCTTTACAGCTGAGAAGGTTAAGGGAATAGTAAAGCGAAGTGTTCAAAATCATGAAGGGTTTTGATGGAGTAAATAAGGAAAAGTTGTTAGGGTCACTATCCAGAGTAGTCAGATTTAAGTAAGAACCAGAGGCGACACGAGGAAAGTAAAGTTTATGCAGCAAGTTGTTACAATCTGGAATGCACTGCCTGAAAGGGTGTTGAAAACAGATTAGTGTCTTTCAAAAGGAAATTGAATAAATACTTGACGGAGAATTGTGCAGGGCTATGGGGAAACAGCAGAGGAAAGGAACTAGTTAGACGGCTAAATATTGGCACAGATATGATTGGCGAAATGGTGTACTACTGTGATGATCAATCTATAATTCTACGTCATAGTTATATCAATTTCTTCCCAAATTGAATCTATTGTACCCTATGCCAAGGAAGCTGCAGCTATGTGTCAGTTATGCACTTCGGATGGCCATTCCTCCTAGGCAGAGTGCAAATATGGTTAGCAATTAATTGGAGAAAGCAGATAGTGATATTTCAAACTCATTGCACACATGCATTTAGGGCCATTCTAAGCCACCTCTATGCTATTTCACTTTTCCATGCAGACTAAAGATGGGAAGCATTACTGCTCCCCTTCCACAAGAAGGTATGCTTAAACCAATAGAAGCAGATGTGAAAAACATCTGAATCTTCAATTTAATGTTTGATTAGATTTGAATATAAATTAGGTAGAGAAATGCTATAGATTTTGGAAATCCCTAACCTTACTCCAGGAAATCCGATCTTTTCATGTGTTGAGACAGTCACAGTAAGTTTCCGCATTTTATTCAATAAAATTGGCAGAGTATTTGCCCAACAAAATCTTTACTTTGATAGTGTTCTGAGAACTCCCTGGTATACATTTCAGCTTCTTTCTTTATCGCCACTGGATTATATTAGAACGGAAGGCACTGTAAGACAAGTATGCAGTGACTGCAAAAGTCTTTCCAATGGGTGCATTGCACTTTTAACTTGTTAAAAAGATAAAGCAGTCTTTAATTTCTATTCTCTTGCAAAATCACCAGTTTAATATTTGCAAATTGAAAGATCTCAAACTGGTGGAATTCCCATTGAGATGTTTTCAGTGTGTCAGGGTGGCATGCTGGTTAAAATATGGGATATACAAAATGAAAAAAGAGAGAGGACTCTTGTGACAGTCTGCAATTATATCAGGAAATTTGGTCAGAATCAGCTCGTCTGCTGGTGGACACAGCTTAATGCAACTTGATTAATTGTTTGAGGGAATATTGGATACGAATTGTGGTTTTGGGTTGGGTCCTTGATGTGGGGTCAAAAGGAGGTTCCCACCATACTGTGTTGGGCGCCCAGCATTGATTTTCCCTAAATTGGCCAATTACTGGTTGGAGGGTGTGCTCACCGGCAATTAAGAACAGCAAGGGCAGCACGGTGGCGCAGTGGCTAGTGCTGCTGCCTCACGGTGCCGAGGTCCCAGGTTCGATCCCGGCTCTGGTTCACTATCCGTGTGGAGTTTGCACATTCTCCCCGTGTTTGCGTGGGTTTCGCCTCCACAACCCAAAGATGTGCAGGGTAGGTGGATTGGCCATGCTAAATTGCCCCTTAATTGGAAAAAAATAATTGGGTACACTAAATTTATTTAAATAAATTCATTAATTAATTAACAGCAGGTGGGTTCACCAATTTGGAGGACCAATATGGGCGGCCTGGTAGCACAGTGGTTCGCACTATTGCTTCACAGCGCCAGGGCCCCGGGTTTGATTCCCGCTTGGGTCACTGTCTGTGCGGAGTCTCTGCACGTTCTCCCCGTGTTTGTGTGGGTTTCCTCCCGGAACTCCGGTTTCCTCCCACAAGTCCCAAAAGACGTGCTTGTTAGGTGAATTGGACATTCCGAATTCTCCCTCTGTATACCCGAACAGGCGCCGGAGTGTGGCGACTAGGGGGTTTTCACAGTAACTTCATTGCCTACTTGTGACACTAATAAAATAATTATCATAAGGCCCTCCAGCATGGAAGCATGGTAATGAAAGAAAGGGCACTTCCATCTAGAGGCGGAACTTGTAAGTACTTTAGAATTTAAAATGGCCACAGCTGCCAGGCCACCATATGAAAGCAAATTACTGCGGATGCTGGAATCGGAAATCAAAAGGGAAAATACTGGAAAACCTCAGCTGGTCTGGCAGCATCTGTAAATCTGTAAGGAGAGAAAAGAGCTAACATTTCAAGGTCAGATGACCCTTTGTCAAAGCTGTTAAAGCTTTGACAATGGGTCATCTGGACTCGGAACATTAGCTCTTTTCTCTCCTTACAGATGCTGCCAGACCTACTGAGATTTTCCAGCATTTTCTTTTTTGGGTACCGGGCCACCATTGTGGCTGGGGAGAAATCGCAACAATGACCAGGTTTGGGGAGGTGGAGGCGTTGAGGAGGAGGCTCAAAGCCTGTCTGGAGCACTACCAGCACAATCTGCTGCAGGGAAGCCACCTCCAGGCAGCTGGCCAGTTGCAGATGCTGCAGGGGGCCCACAGGTCACATGCAAAATCCGGCCTCTAATTCCGTCTCTGGGAAAATAACCTGGAGTGGGATGGTGGAGGCAACGAACACACCGGCCAGCACCACAAAATTACACACCTGCCCACTTCAGTCGTGGGTGCACATTCTGCCCACGATATCTGATTCTACAATCCAATTGATTGCAGGGATTAAATGACATTACAGCGTACAAGTAAGCCATAGATACACAAAAAGCTTAAAAACCTATATGTTATATTTATTATATATATGGGAGCATATTCTTATTACCAAAGAATCTGGTGTTTGTTAAATCTTGAGAGCCTTTAAAAAAAATTTGTTGTGACTTTGTCCATGTTTAAAAAAATTTTTATTTTTATTTTTATTTTTTATAAGAGTACCCAATTCATTGTTTCCAATTAAGGGGCAATTTAGCGTGGCCAATCCACCTAGCCTGCACATCTTTGGGTTGTGGGGGCGAAACCCACGCAAACATGGACAGAATGTGCAAACTCCACACGGACAGTGACCCAGAGCCGGGATCGAACCTGGGACCTCGGCACCGTGAGGGTGCAGTGCTAACCACTGCCCCACCGTGCTGCCCCAATTTGTCCATGTTAATATTATTTAGCAACTGGAACATTTGTATTCCAATGTGTTGCTTTTCTATCTATCTCAGTGACAGGAACTATTTATTGTCAAACAAATATATAGAAAATCCATGTGGAGGAGAAAACAGGATACAAACTTGTCTTGTTTATAAAAGGAGAAAACACAGGATATCCTGGCATAAATGAAAGTCCAGTTCAAGAAGAGTAACTTTTTTTTTAAAATGGCAGGAATTTAAAACCACATTTCTGTGGCGCTAGGTATTTTGCAATAGCCAATATCAGGTCTTTTAAGCGGAGGGAAAACATTGTACAAAAAAAAAGCAGCAGGAAATTGAAACGACTGTGACTACTTTGTGATCAGCGGATATTTAACTTCATTTACCAGGACGGCATACAAGAAATATCAAGCAACCTCAAGTGACACATTATTTCTGTTCTAATCTTCCTTTTTTGCATTCATGGTGACTTCTCGTGGAGTCTCACAAACTCTGAGCTTAGGACACAGACCCCAGAATTCTGCAACTTCATCCCAAGTCTACAAAACTCTGCTTTTTTTCCTTTACTGTCTGTCAGAGAACACAGGATTGCTGTGCCTTGGGCTAGAGAGCATGGGGCAGCCTGTTTACAATTACTCGATTCCTGTTTTTAATGATTCTCCTTCAATGACCACTAACTGCTAGTTTTGTTCTTCAGGAACAAGGGAGCTATTAGTGGAGTATTGAGGAAGGAAGGAAAAGGGAAAGCAAAGGGGAAGGCTGCCAGGCTCAGAGGCAACTCAGAGGTTTCTGCAGTATCCCCTAAGGTTTTACAGGCACGTATTTGTCATGGCACAAACAAAGTTTTTAATAGATGAAAGACATGACTATTTAAAAGTCTGAAGTAGTAACATTTCTTAAGCTTAAGAGTCATATCTGTTGCCTTTTTATCCCCTCTCCACCATCCTCCCCTCCTATCCTCATGGCCTCACACCTTCCTAGTATACATGTTCCTAATGTCAGAACACTATTGTCTTGAGGATCAGCTTTGCTTCCATCTTGTTTCGACGTGAAATCCATATTGACAATTGCCTCGACTTCAAACCTGCCTAATCTAGGCCGAAATTCTCCGGCTGTTGGGATTCTCTTTTCCCACTGGCAGCGCACCCCCATCCGTGGGTTTCCCGGCAGCGTGGAGTGGTTTTAACGGGAAATTCCAGTGACAAGTAGCGAGAATCCAATCACTAGCGAAACACGTGGCTGGGGACGGGAGAATCCCACCCCTAGTTGTGCACACACATCTACGTAATATAGATCTATACATGCATTTCACGGGCACTGAATGTTTCTTTTTTTAAAAATAAATTTAGAGTACCCAATTATTTATTTTTTCCGATTAAGCAGACAATTTTCGCTTGGCCAATCCACCTACCATGCACATCTTTGGGTTGTGGAGGTAAAACCCACACAGACATGGGAAGAATGTGCAAACTCCACATGGACAGTGACCGAGGGCCAGGATCAAACCCGGGTCCTCAGCGCTGTGAGGCAGCAGTGCTAACCCACTGCACCACTGTGCCATCCTGGCACTGAATGTCTCAAAGTGTTTTGCAGCCAATTAAGTACTTTTGACACAAACAAAAACAGAAAATAATGGACAATCTTGCAAAATCTGTGGAGAGAGAAGGGAGCTAACGTTTCTAGTCTGGATGACTCTTTGTCAAAGCTGGAGAGAACCAGAAATATGGTCAGATTTATAGGGTGTGGGGAGGCGCGTGGAACAGTGGGGCTTTTTTGAGGGTCACCGATAGTTGGAGATTGACAGAGGTGTCGTGGAAGGAAAGACAAAGGGAATGTAAATGGGGGTGATCTTTTGACGTGCAGCTACTGTGGTATTGCAGGGAATGCAGCAGCCAATGTGTGCACACAGTGACTGGATATACTGTTATTTGCGATATTGATCGAGGCGTAAATATTGGCCAGGACACCAGACATAATGCCATTGCTCCTCTTCAAAATAGTGCCATGGGATCTTTTAATCCACTCCAACAAACAAATGGGGACTCGGATTAACATCTGAACTGAAATATGACATTTCCAATTGTGCTCAATACTGCACAGGGGTATATGCTTGAACCCAGAACCGTGTGGCTCAGAGGTGAAAGTAATACCAACTGAGCCACGGCTGACATTTAAAAAAAAAAACAGCAAAATAACAAGGCAAAATATGAATGTAGGAAACTAGAGCTCACCTTAGAAAGTTTTGAACATTTTCCTATCTTTTCTATTGAGGGAAAGTAACAATTTTCCAAAAAGGTCATTTGGTTTCCTAAGCGACAAAAACTACAATTGCTGAAACTAGGAGCTGAGAGAGATTCTCTGCAAATGTAAGTGTCGTGAGGCAAAGAAATTGAATTGTATTTCACTTTATGTAATAGAAAATTTGAATGTTATGCACTTTTACAATTTATATGAATAAAATCTATTTTTTGAAAAAATAATTTACCATGTGTAATGGTAAATATGATTTATGATATTACAAACTTTTTTGGGGGAAAAAACAGTTTTGAAGGTCACATGTTGTAACCCTTGGGCTGAGTTTAAAAACTGTCTCCAAAATGGACCCTGTTGGTCACTTAACTTTCTTCTTGTGGAAAAGGAACCTCTTCAGGCTGACAAGGGGAGACATCCTCAGACATGTACGTTTAAAATTAAATGAGTTTTCCAAAAGAGTAAGCAGAAGAGTAATCATCGACTTGATGGTCTTTCCTCCAAACACAAAGACACTATAAGGTGTGAACAACCTTGACCCGTTTGAACATTAGGGGGCATAAGGAGACTTTAAGTAATTGTAATGGAATTTACACTTCCCTTATATGGAAAATGACAAGGCATTCTCGTACAGATCACATGATAATAGTGACCATCTTGCCTTACCGGCATTGAAAAGGGCAAGAAGTTGAGAAATCCACAGAGGGCTATCCTGAAGAACCTACAACCCAGGGGGAGATAGAGAAAGGCATCTAGAAACAGCAATGGCTTCTGCTGTAAGTAATTCGGCAGTTTGAAAGTGCTGCACCTGCAGAACCAAAAGAACCTTCTGAACTTCCAGGAAATCCTGATTCCATCTATTAACCTCATATGTTCGAACAATCTCTGGAAATTCAACAGTGGAAGCCATCACAGCTGCAGAGGCAACTTTACAACCTCTAGACCTTCACTTAAGAAAATGCCACGCCTCAACTTCAAAACATATTGGGCCTGTATCGAATATGGACTAATCTTGATTTACACTTATATCTTTGGTACCTTTACATTTTTGTATGTGTTAGTAACTTTGGGCGTGATCTACTGGCCGCGTCACACCCCTGTTTGGGTGAATGGGGGCCTGGCATGGCCAGTAGATGCTGGGAGATCCCTCTTCTGGGATCTCTCCGGCTCGCCACACCTCGCGAGATCTCACGAGACGTCGCGATTGGAATCAAGCCCATTGTGGGTGGGATGGGTATGTGACAAATTTGCATATTAGAGTGAGACAGTTAGCCTCACTCTAATATGCGCTTGCCTGATCTACCGAGGCCCTGTGATCTAACCCCTTCACCTTGGAGATCTCTGGCGATAAATGGGGACCAGACAGAATTGCACTTCAGGAGATTTCCCAGAGGATCGGAGGCACCCAGGTAGTTGCCGTGCAAGGTGGCACCTTGGCACTGCCAGGCTGGCATTGCCAATCTGGCATTGTTTTAAGGTCTGTGGGTGCCCTGCCCAAGTGAGGTGGGCTGCAGTGAGGAGGGGTGCCACAGTGGGGCTTTGGGAGGGTCTAGGGGTCGTGTTGGGGGGTCACGAGATCAGGACTCCGTTCCTCAGTGCAAGAAACGTTACCCGCTGCCGCCCCGGAATGCAACAAAGTCCCGTTAGATAGTGTGGTGGTTCTCGCCACTGCTAGCGCCGGTAAACACCCGGCTAAACGCGCTCAACCCGGGACTCTGTTGCAATTCGGTTAGATCGGGCCCTTTATCTTTTCTTTCTTTTAATAAACATTTTGAGGTATTTTTGGTACAGTAACAGCAAAATAAACAATAGACATGAAACCATAAACATAGTGAAAAGCCATTTACCTCTCGTACAACCCCCTGCTCTAATCTAAACTACTCCCCCCCCCCGTCTGCTGACGATTAATTTCCCGCAAAGAAGTCGACGAACGGTTGCCACCTCCGGGTGAACCCGAACAGTGACCCTCTCAAGGCGAACTTGATTTTCTCCAAACAGAGAAAGCTAGCCATGTCCGATAGCCAGGTCTCCGATTCAGGGTCTTTGAGTCCCTCCAGGCTAATAGTATCCATCTCCGGGCTACCAGGGAAGCAAAGGCAGAACGTCTCTTTCTCCTCCTGGATTCCCGGGTCTTCTGACACCCCGAATATCGCCACAGCACCACCCTTGTTTTTAACACCATGGACATGATGTCCGCAAACCCCTGTCAAAATCCCCGAAGCTTTGGACAGGTCCAAAACATGTGGACATGGTTCGCCGGTCCTCCCGCACATTTTGCGCACCTGTCCTCCACCCCAAAGAATCTGCTCATCCGGATCAGTCATATGAGCCCGGTGAACAACCTTAAATTGTATCAGGCTGAGCCTGGAACATGTTGCGGACGCGTTGACTCTACTCAACGTGTCTGGCCACAGACCATCCTCTATTTCACCTCTCAGCTCCTCCTCCCACTTGCGTTTCAGCTCCTCGGTCTGTGTCTCCTCCTTATAAACTCCTTATAAATGTCCGAGACGCTCCCTTCTCCTACCCACCCTCTGGAAACTACCCTATCCTGAATCCCCCTTAGCGGTAGGAGCGGGAAGGCTGTCATCTGTTTACGAAGGAAGTCCCGCACCTGCAGATACCTGAATTTGTTTCCCCTCGCCAACCCAAACTTTTCCTCCAACGCCCTCGTACTTTGAAAGCCCTCCTCTATGAACATATCCCCCATTTTCTCAACCCCCGCTCTCCGCCATAACCGGAACCCCCCGTCCATACTCCCCGGGGCAAACCGGTGATTTTCACAGATTGGGGCCCAGACTGATACTCCCACTGTTCCCACATGCCGCCTCCACTGGCCCCAAACTCTCAGGGCCGCCACCACCACTGGACTGGTGGAGTGCCATGCCGGTGGGAACAGCAGAGGCGCAGTTACCAATGCCCCCAAACTGGTGCTCTTACATGAAGCCGCCTCCATGGGCACCCATGCCGACCCCTCCCCCACCACCCACTTCCTGATCATGGCTCTATTCGCCGCCTAGTAATAGTTACTAAAATTTGGCAGCGCCAGCCCGCCCTCTCCCCGACTCTGCTCAAGCATTACCTTCCTTACTCGCGGAGTCTTGCCCGCCCAGACGAAGCCCGGGATCACTCTGTTGACCCGCTTAAAAAAGGACCGCGGAATAAAGATGGGGAGACACTGAAATACAAATAGGGAGGACCATCACCTTCACCGTTTGCACCCTCCCAGCCAGAGACAAAGGAAGCGCGTCCCATCTCCGAAAATCGTCCTTCATTTGGTCCACCAGCCGGGCCAGATTCAATTTATGCAGCCGGTCCCATTCCCGCGCCACTTGGATGCCTAGATACCGAAAGCTTCCCTCGACTAAGCTAAACGGCAGCTCTCCCAGTCGCCTCTCCTGTCCCTGCGCCTGGACCACAGACATCTCACTCTTTCCCATATTAAGCTTATACACCGAAAACCAGCCAAATTCCCCAGAGTCCTCATGATTTCTTCCATCCCCTCATTTGGGTCCAAAACGTACAGAAGCGGGTCATCCACATAGAGCGAAACCCTGTGCTCCACCCCCCCAGACCAGTCCTCTTCAGCCCCTCGAGGCTCTCACAGCAATTGGCAACGGCTCTATAGCCAGCGCAAACAACAGTGGGGAGAGGGGGCATCCCTGTCTCATCCCCACGTGCAGTCTTAAATAGTCCAATGTTGTCCTATTCGTCACAGGGACCTGACTCAGTCAATAAAGCCCCGCCCGAATCATCCCAGTATCTCCCACAGATAGTCCCATTCTACCCGATCAAAAGCCTTTTCTGCATCCATTGCGATCACGACCTCCACCTCCCTACCTTCCGGGGGCATCATGATCACATTTAACAGCCTTCTTACATTGGCCACCAACTGCCTGCCCTTAACAAACCCCGTCTGGTCCTCCCCAATAACGTCCGGAACACAATCCTCGATCCTGGAGGACAAGATTTTGGGTAGCAATTCAACAGGGAGATCGGCCTGTAGGACCCACACAGCTCCGGGTTCTTGTCCCGCTTAAGAATCAGCGAAATAGTTGCCTGTGACATCGTCGGGGGCAACACCCCTCTTTCCCTTGCCTCATTGAACATCCTCAACAACACAGGCCCCAATATCCCAGAGAACATTTTATAAAACTCCACTGGGTACCTGTCCGGACCCGGGGCCTTACCCGCCTGCATCGCCTTGAAGCCCTCCACTATCTCTTCCAGCCCGATTGGGATCCCAGCCCTTCTACCCGCTCCCCGTCCACCTTTGGGAAATTAAGCCCCTCCAAGAAGCGTCTCATCCCCTCCGGCCCCGTAGGAGGTTTGACCTGTACAGCCTGCTGTAGAAATCCCTAAACGCCTTTATCACCCCTACTGAATCTCCCTAGCTGCCTCCCTCTTCATAAGCTGCTGTGACCTTCCCTTCATGTTCATAGATCGCTCCCCTCGCCTTTCTCAGCTGCTCCACCGCCCTCCCTGTGGTCAGCAAGCTAAACTCCGCCTGTAACCTCCGGCGTTCCCTTAAAAGCCCTGCCTCTGGGGTCTCCGCATACCTCCTATCAATCTGTAGTATCTCCTTTACCAGTCGGTCCGTCTCTGCCCTGTCCACCTTCTCCTTATGGGCCCGGATCGAGATCAGCTCCCCCCTGGCCACCGCCTTCAGTGCTTCCCACACGACCGCTGCTGAAATTTCCCCCGTGTCATTGACCTGCAGGTAGCTCTGAATACATTTCCTCAGCCGCTCGCCCACCCCTTCATCTGCCAAAAATTCCACATCCAACCTCCAGTGCAGGCGCTGGTTACTGTCTTTACTAACCTGCAGGTCAACCCAGTGCGGAGCATGTCTGAGATTGTAATCGGCGAGTACCCCGTGTCCACCACCTAAGCCAGCAAGGCCCTGCTCAAAATAAAGAAATCAATCCGGGAATACACTTTATGCATGTGAGTAGAAGGAGAACTCCTTCACCCTCGGCTGCCCAAATCTCCATGGATCCACCCCCACCATCAGCTCCATGAACCCTCTTAGTTCCTTTGCCAGTGCTGGCACCCTGCCCGTTTTTGAGCTTGACCAGTCCAAGCCAGGGTCCATAACTATGTTGTTGTCCCCTCCCATGACCAACCTGTGCGAGTCCAGGTCCGGTATCTTCCCCAGCATCCTCTTTGTAAACTCCACATCATCCCAATTTGGCGCATTCACATTTACTAATACCACCTACACCCCCTCTGGCTTCCCACTGACCATAATGTACCGGCCTCCCACGTCCGAGACTATTCTACCCGCCTCAAACACCACCAGCTTATTGATCAGGATCGCGACCCCTCTACTCTTTGAATCTAGTCCCGAGTGAAAGACCTGATTGACCCAGCCTTTCCTCAGTCTAACCTGGTCCGTTACTCTCAGGTGCGTCTCCTGCAACATTACCACGTCCGCCTTCAATCCCCTAAGATGCGCGAACATACGTGCCCTTTTGACCGGCCCATTTAACCCTCAAACATTCCAGGTGATCAGCCTAGTTGGGGGGCTCATTGCACCCCCCTCCGCCGATCAGTCGTCCTCTTTTTTAGGCCCGCCCTTTATCTTTTCTTAGGTAACCTCAGACCAATAGAATGAAATAAACTAACCTTTTCTTCCAAGTAAAAAGGCTTTGCTGCTGGGTTATTTTAAATTGAATTTCTCTCTCCACGGGTCAGAAAAGACACCCACACGTACGAATAAGTATTGCTTGTGGATAATTTTGGGAAAAGTGTCCACGACACATATTACCCAAGCCAGCTATTCAGGGTGCTAATACCTTAGCTTTCTTATGTAAGCCATCAGAAGAATTCCACATTGAAATTCATTATTAATAAAATAATTCTGAGAACAAATATTCATGTAAAAAATTTGATGTGGTCACATTGATCTTGTCAGTATTTGAAATCTAAGGTTTTGATTGGCTGAAAGATCTTTTAAAGCTGGTTCAGACAAATGTAAATTTATTTTTTGAAAGGCTTCTCTCATCTTCCAAAATTGATTATGGTCAGAAGGGAGGCGGGGGGGGGGGGGGGACAAGACAAAAAAATGTAAACTTCTAACAGGCTATAGAAATATTCCGCAAAGTTTGTTGACACTTCAATTAAACTTGTAGAAAGCCAAAAGCTATCAATAAATATACATGGGCAATATTTCCGGTGTCTCAAATCCTTGAGCAGTTGACACCATAGCTGATAGCATAACACTGTTCATGAAACACAGGCTGGGAGTACCAACGGAGATACAATATTGTAACAGTAAGTGAAGATAGCCAGGTGACATACAAGTGATGAAGTTACAGAGTGGTCTGGAATATATATATATTTAGGAAAAACATGAATACAGGAAAACTAAAATAAATAATTCCAGATCTTACAAGGGATTACATAAGACAAGAATCGATCTTTGTCTTTGAGGTGTTGACCAACTTGTTATGCATTTCCAGTATTTGCTGTCCATGTGTTGTATCAATATTGGACAATAGTGCCCATGACCTACAGTAACACACAACAAAAGTGGTAATAAGATCTCAGCTCTAGCTCTGTCCTTAACCTTTCAACTAATTGGGTTGACTTACTGTATTTATTTTCCGTTCAGATACTGCTGAAACATTAATGTTGCAGCAATCAAGCAATTTAAACAGCAAATTTTATTATTGCAATATTAGTTAAAAATGACTGAAGAAAACACCCAAGATAGTACATTAACATTAGCACTTTAATTGTGTGGTAATCATTTTGCACCTAATTTCTTTTTGTTCCTATTCATTCTTCTTTGACATTTGAACTCTTTTATAGCTCATTCCAAATCTTTTCTATATCCTGTTAGAAGTTTACATATTTTTGTCTTGTACACCCCCTCACCCCCACCTCTCTTCTTAACATAGTGAATTTTGGAAGATGAGAGAAGCCTTTCAAAAAAATGTTTTAATTTGACTGAACCAGTTTTAAAAGATCTTTCAATCAATCAAAAGCTTATATTTGAAATGCTGACAATATCAATGTGACCACATCAAATTTTTAACATGAATATTTGTTTCAGAATTATTTTATTAATAGTGAATTTCAACGTGGAATTCTTCTGATGGCTTACTTAAGAAATGTAGGTTAGTTTAAGGAAAAGTTGAAGACAGGCACTAAGTGGGTGTTGTGCTACAAAGAAGCAATTCTTTAAAAATCTGCATTGAAGGTCCTAACCAGGGTCTGGCACTTTTAGCACGCAATCGCTAAATCAGATAAATTTTCATGGAACAGTATATACATAGGGATATTAGGATTTTCCAGCCCTGCCCGTCGCCAGGATTGTCCAAGTCCCGCTGAAAGTCATTTAACTTTTGGCTGGGCTGCTGCATTCCCCACGGCAAGGCCGGAAAATCCCAGTGATAGCCTCCACGCACACTCTGCCACTAAAGTTGTGGAGTGCACTTGTTGACAGATAATGGTACCTATAAACATATGCAATAGGAGCAGAAATAGGTTATTCAGCCCTCGAGTCTGCTCCACCATTCCATTTGATAAGATCATGGCTGGTTTGTTTTTTGTTTCAAGTTCTCCCCTATCCCTGATTAACCTCTGATTTCCTTGTCGAACAAGAATCTATGAACCCCCACCTTCAAAATATTCAATGACCCTGCCTCCACCTCCTTGTGGAACAGAGTTCCAAAGTCACACAACCCTCAGAAAAAATTCTCTTAATCTCTGTCCTAAAACACCAGGTTAAGGTCCAACAGGTTTGTTTCAAACACTAGCTTTCGGAGCACTGCTCCTTCCTCAGGTGAATGGAAGTGCTCCGAAAGCTAGTGTTTGAAACAAACCTGTTGGACTTTAACCTGGTGTTGTAAGACTTCTTACTGTGCTCACCCCAGTCCAACGCCGGCATCTCCACATCTGTCCAAAAGGGTGACCTAGTTCTGGACTCACCCATGTCATAGACATAAACACAGAATTTACAGTGCAGAAGGAGCCCCTTCAGCCCATCGAGTCTGCACTGGCCCTTGGAAAGAGCATCCCACTTATGCCCACACCTCTACCCCCTACCCGTAACCCAGCAACCCCACCCAACCCCTTTGGACGCCATGCGTAATTTAGCATGGCCAATCCATCTAACCTGCACGTCTTTGGACTGTGGGAGGAAACCAGAGCTCCGGAAGGAAACCCACGCAGACACGAGGAGAACGTGCAGATTCCGCACAGAGTGACCCAAGCCAGGAATCGAATCTGGGACCCTACAGCTTTGAAGCAACAGTGCTAACCACTGTGCTACCATGCCACCCCTTTCTCAAGACCATTCAGGATATTAGAAACTTCAATCAAGTCACTCGTCACTTTTCTAAACTCAGTGGAAATAAGCCCAGTCTGTCTAACCTTTCCTCAGAAGACAACCCACTCATTCCAGGTATTAGTCTAGTAAACCTCCTCTGAACCGCCCCCAATGCATTTACATCCTTCCTTAAAGAAGGAAACCAAGGGCGGCACGGTGGCGCAGTGGGTACACTGCTGCCTCACGGCGCCGAGGTCTCAGGTTCGATTCCGGCTCTGGGTCACTATCCATGTGGAGTTTGCACATTCTTCCCATGTTTGCGTGGGTTTTGCCCCACAACCCAAAGATGTGCAGGCTAGGTGGATTGGCCCCATAATTGGAAAAAATGAATTGGAAACCACAATTGTACAGTATTCGAGATGTGGGGAGGGATTCTCCCGTCCCCCAGTCACGTGTTTCTCGGCGGTGTGCTGTTCGCTGGCGGCGGCAATCTCTCTTCCCACCGCTTGGCAATAGGATTTCCCATTGAAGCCACCTCATGCCGCCGGGAAACCTGCGGGTGGGGTGCATTGCCAGCTGGAAAAGAGACTCCCAATGGGAAGTCCAGCTGTGGTCCTACAATGCCCTGTAGAAATGAAGCGTAACATCTGTACATTTATACATAGTGCAGATGCTGGAATTTGAAACAAGAACAGTGGATGCTGGAAAAGCTCAGCAGGTTTTTCAGCATGTGTAAGATGCATCTCTTTACAGATGCTGCCAGACCTTCAGCATTTTTCCAGCACCCTCGATCCTTACTTTTATGTTCAAGTTCTCTGGCAATAAATGATAGCATCCCATTAACTTTCTTAATTACTTACTTGACCTGCATACTGAAGATAAGATCCAACATCTGTCGGAGTTAAGTACCGAGGCTGTTGCAGCAATGCCATCGTCATGGGGGCTGCCGGTGTAGAGTGCCGAAACATCCATTGTGACGAGGAATGTTCCTGGTTCAACTGGTCCATGGGTGTTGAGTTTCTGTAAGAAGTCCGTCATATCACGACAGAAGCTGGGCGTTCCTTGTACATTGGGTTTCAAGATGCCCTTGATGTAGCCAGAGAGGTTTTCACACAGGGTCCCATTGCCTGATGCATTAGGACGGCCTGGTGTGTTGACCCATGGACCAGTTGATCCAGGAATATTTTCTCCAAATGTCTGAAGGTGTGCAGGTTAGGTGGATTGGCCCTGCTAAATTGCCTCTTAAGAGTCCAAAAGGTTAGGTGGGGTTGCTGTGTTACAGGGATAGGGTGGAGGTGTGGGTTTGGGTGGGGTGCTCTTTCAGGGGTCGGTGTAGACTCGATGGGCTGAATGGCCTCCTTCTGCACTGTAAATTCTATGATCCTATGATCTATGATCTGCAAATCTATCTACCGTGCTTTCACTCCCCTTTAAGTCATTGATATAAATTGTTAAAAGTTGAATCTCCAGCATAGTCTCCTGTGGGACTCGACTCGTTGCATCCTGCCAATATTAGAATAGATTAATGACTGAGGAAGAGGGGTCACAGATTCTCGGCTGCAGAACTGAAGGCCTGGAGGAGGGATTAGAGGGGGAAAGGTGTCCTTTTATCACAGTGGGGATAGGAGACCACAGCAATCCTGTATATGGACATTCACAAACTCCACATTAATACTTCCTTCAGAGATACTACTCACATCTCATAGCTCTTCAACTATGTGAGGCATAACACAGACCCTAACCTGCCAATGCAGTTATTCACAATGTACCTGCTGAGACGGGAAGAAAAGTATAAATATATATCTACGTCAGCTGGGCTACTTTGCAAAATTATCATTTTTATTTAAAAAAATGAACAAGGCTTTGCCCTGACTAGCCATGATTCACACCAGAGGGATTTCTAACCTTCAGACAAACCAACAGAGTCTCGTTTTCTTTGAAAAGAAAGTGCTAATGCCCCTTCCTGGACCTGCATAAAGCTTATTTGCATTTGTAAACAGGAATTCTGGCTGCCAGAGAAGCAGGGTGGAATTCTCCATTTGAGTGACTAAGTGCTGACGCTCATACTAAATCGCGAGTGTTCCACGTGGACAAAAGCAGTAGCAGTTCCAGAGCCATTCAGGTCCATTATTGGGCTAGCACCAGTGCCACATATAACTTGAGCAATTCCAATGCATGCCGACCCCCATTCCTTGATGGCACTGGTTGTGCTGGAGCACACACATTCTATTAATGGACGCTCATTCCGTTAATAGGTTGACTGGGGCCAGAGGGTACCTCGGGGAGTGGCCTGGGGGGCACCCATACAACCCATGGTGCTAGGTTCCCATTGGGCAGTCAGCAACCCATGGCTGTTTTGCAGGCTGCGGCAATGGCGGTCCGTGCCCGGCCACCCCGACCCCATGGCCCATCTTTTAGCCGCACCCCACTACTCCTCCCAGCCCTGGCAGACATCCGCCGGCCAGCAGCACAACTGTCAGTCCACGATAGCGATGTCGGACACTGTAACCCCTCCCAAACCCTCAGCAGTCACGGTGCCTGTTTCTCAATTTTAAATACCACAAGCGAACCTCAACGTTGGTAATTCCTCCTGGCAGAGGCGGAGCATCATGGAAGGCCCGGAAAATGCCGGGTCAGACCCGGTAACACAGTGGTTAGCACTGTTGCTTCACAGCACTAAGGTCCCAAGTTCGATTCCCGGATTGGGTCACTGTCTGTGCAGAGTCTGCACGTTCTCCCCGTGTCTGCATGGGTTTCCTCCGGATGCTCCGGGAGTTTCCTCCCACGAGTCCCGAAAGAGGCTCTGTTAGGTAATTTGGACATTCTGAATTCTCCTTCAGTGTACCTGAACAGGCGGCGGAATGTGGTGACTAGGGGATTTTCACAGTAACTTAATTGCAGTGTTAATGTAAGCCTACTTGTGACAGTAAAGATTATTTTAAAAATTAATGATATGCCAATGATGTTTACTATACAATTTGCATTCCCACACTGGCATGAGGCATAGAATGCATTCATGCCACTGTCGAGGGACTGGAGCATGGCATTCCGTTTGCCGCCCGGCGGCAACCTCTATTTTCGGCTGATGCCGAATTCTCCGCCTGATCGTATTTCACGATTCTGGCGTCACTGGACTGCTGATTCTACAAGGACAGAGGCAGCTGTTTGTGACTCCTAATACCCAATGTGGTGTTAATGACCCGACTGTTACCTACTCCAAACACAATGGGCGGGATTCTGTCCCGCTGCACCAGATTTCTGGTGTGGCGGGCCCCCAGGATTCTCCATCTCGCCAGCCGGCCAATGGGGTTTCCCACTGTGGGCAGCCCCAAGCCATCCTGAAATCCCCGGACTGCCGGCACAATGGAGAATCCCGACAGCGGCGAATCCAGCCCAATGGGTTTCATGCAGGGGCTTCGTTAGTCAACCTGAAACCACACGGTCAAATGGCCAAGACTTGAGCCGTTGGAATTCCTTTAATTAATAAGTTGTTGGATCTTATCCTCAGTCACAGTTTAACCTCCGAAGAGAACAGGACTCCAGGCAGCAACACATATCTGTCTACCATCTTACCATCGAACAGGTAGCAGCAGAAGGGTCTCTGTCCAGGTACAATCGCTTGGCCATCATCTACACTGTGAACTGTGGGAACATTGGAACAAGACAAATTCAACTCTACCTGCCTTCTCTCCTTGTACTTTTATTGTGGTCTGGCCCTTATCCCCACTTTTACTATACGAGTGCGAAAAGGGGAAGACATTGTAAAACCCCTTTCCTGCGTTTTGTGTGTGTGTGTGTGAAATAAAACCAATCCTTTTATTTTATCTCAGTACGAAGTCTTACAACACCAGGTTAAAGTCCAACAGGTTTGTTTCGATGTCACTAGCTTTCGGAGCGCTGCTCCTTCCTCAGGTGAATGAAGAGGTCTGTTCCAGAAACACATATATAGACAAATTCAAAGATGCCAAACAATGCTTGGAATGCGAGCATTAGCAGGTGATTAAATCTTTACAGATCCAGAGATGGGGTAACCCCAGGTTAAAGAGGTGTGAATTGCATCAAGCCAGGACAGTTGGTAGGATTTCGCAGGCCAGATGGTGGGGGATGAATGTAATGCGACATGAATCCCAGGTCCCGGTTGAGGCCGCACTCATGTGTGCGGAACTTGGCTATAAGTTTCTGCTCAGCGATTCTGCGTTGTCGCGGGTCCTGAAGGCCGCCTTGGAGAACGCTTACCCGGAGATCAGAGGCTGAATGCCCTTGACTGCTGAAGTGTTCCCCGACTGGAAGGGAACATTCCTGCCTGGTGATTGTTGCGCGATGTCCGTTCATTCGTTGTCGCAGCGTCTGCATGGTCTCGCCAATGTACCACGCTTCGGGACATCCTTTCCTGCAGCGTATGAGGTAGACAACGTTGGCCGAGTCGCACGAGTATGTACCGCGTACCTGGTGGGTGGTGTTCTCACGTGTAATGGTGGTATCCATGTCGATGATCTGGCACGTCTTGCAGAGATTGCCATGACAGGGTTGTGTGGTGTCGTGGTCGCTGTTCTGAAGATTGGGTAGTTTGCTGCAAACAATGGTTCGTTTGAGGTTGCGCGGTTGTTTGAAGGCAAGTAGTGGGGGTGTGGGGATGACCTTGGCAAGATGTTCATCGTCATCAATGACGTGTTGAAGGCTGTGAAGAAGATGACGTAGTTTCTCCGCTCCGGGGAAGTACTGGACGACGAAGGGTATTCTGTCGGTTGTGTCCCATGTTTGTCTTCTGAGGAGGTCGGTCCGGTTTTTCGCTGTGGCGCGTTGGAACTGTCGATCGATGAGTCGAGTGCCATATCCCGTTCGTACGAGGGCATCTTTCAACGTCTGTAGATGTCTGTTACGCTCCTCCTCGTCTGAGCAGATCCTGTGTATACGGAGCGCTTGTCCATAGGGGATGGCTTCTTTAATGTGTTTAGGGTGGAAGCTGGAGAAGTGGAGCATCATGAGGTTATCCGTAGGTTTGCGGTAAAGCGAAGTGCTGAGGTGACCGTCCTTGATGGAGACGAGTGTGTCCAAGAATGCAACTGATTTTGGAGAGTAGTCCATGGTGAGTCTGATGGTTGGATGGAACTTATTAATGTCATCGTGTAGTCGTTTCAGTGATTCTTCGCCGTGGGTCCAAAGGAAAAAAATGTCATCGATGTATCTGGTGTATAACATCGGTTGAAGGTCCTGTGCGGTGAGTAGGTCCTGTTCAAACTTGTGCATGAAGATGTTGGCGTATTGGGGTGCGAATTTGGTCCCCATGGCTGTTCCGTGCGTCTGGATGAAGAACTTGTTGTCGAAGGTGAAGACGTTGTGATCCAGAATGAAGCGGATGAGTTGCAGAATTGCGTCTGGAGATTGGCAGTTGTCGGTGTTGAGTACTGAGGCTGTTACAGCAATGCCGTCGTCATGGGGGATGCTGGTGTAGAGTGCCGAGACGTCCATTGTGACGAGGAATGTTCCTGGTTCAACTGGTCCATGGGTGCTGAGTTTCTGTAGGAAGTCCGTCGTGTCGCGACAGAAGCTGGGTGTACCTTGTACGATGGGTTTCAAGATGCCCTCGATGTAGCCAGAGAGGTTCTCACACAGGGTCCCATTGCCTGAAACGATAGGGCGGCCTGGTGTGTTGGCCTTATGTATTTTCGGGAGGCAGTAGAGATCTCCAATGCGGGGAGTACGTGGGATGAGAGCACGTAGGGTGCTCTGAAGATCTGGATCCAAGGTCTTGATCAGTCTGTTAAGTTGGCGGATGTGTTCCTTGGTCGGATCTGCGGGTAACTGTCTGTAGTGTTCTTGGTTGTTCAGTTGTCGGTATACTTCTTTGCAGTAGTCCGTTCTGTTCAGTACGACAGTGGCCCCCCCTTTGTCTGCTGGTTTGATGACGATGCTGTGGTTGGTCTTGAGAGCGCGGATGGCATTGCGTTGTGCTTGGGTGGTGTTCGGGGCTGTCTTGTGAATGCGACTGATGAATCTGGCATTGACGCGACTCCTGACGGCTTGAGCATACATGTCGAGTCTAAGGCAGCGGCCTTCCGGAGGGGTCCAATTCGACTCTTTCCTCTTCGGTTGCCGCACCGCAGATCTCTCGGTCTGCTGTTCCGGTTCATTGGTAGTCTGCTTGGGTTCGCTGTTGGCCTCTTGGGGTCTGTGGAAGAATTCCCGGAGCCTCATTCGCCTGATGAATTCCTCCGTGTCTGCCGCGAGACTGATGGGGTCCATTTTGGTGGTGGTGCAGAAATTTATTTTATCTGATCTCGGGTTTGCTGTGCGTATCACTCATAGAGGACTGGAGCACTCTGAATTTAAGGATTGAGTAAGATACCCCACCATTATACAGGGGAAAATTAAAAATACCTTAGTGTTTACAGATGGTTAGTGAGGAGAAATCAGTGCTGTTTAAATTAATCCCTCTCCTGTCCAGAACAACAATCAACACTCTTACTCTCTCTCCTCCAGGACAAGATAGCACATAACAATTGGCAGCAGAACCTGACTGGGAGAAGGGATGCATGACTTCTGAAAATCAAACCCCGTAAGGAGACAGACCAGGCAGTCATGATGAGGAGAGTGGCAGATGATATGGCCACAGGCAGATCCAGCTTCTTTACATATCCACAACTAATCCTAATACTTCTGGGACTGCGGTGCTGAGGACCCGGGTTCGAATCCCAGCCCTGGGTCACTGTCCGTGTGGCGCTTGCACATTCTCTCCGTGTCTGCGTGGGTTTCATCCCCACAGCCCAAAGATGTGCAGGTTAGGTGGATTGGCCACACTAACTTGCCCCTCAATTGGAAAAAAAAATAATTGGGTACTCTAAATTTATTTTTAAAAACTAATCCTAATACTTAATCTCTCGAATCTAACTCACTTCCAGGCTCCATACGAGTTAATCTCACACATCCTCCTGTAGTGATCATATGCACTGCACTCTAACCCTTCAAACTTAATCATTGCAGGCTCCCAGCAGCATGATCCACCAGGCTTCCTAGATAAACTGGAGAAGAGGAAGATGTTACTTTTCGTGAGGAATAAGGAACTGTCTCACTTGCGATCAATGTCTCAATCAGCCACTCAGAGACTGGCACCCTGCATAACTTACAGGCTAGGCTAAAACATCGATCCCTGTACTTGGACAGACTGGCTACCAGCCACACGGGTTGAAATGGACACCATAGGTGCCACGTCGCTGTGGGGATTGGGGGGGGGCAAGAAAGGTTATATTCTAGTTCTGCTGTCGGCAATTCAGAAGAGGAACTCAGGGCCTAGCTCTAGCTAATGGGTTTAATAAACTAATGTTTGCAGTAATTGATGTTCCACAGTGAGATATGACCTTGACGAGGAAGATGAAATAATCCACCTCCAGTTTGGCCTGTGACCCAACACAGAGCATGGAACTTATCCTATCCAGTGTGGAGAGGATGCCCAATACCATCTAACTATGAAGTGATCTTAGAGCCCAACATCATGCAGCATCTGATGAATGGAATTGCAGCTTTCTACTGCAGTTATTGCAGATTCCATGGAATTCCAAACTGCTTCCATGGAGCAACAAATTGCTGCAACGACAGCTGCCAAGGTGGTTCTGGGCTCCTTGATTGAAAGGAGCCTGCAGAGTATCTCAGCTGCCCAGAGATCTCTTCTCCAGCAGATCAGTGGGCTGGCTGAACAAATGGTCCAGATGAAGTGGCATGGGAAACCGAGCAGGACATTAATCTATGGATGTCACCATTCCTGCTTCTTCCTCTGCCATTCCATCATTCCACTTGCAGTGGCCAGGCAACCCAAACCAGTCAAGTCCATGCCAAGGCTGTGCAGTCTGAGGTGTGGCATTGAGCCCCATGGCCACATGCATAATAGGAGGACACTCAATTGCCCTCTGCAGAATACGAGCAGCCGGTCAACTCACATTCTGCTGCCACTTGTAGTAGAGCAGTAGAGTAAGCATGAGCACTAAAAGGATATCCACAAAGGGCACACATCAAGGTGAACAGTTCAATTTTTCTATGTATTTGTGGTTTTGTCATGTTTTCACTGTGTTTGCTTAGCTGGATAAAGAATGAATTTGGTAATTGTGTTGTGTCTTTTTATTGTCTTCTTCATGGGGAAGGGGTTGAAAGGAATGAGTGCAGATGGTGGAAATTTTGATGGATCCTCTGTTATGGAAGGTAGTCTGATAACAAAGGATGTATCTCAAAAGCAGTCTTCAATTAGATGGTGGCAAGTATCGCTTTCCAGGTACAGCCTGTTTCCTTGGAATTCCATTTGGAATTCTACTTGGTTTTCCACTTCATCTTCCTCTTGTGCCTCCTGAGTTTGATGCTCTGCGACAATTTTGAACACCAACAAGTCTCCCATGGATTGTCAGACTGTGGAGCATGGAGCAAGACAGTACAAATCTGGAGCCCTCCTGTCTCATCTCTCCCTTTCATTTCCAGCAGCTAGTGTTGCTCTGACTGGCCTCATCTGCTACAGACTAAGAGGGCCATAAAGCAAGATGCACAGCAAACGCTTCCTTTCTACAACCAGTCTCCTATAAAGCACAGTAACACAGTGTCATTCTCTTCAGCTAGAGTCCTCAGAAAATTTGCACTATAAATGTTGATAAGAATGTTGGTGAAGTCTTGGTATAGTGTCCCAGAAAGTCTCCTAATATACATCAACAGTCCCCTTCAAGATCGTTGTAGTCAGTCAATCTCCATCTAGCAGCAAGTGAATAGTGGAAATAAATTATGGGTGTAAGTACTTGTGGTGATCTCTGTATATGTTAATACATGATTAGCGAATGTGCAGTCAGTGCAGACAAATGATCACTAGATGGCAACACTAACAGGACCTATATAAGAAGTTTCCCGTTCTTTCTGTAGGTTAGTGTGTGTAATGCACCAAAGTAAAGACGCGACAGATCAGAGTGTAGTGTATTATCATAATTGTTAGTTTAATCTAATCTTAGTTAATTATATTTCTAGTCAAAGTATAAAAGTGAAAGAACTCATGAGCATATTATTTTATTACTCAATAAATAATTTGTCATCAACTGGAAGATTTCGACTGTTTATCATCAAGTTAAATACAACTCGACAAGACAAATGAGTAATATTTATATTATATTTCTGTAATATAACAGTACTCACAATCCTCATCAAGGATTTAGTTTACTCTAACTCAGCTGGTCACTATTAGAAGGGGCCGTAAATTGCAGAGCTGGCCAGGAAAATGGTGTGCAGCTGTTTTAATGAGTGTTAGGAGCCACTTTAATTGATCAGCAGAGCGTTAATGATCCTCAGGGCGACCGTTTCTGGTGCATGCTTCAACTCCTTTGCAACGATGGCACCTCATGCTGAAGGCAAACTAACCCAGTGTTGAAGTTCAAGACCTCATCTTGAGCACTGCAGAGAGAGACTCTTAAATGCCTAAAGTATCGGGGAAATCACCAATTTTCTGTCTAGTATCGTACTTTATGGAAGGTATGCAGCTATCAGCTAGGACAACTTGACCTTGTGCAATTACTTCAGACTTTCTGGGTTACTGCTCCCGAACACTACCCAGTTAGCCAAGTTCCCATCTACTACTTGGACAATTTGAAGTAATTTTCAACATTTACTTTTCCTATATCACTAAACACTGCAAAGCTCACTCCAAGATCATCTCTTGGATGTCTTTCAAGCCGAGGTTTCTTCAACCTTTCCTCACAATTCAAACTATTGACACTGGGGGCTGGATTTCCATGGTCAAGGCAGGAAACAGGAGCCGGACTTCATCCTGCCATGCATTCCCACCTCTGCCACCAGCTACCTGGAGGAGGGAATTCCATAGGTTCCGGGATGAGTTTGTCACCCAATTAATGACCAATGACAAATGTGAATACAGGCAGGAATCAGAGAAGCAGGCCACATCTGGCCTGAATCAGCAGCTATTGCTGTGACTGCATGGTTGTAAAAAAATGAGAGGACCTTCACCTTCAAAGTGGCAAGAGCAAATGGAGAGTTGCGGCCTGCGATATAACAGGAAAAGGTTGGGTTTTAAATTTTCGTTACTGCTCAGTAGGTTTTAGGCCAAACTTGCACTTTCTTCCATCAAATAAAACAGTTTCAGTGCTGCTGTCCCTGCTCCTACCAGGTTGGAGATGGTCAGCTTCAGAAAACTCCTAATGGCTGCCTCCCCATGAAAGTCTCAGGAAGTCAGATAGCAAACATTTAACCAGCTTCCGATTGACCTCAACAAGGGCAGCGCGGGAGCACAATGGGTAGCACCTGTTGCTTCACAGCTCCAGGGTCCCAGGTTCGATTCCCAGCTTGGGTCACTGTCTGTGCGGAGTCTGCACATTCTCCCTGTGTCTGTTTGTTTCCTCTGGATGCTCCGGCTTCCTCCCACAAGTCCCGAAAGACGTGCTGTTAGGTGAACTGGACATTCAGAATTCTCCCTCTGTGTACCCAAACAGGAGCCGGAATGTGGCGACTCGGGCTTTTCACAGTAACTTCATTGCAGTGCTAATGTAAGCCTACTTGTGACAATAAAGATTATTATTACATGTTCGATTAATAAAGCCAGTAACTTCACTTTCCAGGCTGCCTTTCACTCATGCTCCCCCAGTCCTCAGGAGGGAATCAGGAGCAGAGGCAGCAAACCGGCCACTGGTGCCAACTTTTTTGCCTAACCATCCTGATTCAGGACAGGAGAATTCAGCCCTCGGGGTCAGTTTGGTAGCTTTCTATGTACTGCCGCCAATTCTTAATGCCTCCTTTGTGTCTCAATGATAGGAAGTGAACTTGAGGTTTTCTCTGATAAAAGCACTACACTGTTTGATCATAACCTATGACCTGCATTCTACTGGTTTTGTTTTGTGATGCAACATTACATTGGCCTTGTTTAATGCTGCTCTGCATTGCTTGCTCATGTTGATTCATGTTAATTATACTAAGACGTCAAGGTCTCCATAGTATACTTGTAATATCATTTCCACAAAGCAGTCAAGGAAGTTGTTCAAACAGGACATTTCTCTTTTGAAGCTACATTGACTTCTATTCACTGGGTTGATATTCTGCAGATAATATTAAGGTTCTATTCTTTTATACAGTATTAAATAAAATTAATGGGTCTGTAAGACACCCATATCTGTTTCATCTTTTTGAATATGGGTGCCAAACTGGCCTGTTTCCAATCTATTGGTTAGTGTCCAGTGACTCCCCATGATTATTTTTATCCATTCATGGGATGTATGCACTGCTGGCTAGTATGCATTTTTGCCCATCCCAAATTGTACTTGAGAAGTTATGTTCTTGAACTGCTGCAGTCCCTGTGGTGTAGCTGCACTCATAGTGCATTGCATTGTCAGTGCCGTACAAATCTACTCCCTAGTTTCTCTTAACATTCTGGAGGTAAATATAGTCTTTGGTGGAATATTTATGTTTTGAGCTTGTTTTCTTACGGCGCGATTTAACAAAAAAAAAAGAATCCGTTCTGGGCGGGAATCGAGGGGTCGCTATCTAATGGCCCTCTGGGTTTTGTTCGCCCCTTGGTGAGGAGCTCAGTGCAGGAAGAGATCCCCAATCTCTTGACCCCCGATGCTACCTCCAGACCCCCTCAATGCCCTAACTCACCTATTAGGGGGTCCTTGAGCAGCCCCCCTGCACCCAACCACACACCGGCAGGGTATCACCGGGCCCAATCCCTGGTATGGGCAGAATGCCAGCCTGGCACCTTATCAATGCCTCTGCACGCTGGCAGTGCCAAGGTGCCCAGATAGCACAAGCAGCCCCCATCCCCCAGTACCATTCCGCCTGGTTGTGGGGACCAGTGCTAAACGGCGCCCAACTGGAGTCTTCTTGACAAGGCTGACAGATGCTGGATGACCGTTTGATCTGGGTAGCATAGTTTTTAAAAATAAATTTAGAATACCCAATTACTATTTTTTTTTCAATTAAGGGGCAATTTATCATGGCCAATCCACCTAACCTGCACATCTTTGTGTTGTGAGGGTGAAACCCACGCAGACATGGGGGAGAATGTGCAAACTCCACACGGACAGTGACCTAGGGCTGGATTCGAACCCAGGTCCTCAGCGCTGCAGTCCTAGTGCTATCCACTGCGCCACATAAACTCACTTAAGTGTTCCACCTAGCCTCTAATGAAGTATTGTGATTGACGCCCCTTAATCACTTCACTGGCATTGATACCTCATTTTCTGAAATTAACTCTTTTGAAGTTCTATACTGGTTCATCACCGTTAGAATTTCTGAATCCCAAATCATATTGAACACAATCCTGTAACCACTGTTCCCCAGGGACACCAGAACACCATTTCTCTAGGTTATTATTAAGTGCCAGGCCAAGGCCACTGCTTCTCATGATTTTCCCAATAAATTGGATTGAAAAGCAATCGTTTTACCAATTATTGAGTAGGTAGTTTGGCAATGTGGACTAGAACTGCAAAATGTGGCCTAGATTTCACTGAATGAAATTGAACAAGCCTCTTATACAAGTGTACAAACTCAGCACTAAAGTGAGAAGGCTGTGAACGTGATAAAATTGATCTTAACAGCGAGCCTAAATGATGGCATGAGACAAAAAAGTCCACCGGCCTCTTACTTTCCTTTGTTCTAACGTGGGATGGTGGCTTTGCAAAACAATTGATGCTGGTTTTTGGTACATCTGGAATTCGTTCAAAAGTATTTATTTACTTGTTCACACTTCTTAAAAAATGGCCATGTTATGCAACAATTAATTGAATGCTATTTGTAGTCAAAAAGCTTTAAAGTCCCATTGACAAGTCAGCAACTTTTCCCCCCTAAAGCAGGGAAGCACAGTACAGTCATTTCTCAGGGTTACAACATAAACCCTGGGGGCTTACAATTCAAAATGCTTCCTCTCAGTCCCAGACGTTCCTGACTTCTCATTATTGGTCGACCTGCCCCATGAGCTTTACGAAGCTTGAAATAAAGGCAGGTCCATCAACTATGGGTCACACCAAATAGTGGAGGTGGAATTTGTACAAGGCTGCACTGACGACCCTTCAAATGGGAAAATCCTTGTGTATGCAAAAGGCAGAATGAAAATAACCAACTCAACCTTGAGAAGCCATGCAGCAGGATTTAAACCACTAAAAGGGCAACAAATTACATTGGTAATGAGGTATGGAAAATAATTATGAAAAATATCAGATAGGAAAAAACTAATATTAATATAGCACTAAATAGGAAACAAGGCAATAACTTATAGTGATTAGTTAGGGAATAATTATTTAAATGTCAGATGCTGGAGGCAAGGTTTTCTGAACACAAACAGTTGGGTCCACTAATATGTGGCACCATTGGAGACATAAATACTAACTGCATCCAACTTCCTTGTGCTGGTTTTGATCAGGAAATCTTGTCTGCAACACCTAATATTTAACATACATATTTCCTAAATGACTAGCACAAGTTATTACCTTGCTTCCTAATAGGGTAAACCAAGGAAAAATTAATAAATGTAAACATAATGTCATAGGATTTTCACTTTGGCATCATTCCAGTATATCTTTTCACCCCGAAGAACCATCCCTGACCCCAACCTTTGCCAAGTTCAGACAATTTTACATATTTCAGGAAGACAGGAAACAGCTGTCAGGTCTTGGAAGCCAGCTGCTGTGTAGTCTGACGGGTGGCCACTGTGACTGACCCAAAAAGTCAGTCTGTTCAATTGATTGCCCTATGATTTATTGCAAACTTTGTGACCACTTAATTCTTAAATCTTCCCCTCCATTGCCACAACCACCTGTAGTGTGCAGGCAGTGCCAGCAGTCAGCATTGCTAGAAATATGTCGGTGACTAATTCCACTACCTCAAATGCCATGACATGCATATTGTACATTCATCACAAAATCTTTGGACTGGCAGGCACACTTAGATAGAGTCATAGATGTTTACAGCATGGAAACAGGCCCTTAGGCCCAGCTTGTCCATGCCGCCCAGTTTCTATCACTAAGCTAGTCCCACTTGCCCGCATTTGGCCCATATCCCTCTATACCCACCCTGCCCATGTAACTTGTACCGCCTTGTGCAAAATTGTACCACCTTTACCACTGCATCTGGTAGCCCATTCAAGATGCTCACCACCCTCTGTGTGAAGGAATTTTCCCTCTGGTCTCTTTTGCATCTCTCCCCTCTCACCTTATGCCCTCTAGTTCTAGACTCCTCTACCTTTGGGGAAAGATGTCGACTATCTACCGTAATGCTCCTCATTATTGTATGTAATCGTCATTGATTACTTTTCCAACTATCCATAAGTCATACGCCTACACGATTTAACATCGTCCGCTGTCATAAGGGCTTGCAAGGACACCTTCGCTCGCCACGGCATTCCGATTACTGTCATGTCGGACAATGGGCCCTGTTTTGCCAGCCAGGAATGGTCGTCCTTTGCTGCTTCGTATGGCTTCACACATGTGACGTCCAGCCCTCTGCATCCCCAGTCCAATGGAAAGGCGGAGGAGGGCATTCGCATCGTCAAGCGGCTCCTCTGCAAGGCTGCTGCTGCCAGATCGGATTTCTGCCTAGCCCTGCTGACCTATCGCTCGGCCCCACTAGCCACTGGCCTCTCACCAGCCCAGCTGTTGATGGGTCGCACCCTCAGGACCACTGTGCCATCCATTCTGGTACCCACAACCAACCATGCTCCGGTACTACACAGAATGCAACAGCAGCGCGTTCGCCAGAAGATGGCATACGACACACGGGCAACTGATCTTCCCGCCCTGGCGCCTGGAGACGACGTCCGCATCCACCTATCAGAAGGTGGCTGGTCAGCACCTGCCGAAGTTCTCCGACGCGTAGCTTCCCGCTCGTTCCTGGTTCACATGCCTGATGGCTCCATTCGTAGGTGCAATCGCCGGGCTCTTCGCCTACTTCCACGCTCACTACGGGAACTTACACCGACACCGCGCCCTCCTGTTGTTCCTGATATCGCCTTTGTGGAGCTTCCTGCCACCATGCCCCTTCCGTCGTCGCCCGTGGCCAGGCCCATTCCTCAGCCAGTGGATCCAGACCCACCCTTGAGGCGGTCAACCCAAATTCGTCGCCCACATACTAGACTGGACTTATGAGCCTGTTTGTACATTGAACTCATAATACCACTGTGTTAATATGTTTCTGTTCTTCCTTATCGTTACAGGAGTTCGTTTTTGTCGTTCAACATTTTCCCGTTCTTTGTTTATGGTACAACCTCGCTGTTATGCCGCACCCGACATCGCCCCTTGTATATAGTTTAGCCCCATGTACATGCTGTAGATATTGCACACACACAAATTCAGCTGCACTCAGTACACTTCTCTATTTATAACCACGAAGGCACATGTTCTTGTACAAAAGGGGGGATGTCATGATATTCAGGTAAACATCATGGCACATACATACTGATGGACAGATCAACGGACCAATCAACACGCACACAACACCACAGCGAATCACAGGCAAGAGCATACACAGTACAAAACAGGGAACACGACACTTCCTGGGGATTCCAGCAGGAGACAGCTCAGGGCACAGAGCTCATAGCAAGCCACTCAGACATCCACCATGTGCTGAGTGCCACTACAAGATAGTATTAGGAATAGGTCCACAGATTCTAGGGTTATGATCGAACCTCAGTAACCAGTTTACCACTGTAAATAAATGTTAGCAATACAACTGAGTTGTACCATTCGCAACCGTGTTGGTTCATCTGTGTAGCAGAGTACCCAACACATCAATTATTTTATAGACCTCTGTAAGCCTCCTCTGCTCCAGGAAAAAAAGTCCCAGCCTATCCAGCCTCTCCTTGTAACTCAGACCATCAAGTCCTGGTAGCATCCTTGTAAATCTCTTCTGCACTCTTTTTAGTTTAACAATATCCTTCCTATAATAGGGTACAAGCAGGACAGCTTCAGTAGAACCTGTCACTGCATTCTGCTGGTTTTACATCAAATACGTCTGGTGGCATCCCAGATTTTGACCCATGTAATAGAAAGGAATGTATCTTCAGATTTCTCAGACATGACAGCTAAATATTATTATAGATTAATACTGTTATGACCTAAATGCAAGACGGAGTTTAAAATTCGTGATTCAATTGCATCAAAACCCCCCGCCAGGTGGGAGAATCGCCGTGGTGCCGCGCAAATCGCGCCACGCCGCCCCGACACAGGGATGCAATTCTCCCACCCCTGTGAAAATGGCCGCACGCGAAAGGTGCCGGGCCGCACGGATAATTGCCGAAAACGGCCAGTGGCGATTCTCCAGTGGGCCAGCGATTATCCTGGCCAGATGGGCCGTTCCAAGGTGCTATAAAACAGCGGGAAGAGGTGGGTGACGGCGTGGTGGGGTGCGTTGGGGGTGGGGACGAGAAGCGGGATGGCCGTGTCTGCGGGCAGTGTGGGGGAGGCCCCTGGGGGGGGGGGGGCCACACATCAGCTGCCGTGGGTGAGCATGGGGGTGGGGGGAGGTGGGGGCAGGGTGGCCCCACACATCTGCTGCTGGGGGTGGGGGGAGGTGGGGGTGGGGGTGGCCCCACACATCCACTGCCGAGGGTGGGGGTGGGCCCACACATTCGGTGCCGGGGTTGGGGTGGGGGGAGGTGGGGGTGGCCCCACACATCCACTGCCGAGGGTGGGGATGGGCCCACACATCCGGTGCTGGGGTTGGGGTGGGGGGAGGTGGGGGTGGCCCCACACATCCGCTGCAAGGGGTGAGGGTGGGGGAGGTGGGGGTAACCTCACATATCCGCTGCCGGGGGTGGGAGTGGCGGCAGTGGGGGCGTGGAAGGCTGTGGGGGGCTATGGATCGCCATGACAGCGTAGACGTGGTCGTCCACACAGCCCGTTCGCCGCCGCAGCCCACAGTGCCCGGCCTTCCTGATGTGTGCCGGACCGTCCCCCCCACCCCCCCGTCCTGACGTGTGCCGGACGGCCGCCACCCCCCCTCATCCTAACGTGTGCCGGACCCCCCCCCCAGACCGGCGGCACCCATCGGCGGGTGGCTCCAGGGCGGCACACACGGCAGCCCCCCCGTGACGACGGCCATGCAGGGCAGACAGGTGCCAGGGCACCGAGGGGGCGGGGGTGGGGTGTGTGCTGGCAACCGGGACTGCCATGCTGGCTGTGGAGGGGGGTATACCAATGATGAAACCCTGTCTACTCCCACCTCCTCCAGATCGTACAATGTTCAGCCATCTTCCAGCGTTGTTGGCCGCCGTGGTGGGGGCTGCTGCCCTGCATGAGGCCCAGTGGGATCTCGAGCGTGGGCGTGACAAGGAGGTGGCGGAGCCTATTGTAGAGCAACGGGCTGCAGTGGGGCATGTACAAGCCGCCCAGGCCGCAGTGCCGCACACCTGAGAGGCGCAAGAGGAGGACCACGCCGTGCGGTAGCCACAGCACAGGGATGCCAAGGGGGAGGAGGAGGAGTGCCACGGCCACGGAGGCGTCCGATGCGACACCATGTGTACCGGTCCCACATGTCCTTCGAGGACCTTCTGGACAGGGCGTGCAGGAGGAGACTGCGGATGAGCCGCGGGACCGTCGTCCACATCTGCCACCTGATGGCACACCTGGCACCACGCGGGACCGGGGTGAACATGCCATCCTGGTGGCCGTCAAGGTGACGGTCGCCCTCAACGTCTTTGTGATGGGGTCGTTCCAGTCGGCGAGTGGGGACCTTTCTGGCACCTCCCAGCCATCGGTGCACAGGTGCATCCGGGCTGTCACCGATGTCCTGTATGACATCGCGGACCGATACATACAGTACCCTGCGGACCGTGCCCACCAGGATGCCCACGCAGTGGGGTTCGTCGCTGTTGCCCAGTTGCCCATGGTGCAGGGGGCGATCGATGGAGTTCACATCGCCATGCAGCCCACCTCAGAGGACAGGACCATGTGCCTAAACAGGAAGGATACACATTCAATGAACGTGCAGGCTGTCTGCGACCACAGGATGACAATCCTGCACGTCTGCGCCAGGTATCCTGGCAGTGTGCATGTCTCCTTTATACTGGCCCAATCGTTCATCCCTGCCATGTTCGAGGGACACATGGCTGCGGGGCTGGTTGCTGGGCGACAGGGGTTACCCGTTGCGGTCGTGGCTGATGACGCCTATATGGAGGCCACAGACCGACGCGGAGCAACGCTACAACGATGCCCATGCAGCGACCAGGAGTGTGGTCGAGAGGTGCTTTTGGCTTCTCAAGATGCGCTTCAGATGCCTAGACCGCTCTGGAGGGGCCCTCCAGTACCTATTGGAGAGGGTCGGCCGCATCGTCGTGGGCTGCTGCGTCCTGCACAACATAGCCCAGCAGAGGGGCGATGTGCTGGAGGAGGAGGAGGACGGTCGGGATGAGGGGAACTCCTCCCCAGGTGAGGGGGATGGCAAGGGGGGAGCTGATGCACGGGACATGTGGGATGGATGGGAACACGAGGCTGCCCGGCGCTGCCGGCTGGGCCAGGAGGCGCTGGTAGCTGCCCGTTTCGGCGACCACAGCGGGCGGCAGTAGTGATGGGTATGGGCACAGGCAGCGGGTTCGGCACCCACCCAATGGACGACCACCCTCACCTCCCCCGCCCCCACCCCTACCACCACCACAACACCTGCATGCACACCACCCCTCCATGACACATCCGCCTGCGGCACAACAGGATGGGGGCACGGTCGATGGTATACGCGGGTCTGCTACAAGGCATGGAGGATGATGACAGCCTGCTCTGCGATGGGCTCCGAGCCATACATCGTTCGACAATGTCTGACTCTGGCCACATCATGACCCTCCACCTGGGTGGACTCTGCACGCAGCCCTTACACTGCATCTCATGACCCTGTCGTATGGCCGGGGCAGGCTGTCGTGGGGGAACCGTGGGGGCTGGGAGGCCGCAAGTCACACGCACCGGAGCCCAACTTCTATCGCAGCACCCCTCACACAAATTGGCACACAGTCCCCGCCCCACCCCCGCACACATCGGACAGAGTACAGAGGCAGTTCGCATAAGTGTGGAATGTGTTTAATAACAGACGTCCTGTACATGTGCCCTAGCACATCTAACTAATCTGTGTCCTACACCGTGTCAACTCACTCATCCGTGTCTACCTTTCTGGCCTTATGGGCCCTATGACTACGTCTAGGTGGTCCCCAGACGGTACAGCAGAACTGGAGGTGGACTCCTGTGATTCCTGCCCTCTGACTGGTGTTCCTGTCGGCGGCCGCTTCCTGGGGCGGTCCGGTCTGGATGGGCCAGGCCGCACCTTGGGCAATTGGGATGGTGTGGTGCCACCCTGTTCTGCCCACTGCCCACCAGGTGCACCAGGGGCGGTGGGGGGGGGGCGGAAGTGGCGCGGGGTTCTGGGACCCCCCCTGAAGAGGGACGGGCCTCAGCACCCCCTCCCCCCATGGAGTGCCCGGTGGTCCCCGGGGCTCTCCATGGGATGGGGGAGCGGGCGGATCCAGCACTTGGGGCACAGGCATCACCTGGTGCTGCCAGTCCTGGAGGCCCGCGCTGGTATCGACCAGGGTCTGGACGTTCACGGCCATGGAACTCAGGGAGTGCGCCATCCGTGTCCGGCTCTGTACAACGTCATCCACAAACCGGCCAATGGCGCTGATGCTGTCAGTGATGGCCTGCAGAGACTGGGTCATGGCCTGCTGGGACTGGGCCGTGGCCTGCAGATACTGGGCCATGGCCTGCTGGAACTGGGCCGTGGCCTGCTGGGACTGGGCCATGGCCTGCTGGGACTGGGCCGTGGCCTGCAGATACTGGGCCGTGGCCTGCTGGGACTGGGCCAGGTTGTTGAGTGCCTCTGCAATGTTCAGCTGGCTCTGGCCCATGGCTTCCTGTGCGACGGCAGCCCTGCCACGGAGGCCGCGTGGCCGGATAGCCCCAGGCCTTGCAGTCTCAGACCCATGCCCGCCACAGTCGCCACCATTGTTTCCACTGCGGACACCACCTGTGCGGTGTTGGCCTGTGTGGCACTTATGACCGGCACCATTTCCTTCTCCTGGACACGGATGCACTCCTGCACTTGCGTCTCCAGGTGCGTCACCTTCTCATGCCCCTGGGTCCCCGAATGTATCGGGTCTATGGGTGGGCGGGAGAACTCTAGGGACCCGTCTGGGCGACAGGTGTTTGCTGGGGCTGGGCTGCCCTCCCACCGTCCAGCCCCTCGGCTGCTCCTACCTCCACCTGCTGTACCGGAGCGGCTGTGTGGTGCGCATCAGTTAGTGTCCAGGAAGCCTCACCACTAACATGGCCAACCGAGGTGAGTGTCTCTGCGATGGCGGGGAGTGGAGGAGATAGCTGTGTCGCAACCTCAGTGTCTTCATCGGACATGTGGTCGGGGGTCCCCTGGGGTGCTGTGTCCTGTCTCTCCGTCCCTTCCGTGTTGATGTCGTGTTGTGTCCTTTCATGTCTGTCTGTCCCGTGTGCTGGTGTCCTGGATGGTCGTGTCGTGTCCGTCTGTCCTCTGTGTGCTGGTGTCCTGGATGGTCGTGTTGTGTCCGTCTGTCCTCTGTGTGCTGGTGTCCTGGGTCGTTGTGTCGTCACTGGACTGGGCCTGGGGGCTGTTGTTGGAGCTGCCCTCCCTGTCGCTGCTAGAGTCCCTGTGGGCTGGCCGCCCAGGTGCTGGATGTGGGCGGTGTCTGCCAGGTACGCCCGGTTGGTCTGCGTCGGCTGGCCGTCCAGGTGCTGGTTGCGGGCGGTGTCCGCCGGGTGCTCCAGGTCTGTCACCGCGTGGCCCTGCAACACACAATACACCCTCATGGTTAGGCAGGTGGAGGGGTGTGTGGGTTGCGGTACGGGGTGAGGGGGGAGTGCTGAGGGGAAAGGGCTGAGGGGAGAGGACTGAGGGGAAAGGGCCAAGGGGAAAGGGCTGAGGGGAAAGGGTTGAGGGGAGAGGGCTGAGGGGAGAGGGCTGAGGGGAGAGTGCTGAGGGGAGAGGGCTGAGGGGAGAGGGCTGAGGGGAGAGTGCTGAGGGGAGAGGGCTGAGGGGAGAGTGTTGATGGGAGAGGGCTGAGGGGAGAGGGCTGAGGGGGGAGGGCGAAGGGGAAAGGGGCCAGGCAGAGAGGGATCTCACTTGGTGGCGCTCCCCGACCTCGGCATTGGCAATTTCCCGGTCCTCGGGTGCACCGGCTGTGTCCAGTGCCCTCTGCTCGTGCACGGTGAGCTGGTGCAGGTCAGGTTCCCCCCCTCCGGTTCGGGCTCCCGCTGGTTATGGGTGCTCTTTTCCGGGGGTGGGGGGGGGAATAACAGCATTGTTAAGCGGTCCACTGCATGCAGTTGGGTCTATGTTGGCATGGGTGCACAGGGCTAACGCGGCTTATAAGGATGGCTGCAGCCATGTGCCTCACGGCTGTGGTTGTACCATCCCCCTGGGGAGGGGGTGGATGTCACACATGTGGGGGGTAGTGGGGTTGGTGCCATGGGCACACTGCTGGGTACTCACCCTGGCTGCCCTCAATAGGTCGTGGTGCTTTTTGCGGCACTGCTCGCCAATCCTGGATGTCACCGCGGTGGCACTCACGGCCACGCCCACCTCCCTCCACAGACGCCAGGCCACGTTGGCTGGCACCCTCCGGTCGGGACTGGGGTACAGACGCCCCCTCCTCTCCTCGAGGGCGTCCAGCAGTGTCTCCAGGTCGTGGTGTGTGAACCTGGGCGCTGCTCGGCATGGCACCACGGTCCTCCATCGGCAGCCTGTGTGCTCGCGTCACCTGTTGTGCGCCACGATGTTTACGTGGCGCCAGCTCTCCGATGCCGCTCTGAGGCCGCACCCCCGCACTTCCCGCCACGCTCCTGCTACCCCCCTTGTAGGCCGGAGAATGCCGCCTCGGAACGGCAGCGAGGTAAAACGGGCCTGTTTTCCCGCCGGCGCCCGCACTCTGTCGCCGGAGCGGAGAATTGCGGCCGTAATCTATCAGCAATGATCTGGGACATGATACAATGCATACAAAGAACTCCACACAATATTCATTGAGATTCAAACTCCTGTTTGCTCATACAATGGATAGATATATTTCATAGAAATTAACTGTCTGAAATTACAATAATGGTAATGAAAGACTACCCAGCAAGTTATGACACATCCACAACACCTATATTAATCATTCAATGGTCCCCCATTCAAAAACATTTGAAATGCAACCTAAAGATGTCAGTTTTTGACAGGAAGAGAAGTCTATAGCTAACATCTTGGTCAAACTACCATGCATTACTTATTGAAATTTTAATTTCCTAATTTATATACTGCCGAGCAAAATATATGCAAAGAAGAATGTAATTTGATAAAGGTCCAAGGAATTTCCTTTGTTTGATGTTGGAAGCGAAACCACTAATCAGACTCTCTGCTAGGTCATCACGGAACCAGGGAAATAAGAAAAAAGCGCTAAATTGCTAAAGCAGGAGTTACAGTGCTGTGCTCCGAACTAGCTTTCTGGCTGGCTTGATATCACACTCACACTTCCAATGACTTCTTGTGGAATTGTTCATGGACTCTTATTCGTCCTGTCATTGAAACAGCCCTTTCAGTTATTATTATTATAGCAACAGATTCCGATTCATGGGTTTCCATGCCAGCAAGGAATATGGTGTTTTCTTATAAAAAGTTACATTCTGCCTTGTTTCATATTTGCCTTCTATGCCTTGGACATTATCCTCCCTTTTAATACGTCTTTTAAAAAACGATTCCGGCAGATTAAATGATCAGTTGTACAATATATATTTACGGTCGTTTCTAGCTTTAAATTGGCCAAGTCTGGCCTCCAATTAGAAATAACTTGTAAGTTATGAAACCTTCAGTAAAGCCAGAATCTTGGCTCACCTCAGCTCAGTAGAAGATTGCTTCATTATTGAGGGAAGCATAATATTTGCTTACCGAGCCCATGAGTATTAAGCCGAACAAATGACAAATAATAAGTGAAATTCCGTGGATGCTGGAAATCAGAAATAAAAACACAAAATGGTGGATAAACTCAGAAGGCCTGGCAATATTTGTGGAGAGATAAACAGAGAGCACGATTCTCCGGAAAAATTTCTAAGTGAGGTAACGAGCGGGAACTGCCGCAAGCTTCCAGGCGCTGGGCCCAGCGATTCAGTGTTAATTGGTGCACTTAACAAGCCCCAAGGGACATGGACCCACTAGCCCCGCTTCTGACGAGAACCTTCAACGAGGCCAGGGAAGGGGGAACGTTGCCCCCGACGATGTCGGAGGCGACAATATCGTTGCTCCTGAAGAGGGACAAAGACCCGCTGCAGTGCGGGTCTTACAGGCCTATCTCCCTTCTGAATGTAGATGCCAAGCTCTTGGCCAAGGTGATGGCGACGAGGATCGAGGATTATGTTCCAGGGGTGGTTCACGAGGATCAAACTGGGTTTGTTAAGGGGAGACAGTTGAACACGAATATACGGAGGCTGCTAGGTGTGATGATGACGTCCCCGCCGGAGGGAGAGGCGGAGATAGTGGTGGCGATGGACGCTGAGAAAGCATTTGATAGAGTGGAGTGGGATTACCTGTGGGAAGTGGTGAGGAGATTTGGATTTGGGGAGGGGTTTATTGGGTGGGTTCAGCTTTTATATAGGGTCCCGGTGACAAGTGTGATCACAAACAGGCAGAGATCTGACTACTTCCGTCTATATAGAGGGAGAAGACAGGGGTGTCCCCTGTCCCCGATACTGTTTGCGTTGGCAATTGAGCCACTGGCCATAGCACTGCGGGGCTCTAGGAAGTGGAGGGGAGTACTTAGGGAAGGAGAAGAGCACCAGGTGTCATTATATGCGGATGATTTGTTGTTGTATGTCGCGGACCCAGTGGAGGGGATGCCCGAGATAATGCAGACACTCAGGGAGTTTGGGGAATTTTCGGGATATAAACTGAATATGGGGAAGAGTGAGCTGTTTGTGATGCACCCTGGGGAACAGAGCAGGGGAATAGATGATTTGCCGCTGAGGAGAGTAACAAGGGATTTTCGGTACCTAGGGATCCAGATAGCCAGTCTACTGAACTGCGGGGAACAAGTCACGCTTAATAAATTGTAGCGCACAAAGACTCACGAGAGACGAATAGAGATGAAGTCGATGAGGCTTTATTAAGCGTGACTTGTTCCCCGCAGTTCAGTAGCAGACTGGCCTGCGGGGGAGAACTCCTGGTTCTTATACTCCGCCTTCAGGGCGGAGCTAGAGGTCAACAGCCAACCAGGACCCGGGATCTGTCAGCCAATGACATCACGGCTTCACAGTCGCACATGACCCGTAATGCATACTACCACAGCCAGGAACTGGGGAACCTTGCATAAGCTTAATTTAGGAAGATTGGTGGAGCAGATGGAAGAGGATTTTAGGAGATGGGACATGGTGCCCCTGTCACTGGCGGGCAAGGTGCAGGCAGTCAAAATGGTGGTCCTTCCGCGATTTCTTTTTGTGTTCCAGTGCCTCCCTGTGATGATTACCAAGGCTTTTTTAAAAAAAGTGGATAAGAGCGTTATGAGCTTTGTGTGGGCTGGGAAGACCCCAAGAGTGAAGAGGGGGTTTCTGCAGCGTAGCAGGGATAGGGGGGGACTGGTACTGCCGAGCTTAAGTGACTATTATTGGGCCGCCAATATATCAATGGTATGCAAGTGGATGGGCGAAGGGGAGGGAGTGGCGTGGAAAAGACTAGAGATGGCGTCCTGTAGGGGAACCTGCCTGCAAGCATTAGCGATGGCGCCTTTACCGTTCTCCCCGAAAAAGTACACCACAAGTCCAGTGGTGGTGGCAACACTGAAAATTTTGGGGCAGTGGAGACGACATAAGGGAGTGACGGTTGCCTCAGTGTGGTCCCCGATAAGGAACAACCATAGGTTCGTCCCTGGAAGGATAGATGGGGGATTTAAATCTTGGCAGCGAGCAGGAATTGCGAAATTGAAGGACTTGTTCTTAGACGGGACGTTCGCGAGTCTGAGAGCACTGACAGAAAAATATGGGTTGCCACCTGGGAATGCATTTCGCTATATGCAAGTGAGGGCATTTGTGAGGCAGCAGGTGAGGGAATTTCCGCCGCTCCCGGCGCAAGAGATCCAGGACAGAGTGATTTCGGGGGCATGGGTGGGTGATGGTAGGGTGTCAGATATATATAGGGAAATGAGAGATGAGGGGGAGACGATGGTAGAGGAGCTGAAGGGAAAATGGGAGGAGGAGCTGGGGGAAGAGATTGAGGAGGGGCTGTTAGCTGATGCCCTAAGTAGGGTAAACTCTTCGTCCTCGTGTGCCAGGCTCAGCCTGATACAATTCAAGGTTCTACATAGGGCGCATATGACGGGAGCAAGGCTGAGTAGATTTTTTGGAGTGGAGGATAGGTGCGGGAGATGCGTGGGAAGCCCGGCAAACCACACCCACATGTTTTGGTCATGTCCGGTATTGCATGGGTTCTGGGTGGGTGTGGCAAAAGTGATTTCAAAGGTGGTGGGGGTCCGGGTCGAACCAGGCTGGGGGTTGGCTATATTTGGGGTTGCAGATGAGCCGGGAGTGCAGGAGGCGAGAGAGGCCGATGTTTTGGCCTTTGCGTCCCTAGTAGCCCGGCGAAGGATTCTACTTATGTGGAAAGAAGCTAAACCCCCGGGCGTGGAGGCCTGGATAAACGCCATGGCAGGGTTCATAAAATTGGAGCGGATAAAGTACGCACTAAGAGGTTCGGCTCAAGGGTTCACCAGGCGGTGGCAGCCGTTCCTTGACTACCTCGCAGAACGATAAGGGAAATGGAGTAGGTAGCAGCAGCAACCCGGGGGGGAGGGGGGGGGGGGGAGGGAGGGGAGGGCCCACGCGGGCCCTCAGGGGTTTCATATAGTTGTTTGTATATTAGTTATTTATACTGGCATGTGGGACTTTATTGTCTTGGAGAGTTATTATTTTGTTGTTGGCAGTTGCCGTTTAGTTAATATATTATTTATTTGTTAAAAAAAAAACGGTCATTATTATTTATATTGTTTTAAAGTTGTAAAAAGGGGAAAATCCTGTACTGTTCTTGTTTGACCAAAAAATTTTTGAATAAAATATATATATTTTTTAAAAAAACAAGCCCCAAGGGCTTCTTGCCGCAAATGAAGGCTCGCCAGCCGATTCGCTGGCACTGAGTGCACCAGCCTCCTGCTAACAAGGTCGAGCAGCACTTGCTCAGCCAACCCCCACCAGCTCGCAACAATAGCGCCCTAGAGACCGGCCCCAAGATTTGGGGATGCAGTGGAGGCCAGGATGGATGTCCTGTTCCTCGAGGGTCCAGGGAGGGTCAGCCACAGGGCACCAGTGCTGCCTGCGAAATGATGGTGGCGGCTGTGAGCACCAGAGGTATGACCAAGAAGACTGGCCTCCAGTGCCGGAAAAAGGTCAAGACCTACACCGGGCATTAAGAGTGAGTAGACACCCCCCAACCCCCCACCCACCCCATTGAGACCTTGCATTTCCCATGCAAGCATCCACCTCCAACTCTCCATGCGACCCTCAATCCTCCCTCCAACCCCCCCTTCCCTTTAACCTCCCCCTCCCACCATTGTGAACCATGCGTGTGGCTAATGATTCCCTCTCTGTGTGTCCTCACTAAAAGCTCTCCCACAATCGCCGGGAGAGAGCCCGGAATGGCGGAGGTGTGCCGGACTTAAGAATCATCACCTCCTTCAAGGAGTGGGCCTTGGAGGTGACTGGTGTGGCAGAGGACAGAGTGGTCACCAATGCAGAGGCTGGCGAATTCCACAGAGGTGAGGAACCACCCGGCGGACCTGTCAAACGTGAGTTATTATTGCATTACTGATTGACACATCCCTCCCATCGGCCACATGTCCATTCTCCTGCAGGTTCTCCAGCCGACGACGCCTGCCCATTCAGGGTGGCCCCCTCTCCAGTCTACCAGGAGAACACCTTGGAGGAGAGCTCCAAGGAAGCCACCATAATAGTTGTGTCACAGCTGTCATCCCCATCCCCACCCTCCACCAGTGCAGATACACACACCTCATTGGGAAATGTTAGTGGTCAGGCTTCTGGGGCACATTCTGGTGAGCACCTCACAGTTGCTGAGGCACATCAGGTGGAGGCTGAAACACCCAGGCAAGACAGCAGTCGGAGGTCTGCTGGATCCCAGGACCCAACGGGTCCCAGCCTGATGCTGAGCCCGTGGATCAGGGTTACCCAGAGCTGATGGAGACATGAGTGTGCGGCCAGGACATTCAGAGGGAGATGTCAGCGACACTCCAGCAGGTCCATAGCCGCTTGGAGGAGTCCTAGAGGCTACGGATGCAGGAGGTGGCGGTGGCAATGCGTGGCACCGAGGCCAACACTGCTAGGGTGGTGACTGCAGTGGAAAGCCTGGTGCACGACATCGACACCATTAGTGAAGGTGTCCAAGGTATCGTGCACTCGGTGACGGCTGAAGGGCTCGACAGAATGTCCGACTCACTGGGGTATGTTACCCAGTACCAGGCTGACCTTGCTGATGTCCTGCTCTCAGATGGGCATGGCCGAGATACTGCGGAGCTTGTCTCAGTCGCAGGTGGGCATTGCCTAGGCACTGCAGAGCATGGTCCAATCACTGAGGGGCATCGCTGAAGGTGTCGACGCGATGGTGCAGACCATGGGGAACCGCCAGGGCTGGCAGAGCCAGATGATGCAGGGTCAGCGGGGCATGAACCAGTTGCCCCTCCATCCTAAGGTGAACCCCAGGGTCCAATGGGCACCGACCGGGAGGAGGGGGCGCCGGGTGCTAATCCGGACCCATACCATGGGTGGCGACGGTGGCCACCAGCTCCCCAAGTTCCACCACTCTGATGAGGCTGCATCTCACAGCCAGCATGCGGGACAGGGTGGCACGTGCTGCCGACAAGTGTGCAGGAGCCCCCAGAGGACCACGCAGGGGCATTGAAGGCCACAGAACGAGGTAAGCAGCTGGCTGCCTCCACCTCTGATGTGCATCCTGGGTTCACACCTAGACTTAGTGGTAGAACTAGGAATGTAAAGCACACGAGCATCACTGCGGGCACCGGGGGAGGGGGAGGGTGTGTGTGGGGGGGGGGGGGGACAGCACCATTGGGGGAGTGGGGAAGTGTTACACACAATAAACACCCTTTGCACAACCAGTATGATGCCTCTGTCACTTTTTTCCGTATGCAGGGCGATCTCTGAACTCTTGGCCCATCTCTCCAGGCATTTCACCCCCTCTCCGTGGCACTCACCCACCATCCAGCCGTGGACATGTCAACGGAGCTGTGTCCTATTCCCTGGGTATTCGTATGTTGGCTGCTGAGTGTGTGGTATTGCCTCCCACAGTGTTCAGGCACAATGTCCATGCATCAAGGTGTGATTGAGATGCTAGCCAATGAGCTGCACATGCTACATGGCCCACCTACCCATGGGAATCCACTTGGGCTGTGTGAAGTGCTCATTTAACCACGATTGCCAATTCCCTATTAGCAATAGCCTTCAGCCACACAGCCAGAGGCCTTGGCAGTTGGTGGGGGCTATGGGTTGTCGGTGGGGCAGACGAGCAGGGACAGTGGTTTTCCCCGGAATGGGTGTTGAGGGAATGCCAGCACTGCCCCCTCAGCTGTGCCAACCTGGCAGTTCCTGGTAGCAGTGGCAGGAGCCGGCCTCTGGTGAGCCCCAGAGTTAACATTTCAAGTCCTAAAGACTCTCCTTCAAATAATAGTTTGTAATTACAATAGCTATAAAATCCAAGCATGCTTACAGGGCAAGGGGGTGATATTACATTTGCAGAGACTGTGATAAAGAAAGCAATACAGCGTAAAAAATAGGTCCATTGGAATAATTTGTCAAGAAAGAAAGAATTTGCATTTATATATCAGGTACCAGACTCTGTATCCGAGAAGCTCAGGACTGAACATAGGCCAGATTGGGGATTTTCTGGATTTTGGGACTGAGTAACATTTTGTCTACAAAGAGTCTTTGGCTAATAAAGTGTTTTCCTATTATCCATTAAATTTGGCACATCACTGTCAGCATAAAATTTAAGTAGATTATTTTGCTTCTCCAAATCATAAGTCGTTGACATACCAACACGGGCGGCACGCTGGCACAGTGGTTATCACTGCTGCCTCACAGTGCCAGGGACCCGGGATGAATTCCAGTCTTGGGTCACTGTCTGTGTGGAGTTTGTACATTCTTCCTGTGTCTGCTTGGGTTTCCTCCAAGTGCTCCGGTTTCCTCCCACAGTCCAAAGACGTGTCGGTTAGGTAGATTGGCCATGCTAAATTGCCCCTTTGTGTTCAAAATGGTTAGGTGGAGCTATTGGGTTATGGGGATAGGGTTGGGGGCGTAGGCCTAGGTAGGGTACTCTTTCTGGCTTCCTTCTGCACCGTAATGATTCTATGATTCTCTGAACACCATTTTCTTCACTTAATCTTTTCATTGAGGCTCCCTTCTCTAGTCACATTAGTAACTCTATTTAGTGACACTCTCCTGTCACTTCTGCCAGCCATGGGACTTCTTGCTGGTCTTTTTGACATAATTTTGAAAAATCCAGGGCTAAAAAGACTGGAATTGCAGAAAGTCACTTGTTTGAACTGTATGGGATTGACACGGGAATCATTAGTGTCACCAAAGAAAGTGGCAGCTTGAAGTACTCCATGCCACTTTCAAATTGCTGTTCAGGGCACCAGTTTCAAATGTTTTTGGATCCTTCTGCAGTTTGGGATGCCGGATAAGGGATCTGATATCTGTAACACCTTTCAGAACCACAGGGTCTCGCAAAGCAACCTACAGACAATGAAATGCATTTCAATTGTAATTTGTGTTCGTGTGAGGAAATATAGCTATCAATCTGCACACAGCAGGAACCTAGCAACAAAATAATGAAAACTGTTGCGGGATATATATTGGCTAGAAACTTAGGAGAAATTCCTGCTCTGTGTCAAAATAGCGCGGGGTGGAATCTTCCCAAGTTTATTCGAGTCTCATATTTCAGACTGAAAACCACCATTTAGTGCAGAGAATATGGGATTGGTTTGCGCTGTCACTCGGGCAGGGCCTGACAGAGCGGCACCATCTATAAATGGGCCACTGATCGCAAGAAATAAATCCCTCCACAGACATGGAGAACCACCCACAAGCACCGGAGCAACCCCCCCCCTACCCACAAGCATCGGGGCGATCCTTCGCCCCACAAGCCTCGACCCCCCCCCCCCACCCCCACCCCCGCCCATCAAAGGCATTGGGGTACTTCCTCACCCCCAGAGGCATCGGACACCTCCTCCCCGCACCCCCCCCCCCACTAGCATTGACGCACTCCCCCCACCCCCAATGCGGCTCACCTGGGGGTCTGCTCCTACCGCTGCTATCCTGGTACTGCCAGGTTGGCATGGCTGAGGGGGCAATGCCAGCCAGTCTCTCACCACCCAGGGGCTATATGTAGCTGTGTGTCCCCGGCGTGGGCATCACAACTGTTTTTGTTTGTGAAAACCTGTAGTGATTTGCGCCAGCGTGACGTCATACCATCGAGCTGGGAAGATCCGTTAAGGATGGAAGTCACCGCGTGAAGCCTGTTAATGAAATTCTAATGTATGCTAATCAGATTTGCCCCCTTCCTGGGCTTGAACCTGTTCATGTCTTTGGGGGGGGGGGCAGTTCCCGAACTGAAAGCTCGCTGGCGCAAATCCAGTTTACAGCCTCTCACGAAAGCTAGCAGCCATTATGGGAATTGCGCCTGCAGCTAATCTGGCTGCTAAATCGTGGCCATGGGATCTTCTACATCCTCCTGAGAGGACAGACAATGCTATAAGAAAGCACCTCAAACAGTACAGTACTCTCTCAGCACCAAAGCGAATATTGAACCAGCAATTTCATGATTCAGAGTTGAGAGTTAACCAAAGACTGATACCAAAAGAGTCAAATCTTAACAATTTAACAATAATATAGAATTAAATACTCCTGTTTTCCTGAAAGGCAAAGGAAATTTTAGGAGGGCTATTTCAACACAAATGATTCCTCCATTATATATCTGAATTTTGTTTTGGAAGTGTAGATTGGCAGTATGTTTGTGTAAAGATGCAAGCATGCTGAAATAGCTCGGCCCATTTAGCTAGCTGTCGGGCTTATGAAGGTGAAGTCATTTATTTTGATTCGGTCATCAACCAGCAGGAGTACTGTATAGTTTCCATGACAGTAAAAGTGACTCAACTCGATGCTGGTGCAATATAAATACCTCAACATATCTCTGTCCACACTCCCACTGCGAGAGCAGCAAAGATGCATCTCGCCACAGGAAAATGCAATTTACGCTTTCTCTTGTATTTCAATTGTTTTCATCCGAAACAGACAGGATCAAAAATAGCCATCGGTGTAATAGAATGTCTAAATAAATCACGACCTGAGAAAGTTTCGAAATATAATTGAGAATTCAATGCTTGCATAATCTTCATCAAGATACATTAGAAATACCATGAATCCAGGACAGCACAGTGGCGCTGTGGATAGCACTGCTGCCTCATGGCGCCGAGGTCCCAGGTTCAATCCTGGCTCTGGGTCACTGTCCTTGTGGAGTTTGCACATTCTCCCAGTGTTGTGTGGGTTTCGCCCCCATAACCCAAAGATGTGCAGGGTAGGTGGATTGGCCATGCTAAATTGTCCCTTAATTGGAAAAAATTAATTGGGTACTCTAAATTAAAATAAAAAGAAATACCATGACTCCTTAGACACAACCATCTAGTCTTCTGCAATGCAATAGCCATGTTGTATTTTGTTCTCTTCCATGAACTTTGAGGGGCAATCTGATTTCTTTCAGTTCTTCAAAGACAATGATTTCATATTTCTGAACACTAACCAACAGATATCATCCTCTTAACTTGGAGGCCCCGGCCTTAGCCCTTCATCTATTGGCGTACTTGGCGTCACAAGCGCATTTGAGCTTGAATGGAACTCCCACATCTCTTCCAATGGTAGAGCCATCTCAAAGAAGGTCTGTTTCATGCCACACACTTAATCCCCTCAAGAACTCTTGATGCATAAAGAGCAAGAGGAGAAGTAAGGAAAAAATAGAGACTATTCACAACAAAAAGGTGACTTGTATGTGAAGTCTGAAGACGTGCCATGGTTCTTAATGAATACTTTGCGTCTGTCCTCAAAACAAAGAGGAACACTGCAGACATTGTAGTTAAGGGGGAGGGGTGGGAAATATTGGATGTTTGAAACATTGAAAGCATAATGGATGAGGAAATATTAAAAAGGGGTTTAGCGGATTTGAAAGTAGATTAAATCACCAAGCCCAGTTAAAATTCATCCCATTCTGTTAAGAGAAGCATGGGAAGAAATAGCAGAGATTTTGACCCTCGTTTCCCAATCCTCTCTGGATACAGGGCCAAAGGACTGCCAGCTTTGTACCATTGTTTAAAAAGGGAGGAAGGGATAGGTCAAGCACTTACAGGCCAAACAGCCCAAACTCAGTGTTGTGCAAATTAATAGAAAAAAGTCTGAGGGACAGAATTACTCATCATTTTGAAAGGTACAGATTAATCAAGGACAGTCAGCATGGACTTGTAAGGGAAAGTCATGTCCAACTAACCAAATTAAATTTCATGAGGAGAAAACAAGGAGGTGAATAAAGACAAGGGGCGAGATTCTCCACTCCCGCGCCGGTTGGGAGAATTGCCTGGGACGCCAAAATTTCCCAGGACGCCGGTCCGACGCCCTCCCGCGATTCTCCCAAGCGGCGGGAACAGCCCAGTCGAGTTCCGCGGGCCGCAGAATCGCCGGAGACACCCAAAATGGCGATTCTCCGGCCTCCCCGCTATTCTCAGGCCCGGATGGGCCGAGCGGCCAGGCCAAAACGGCGGGTTCCCCCGGCGCCGTCCGCACCTGGTCGCTGCCGTCGGGAACAGCGCGCGAACGCTGGGGGGTGCGGCCTGCGGGGGGGGGATCCTGCACCGGGGGGGGGTACCTCAAATGTGGGGTGGCCCGCGATCGGTGCCCACCGATCGTCGGGTCGTCCTCTCTGAAGGAGGACCTCCTTCCTTCCGCGGCCCCGCAAGATCCGTCCGCCATCTTCTTGCGGGGCGGACTTAGAGAGGACGGCAACCACGCATGCGCGAGTGACGGCAGTTATGCGGCACCGGCCGCATCATCTATGCGCTGCCGCCTTTACGCGGGGACAAGGCCTGGCGCTTGTAGATGACGCGGCCCCAATCCTAGCCCATTGTCGGGGCCTGAATCGGTCGGGATCGGGGCCGTTTCACGCCGTCGTGAACCTCAACGGCGTTCACGACGGCGCGGCCACTTCGGCGCGGGAGTGGAGAATCCCGCCCAACATGTTTAGTCATGAAGAATTTTAGCATGGTATTTCCCACATGGATGACCTGTCAGGAAAGTAAAAGCCCATGGGATCCAAGGGAAAGTGGCAAATTGGATCCAAAGTTGGCTTTGTGGCAGCAAAGAAAGGGGTGTGGGCAAAATATAAAGAAGTATTGCAAGTGGAGGTAAAGAACTGCTTTCCGACGCTGCAGGTAGAAGAAACAATGAACATAGAAGAGGAGTTTAACATGTTCAAGGAGGTTTCAATGGAAACTGCAAAAATGATGTTTTTTGACAAAAGAAAAGCATTTCAAGCAAAAATGGATGACAGGAGAAATTGTGGAATTGATGGATGAAAGGAGAAAAGTGAAATAGTCAGAATCAGTGTGTAATAGACTGAACCAAGAAATAAGGCATCAAAGAAAAAGGAAAATGGCTGAATGACAAATGCATTTCAGTTGGGACAATGAAAAACTCACATCCTAAGGAAATGCACCAACTTTATTAATGAAATTTCAGGTAAGTGGACAGTTTGTAGCTCCAGTGGATGTTCAAAAGTAAAGGATGGTTTGATGCTAATGGAGAAGGGCTAAATCGGGGAAAGATGCAGCGAATACATAGAAGAACTGAATGAGGATGACCGAGGACCTCGACTCCCAATCAAAATCGAAGACACAGACCCAGAAACTGTACGGGAAGAAGTGGAACTTGCACTGAAGAAGTAAAGAATGGAAAAGCACTGCGCCTGGATAAGATAACAGAAGGGATTTTGAAAAATCAGGAAAGCCAGGAACTGAAAACTGATTATCGTCAAGATCTAAAATACTGCATTATCCCTGATGATCTAACAAAGTCTGTTTTTAATGCTCAGCCCAAGAAACCTGGCACAATAGAATGTAAGATACATCAAACAATTAGCCTAATGTGTCATGTAGTAAAAATCATCCTCAGAATCCTAATGGCTAGAGTTAGAGAGAAAATTAGATCAGAGATTTCAGACGCTCTGTATGGTTTTGTAGAAAATAAAATGAACAAGAAATGCAATCTATGGACACGATTCAGCGGCTTCGTGGGCCCGACTTAGTGTCAGGGCGAGGCCGTCGAATCTTGGGAGAGGCTTCTCACAAGATTCGCAGCACCGGAGCAGCTTATGAAATTCATGGAATCTGCGATCTGGATCTCGCTTTCACTGGGCGAGATCCAGGTGTGCATATTAAAATTAGGCAAATTTAAAGATGCGTTTGCCGGATTCACCCAGGGGCCTGGGATTCACCGCCTCTACAGTAAGGCGTCAATTGTGCGCCATTTGGTACTGGTTCACAAAGATGTGAACCAGATGCGAACCAGTTGCGATGGGATCTAGGGTGGGGGGGGGGGGGGAGGGTCTAGCAGAGGTGTTGAGGCCACCTGGTTGGTAGGGCACCTGGGAATTGCCAGCCTGGCGCCACCACGATGGTGATGTGCCATCAATTAACACAAGATGAGTAGTGAACGAAACTGTGTCTTTAATAAGCTAAACAGAAAACCTCCTGGCCACTGATCCCGAACTGGGGTAGGGTCGGAGGTCAGCCACCTTTATACCGAGCCCGAGGGGAGGCGGAGCCATCAGGCAGTGGTTTACCACAATACATGTAGTACAGTAACAGTTTACCACAATACATATAATACACTAACAGTGGTTTACCACATTCACCCCCTGTTAAAAAAAGATTCCAGCGAGGGTGAAGTGGACTTAAAGGTCGAGTCTGTCGGGGGCTTTGACCTTCCGCTGTGATCGCCTCAGTCCCGGCTGTGGTGTGTGCACTGGTGTCGAGACCTGCGTGTCCGGGAGCGAGTTGTCTTCTTCTTCACCCAGTAGTTGAGTCGGTGAAGGGGGGCCGCGCGGGGCTGGTAGTGATGGTCGTCGGTGGGCCTGCGGGTGCCAAATCTTGAAGTAGCCAGGTAGTGGTGGCCGGAGATGGTGTAGGGCCGGGGGGGGGGGGGGGGTGGTGATGGTCGCTGGGGAACCTGCAGGTGCCAAATCCCGGAGGGAGACTGTGTCCTGCCGCCCATAATGTTGTGCCACGTTGGCATATTGTGGATTGGCATGGAGGAGCAGGACCTTCTCGGCGAGGGGATCCGATTTATGACTCCTCGCATCCTTCCGGAGAAGGACGGGCCCTGGGACTGTCAGCCAGGACGGGAGCGAGACCCCTGATGTGGGCTTCCTAGGGAAAGCAATCATACGTTCGTGAGGCGTCACATTGGTGGCAGTGCACAGGAGAGACCGGATGGAGTGGAGCACATTGGGAAGGACCTCCTGCCAGCGGGAGACTGGGAGACGTCTGGACCTTAGGGCTAGGAGAACGGCCTTCCAGACCGTCGCGTTCTCCCTCTCCACCTGTCCGTTTCCCCGGGGGTTGTAGCTGGTCGTCCTGCTTGAGGCGATGCCCTTGCTGAGCAGGAACTGACGCAACTCATCGCTCATGAAGGAGGAATCCCGATCGCTATGGATGTAGGTGGGGAAACTAAACAAGGTGAATAGACTGTGCAGGGCCTTGATGACGGTGGCAGGGGTCATGTCAGGGCATGGGATGGCAAAGGGGAATCGTGAGTACTTGTCAACAACGTTGAAGAAGTATACGTTACGGTTAGTGGAGGGGAGGGGCCCTTTGAAGTCGATGCTGAGGCGCTCAAAGGGGCGGGAGGCCTTTACCAGGTGTGCTTTGTCGGGCCTGGTAAGGCAGGTTGCGAGCCTTGATAAAATGAAAAAAAACGGGTGACCCCCGGGTGACAGAGGTCATTGTTGATGGCCCGAAGTCGGTCTACTTGTGCGCTGGCATATGTACCACGGGATAGGGCATCTGGGGGCTCATTGAGCTTCCCAGGTCGATACAAGATTTCGTAGTTGTAGGTGGAGAGTTCGATCCTCCACCTCAGAATCTGGTCGTTCTTGATTTTGCCCCGTTGTGTATTTTTAAACATGAAGGCAACCGTCCGTTGGTCAGTGAAGAGAGTGAATCGCCTGCCGGCCAGGTAATGCCTCCATTACCTAGTTGAACTATCCACATATTGTTTCAAGAAGCCCTCCTGGATGCTCCTTCCAAACTCTGCCACATCTAAGCCCCTAACACTAAGTGAGTCCCGGTCAATATAAGGAAGTTAAACTCATCCACCACAACAACCCTGTTGCTTTTACACCTTTCCAAAATCTGCCTACATATCTGCTCCTCTATCTCCCCTTGGCTGTTGGGAGGCCTGTAGTAAACCCCCAACATTGTGACTGTACCCTTCTATTCCTGAGCTCTACCCATATTGCGTCGCTGAATGAGCCCTCTGAAGTGCCCTCCTGCAGTCTAGCTGTGACATTCTCCTAAACCGAGGTCAGCACGGTAGCACAAGTGGATAGCACTGTGGCTTCACAGCGCCAGGGTCCCAGGTTCGATTCCCCGCTGGGTCACTGTCTGTGAGGAGTCTGCACGTTCTCCCCGTGTGTGCGTGGGTTTCCTCCGGGTGCTCCGGTTTCCTCCCACAGTCCAAAGACGTGCAGGTTAGGTGGATTGACCATGATAAATTGCCCTTCGTTACCAAAAAGGTTAGGAGGTGTTATTGGGTTACAGGGATAGGGTGGAAGTGAGGGCTTAAGTGGGTCGGTGCAGACTCGATGGGCCGAATGGCCTCCTTCTGCACTATGTTCTATGTTCTATGTAATGTCGCACAGCTTCTACAATGGCTTGGGCTTCCTTTTCGACGGAGGAGTGTCGAATTTCGGAGACATGGAGGGTACGGGAGTAGAAAGCCATGGGCCTGCCCGCCTGGTTGAGGGTAGCGGCCAGGGCAAAGTCCGACGCATCGCTCTCCACATGGAACGGAATGGACTCGGCCACAGCGTGCATCGCGGCTTTGGCAATATCTGCCTTGATGAGGTTGAAGGCCAGGCGGGCTTCAGCCGTCAGGGGAAAAATAGTGGATTTATTGAGTGCACGGGCCTTGTCAGCATAATTGGGGACCCACTGGGCATAATAAGAGAAGAGCCCCAGGCATCTCTTCAGGGCCTTGGGGCAGTGGGGGAGAGGAAGATCCAGGAGAGGGCGCATGCGGTCGGGGTCGGGCCCTAGGACTCCGTTTTCCACAAGGTAGCCAAGGATGGCTAGGCGGGTTGTGCGGAAAACGCATTTCTCCTTATTGTATGGGAGGTTAAGGAGCTTAGCGGTGTGGAGGACATGCCAGAGGTTTGCGTCATGGTCCTGCTGGTCATGGCCGCAGATGTTGACATTATCTAGGTACGGAAACGTGGCCCGCAACCCGTACTGGTCAACCATTCGATCCATTTCTCGCTGGAAGACCGAGACCCCATTGGTGACGCAGAAGGGAACCCTGAGGAAGTGGTAGAGGCGACCATCTGCCTCGAAGGCAGTGTAGGGAGCTGATGGTCGACTTCAAGTCAACAGTGGAGAAGACTCGATACTGCGCAATCTGATTGATGATGTCAGATATGCGGGGGAGGGGGTATGCATCGAGCTGCATGTACCGGTTGATCGTACGGCTGACTGTAGTCGACGACCAAACGGTGCTTCTCCCCAGTCTTGACGACCACCACTTGGGCTCTCCAGGGGCTGGTACTAGCCTCAATGATCCCCTCTCGTAGGAGTCGCTGGACCTCCGACCTGATAAAGGCCCTGTCACGGGCACTGTATCGTCTGCTCCTAGTGGTGACGGGCTTACAGTCCAGGGTGAGGTTAGCGAATAGCGAGGGTGGGGCGACCTTAAGGCTGGCGAGGCTACAGACGGTGAGTGGGGGCAGGGGCCCACCAAACTTTAAAGTAAGACTTTGGAGGCGGCACTGAAAGTCGAGCCTCAGTAATAGGGCAGCGCAGAGATGGGGAAGGACGTAGAGCTTAAAATTAGTGTACTCTACGCCTTGTACCAAAAGGGTCGCGATACAGTACCCCCGGATTTCTACAGAATGTGATCCGGAAGCCAAGGAGATTTTCTGGGTCGCGGGTAAAATTGGGAGGGAGCAGTGCCTTACCATATCTGGGTGGATAAAGCTGTCTGTGCTCCCGGAGTCGAAGAGGCAGGCCGTCTCGTGCCCGTTGATCCGGATGGTCATCGTGGATTTCGTGAGATGATGAGGTCGAGACGAGGCGAGCTTCGGAAGGTGCTGGGTGGGCCGGACGGAGGTAGTGGTGGTCAGCGTACGCCTGGGTGAGCAGGGGTCCCAGGAGGCGGCGGAGTGATTCCAAAATGGCAGCCTCCATGGGTCGCGGGTGGCATCGAAGCTGGCGTCAAAGATGGCGGCCCCCATGGGTCACGCATGGCGGGTGGAATCAAAGATGGCGGCGAAGACGGCGGCCACCACGGTTCGCACATGGCGGGTGGCAGCGTAGATGGCGTTGCACATGGCGGGTGGCACGGCAGATGGGGGCAGTCCAGACAGACACCAGGCAGCGCTGCTGGGCCTAGGAACTTTAGGGACAGGCCGGGCCTGGCAGACTTTGGCGAAGTGGCCCTTCCTCCCACACCCGTTGCAAATCGCGTTCCGTGCAGGGCAGCGTTGTCTGGGGTGCTTATCCTGGCCGCAAAAGTAGCATTTCGGGCTTCCGCCGTTGGCGGGCTGCTGCGCGGCACAGGCTTGTGCCTCCTTCGAGTCGCATGATGGCGGCGCCCACGACGTCCACGAGGGTGCCGCGTGGTCGGAGGTGTAGGCCTCCATGTTCTGGAAAGCCACTTCCAGCGAGTTTGAGAGCTGCACTGTCTCTGGGGGACCATGTAACCCCTTCTAGCAAGCGCTTGCGGACGTAATTGGATTTAATGCCCGCGACATAGGCATCCCTGATCAGCAGCTCCGTGTGTTGGACAGCTGATACCGCCTGGCAAGCAAAGTTCCGGCCGAGTACCCGCAAGGCACGCAGGAATTCGGCTAGTGATTCCCCAGGGCGTTGTCGCCTCGTGGCAAGGAGGTACCTGGCGTACACCTCGTTTACTGCCTTTACATACTGTCCCTTCAGCAGCATTATCGCCTCCGTATACGAGGGGGTGTCTCTGATAAGAAGGAAAACTTGCGGGCTCACCCGTGCGTTGAGTAATTGAAGCTTTTGGAGGTCGGTGACGTCATCGGTGGAGGATCCGAGGTAAGCTTCGAAGCAGCTTAGCCAGTGCGCGAATGTCGCAGTGGCGTCGGCTGCTTGTGGGTCCGGCTCCAGGCGATCAGGCTTGAGTGATGAATTCATCTTAAAAGTTTAGCTTATTAAATTGATGTGCCATCAATTAACACAAGACGAGTAGTGAACAAAAATGTGGCTTTAAAAGATAAACAGAAAGCCTCCTGCCACTGATCCCGAACTGGGGCAGGGCCGGAGGTCAGCCACCTTTATACCGAGCCCGAGGGGAGGCGGAGCCATCAGGCAGTGGTTTACCACAATACATGTAGTACAGTAACAGTTTACCACAATACATATAATACACCAACAGTGGTTTACCACAAATGGCACCTTGGCAGTGCCACCAAATATCTCAAAGCGACTTACAGCCAATGAGTACTTTTGAAGAGAAGTCATTGTTGTTAAGGCAGGAAATGTGGCAGCTAATGTGGAGACAGCAAACTTCCTTAAATAACAATCAGATAACGTGTTTTTGTGAAGCTGATGGATAAACATTGTCCAAGACAGCAGGGATAATGTCCCTGCTCTTCTTCGAAATAGTGCCATGGGATCTTTTATATCCACCAGGCAGATTGGGACTTTGTTTTCATGTCTAATCTGAAAGACAGTACCTCCAACACTCGAGGGTCAACTTGATTTTTATAGTCAAGCCTCAGGAGTGGGACTTGAACCCAGCACCCTGTGTTACGTCTTACCTCTCTTGGTCTTTCTCCGACAACCTTCCAGTTTTTAACAGGTTTGAAATCACTACTTCATGATTTATCTAATTTTTAAGAAATTCTTTAAACCCACATTTAATCTTGGTTCGTCACATCCCAATAGTAAAAAGAATGAAAATAAATAGTTTGTCCTATGCTAACATCTTTTCTTTTAAAAAAAAACAATCACAATACGAATCTGACAATGATCTACTTAGAGAGATAAATATAGATAACTGATCGCTGTAGAAAACACAATGGGGGGGGGGAATTTTCCAGACCAGTTCGTCACAGGAGCAAATCTCGTTATGGCTGCTAACTCTCGCAAGAGGGCCGAAACAGGATTTGCATTGGCAAGAACTCAGAACATGATGTTCCTGGGCCCTCCGTGCTGATATAATCACGTTCACATCCAGTGAGAGTGTGAAGTGGATTACTATAAATTTAAATGTACTTAAATATGCTGAAACGGTTTGATGTCCCCGCCTCCCCCGTCTCATCGGCGCACTAGTTTCCAAATTTAGAGGTTAGTATTGTCTCCAGGTGCTGAGGGACATGGCTGGGCACTGCTCTCTGGCAGTGTCAACCTGACAGTGGGGGAGGGGCAAGGGGCAGGGCCTCCAGTAACACCACTGGGGACGAGTGTTCCTACTATGTGGAGATGCTGGTGATGTTGTGATCGAGTGTGTGGGTGAAGGGGGGTGGGTGAAGGTGGGGTGGGGGGGGGGGTGCACTGAAGCTCCCCCGATGCTGGCAATAGTGCAGGAGCCTTTACTTTCACTTTGAGATCAGGGAACGAGCTTGCTGGCTCTATGAGGCCCCATCCTGCCAGCATAGAACATAGAAAAGTACAGCACAGAACAGGCCCTTCGGCCCTCGATATTGTGCCGAGCATTGTCCAAACGAAGATCAAGCTATCCCACTCCCTGTCATTCTGGTGTGCTCCATGTACCTATCCAATAACCACTTGAAAGTTCCTAAAGTGTCCGACTCCACTATCACAGCAGGCAGTTCATTCCACACCCTAACCACTCTCTGAGTAAAGAACCTACCTCGGACATCCCTCCTATACCTCCCACCCTGAATCTTATAGTTATGCCCCCTTGTAACAGCTACATCCACCCGAAGAAATAGTCTCTGAACGTCCACTCTATCTATCCCCCTCGTTATCTTATAAACTTCTATTAAGTTGCCTCTCATCCTCCTCCGCTCCAAAGAGAAAAGCCCTAGCACCCTCAACCTTTCCTCATAAGACCTATCCTGCAAACCAGGCAGCATCCTGGTAAATCTCCTTTGCACCCTTTCCAATGCTTCCACATCCTTCCTATAATGAGGTGACCAGAACTGCACACAATACTCCAAATGTGGTCTCACCAGGGTCATGTATAGTTGCAGCATAACCCCGCGACTCTTAAACTCAAGCTCCCTGTTAATAAACGCTAACACACTATAAGCCTTCTTCACGGCTCTATCCACTTGAGTGGCAACCTTCAGAGATCTGTGGACATGAACCCCAAGATCTCTCTGTTCCTCCACATTCCTCAGAACCCTGCTGTTGACCCTGTAATCCGCATTCAAATTTTTTCTACCAAAATGAATCACCTCGCACTTATCAGGGTTAAACTCCATCTGCCATTTTTTCGGCCTAGCTCTGCATCCTATCAATGTCTCTTTGCAGCCTACAACAGCCCTCCACCTCATCCACTACTCCACCAATCTTGGTGTCATCAGCAAATTTACTGACCCACCCTTCAGCCCCCTCCTCCAAGTCATTGATAAAAATCACAAATAGCAGAGGACCCAGCACTGATCCCTGTGGTACACCACTGGTAACTGGTCTCCAGTCTGAACATTTTCCATCCACCACCACCCTCTGTCTTCTATGTGATAGCCAGTTACTTATCCAATTGGCCAAATTTCCCTCTATCCCACACCTCCTTACTTTCTTCATGAGCCGACCATGGGGAACCTTATCAAATGCCTTACTAAAATCCACGTATATGACATCAACGGCTCTACCTTCATCTACACACTTAGTTACCTCCTCAAAGAATTCAATCAAATTTGTGAGGCAAGACCTACCCTTTACGAATCCGTGTTGACTATCCCGGATTAAGCTGCATCTTTCCAAATGGTCATAAATCCTATCCTTCAGGACCTTTTCCATTATCTTCCCGACCACCGAAGTAAGACTAACTGGCCTATAATTACCAGGGTCATTCCTATTCCCTTTCTTGAACAGAGGAACAACATTCACCACTCTCCAGTCCTCTGGCACTATCCCCGTGGAAAGCGGGGACCCAAAGATCAAAGCCAAAGGCTCTGCAATCTCATCCCTTACCTCCCAATGAATCCTTGGGTATATCCCATCTGGCCCAGGGGACTTGTCGACCCTCAGGTTTTTCAAAATTGCTAATACATCCTTCCTCAGAACATCTACTTCCTCCAACCCACCCGCCTGAATCACACTCTCATCCTCAAAAAAACATGACAGCGCAAAACATGTCCCCCTGCTTTTTTATTGACAGTCTCAGAAGATTTGAAGAGAAAACCTAGCTCAAACATGCTGGTTTTCAGTCAGAACCTGAGACTTTGCCATTTTGGGGAAAAATTACACCCATAATGTTTCCATGATCTTGGGAAATGTTTACCCAGTATGATAACTGTACTAAAATATTTAACATAAGAAGCAAAGTTAGATACATACCGTATATTTTTAATCTGCCCTTCCTCAGGAAGCTGTAATAGTCTAGCAGAGGTCAGGATTGATTAGATTGGTCTGATGAGCAAGCTTCAAGGCCATTGACATTTTCTCTGCCTATTTATTTTCACGTTTTTAAACAGATTGCCCGCTACTTAACTGGAATGATCAGTTTGGGTTTATATGCCAAAGAGATCAAGCAGAATACAGAAAGTGCAGAAAACTGAAACATGAAATAAAAGATGCAAAGAGAACATAAGAGAAAAGATCAGTGGGGAGCATAAATGGAAATACCAGTCTTCAATAAAATATATAAAGAGTGAAGGGATAGCCAAAGGAGAGGTGGAACCAATGGTGTCTGAAAAAAAAGTTATTCCTAATAGCCATGGGCAAATAACATTTTATCATTCCAGTTTTTAAAATGATTGGACAAATTCCCTGCTACTCTGCTACTTAGCAAAAGTGAAGAGTTCAGTCCGAGTCTCTCTAAAGACTAAACAAATTGAGATTCTGAAGCAGAAAACTCAGAATAACTTGCACAGGTCACAAATAGAAGTCACTTTGCAGGCAATGCAGAGGCTACCTACATCAGGACACTGCCTGCATCCAAACCGCATCCTTTCCCAGGCAGGAATCTCCAGTGGAGGTCGTGGAGTTCATCTCCAGTACAAATAATGACCATAAGGCTGGAACTTCACCTCGGTCCCTGAGGGCACCTCCACAACAGGCATAAGTCCAGTCCTTACAGATGGATCCCACACAAGCTGAGGGAAAGTGTAGGAATGTTGATTCTACGATCTAGATGTCTCTATTACACCTTTATATGCAATATGATATTTAGTTGGACAATGCCAATATGCACAACTGAACAATATTTGTCCAATTTCCTGCGTTAATGTTGCTTTAAAAAACGAGATGTCTTATGCAGTTGCACAGTTTAGAGGATCCTTTTTCTAGCTTATCTTCACACACACTTTTTCCTTTGGGGAATAGTGGGGAAGTGGTGGAAGGATTTCTGAGCTGATCATCAGCCGGTTGAACCGCATTTTGAACACTCCTTCCGTGGCTAACAAGTCCTGGTGTTGGACTCAAAACCGGAGCTTCTGATCCAGAAGTAGGGACGATACCGCCGTGCATCAAGACCTCCTATAGAGAATCCATTAATACTGGCAGATTATTTGAATAAAAAAGCTACCAAAGTTAATGCTGTTATTGTCCTCAGTCAACAGCTACACAGCTTTGAGTAACGACTGTTGGGTAGTCATCAGGATTAGGACATCCCCCCCTCCCCCCCTTACCCTAAGTCCACTGTACCATTTTCATATTGAAGGATTTAGCTAATAAAAAATACATTGACAGATTATTTGGCACATTTGGTAAGTCATGATTTCTCATCACTCAGTCGAGAAGTAATAATAGGAAACAAAGAAATGGCAGACGAACTGAATAATTACTTTGCATCAGTCTTCACGGTGAAAGACACCAGTGTGATGCCAGAGCTCCAGGAGAACCAGGTCGCAGAGGTGAGTGCAGTGACCATTACTGAGGAGAAGGTTCTGGGGAAACGGAAAGGTCTGAAGGTGGATAAGTCACCTGGACCAGATGGACTACTCCCCAGGGTCCTAAAAGAAATAGCTGAGGAAATTGTGGAGGCATTAGTGATGATCTTTCAGGAATCACTGGAGGCAGGAAGGGTCCCAGAGAACTGGAAAGTTCTTTGAGGAGGTAACAAGGAAGTTAGACAAAGGAGGTGAGGTGAGGAGGAATTTCTTCAGCCAGAGGGTGGTGAATCTGTGGAACTCTTTGCCGCAGAAGGCTGTGGAGGCCAAATCACTGAGTGTCTTTAAGACAGAGATAGATAGGTTCTTGATTAATAAGGGGATCAGGGGTTGTGGGGAGAAGGCAGGAGAATGGGGATGAGAAAGTATCAGCCATGATTGAATGGTGGAGCAGACTCCATGGGCCGAGTGGCCTAATTCTGCTCCTGTGTCTTATGGTCTTATGGTTAAGTAAAAAATCTGACATCAACTCCAATTCTTCCTGGTACTGTAACTATTCCACATTAGCAAAGGTGTAATTATATTCATTAACAGAAATACCACTTCTCAAATAAAGACAGAAAGGACCATGTACAGCATTGAGTGCAGGGCTCCATCTGCATGTTCGATCATAGTCATGCAACTTAGAACAGTTCTGAGGTGAGAGTATTAACTGTGCTAATGGGCAGCACGGTGGCGCAGTGGTAGCACTGCAGTCTCACGGCGCCGAGGTCCCAGGTTCGATCCCGGCTCTGGGTCACTGTCCGTGTGGAGTTTGCACATTCTCCCCGTGTTTACGTGGGTTTCACCCCCACAACCCAAAGATGTGCAAGGTAGGCGGATTGAACACGCTAAATTGCCCCTTAATTGGAAAAAATGGATTTGGTACTCTAAATTTATTTTTAAAAAAACTGCTAAATTGAGGCCTCACCAAGCTTACCGCCTACATTCTTCTGAAAACTTTCTCCCCAATATCAGAGGTAGTTTCAAATCCAGTCTCTGATAAAAAATAGTTCACTGCACCAGATTTCTCTCAATGCAAAGTTTTAATCAAATAAAATGACATTTTGTCTTTCGAGGTCAGGATTTATAATAAAATAACACAGTTGAAAAACTACAAACAAATCCTCCTGGCGAACCTCATTGAATTATTTGAGGAGATAACAGAGAGAACAGACTGTAGCAATGCAGTCAATGTCATTTATCTAGATGTCCATTAAGGTGTCCCATAATAAATGAAGGTCAGAGAATGCAAAGCCATGGGGAAAATGGTCAAATGGATTGCCAGCTGCTTCAAGGTAGAAAACAGAGAGTAGGAGTAAATGGTAGACATTCAGAGTTTCAGAAGGTGGGAACTAGTGTTCCAGAAAGATAAATGCTGGGACCATTGAGGTTCACAATTTACATTAATGATTTAGAATCTGGAATCAAAGACATCATAATTTGCAGATGACACCAAATGAGGAAGATTGTAAGAAACTACTGGAGGACATGAATACCCTTGGAGAATGGGCAATTGGCAAATGAAGTTCAACAAATATAAAAGTGAGGCACTACGTTCTGGTAGGAAGAATAGGGAGAACACTTCTTGCTTGACAGTGTGGGTATGGGTGAGGCATAAGAACAAAGGGAATACAAACACACCAATTACTAAAGGTTGCACCACTAGTTAGCACAGTTATAAAAAAGCAAATCAACCACTGCTTTATTTCTGGAGGGGCAGAATTGGAAAGTAGGGATATATCGAACCTTGGTAAGACCACACTTACCAAGTACAGTGCTATGTGTGGTCTGATCACCAAATTATAAAATGGATACAGAGGTACTTGAGAGGGTACAAAGAAGATTTACAAGGATGCTACAGGAAACAAAGGAAAATAAGTCATTTTATTTGATACCAGAAATACAGATCAGGAGAAAATGAACAGGCTGGGTCACTTTTCTCTTAAAAAAAGGCAGACTGGTGACCGAATAGAATTTTTAAAATTATGAAATTCTTTGATAGAGTGGATAGAGATAGAGTGCTTCTGCTTGTGGGGAACAGTATGACCAGAAGCCATCAATATAAGAAAGTCAGCAAGAAATCCAATGGGGAATTCAGAAGAAGCTTCTTTGTGGTATGTATGTGAACTCGCTGCCCCGCAGGGAGTGGTTGAAATGAATAGTATTGATGCATTTAAGGGGAAGTTAGACAAGCAGATGAGAGGGAAGGGAATGGAGCAGTTCAATTATAGATTTAGATGAGGGAGATGAGATTGGAGGAGGCACCAGTGGGGCATTAATGCTGGCAACAGGCTGGCTGGACCAAATGGCCTGTTATTGTGCCATATATTCTATATAATCCCATATTTTAAGGGCTACCATAGAAGATGCAAAATCTCCATTCAATTCAATTTTGTTCAGCATTAGCAGAGTACTCTAAAAGGTTATCTTCTTGGTCAATGGTATCACTAGGAGTATTCACACATTTTAGACTATGTGGGATTACTGTCTGAAAAATATAATTTAATTACTGCAACTAAAATCAATAGGTATAATAGTTGGATCTATTTTCCTGAATGTCAAAAAAAGCTTTTTCATTGCATGGATTTAAGATTACTTGTGGTAAGGTGCTTTACAAAAATTTGGAATTGATCCAAATTTTGCTAAATGGATTAAAACAATATATTCTTCACTTCAAGAGCTAGTTAGTAATAATGGCTAAATATTTCACATCCTTCATATTACAAAGAGGTACTCTACAAGGCTGTCCATGACCACTTTCACCATTATTTATTACAGTATAAGAACCATTAGCTGCAGTGATCAGGCAAGATCCTGACCTCCAGAATCCCAGCAGGAGAAAAATCTCATGAATCACATCTTTATGCAGATGACATTTTTTTGTTGATTGGAAAGCTGCAATATTCCTTTCTTTACGATTATACTTAATTAGTTCTCTTTATTGCTTTCCGGTTATTAAGCAAACTGGGAAAACACTAGGAATTAGTATTTATATTTGCCCAGCAGCAAATTTTCTGTCTACGTTTTTCTTCTATTACCTCTTCAGATGTCTTTGGCAAGTGGGCCAAGGCATGGTAGACTGTGAGCCCACAGAACTATGCAAAAGGCATCCTGAATTCAGTGATCTGTCCCTGATTTTCCTTTGCATCTACTTGTGAGGGAAGTGCCTAAGCTTTCAATCAGCCTCTCTGAACTCCTTTGTTTCTCCCTACCTGATTGAGGTTGGGAGCTATCCTGTAAGCAACTGCATGAAGCTGTATTCTCTGTCCCATTGCTGAAGTACAGCTCCTCATACTTCCCAATTACCAGAGATATTTGAAGAAAAGGCAGCCAAATAAAGAGAGAAAATGGTACAAATCCTCAGCAGGTCAGCAGTATTATTTTTTATCCTTCACACCAGAAGAGAAGGGGGGAGGGGGGATTTTCCGCTCCCGTTTGCCGAGGGGGTAAACGGTGGAGGAGGCAGAGATTTGAGCGAGAGTCCCAAAACGGCTTTTAATCTAGCAGAATTCCCCAGCTCGATTGTCCATGCACCCTGCCAATGGCATAATAGGAATCCTGAGGAATTGGGACTTCACGCCTGATAGCCTCTCCACGTTAAATTGTCCAATCAAGACAGTTACCCAAACCTGGCGATGGGTCCCACCACAGGTGAGCAGGTGAGTACAGCCACAGGGGGCATGCCCAGGTAGTATCTGGCACTGCCCCCCAGACAGTCAGGGGGGGTTCCATGGTGGAGCAGGTTCTGTGGTGGGGCAAGGGGGGAGGTGTGGAGGGAGTCTTCCATTTCTATTACATTGGGGCACCCTTTGAAAGCCACCTGACGGGGGCAGATTCAATCGGAGCCCACTTCATCAGTGTGACATCTAAAGGGTCTAAAAATACGGCAGGAAAAGCCAGCAGCGCAACCAATGGGCTACCCTACGCTTTTCCCGCTCGACGTCACACACTGCCAAAACATGGCAAAATTCCGCTCCAAAGGCTTTTTGTTAAAGTGCCAAATGAGGCGAAGGGCAAATTAAACTGTGGAGCTCAGCAGCTTTGAGATACAGTGAGTTAGTGTTGTTTAAGAGAAAAGTCGAGTGTGCATATGGTGGCACATGACATTGAGAATGATCTTACGGTGCGGTGAGAATAGCGGTTTCAGGAATTTTGACTGTCTAGGAGATACTTTCACTCGTGGTTGGATCTGAGACACCAAGGGTGAAATTTCAGTTGGAATCCTCGTGGCATAAGTTGGAGTGGGAGGCAGTTGCTAAGGAAGGAGATGTGGCTGTGGAAACAGGATTTTGTAGAAGTCTGATCATACCACAAGAAGGGAAAAAGAAATAAATGAAGGTGAACAAGATAGAAGAGACAAACGGAAATCGCGCCGGAGAGAAAATCAGAACTTGTACAAGATGGCCAAACCTAGAAGAGAAGTGACAGCGAGTGAAACATTATTACAAAAACAAAATACTGAAAATGCTAGAAATCTGAAATAAAAACACTGAGGTTGCCTGATCGGCCTAATATACCCAGCATTTTCTCTTTTTATTTTGCTTTTGCATAGCGAGCCTGTGAATTGCACAGTGCCACTCTCATTGCACCAGCGGCATCACGGGAGGCCCAAATCGGGCTTCGCGTTGTCCGCAAAACCACATTCATCACCTGAGCCACGGCGCCCGGCAGCTTTGAGATACAGTGAGTTAGTGTTGCTTTTGTATAGTGAGCCTGTGAATTTTGCAACTAGCATTTAATAAATTTTCTGAAGAATTCAATTGCTTAAGACATGCTTCTTTTGCCTCAGATGTCCGTTCATGATCCTATTATCATGCTGGGCAGCATGGTAGCACAAGTGAATAGCACTGTGGCTTCACAGCGCCAGGGTCCCAGGTTCGATTCCCCACTGGGTCCCTGCCTGTGCGGAGTCTGCACGTTCTCCCCGTGTCTGCATGGGTTTCTTCCGGGTGCTCCGGTTTCCACCCACAGTCCAAAGACGTGCAGGTTAGGTGGATTGGCCATGCTAAATTGCCCTTAGGTGTCAAAAAAGGTTAGGAGGGGGTTATTGGATTACGGGGATAGGGTGGAAGTGAAGGCTTAAGTGGGTCGGTGCAGACTCGATGGGCCGAATGGCCTCCTTCTGCACTGTATGTTCTATGTTCTATTTTCCTCTGTGAGAAAATGAAATCGCCAGAAAATTGAAATGAAGAATTTAGGCCCGGAGGTTAAACTCCCTTGACAATGCGGGAGGGGCTGCAGTTAAAAAGTGAAATGTCCACAAAGCAACCCTAACCAGCCGTTCATATGCCTGATGCCTTTTTAACACAGTGCTGGATATTGGGTCTCCTGAATCATTGCCATGCAGAGGTGTGGCAGTTCATTAGCATATTGAAATAAGGCTCCCACAGTTGTAATGGGGTGCCTGAATTGCAATTTACTGCTGGTTTCCAAGGAATCAGAGAACTTGGTAATGAAACAAGGGAGATTGTTGTCAGCCCCCTCAGTTAAGTGCCTGTTTCAGCACACTGTCATCCGAAGGAGCAGGGGTGTTGCCCTCAACATCTCAAGATTGTGTTTGGTCTCCCTCCAGCCCTGATTGCTGCTCCTCTTTGCAACCCCCACAGCACTGATTACTAACCACCAACTTTATTATTATACCACCACCCCACTAATCTTGAACGCCTACCATCCCCTTGCCACGTTCTTCAGCCATTTTAAGCGTCTCTCGCACTCCCCCTATCTCTCTGTAAATATTGGGGCCTTAATCTCTCGGTTTTGTGCATCAAACTGCTCTTTAATTTATTACATTTATGAATTGGAGCACTTCATGCTTAATAAGAAAGTCACAATGAAAATCGATGAGAAAGTGGGACACCCACTGACTCTTTGATGTACAAACATTCTTTCTACATCTGAAGAAAACTTATTAATTCCTATACTTGACAGTTACCCTGATTGAACATTGTGCCAATTTGATGCATCCATGATCTAACTCTCATCTTACATTCGTGCCTGCAGTGTTACTTTGATCAAGGTAGGGAGCAAACCAACAATTTTCATTTTTGCAAAACAAAGGAAATATGAATCGTTACATTTAAGAAAACAAATTTTACTGTTTCAAATGTACCAGAGCGACTATAATCTCCAGCCATCGGCTTCTTCCTCGATTCCTTCTAATCTGTTTGCATTTTTAAAGAGAGCTAATTTACTAATATCTAATACCACTTGATGATGAAGCTGGGTTAAGAAATTTTCTTGACACACCATTTTGTTTCTCACCCTCCTTTTCCTGTCAATTTTCTCCCACCACTCAGTGAGTGATAAGAATGTCCATCAGGATTGGGAACCTTGCTCAATTTCAATTCTGACCATACTAATGTTCACAAATCAATTATCCCGTCAATATGTTTCTGCATGTCAACAACTTTTTCCCATCAATTTTTCCCATCTTTTCCTAATGGCAAGTAGTTCTCCTCAAGATATGGGGCGCAATTCTCCCAAAAAATTTCTAAAGTGTCATTTTGGGCAAGTTTGGCAGGATGCTTCCCGATGACTTTATGGGGGAGAACCATACCTAAATTCATCCACACTTTAATCATATTTTGGGGCCTTGGGATGTTTCTCTCTGGTCTCGCCCACTTTTTTTCAGCAGGGCAAAGCAGAACTCGCCGGCGAGACCTGCACCTCAGGGGCGAAATTCTCCGATCGGAGCAAAAAACGGCGCAAATCCGACTTGCGTCACGTCGGAAAAATGGGTCGAATGTCTCCGGCCCGAAATGGGCTAGCAGCGACATAACGGGATCCGCGCTTGCGCACGTGGTTCACGCCGTGCAGCGTCATACGTGCCGCACGGCGTGACGGCTCATAAGGCAGCGCTGCTCCCCCCCACCCGACCAGAACACCCGACCGGAACACCCGACTGGATGGCTGGCAGCCGCTCAGCTCCGAGGTTCGAGTCACGGGATGTGGAGGCGCTCCTGGATGCAATGGAGCAGAGGAGGGACGCCCTGTATCCCGGGCACGGCCGCAGAGTTGCCCCACACCACAGCCGGCGTCTGTGGAGTGAAGTGGCAGAGGCCGTCACCGCTGCGGTCCTGACACCACGGACAGGCACCCAGTGCCACAAGAAGGTGAACGACCTCATCAGAGTAGGCAGGGTGAGCATCCCCCATATCCCCCCTCCCCCATATCCCCCCCTCCCCCATATCCCCCCCTCCCCCATATCCCCCCCTCCCCCATATCCCCCCCTCCCCCATATCCCCCCCTCCCCCAATCCCCCCTCCCCCATATCCCCCCTCTCCCATATCCCCCCTCTCCCATATCCCCAAGTGAATCCAGCCCTAACCTTAACCTCTGCAATGCACGCGCAACCGATGGCGTGCATTCATATACCTGCCTAAGTGTTGCCTTTTACCCCTGCCACCCCCCCCCCCCACAGGAGAAGCGCGCACACAACAATAGGGAGCATGTGAGGACTGGAGGAGGCCCCGCTGATGAGAGGCCACTGACCGAACACGAGGAAAGGGCCCTGGAACTGGCTGGCGGACCTGAGGACCGGGAGGTTGCTGATGCAGAGGTCGGGGGCGTACTAGCAAGTGAGCCACCGACAGCCCGACCCCATATCCCCCCTCCCCTATATCCCCCTCCCCCATATCACCTGATCACTGCCTGATGTCTAACCATGCATGCTTCATTGTGTATCGCAGGACCAAACGTCCAGGCACCCATCCCCGCAGATGCAGACCGCCCGCAAGATGCCCCTCGGAGGCCATGGGAGACAGAGAGACCCGGACCCTCCAGCATGCGACGCCCGCAGGATGCCCCTCGCACACCACGGGAGACGGAGAGACCTGGAGCAACAGGGAGACGACACCCCCGTCACGTGCGGGAGTGACCACCCAGCGACGAGGGGGGCAGCCACAGGCCCCCGTCACATCCGAGCCAGGACACCACTACCCAGGACACCACTACCCAGGACACCACTACCCAGGACACCACTGCCCGGGACACCACTGCCCGGGACACCACTGCCCGGGACAGCACTGCCCGGGACACCCCTACCCGGGACAGCACTACCCAGGAAGACGAAATACCGGACAGTGACTCAGAGTGGATGGGTGGAGACGAACTCCCACCCCAAAGTGCCATGGACTCAGAGTGGGACGAAGAGCACGACACAACGCCACTGCTGTCACCAACACCCTCCACCATCGCAGAAACACTCACCTCGGTTGGGCACTTTAGTGATGAGGCGTCTGCTACACTCACTGGTGCGCACAACACAGCCGTCCCGGTACAGCAGGTGGAGGTAGGAGCAGCAGAGGGGCCGGGCGGTCGGAGGGCAGCCCAGCCCAAGCGAACATCTGCCGCCCAGATGGATCCCGGGTTCCTGGAGTTACCACACCCACACATACATCCGATGCAACCACCGACCCTGAGACGAGCGAAGAGGGTGACGGCCGGCTTGCGGCGGCTGCAGTCGCAGGTGGAGGAGTCCACCCGCGTCCAGGAGCTGGGAGTGGTGCCGGTCATGCGTGCCATCCAGGCTGACACCGCACGGGTGGCGTCCGCGGTGGAGGCAATAGGTGCGACGGTGTCAGACATGGGGAACGGTTTGCGAGGCCTGGGGCTTTCCGTGCAGGCGGCGTCTGTGGCCCAGGACATGGCTGCCCTCTCACAGGAGACCATGAGCCAGTGCCAGCGCCAGATGGCAGAGGCGCTCAACGCCATAGCCCAGTCTCTGCAGGCCATGGCCCAGTCTCAGCAGGCCATGGCCCAGTCTCTGCAGACCATCGCTGAGGGCATCGGCGCCAGTGGCCATGTGCGAGCCGGCGTCGCACTGTCACAGACAGGGTTTGCCAACCCCCTGGGCTCCATGGCTGAAAACTTGCAGACCCCAGTCGATACCAGCACGGGCCTCCAGGACTGGCAGCGCCAGATGTCGGGGGGGCGTCGGATGGCAAGTCCGTTCGCATCCCCCACCCATGTAGAGGCCTGGGGGCCATCGGGCACCCCGAGGGAGGAGGAGGTGGTGTGGTCTGTCCCGGCTCCCCCTGTAGGGGAGGTCCCGGAACACCGCGACACCTCGGACTCCCCCCCTTCCGTCCCAGGTGCATTGGGTGGGCAACGGGCAGGACAGGCTGGCAGCTCGCCATCCCAGTCGCCCGGGCCGCAGCCTGGCCCATCTAGGCCAGGACGCCCCAGGAAACGGCCGCCAAAGGGATCCAGTGTCAGAGGGCAGGAATCACAGGAGTCCACCTCCAGTTCTGCTGTACCGTCTGGGGAACCACGTAGACGTAGTCAAAGGGCCCATAAGGCCAAACAATTAAACACTGAGTAAGTTGGCACGGGTGCAGGGCACAGATGAGTTTTAGGGGCTAGGGCACGTGCATGAACTCGTTTGGTTATTAAAGTCAATGTTACACCTACAGAAGCTGCCTTTGTGCTCTGTCCAAAGCGTGCGGGGGTGTCATGTACGTTGAGCGCAAGTGTGTGTGTGAGGGGTGGTGTTACCTCAGCCCCAGGTGAGTCTGCCCCGTTCCCCCTGGGCCGCCATCAACATCCCCCCGGGCAGAGGACGGGACCGTGCGCTGCAGCGTCACAGCCGCATGCAGGGATGGTCCGGGTGGATGGTGGTACTGTGTCCATGGGTCAGACATAGTCCAACGATGTGGAGCCAGGAGCTCACCGCAGGGCGGGTTGTCATCATCCTCCATGGCCTGCAATAGACACGCGTCCACCCGCAACTGTGTGAGCCTGGCCCGTTGTGCCGCAGGTGGATCGGCAATGCGGGGGGGTGGTGTGCATGCGGGTGGGGTGGGTGGGGTTGGGGAGGGGGGTGAGCGTGCTGGGTGGGTGGATGGGTGGGGGGTGTGGGTGGTCGGCTGTTGCCATGGTGTGCGGTCTGTGGCCATACTACCCGATTCCCACGCCCATCTAGTCAGTGAAGCGGGCGGCTATCAGTCTGTCCCGTGCCCGCTGGACCAGCCGGTAACGGTGGACAGCCACCTGTCTGTGTCGACCCCGTCTGCCCTGACCATTACCCCCATCCCCCTCATCTGGGGAGGACTGCGCCTCTTCCTGCTGCTCCTCCACTCCCCCCTCCTCTGACTGCGGCAAATCGCCCCTCTGCTGGGCTATGTTGTGCAGGACGCAGCACACCACAATGATGCGGCCGACCCTATCTGACCGATACTGGAGGGCGCCCCCAGAGAGGTCCAGGCACCTGAAACGCATCTTCAGCACGCCAAAGCACCTCTCTATCACTCCCCTTGTCGCTACATGGGCATCATTGTAGCGGTTCTCCGCCTCATTGCGTGGCCTCCGTATAGGCGTCATCAGCCACGATCGCAATGGGTAGCCCCTGTCGCCCAGCAACCAGCCCCTCAGCCGGGGATGGCGTCCCTCGTACATGCCGGGGATGGATGACCGCGACAACACGTATGAGTCGTGTACACTGCCTGGGTAACAGGCGCAGACGTGCAGGATCATCATGCGGTGGTCGCAGACCACCTGTATGTTCATCGAATAGGTCCCCTTCCTGTTGGTGAACACGGCCCTGTTATCTGCAGGTGGCCGCACGGCGACGTGCATCCCATCAATCGCGCCCTGGACAATGGGGAACCCGGCAACGGCAGAGAAGCCCACGGCCCGGGCATCTTGGCTGGCCCGGTCCACAGGGAAGCGGTTGTAGCGGTGCGCCATGGCATATAGGGCATCTGTCACTGCCCCGATGCACCGATGTCTGCGATATGCCGGACAGGTCCCCACTCGGTGCCTGGAATGACCCCGTTGCATAAAAGTTCAGGGCCACCGTAACCTAGACGGACACGTGGAAAGGGTGTCCCCCGCCAGTGCCACGTGGTGACAGGTGTGCCAGCAGGTGGCAGATGTGTGCCATGGTTTCCCGCCTCATCCGGAGTCTCCTCCTGCATTCCCGGTCCGTGAGGTCCTGGTATGACTGCCGGGGCCGGTACACACGGGGCGCCCTCGGGTGCCTCCGTTGCCGTGGGGCCGCGACGTCCTCCTCCCCCTCCTCGTCCTGTCGGTCAGGTGTCCCTCCAGCCTGGGCGGCTGCCGCCTGTCCCTCAGCGGCAGCCTGCGCCGCCTCTCTGGCACGCTCCTCCTCCTCCTCCTCCTCATCCAGGGCAACATAGACATTAGCGGCTGCCGCCACGGCGGCCAACATCGCTGGATGATCGGAAAACATGACGGCCTGGTGGGGGGGGGGGAGGGGAACGACGACATGTCATCATTGCCCATATCCCCTCCTCCCCCCAGCCAGGTGGCATGGACCGCATGGGTCCAACTGTTGGAGGCTGGCACCTGGCCAGGTGGACCAACTCACTTGCCCTCGCATCCCCCACCCCGGCACGGACCCCCCCCCAACCTCCTCCCCGGCACGGACCCCCCCACCCCCCTCCCCGGCACGGACCCCCCCCCCAACCTCCTCCCCGGCACGGACCCCCATCCCCCTCCCCGCACGGACCCCCCCAACCTCCTCCCCGGCACGGACCCCCCATCCCCCTCCCCGGCACGGACCCCCCCCCAACCTCCTCCCCGGCACGGACCCCCCATCCCCCTCCCCGGCACGGACCCCCCCCAACCTCCTCCCCGGCACAGACCCCCCACCCCCCTCCCCGGCACGGACCCCCCAACCTCCTCCCCGGCACGGACCCCCCCATCCCCCTCCCCGGCACGGACCCCCCCCCCAACCTCCTCCCCGGCACGGACCCTAACCTCCTCCCCGGCACGGACCCCCCATCCCCCTCCCCGGCACGGACCCCCCTCCTGGCACTCCCCCGGAGCCCAGCCCACTCGAACCACCCCCCCCCCGCCGCACACACACACACACACAACCCGAGACACACCTCTCCTCACACATTCAGACTGCGGCCACGCCATTGCCTGCCCAGAGTCAACCCCCCAGGCCGTCACTCACCTCCACGCTGGTCAGCGTGAACCTGGAGCACAGGGTCACGCCGATGAAAACGAGGTTTAATTTACGTCGACGTGAACGGTCATCACGTCGACGGGACTTCGGCCCATCCGGAAGGGAGAATATCGGCAGGCCGAAAATCGGCTGCCTTGCGCAGACCCGTGCCATTCTCCGACGGCAGCGGCGACATTAACGCCCCGCCGACTTTTCTCCCTTCGGAGACTTCGGCAACCGGCGGGGGCAGGATTCACGGCGGCCAACGGCCATTCTCCGACCCGCTGGGGGGTCGGAGAATGACGCCCCAGAGATCTGGCGACCATTTTGAAAGCATTTCCCGATCTCGAAGTGAGCTTGAGGGTCCCTCACACCCTCCACCCATAGACAATGCCACCCCCCACAGATATGGGCATTACTTCCCCCTCCACACCCCGCTATGGCCCACCCCCTTTCAGGCATTCCTGTAAAGCTTTATGACCCTTTCGTGGGCATGGCCCCCCTCAGGCCCAAACCCTTTGCAGTGCCAACTTGGCACCCTGGCACTGCCAGCCTGGAACCTGGGCACGTGCCAGGATACTGCCCCCGACCGCCCGGGGGTGGGGGGTGTCTAAAGGGCACCGATACCCTTGGAGTGGCCATCACACCTGGTCTCCACAAGGGAGTGATCCAGATCGCGCCGGGCACTGTGGCTCAGATGATGACTGTGGTTTTGCGCATAACGCAAAGCCCAATTTGAGCCTCTCCCGCGATGCCTCTGGTGCAATGAGATTGGCACTGTGCACAAAGGGATGGCAAAATCGCGCCATGGTTACCTCCTGGTACAAAACCTAAAAGGGTGTGAGCTGGAACAGTAAATATCAGAACACTGTTCATCTATATAAGAGGTCAGAGAGAAATTGCAACTGAAACAAATACATGCACATTTTCCTGTACGAGTTTCTGGACAGTAATTTGAACCAGTAACCCGAGCTAACAATTAAAATAAATTTGCTAAAAATATTAGATCAGACGATTTAATTTACAAAATACAAAAAGAAGCATGCTTATGGTTTGGTGATTAAATACACCAATTGCTTAAGTATTAAGTCAAACAAATCAGTTAGATCTACAGTTCTATCCCCAGCGTGCAAAGAGTTAGCTGACCACAGACAAGGCAACAGTAAGAGTATGAAAATTCTCCTCCGTGTCTTTGACAATAGAAATGTGAAAATATATAATCATGCCATCTGAATTTATGCCTTTAAGAGAAAAAATGATCAAATAAGTTAGAATCAGAGAATTCCTACAGTATAGAAAGAGGCCATTCGGCCCATCGTGTCTCCACTGACCCTCTGAAAGAGTACCCTACCTAGGCCCACGACCCTGCCCCATCCCTGTAACCCCATAACCCCACCTAACCTTTGGACACTAAGGGACAATTTAGAATGGCTAATCCACCTAACCTGCTCATCTTTGGACTGTGGGAGTAAACTGGAACACCTAGAGTAAACCCATGCAGACACAGGGCGAGTGTTCAAACTCCACACAGCCAGTCATCCACGATTGGAATTACACCCGGGTCCCTGGCACCGGGAGGCAGCAGTGCTAACCACTGTGCCACCGTGTTAAATCAGTTTGGAAAACATTTCTTAAAAATAAATAAATATAGGTCAATGCTCTGTCAAAACCTCACAGGTGGACTCCTCCCTCCAGAAAAAAAAACACAGCCAAGACTATGAGGAGATAGATTTATCCATTGGACTTGCTCAGATTTTTAAAAGCTCAAATCTGAATGATTATAACTTGCTAAGTTGAGTCAGGTAAGTATGGCTGACATCCCCATGTTGCAAAGATTACAAAGATAAGTACAGAAACGGGTGACCATCTCGTTCAGAGAGCTTATACTTGCTTAAAAATCTGCAGTCCTCCCATCACAAAATCTATTTGCCTATTTAACTAGTCTAGAGTTTTTGCCTCAACTACTCTCCTCACAAGATCATTGTCATTACTCATTCAGTACGAATGCTGCCAGTGAAGTAGATCCAAACTGTAATATTCAATGTCAAAAAATCATTATGGTGTAGCTAGGTCACTGTATTAAAGCTGAAATGTGCTGTTAAATCTTGATTGTGTGGATACACATTTTTGTGCATGTACATTATGGTATCATAAGTACTAACTGAGAATCTTTGGCAACAGGATACATTAGCCCTGTGGGCTGTTAAGTACTTAGAAAGTATTTAGAATATTTAATATTCAGTAAGCTGTGGAATAACATGTGGCCAGCAGCATATGCACTGTTTCGGAACCATGAGTGCCCGAGTCTATTGAAGGATAGCTCTGGATGGCATTTTCAGTGCTTCATGCTATTGGAAAATGGATTTTGTGTGTTAAATGATCTATATACTTGGTTGCTCACAGACCTTGGAGAATTGCATGCAAGTAACAAGATAGGTAGTGATATTTGAGAAATATTTTCATTTTCTATATGATGTGGACATATAGGGTCATTGATTCCACAAAAAGAATCTGAGATAGTTTATGGGAGATGCTGTACCACAGACATTACTCAATGTTGCATTTGATGAAACTTCTTCCCCACCAAACTGCACTCCCCACACCCATCCAAACCCCATCTTCATCAACACTTCTTGCTTTTGTTGTAAATTATGTGATCGAAAGTACAGTTTGTTCAAAGCTAAATACAGGTCCATGGCAGTGAAATGGTTAATTCCATCTCTTTTCCACTCTGACAATTGAACAGCCTTTTTATTCAGATACCATCCAGTCACAAAATACCCTACACCCATAAAGTGGTCTTAAAATCTGATTACTAGTGCCAAAAATGTTCGAGAAACTGGTATTCAATTCTGATGCTTCCTAACAGAGACTACTAAAGACATCAGTTTCATCTGTGACATCTGCCTATCTTTTGAATGTATGATCTGTATTTTGGATTACATAAACCCACATTGGCTGATAAACAAAGCAGAAATGTTAAGTGGGTAAAGCACTGAAAGATTGACAGACTAGTAAAGGAGCAGTTCTGGTCTGGAAACACAGCAACATTGGGAAGCAATGTTCCATAATGGCTTGAGGTATCCGTTTTACAGTAATAAAGAAACTGCTTTATATTTTAAAAAGCTGCTGTTTCCAAATCTGCTGCTGGCCACCAATATGCTTCAAATTGCTTGTGCAGTCATTAATGACTCCTGGACTCTCATTAAAATGACACACTTCATACATGCTGGTTGCAAAATATTTCCACTTGACTCCAAAAATTGTATTTTGGAAGCCAAATTCCTTCCAGGCAAAATTACTCATTTTGAGGGTTGGAACCTTTTATTCTGTCTTTTATACACTTTGTAATTTTATGTTGGGTATATATTGGAAGTGCTTAAATATTTAGATTTCTATCACATATGAAAAGTCACAAACAACTCACCAATACTTAAATGTACAATTTAACTAATATAATACATAGTTTATACATATATATCTTGACTTGAACAAATGTGACACATGTTCTCACGTTTGATTAGCAGCCAGTTTAAGCTTGTTTGACGCTAAGGTAAGGGAATGTGCCAAATTAGTAAAAGGTAACACTAGTGGCTTCAGGGCAAACACAGGGGAAAAGATAGGGAAAAGGAACATAGTAAATTCTTGACATAAAACATAATCAAAGCCTGCTGGGTCTTTTTACTTTTTGAAACTCAGTCTATCCATCACTCTGAGACAGATACTCCCAATCGGCAAATCCAAAGATTAGGGGCGCAATTCTCCGATATCGGCGCGATGTCCGCCGACCGGCGCCACAAACGGCGCGAATCAGTCCGGCACGCGCCGCCCCAAAGGTGCAGAAGTCTCCGCATCTTGAGGGGCCGAGCCCTCACCTTGAGGGGCTAGGCCCGCGCCGGACTGATTTCCGCCCCGCCAGCCGGCGGGAAAGGCCTTTGGTGCCCCGGCAGCTGGCGCGAAACTGACTTTGCCGGGCGGCGCATGCGCGGGAGCGTCAGCGGCCGCTCACGGCATCCCCGTGCATGCGCAGTGGAGGGGGTCTCTTCCGCCTCCGCCATGGTGGAGACCATGGCGAAGGCGGAAGGAAAAGAGTGCCCCCATGGCACAGGCCCGCCCGCGGATCGGTGGGCCCCAATCGCGGGCCAGGCCACCATGGGGGTACCCCCCGGGGCCAGATCGCCCCGCGCCCCCCCCAGGACCCCAGAGCCCGCCCGCGCCGCCGTGTCCCACCGTCCCAAAGGTGGTTCAATCCACGCCGGCTGCCGTGGGTTGACAGCGGCGGGACTTCGGCCCATCGCGGACCGGAGAATCGCCGTGGGATTCCCGCCGACCGGCGCGGCGCGATTCCCGCCCCCGCCGAATCTCCGGTGGCGGAGAATTCGCGACACGGCGGGGGCGGGATTCACGCCGGCCCCCGGCGGTTCTCCGACCCAGTGGGGGGTCGGAGAATCGCTCCCTAGTTCTCTTAAAGGACACACTACACAATTGCTATGGGAATGTCAATATATTGGCAGATTTCAGCAGCTGCGGTATTTTGCTTTTGTCAATATATTGTCATTGTTTCAGTAAAGAAGTGTTGAAATATGCTACATGGTGTAAATAACATACTACGGCAAACATCAAGAAATTAGTTTACTTCACTCTCGAGAATTTTATAAAACGTTTCCCCACTATTCTAGTTCACAAAACGATGAATTGGTGCAACACTATGGCCATAATTTTATCGCCAAGGTGAGGGCCTCAATGACAACTGGGGGTGACCTCGCCTGCACTGTTTGCAGGAATCCTGGCTGCATTTTACAGAGTCCAGCAACTAATTAATCCTTTTAAAGAAAGGCTGCCCACCCTCAGTAGCTGCCAGCCAATTGGAAGGCCAACAGCTTAGCAGCGCTGCCAAGAGCGATGGCCACTGCCAGGACTGGGCCTAGAAATTGAGGATGTCATGGCGAGACCCTGCCCTCCAGCTAGTTAAATGGGATCTCGGGAATAGGGGCAGGACCAATTAAGGCAGGTCCTAGCAAAGGCAAGCTAGTGAGGACAACCACTGCCATCAAGGGGCCTTCTTGAAGAATCCTGCTTCAGACACCATGAAGTAGACTTTGTAGTTTAGAACATATGAACAGCAAGTCTTTATTGACAAATCATAACCTATGTACTTATTTACAGTAGAGGGTACAGACACGGAGCTGACTCCAGTTTAAGGCTTTACCCAACTCTGTCCATCTCTAGGCTGACCCTGGCTCTGGGTCATATGCCTTCTTACATCATTGCATGGCCATTTCTGTGCTCAGTCCCACCGTAACCCTCTTATGTACCTGACCCAACTACCACACCTCAGAGCTCAATAGGACCCCCTCTCCCCACCCAGTCCACTGGGAGGCCGCCAGGATTTACATGGTATGTGGCAGGTGGCCCTCCTGTCACTGGTAAAATGCTAACTGTGAACAAAGAACAAAGAAAAGTACAGCACAGGAACAGGCCCTTCGGCCCTCCAAGCCCATGCTGACCATGCTGCCCGACTAAACTACAATCTTCTCCACTTCCTGGGACCGCATCCCTCTATTCCCATCCTATTCATGTATTTGTCAAGATGCCCCTTAAATGTCACTATTGTCCCTGCTTCCACCACCTCCTGGGCAGAGGCCCTTAACTGGTGACTTAAGTGGCTCAATTGGCCTTTCAGCTGGCAGCCGTCAGTGACCTTCCCAATCGCTGGTAAAATTCCATCACAGTTAAAAGGCTCCCCTCCCCAAGCCACTTTGCAGGCCTCGAACTTTGCAGTCCACCCCCCAGAGGGCTGGTAAAATCCAGTCCTATGCCTTAAAAATTTGTCGATCTTTAGTAATGTTAAGTTTGTCCCACATGGTGAGGAAGAATTGGGAAGGGGGGAATGGGGCATAAAACAAGAGAGACAAGTATGTTGGAAAAATTGTCAAGTAACAAGTCAGAATGAGAGAAGGGAATACCATTATCACTATCCCTAGGCCATATACAGAACCCACAAAGCCCACTTTGAGCTCACCTTTTAGGGGCCAATCTCATAGTCCTTCATACTGTTCCAATCATAAATCTGTCCATTTGTTGAACATTTTCAAGGAGCCCACATTCATTACACTAGATGGCAGTCTGTTCCATAAGGTAACAGCTATTACACCTTAAATTAATCTTAATCTGTGATTTTCTTATTTCACAATCCTTAGTTCTCTGCTCCTCATTCTCACAAACATCCAAACAATTCCTTCCACAATTTAAAAGACTTGGGATGGTAAAATACAGGAAATGCAGCACACCATCCTTTCACTTCTGAGACAGGACAATCAGTTCACACCAGCATGAGAATGCCACTTTTCTGTCCGTTGAAAGAATCTGACATGAGATTAATATGGGCAATCTCAAAATCATTTTCGAGTGAGCACAGGGTTCACAATGTAAAACTACAACTGCAGGACAATTTCACCACAAATTAGAATAAAAAAAAAAAAAATTTAGAGTACCCAATTATTTTTTTTCCAGTTAAGGGGCAATTTAGCGTGGCCAATCCGCCTACCCTGCACATCTTTTGGGTTGTGGGGGTGAAACCCTCACAAACACGGGGAGAATGTGCAAACTCCACACGGACAGTGACCCAGGGGCAAGATTCAAACCCGGGTCCTCAGCGCCGTGCTAACCTTAGTCCTGGTGCTAACCACTGCGCCACAAATTAGAATTTTAATCAACCTTATGAATGTATGTCAACCTCTGCAACTGAGCCGAATGGTAGCATAGTCGTTAGCACTGTGGCTTCACAGCACCAGGGTCCCAGGTTCGATTCCCTGCTGGGTAACTGTCTGTGCGGAGTCTGCACGTTCTCCCCGTGTCTGCGTGGGTTTCCTCCAAGTGCTCCGGTTTCCTCCCACTGTCCAGAGACAGGTAGGTTAGGTGGATTGGCCACACTAAATTGCCCTTAGTGCCCAAAAAGGTTAGGAGGAGTTATTGGGTTAGGGTGGTAGGGCGAAAGGGAGGGCTTAAGTGGGTCGGTGCAGACTCGATGGGCCAAATGGCCTCCTTCTGCACTGTATGTTCTACGTCTATGTCTATTGTTATGGGAGAAGTGTTTTCAGAACCCCAAAATGTATCATGGAGTTCAACCAACCTCTCCCTTTAATGGATTGCTGCTTTTGAAGCACACGGCTTGTTCCCCAGGTGTGATATTACAATTATGGACATGTGGTTTTTAACACAAAACAATGTTTATTCCATGAACTCAACTTAACCTGTTAAATAAACATTGGATCCCTTAACACCCCTTACTTCAAAGATAACCCCGAAAATAATACAACACTAAATAATCCCTCAAAATGTTCCTTCAAACATCCAAAAGGCTTCAAACCTTCAAAACAGTAATACACCAGGTCACAGAATAGAAATATTTTCTGTTAAATGGCAGAGATATATCAGCTTGGTTGACTTCAGCTCCAGCACCTTGCTTTTCTTCCTGCAGTTCTCTGGAAACACACAAGCTACTTTTTCAGACTGAAACCAAAAGCAGAAGTGAGCTCAGCTCACATTCATTTCTTCAAGGTACTCTCACATGACACTATGTCTATATCTAACTGGGGTGGTCTATTGAGACTGACATAATGTGGTGAATTTTACAGGGAGACGTATTCTCGCCCCCTCCACTTGATCAAGAGGTGGATCTGCACCATGCCAACTTTAAAACTGGCTGCCCTGCAGAAATTACATGCTTGGGTCAGCCTTAATGAACTTAAAAGGGGACTTGCACCCTTCAGGGATAGAATGTCTTGTCCTCCAGTAGATCCAGAAGCACCAATGCAAGAAAGAACATGGATAGAGAACTTCAAGATAATCTGGGCATTTTTGGCCAGCAAGGCGGGGAAGGGGGAATGGTGTAGGGGGTTTAGGTTTCATTGCTGGGTGAGGGAGGCATAAAGTGGGGGTACACCAAAGGAGGTGACCCACCTTCCTTTCTGCCTTTACTGTGCAGTGAAACCTGCCAGTCTGGTTGCTTTCCTTCTGCCTCTTCCAGCTGGACGTATTGTGGTCGCAGTGCCAACCTGCACCGGGAGGCAGTGCCAGGAACAGACCTTCTGGGGAGCCACAATGGGGTTGAGGTTTGTGTTTTGTTTGTTAGGGGGGGGGGGCCGTGCTTATGGGGGGAGGTTCCCCATGTCCGTAAGGGGAAGCTTATTTCCGCTGTTGATCACTGGCTCCCATTAGCTCTCCCCCTCCCCCCCAACACACACACACACACACACACACACACACACACACACACACACACACACACACACAGAGTAAACCATGCGCTCTGAATGGAAAAGCAGCTTGCTGCGCGCAGCGTGGCCGATGAAAGCCGGGAGACCCCGCTCCTGGGATTACCCAGCTTGCCACTCTTCACGAGATCCAATGTGACCTCGCGAGATGTTGCAATGTAAATTCCGGGCACTTTTTGTGAGACAGCTAGCCTCACTCTAATGTGCAGATTCCCGAGGTACCTGAGGCTTTGGGATTCAACCCCTTTGCCTCAGAGACCTTGGGCAAGCGCCGTTCAGCACTGGCTCCCCCCAAACAGGGACTCGTAGGGGTCTCCCTGGTGATTGGAGGACCTCGGCTGCATGCCCTTTGGGCAGGGTGGTGCCCTGGCACTGCTGGTGCCACCTGGACACCCTGGCAGTGCCACTGGTGCCAGACTAGCACTGCCAAGTTTCCCAGATGGCATTGGCAGCTGGCACGGGCACTGCCAAGGTGCCAATCTGGCATTTATTGCACGCACGTGATTGGGCCGGGGGTGCTCAGCATGGATGTTGGGGAGTGCAGGGGAGGTGCGGGGGGTGGGGACTCCTCCCGTAGTGCATTCGGGCAAGGGGGGGGGGGGGGGGGGTCAGGGATTGTTTTGGGGAGCTTCGGAGATCAGGGGCGAAATTCTCCGGTATCGGCGCAATGTCCGCTGACCGGCGCCAAAAACGGCGCAAATCAGTCGGGCATCACGCTGCCCCAAAGGTGCGGAATCATCCGCATCTTGGGGGGCCGAGCCCTAACCTTGAGGGGCTCGGCCCGCGCTGGACTGATTTCCGCCCCGCCAGCTGGCTCGGAAATGACATTGCTGGCCGGCGCATGCGCGGGAGCGTTAGCGGCCGCTCACGGCATCCCCGTGCATACGCTGTGGAGGGAGTCTCTTCCGCCTCCGCCATGGTGGAGACCATGGCGAAGGCGGAAGGAAAAGAGTGCCCCCACGGCACAGGCCCGCCCGCGGATCGGTGGGCCCCGATCGCGGGCCAGGCCACCGTGGGGGCACCCCCCGGGGCTAGTTCGGCCCGCGCCGCCCCCAGGACCCCGGAGCAGGCCCGCACCACCTTGTCCCGCCGGTAAGGTAGGTGGTTTAATCCACGCCGGCGGGACAGGCATTCTAGCAGCAGGATTTTGGCCCATCCGGGCCGGAGAATCGCGGGGGGGGGGGGCGCCAACCGGCGCGGCGCGATTCCCGCCCACGCCGAATTTCCGGTGCCGGAGAATTCGGCAACTGGCGGGGGCGGGATTCACGCCAGCCCCCGGCAATTCTCCGACCCGGCGGGGGGTCGGAGAATCTCGCCCCAGAATGCCATTTAAAAGTGGTGTCCCGATCGCTCGTTCCACTGGAGTGTTCCGGCGAGTGGAGGTGCCCACTGTACAAAACGGGGCTATGTGCGGCCTCGGCTGCCCGTTCCTCGTTCAGACCCCTTATACAATCCGAGTCACGTAGAATAGCCATGTGTATTTCGGCACTACAAGTGTCGGGAAACACGTGGTTAAATGCGCTCACTAGGGGAGTTTGTTCCCTTTTCGGAGAATTGCGCCAATTGCATTTGAAAGTGGATATTTTTTGGTAAATGAAGGTTGCCTGATACAGGGACTGTTGTGGACCCCTGCATTTGGCTTCTTACAATTTGGAAAAAAAAAGAGATTATGTTTGTCAAACAAAGAGATACTGTTCATTAGTTACACAGTGGTGGAGCCACAGTCCCACGAAGGGCAGAGGTACAGAACAGCATTGTGATTTGATATCCTGTCACAAATATAGACGGGCAAAAGTAAACAGTTAATTCAGCACCGGTAGTGGAATTTTATTGGCTTAATTCACAAGTTTTCAGTTTTCCAATTCACCCACAGAAGAACACACTTGGGAGCTGGACTCTCCCTCTCTGGGAAGCTGAAGTACAAGGTCAGTCAGAAGCGATACAAGCAGTCACAGACTGGAATGAGACATGGTCAAGTGCCTCAGGCTCTTCATTTTTAACTATATATATATATATTGATAAAGTAGGGTGTTGAGCATTCCAGGTCAGGTGTAGCACAGTTGGATACTCAATAAATGCCCTGCACAAACATGGCATAATGTTCACAGCATACAAGTGCCATCTCCAAACAATTTTCCCATTGAAAATATTGGTAGAATGACGGCACTGGATTCAGCAGAATTTGTCATTGAATCAGACACACTTGCCAGTTTAAGAAACGCCCTCTCGAGACAAAATGGACAACCTCAAACAGCTTCTACTGGTTGGCGGGCAGAGAGGACTTGAATAAGAGGCGTGGACAGGGGAGGGGAGAGGAGAAGTTAAGTGACCCTCCCCACCACATCATCATGGCTTCTCTCAAAACTGGCAATGCAAATCTGCCCTCCATAGACTGGAAAGAGCCCAGCATAGAGATGATTGTTCTTTAAAATAATGTGTTTCTGTATTTGAAGGGTTGCTTAAAATAACTAGATGTTAAATGAAAACCAGGATAGATATATGAGTATTTAAGCGGAAAATATTGAGAGCTAGTTTTCCAATGATTTTACCGAGATTGATATTTGTGTCTATACTAAACATTGTAGCTCCCTTAGACAGTGATGGCAACACCATCAATTGATCTGGATGAGTGATAGAAGCGTCTTGCCAAGGGAAAATGCAATTGTTTTCAAGCAGGTAGCTCCCACTGTTTGTTTTCTTCTACAGCCCAGTGACCTGTTTGTCTCCACAGTTAAGTCTGGACAGAACAACATGGTGCTGCCACTTCTCATCCATCTAAATCAACATCAATCCAAAGATGATCTTTATCAGAGACAGCTCTGTCCAGACAGCTTCAAGGTAGGAAGAACAAAACAATCTCAAAATAAAACTGCTGGAAGCAGTAGGAAGAAATTAGCTCATTTTCTAAGTTAGTTTATCAAAGTAAAACATTGTCTACATATAAGAACTGTTAAGGATTAGTTAGATACAATCATTCAACATCATAGGCAGGTATCAAAAGATTAAACTGAGGTACCCTCTTGAAATGTTACGGAAGTTTTATAAAATTGCACTGTTCCATCAGGAAAGAGACACAATATGCCATCTTTCATACCGCTGATTTTGTCGTAATTAGTTCAAGTGCAAAAATCTTCAAAAGCCCACAGTCTTGAGGCGGGGGAAGGTCAGTCTGGCAGCTCCCATGTTCAACTCAGAATGAGACTACTGGAGAATTGACTATTGACCCATGGTTCAAAGGGAGAGGGGAATAAGTAAACATGAAGAATTTGCTCATTTTTAATGTGTTTTCCCATTTTTAGCTATCTTTCTCTCCTAGTTGTGGTGATATACATCACTGTAAGTACACAAAGGGTTAACTTACATACACCACACCTAGCTAGACACTAGCGGGAACACCAGAGACATGACACACAGACAGTCAACCAATAGGTCAGTAAGATAGGACATGACCAATGGGCAGTCACGGTACACAAGAGGTGACACTACCACAGGAGGGCATTACACCAACGCATATAAAAGGACACATCACACATGCTCAGTCTCTTTCCAGTGGAGACACTCAGTGAGTACAGACACAGGGTTGATTGAACATCACTCCCACCACATGGATTGTAGCAGACTGGTTCGGCAATCTGAGTAGCTATAGCAGGATTAACAGTAGCGTTGAATCCAAGTAGGAGAATTGTTAATAGTTCAATAAATGTGTTAAAGCTATCTCCAAGTCTGAACCTTCCTTTGTCAGAGTGCACATCAAGGAAGCAGCTTATGCTACGACAAGAGCATAACAAAACACTAGTATTTAAATGCTATTTTATAATCAATATCTGGAAACCAAAATGGCACCCTGGCACACTAACTTCCGTATTCTGCCAATATAGGGCCCGATCCAACTGGAAAAAACCAACAGAGTCTGCTTTCGTGCACATTTAGTGTGGTGTTTCTGGGTGGCTGCAGCGTCCGTACCTGCATATCATAGAATCTCTACAGTGCAGAAGGAGGCCATTCGGCCCATCGCACCAGCACCGACCCTTGGAAAGCACCCAAAGGCCTCCCCCCGTGGAATCCCAAACTTCTCCATCAACTCCTCCAAACTCGCAAACCACCCTTCCAAAAATTAATCCTTAATTTCCATCAACCCCGCTCCTCCCACCCCCAACACCTAGGATCCAGTCTCGCCGGCTCAAACACATGATTCGATCGGACCGGCATCAACATCGACCCCACCCCCAACTTAAAGTGCTGCCAAAATTGCCTCCACATCTTCAGCGTGGCTACCACCACCGGACTACTGTTGCCAGCACCCACAACGCTGACCCCCTACAAGAACCCGCCTCCATCCGCGTCCACATTGCCTCCAGCTCCCCACGCCAGCCCCGCACCGTCTCAGCGTTTACCGCCCAATAGTAATACAACAGATTTGGCAGAGCCATAACCCCTGACTGTCGCCTTCTCTGATGCACCGTCTTCTGAATCCTCACCACCTTACCGGCCCAGACAAACAAGAAAATCAACCATTCCACCCCATAAAAAACACCTTCAGCAAAAAGACCGCTAAACACTGGAATAAGAATAAAAGTGGCAGAAGATATTCATCTTTACCGCTTGCACCTGCCAATGATATGGGTAGGCTGTCCCACATCTGCAAATCTTGACCCTACCCACTAGACTCGTAAAATTCAATTTACGGAGCCATGACGAGTCTTGAGCCACCTGCACCCCCCAGTACCTGAAGTGAGTAGTCACCACATAAAACGGCAATCCCCCCAAGCCAGCTCCTGTCCCCAGAGAGGAAATCAAAAGGCACTCACTCTTTTCCAAATTCAGTTTATACCCTGAAAAAGCCTCAAATCTCTTGTCTCACATACAAATGGCCAAGGGCTCTATCGCCAGCACCAATAAAAGGGGGGACATGGGACACCCCTGCCTCGTTCCCCTATGCGGCTGAAAATGTCCCACGTTCACCTCATTCATACGAACACTCGCCTGCAGTGCCTTATAGAACAATTTGACTCTCGCCACAAGCTTAGGCTAAACCCCAAACCGCTCCAACACAGCACACAAATAACTTCACTCTCTTCGATCAAATGCCTTCCCTGCATCCAGCGCCACCACTACCTCCGGCCCTCCCCCTTCTGATAGGGAGAGCACCACGTTTAACAAGCGCCGCACATTCGAGGACATCTACCTACCCTTTACAAACCCCGCCTGATCCTCCCCAATCATCTGCGGAAGGCGCTCTTCCAACCTAACCGCCAACAGCATGGCAAGAATCTTAGCATCCACATTTAGCAGGGATATTGGCCGATACGATCCATACTCCACCGGGTACTTATCCGTTTTTAACAACAGCAAAATGGATGCCTGTCCTAACGTCTCTGCAAGCACCCCCTTACTTAGCAACGGCATCCTCAAACATCTCCATCAACGGCAGTACCAACCTATGCAAATATTTCTTACAGAATTCCGCCGGGAACCCATCCGGCCCGGTGCTTTACCCGCCTGCATCTTCCCTATAGTCATCCGAAACTCCTCCATCCCCACTAGCTCTTCCAACCCTGCCCTTTCCTTCTCTCCTACTATATCCGACTCATCCTCCATTACCCCAACGTCCCCAAACTATGCCCTCCCAACCACAACAAAAGAAAATAAAGTCCAAACTCAGTTCAGCCCCAATCCTTTGGCCCTCACTATCGCCCCCGCCTCCTCTGCCGTCTCAAAGTAATTGGGCGAGATTCTCCACTCCTGCGCCGGTTGGGAGAATCGCCTGGGCCTCCAAAATTTCCCGGGACGCCGGTCCGACGCCCTCCTGCGATTCTCCCAAGCGGCGGGAACGGCCCGGTCGGGTTCCACGGGCCGCAGAATCGGCAACCCCGCTATTCTCAGGCCAGGATGGGCCGAGCGGCCAGGCCAAAACGACGGGTTCCCCCCAGCGCCATCCACACCTGGTCGCTGCCATCGGGAACAGCGCGCGAACGCTGGGGGGGCGGCCTGCGGGGGGATGAGGGGGGATCCTGCACCGGGGTGGTACCTCAAATGTGGGGTGGCCCGTGATCGGTGCCCACCGATCGTCGGGCCGTCCTCTCTGAAGGAGGACCTCCTTCCTTCCGCGGCCCCGCAAGATCCGTCCGCCATCTCCTTGCGGGGCAGACCTAGAGAGGACGGCAACCACGCATACGCGGGTTGGCGCCAGTTATGCGGCGCCGGCCACGTCATCTATGCGGTGCAGCCTTTACGCGGGCGACAAGGCCTGGCGCGTGTAGATGACATGGCCCCGATCCTAGCCCATTGTCAGGGCCTGAATCGGTCGGGATCGGGGCCGTTTCGCGCCATCGTGAACCTCGTTCACGGCGTTCACGACGACGCGGCCACTTTGGCGCGGGAGTGGAGAATCCCGCCCATAGTCTTTGGAGTTATGCGTGACTCTCAACTTTGCCGGGTAGGCCACCCCAAACCACTCATTACTCTTGTAAAGTGCTACCTTCGCCCTAGTAAAGGCTGCCCGCCGCCTTGCCAACTCCACCGTGACGTTTTGGTATATTCTTTTTTTTTTTTAAACAAACAATTTTATTGAGGTATTTTAGTCATATAGAAAAAGTGACATTGTACAGTACAAAAAAAAGAAGTCAAGACACAAATTCAACATAGTGGAAACCACGGCTCTGTTGATATTTTGATATATTCGAATACCAGCTTGTACAACTACTCAAATCTCCTATTCACCTGCACCTGTGCCACCACCAACCCCCTCGCCTCTAAATAAGCAAACATGATCAACCCTAAAGAAAAGGGGAAAAGAACCCCAACCATTACCCCAACGTCCCCAAACTATCCCTTCCCAACCTCAACAAATGAAAACAAAGTCCAAACTCAGTTCAGCCCCAATCCTTTGGCCCTCACGATCGCCTCTCCCTCCTCTGCCGTCTCAAAGTAATAGTCCTTGGAGTTATGCGTGACTCTCAACATCGTCGGGTAGGCCACCCCGAACCCACACATTACTCTTGTAAAGCGCTGCCTTCACCCTATTAAAGGCCGCCCCCCCCCCCCCCGTCTATCACTGCCTTCCTATCTCACCTCTCGATTCTGCTTTGTCGTGCTCAGCACCTTCCCCTGCATCTGATAATTGGAAGCAGACGATCACAGCTCTTAGTGGATCATTCGCTTTGGCTTCAGCAGGGGCAACCTATGTGCCCTATCCAGCTCAAAGAGGGACGTGTCCTCCTCCTTCCCAACAACGTGGCGAACATCTCTGAGAAGTACCCCGTTGGCCTCCGGCCCATAGCCCCTCAGGCAGACCCATGACCTGCAGATTCTGCCGCGTGACCTGTTCTCCAGGTCCTCAACTTTGGCTCTCAGCCCTTTATTACTCTCTTCCACCTTCTGCAGCTCCTCTCACATCGAGGCGAGCCGGTCACTGTGCCTCCTCCGCTACCTTCAACACCTCTCCCTGCTCCCTTACTGCTGTCGCCGTCTTTCCAAGAGCCTCATTTAGCAGGGCCAAAGTATCATCCACCAACTGTTTCAGCATTCCCATCATCTCCTTTGCATGCTGCTTAAAATGCTTGGCAAACTGCCGCTCAAACTCTACCCCCATCACCTCAGCTAGCGTGTCCAGCGTAATGGGCGCAGCTCCCACCATCTTTCCTTTCACAGAACTCTGCACCAAACTCGAGCTCTCAGGTGGACTAGAGCTCGTACCCTTTCATTCATTATTATTCCACTGGGCTTTCGACATCCTCTAATGACCACAATGTTTCTGAAGATGGATGATTTAGAATTTCCCCCCAAATCTGGGTGAAAAGAGTCAAAAAACGAAAGCTCTGCAGGAGCCACCCAATGTGCGACCTCCACCTACATGTCATCACCATTTCAACGCAGAGTTAGATAGATTCTTGACTTTGATGAAATCAAAGGTTATTGGGGGAAAGCAGAATGTGGAATTGAGGTCACAATCAGATTAACCATGACTCTATTGAATGGCAGAGCAGGCTTGAGGGGCCAAATGGCCTACTTCTACATCTAACTTGTGCCCAAGGACATTGCTACAGGAGTTTCTCATTGTGCTGTCCTAGGCCCATCCACCCTAGGCCCAACCATCATCAGCTGCTTCATCAATGGCTTCCACTTTTCATAAAGTCAGAAGTGGGGATGTTTGCTGATTATTACGCGGTATTCAGTCCCATTTCTGACTCCTCAGATATTAAAGCAATTTGTGCCTGCATGCAGCAAGATCTGGAACGCTCAGGGTTGTGCTGATGACTAGCAAATAACATTCGTACCAAACTAGTGGTGAGCAATGGCCATCTCCAGCAAGAACAAATCTATCTCCCCTTGATGTTTAATGACATTACAACTGCTGAACCCCCACTATGAACACCCAGGGGGTTACCATTGACCAGAAAGTTAACTGGACCAGCCATATAAATACTGTAGCTAAAAGAGTAGGTCAAAGGCTGGGATCGCCTGGCTTCTCAAAATGTCCATCATCCCTACAAGGCATAAGTCAAGAGTATGATAGAACACTCCAATAACATGGAAAAGTACAGTTTTAACAACATTCAAGAAGCGTGACATCATTCAGGCCAATGCAGCCAGCTTGATTGACACCCCTCCCACCACCTTAAAACATTCACCCCAAACAAAAATGTTGTACATTAGGACTTTCGTTGATTTACAGAGATCGTCATAGTCAAACACTTGCTGATGTAGTTTGTAGAAGGCCGAGCTGGTGCAGCTTCATCCCCTCGTTAATGGTGGCCTTTTGGGAGAAGTGGCTGCCAAAGTAAGGGGAGTGATCAATATATTCCAGAGTCTTTCCTTCAACATATTTGGAAGATGGAATATTTGGATGTCCAGGTCTGGGTTGATATACAAGTTTTATTTTGGCAACAGTCAAGGACAGGCCAAATTTCTTGTCTGCAGATTGAAAGGGATTGAGCATGGTTTGTAGATGTAGTGCAACATGCACAATGACTACAGTCATCTGTAAAATGTAGATCATGTATATCAATGGACCGCTGCCAGAGACTGTTTCCAATTGAGGGGTCAGTAAGCTCAGAAAGTTGGACTGTTGATTCATGATGCGGAATGATGCCAATAGCGCGGGTTCAATTACTATATCAGCTGAGGTTATTCATAAAGGCCCTGCCTTCTCAACCTTGCTCCTCGCCTGAGGTGTGGTGACAAGGTGGCACAATGGTTAGCACTGCTGCCTCACTGCGCCCGGGACCCAGGTTCAATTAAGGCCTTGGGTGACTGTTTGTGTAGAGTTTGCATGTTTGCCCCGTGTCTGCGTGGATTTCCTCCGGGTGGTCCGCTTTCCTCCCACAGTCCTAAGGGCTGGTTTAGCCCAGTGGGCTAGACAGCTGGTTTGTAATGCAGAACAAGGCCAGCAGCGCGGGTTCAATTCCTATACCGGCTGAGAATTCTGAATTCTCCCTCTGTGTACCTGAACAGGCGCCGGAATGTGGCGACTAGGGGCTTTTCACAGTAACTTCATTGCAGTGCTAATGTAAGCCTACTTGTGACAATAAAGATAAAGATTGTGTGCAGGTTAGGTGGATTGGCCATGCTAAATTGCCCCTGAGTGTCCAAAGAGGGACAGGTGAGGTGGGTTTACGGGGATAGGGTGAGGGAGTGGGCCTAGGTAGGGTACTCTTTTGTAGGGTTGGTGCAGACTTGATGGGCCAAATGGCTTCTTTCTGTACTGTAGGGATTCTATGGACCGTTAAATCGCCACCAGTCAGCTCTCAATGGGGCTGCATTTACATTACATTTACATGTCTATGTTGGTTAGTTTAGTTTTGGCATGGAGGAGAGTGAGGTTAAAGAGTTCCCCATATAGGCAGTATTTATTGCCTATTATGGGTGGCACAGTGGTTAGCACTGTTGTTTCACAGTGCCAGGGACCCGGGTTCGATTCCCGCTTGGGTCACTGTGCAGAGTTTGCATGTTCACCCTGTGTCTGCGTTGGTTTCCTCCGGGTGCTCTGGTTTCCTCCCACAAGTCCCAAAAGACGTGCTTGTTAGGTGAATTGGACATTCTGAATTCTCCCTCAGTGTACCCGATCAACGCCGGAGTGTGGAGACTGGGGGATTTTCACAGTAACTTCATTGCAGTGTTAATGTAAGCCTACTTGTGACACTAAAGATTATTATTATAATAAAGATTACTATTAATTCTCGCACCAGAGGGAAGTTGATCTTTGACTAGGGGAATAGTCACTGTCAGGTAGACTGTAAATAGTATGGGAATTATCACACAGCCTTGCTTGACACTGGTCTATTTCAGTCAAGACAGTTGCAGCCATATCACCATGAATTAATTGTAGGATTGCAATGGAGTTCCTTAGACATCCAAATCTCTGGAGTACAATCCACAAATTCTCCCAATTTACTGAGTCAAATGCTTTGGCCAGGTCGGTGACTGCAATGAAGAGGATCCCTTCATGGATCTCCACGTTGACGTGGTTGAGGGGCTTGTGCGTTCCCATGATCTTTTGAGTGACGTCATTGGGAGTGCCTTGCTCCTGGTAGGGTCATCCATGGTGACAAGGTTGGGGAGTGCTGCCAGGCAAAGTGCAGTCCAAAAAGTCAGCAATGACAAAACAGACGAAAGAAGACTGCATATGTCTCGCTGGCTCATCTGGGATAAGGGGAAATTCTGCTGAAACCTGATATTGATATTTTGGGATCAAGTTATAGATGGGGAAATGTTCCTCTGATGGCGATACATTCTTAGTATCAAGGACATATGAGAAGTTCTTTGGACAGTGAGAGCCTTTTTCCTCGGATGGTGATGTCTAGCACGAGGGGACATAGCTTTAAATTGAGGGGAGATAGATATAAGACAGACGTCAGAGGTAGGTTCTTTACTCAGAGAGTAGTAAGGGTGTGGAATGCCCTGCCTGCAACAGTAGTGGACTCGCCAACACTAAGGGTATTCAAATGGTCATTGGATAGACATATGGACGATAAGGGAATAGTGTAAATGGGCTTTAGAGTGGTTTCACAGGTCGGCGCAACATTGAGGGCTGAAGGGCCTGTACTGCGCTGTAATGTTCTATGTTCTAATTGCTGTTTCTAGTGAAGTTCTTTTCTATTTTACTAGAAATATGTACATGGAAAAAGTTGCCACCATTTCCACAATGTTGCACCACAGAGGGTAAATTTCCACATCACATGCAGCATTCTATCAGCACTGAAATGGTGTTAGAAATTTTCCAGCCATGAATTACTGGTGCTTGCAAACCGCTAAAGGGCTTCCTTCCACCAAGTTTCTTCACGATCCTAGGACTGTTACTGAACTGGATCTCCTGACATAGAGCCACTTCTGCATCACTGAAGGATCTCACGAAAACCTGGTCTCACCTCTCACATTTCACTAGCAGGGTGTTCGGAGAGGGGTGGCTGGAAAACTGACATGTACAATGCTCTCCTGAGGTACAAGGGTTTCATGCAGTTGCGACTCCTGGGTGTTTTAGACCGTGTCATGCATTTTATCATCTACCTCCTTCTTCTGTACCCCTCCCAGCATGTGGATTTCTTTTCAGCAAGGGAGGATAAAAGGCAAGAATTGATGCAGGGAGCACAGTGGACAGTGGTTAGCACAGAGGTCCCTGATACTGCATCACAGTATCAGGGACCCGCGTTCAATTCCGGCCAAATTGTCTGGGAGGAGTTTACACGTTCTCCCTGTGTAAGCGTGGGTTTCCTCCGGGTGCTCCGGTTTCCTCCCACAGTCCAAAGATGTATGGGTCAGGTGGATTGGCCATGATAAATTGCCCCTTAGTGTCCAGGGACGTACAGGTTAGGTTATGGTGACAGGGCGGAGGAGTGGACGTAGGTAGGATGTTCTTTCGGAGGGTCAGCACTGACCCGATGGGCCGAATAGCCTCCTTCAGCACTATAGGGGTTCTATGAACATCACCCCTAAAGTGGGTAGGACAATGGAAAAGACAGAGGTTTCATCTATGTGGTACTTCACAGGGAAACCAAGGCAACAGGTTTCAGGAACGTCAGAAAGATGCCAATCTCAGCATCTCCCAAGAAAAGAGATGAGTTGTTCTCCATGAACTGCCTGGTCTGGTCGACAAATGAGATTAGGGCGTTAAAAGTAGGGAAATCACCTTTGGCAGTCATTGCATACCAGTTTCTTCTGTAAACAGTTAAGCAAATAAGGATGAGGCTGGCAGATAAGAGTTTTGTGGCAAGCAGCTTGGGAGAGGTGAAGAAAGAAATGCAGTGTGGTGAACTGGGTCTACATGGGGCATTTGTTATTGAATGTTTGGAGGGTTTTATGACTATGATGCAAGACAGGAAGCTGGAAATATTCTTAAATTGAGCATTTGGAAGGATTAGCTGTAAAAATGTTGACTGTAGTAAGAGAAGAGCTTGCCGGTGCCCAAGGTGGACAAGGATGAGAATAGAGGGATGTCTGATGTGTTGTCTTGCTTTCCCCATTGAGGATATGGAATTTATTAAGGCTCTGTTCCTCACTGCTAGGAGTTGGTGAGTTGGCAGTCAGTAGCAGTGTCACCTCCCTCCAGGACTCATAGCTCTGGAGGGCTAGGTGGCCTATTTGTCCAGTTTTCAGTGTTCCTGAAGGACAATATGTGTTCCTCACTTCTGGTTTGGTGCATGACCCTGGCACAGGAAACACTGGAATAATCAGAATACTTTCCATGCATAAAAACGTATATGTAGTGAAGTACTTTGAGAGAGCCAACAGTGTTCCTGCCAAAAACAAAAACAGAAAATACTGGACAATCTCAGCAGGTCTGACAGCATCTGTGGAGAGAGAAGGGAGCTGACGGTTTGAGTCTGGATGACTCTTTATCAACGCTCTCCCTTACTTTTGTGTCTCTTGTTGTTCTACTGAACGATGGATTTGAAAAGCTGCATAACGTTTTCCCACTGGCTCAGCTCCTTCACTATTTTACATTAAGCTTGCACTAACAGCTATACAAATAAAATCTCAAGAAAACCTCCATGTGTCTCCCTCTAGAGATGAGAAACAAATGTAACAGTTCGTAAAATGTACAACCTGCAGTGCAAAGTCAAACCTGGGCCACAGCCAATGGAGGAAACCTTTCGCTGGAATTTAAATAGTCAACTTCCTGATGTGTAATTTGCGAATAGATCTAGGTCTTATTGTAATTTGCTATACGGTGGAGACTGTTCACAAGCCAGTGCATTCATCAAAATGAACATATCACAGACCTTGCATACATCTTGTTCTGGACAACATGTACCTATTGTGTTATTCCCTGGTAATTCGCAGTACAGAAACATTGAACAAACCAGCTGATTAAATTAAAACTGTTGATCCTTTAATGTGGTGGCCTAACCATACAAGTGCTCATATTGTTGGCATCTGCTAAAATACTGATTCCTGGTCAAAAACAAATACTAATATGCACACAAAAGAAGACCCAAACACAACAAAGCCATCTTAACTAACTCCATGGGATTTGTACTATTTTTAAAAATGCAGCTATTTCAAGTGAAGTTGCAGATTATCATGCCATCCAAACTACTCATGAAGATTTTGCTGATGCATAGTGTCCATGTGTGCTCTACTACCTTGCCCAAGTGCTCACTTTTAATGTGTTAGCCTTTACAGTGAATGTCAGCAGTAGAGGACATCACTGTCAAGTCTGATCTAGTTCTTGAATAGAATTATAACAGGAAATGTTGACAATACACAGCAGTGAATAGACAGGTTAACATTTTTTGTTTATATTCTTCACCAGAAAAGGTTGTATGGCGATGGTGCAAGACAGGAAGCTAGAAATAATCTTACATTGAGCATTTGGAAGGATTAGCTGTAAAAATGTCGACTGAAGTCAGAAAAGAGCTAGCCAGTGCTCAGGGTGGCCAAGGATGAGAATAGAGGAATGTCTGGTGTGTTGTCTTGCCTTCCCCATTGAGGTCTTTTATGTTGATGTTAATTTTTAAAAATGTTTTCTCGCCCAATATCCACATATGCAAATTTCAACAAGAATTGTGGTAATCCAATCTAAAGTGGAAAGTTGGCTGGCAGTCCAGAAAATCAGTTACATCAATTGTTGCATCTCTATTGTTGCCCCAACAAATTCAGCACAGACCAGGAAGTGAACTGGGAGTTTTGGATCTATGTAGATGATCATTACAGCTAAGCACTGGCGGAGCTTTTACTCAATAGGTCTTCATCAGGTTTTTGTTAGTCCTCTTGGGCACCATTCCCAGATAAGAGAGCATGGTAGCGTTCCACACCTCTGACAGTCTTGAACCATAACCTATTTGGGGGCTGCCCAAATGTCAGCTGGCTTGATTTACATTGATTGCCCCCACTGCTGGGCCCCCACTTTGATCTCTTTATCCAGCAAGCCATTGGACAGCAGGAACTGCATATTTCCTTCTTACGCTGTAGGAGAAATCTTGTGATGTATCACTCACTATCACAATACAGTAGAACAGCAGCTCTCTGCTCGCCTTATATCTTGTGGTTCAGTTGTCTGTTAGTGGTCAAATACCAGTTGGATTGACACAGCACGCAGTAAACAACTCCCTTTGTCAATTTTATTCATCCACTAGTTATAAGAAGCAATCTTGAAATTAATGGCTTTCATGTTTTATTTCCAACATTGAACTTGGCATCACTTTATGGCTGGAATTTTAGAGAATTCCTATAAATCACCTCTCCTCCTGCTTGATAACAATGCTCCAAATTTTGTATGCAAGGTTAACAGCACATGCCATTGTTCTGGAATAAATCAACAGCAACTTCCGGAGTGTGCGCAGTTAAACATGGAAATCTGGAAGTTGAGATTGGAGTTACCCTGCTCCTCCACAGGCTGAACTATAGCCATACCTTCCTAACAGTCTTGGCATTGCAATTCTCTCCAATGGCGTACCATTGCAGTACATACCTAGCAGTTTCCCACTTACATATGCAGAACAAAACAGCACAGAAACAAGCCATTTGGCCCTACGGCAGCATCCCTCCCAACCAACCTCATTTCATCCCATCAGTGTATCCCACCCTTTTCTACCCCATCCCACACAGTCTCCCCTCAAGTACAGATGTTTTGAATACTCAAAATGCCTTCTATTAACAATCAAAGCATCCTATACCATTGTGACACAGATCAATGACTAAATACATCAGAAAACGTTAGGTCTTGTCTATTCAGGTGTAAGTGAATTTCAAGTGGTGTGATACATATCATACAGTGGAAATTTAGTTTTAAAAGTCTAGGTGCTCATTCCTTTACACTTTACTAAATGTTGGAGGTTTTAAAAAAAAGCTTTTCTTTTTTTCTGTTCATCTCTTTTCTCTCTCTTTTAATCTTTCCTTCTCTCTCTTATTTTGATTTGAATTTAATTTATTTTTCCTAGTTTAGACTCACAGGGTGGAATATAATGCCCCTCCCAGAGGAGAATTTTGGAGGCATTTATTCAGGCAGGAGTGCGCCAGGAGGGAACCCCATCGCCTTCCCGCCTTCATCCTGATTGAATCTGGAGCTGGAGGCTTGTGGATGGACCGTCACCAATTGAAGTCCTTGGTGGAAAATTAATGTCATCTTCAGGGCCTCATCCTGCCGCTGCTGACATTCAACCAGCAGTGATTGGAGCTGTCACCACACAGATAACCTGAAAAGCAAACTCCCTGGTGGTGGGCGGCTCAAAGGGACATAGTGATCGAGAGTCCTGACATCAGGAAGTGGTGGTGGGCGAGGGGGCACATTGAGAGCCACCCCTCTGTTTTTTCTATCAATCCCCCTCCCATGCCCGGCCGCAATCCGCATTCTGTGACCCCTTTCTTGCCCTCACTTAACTGTGGACTGGGTCCCTGAGGAATCCTAGACCTCAATCTGGACTCACTGTCAGCAGTTGCCACTACTCTGGCTGGTGCTCCCTGCAATGGACATCTGCTGGCCTATTATTGGCCAAAAGGTGCCGGGGAGGGTGGGATTTCTGCCACCTGGATCCCGGAGAAGGTCCACTTGCTGACCAAAGGAAGGAATTAACACACGTGTGGTGTGGGGATCTCCCCAGCTCTCCAGTTATTGGATGAGACCCACGTAATCTGCATTAAATACTGTCCTACATGTCACCGTGACGCCTCTTCATAAAAAGATAAGAAACAATAGTATGCCATCTGCCCCTGCCATTCAATAAGATCATGGCTGATCTGCAACCTCAATTCCACTTGTCCACCTAACCCCCATATCCCTCAAAACCCTTGAGTACAAGTATTGACCTCAGCCTTCAGTATATTTAACAACTGGTCATTACAGCACTCTGGGGCGTGTGATTACAAAAGATGCACAACAGCGAGTGAAATAATTTGTGCTCAGCTCTGATCTGCACTTATCTTACGTGACAACCTTTCATGTTGCACCTTATCAAATGCCTTTTGAGTATCCAAATATACTACATGCACTGGTTCCTTGATCTACCCTACTGGTTGCATCCTTAGAAAAACTCCACTATATTTGCCAAACACAATTTTCCTTTCATAAATCCAGGTTGATTCTGCCTGATCACATTCTGATTTGCCAAGTGCCTGATTTATTGAATAGCCTCACTGCTGCTTGTTCTGGTCAAAGGCCTGCATAAACTCTGTGGTAAGCCATCAGCGTAGCAAACACTAAATGCCATTCCTTCGCTGCTGACTGTAAAATCCAGGCCAATACGTGTATCTGCCCAATGGCAACCAGTTTTAAAGCAAGGACTGAAGATGTGTGCAGGAAGAATTATAAAACCGATTTATCTAGGTTCTCAGTTAGTGAAGGTGCGACAACAGGTGTGTTTAATATCAGAAGACATGATAGATCAGAGAGTTTTACTAAAGCTATCTAATGCATACTTGTTTACAATACAGTTAAATGCTTAGCATAAATCACATCACCTGTCAAATACTCCTCGAGATAGTTGTAGCATGGGTTGTTTTAACATCCTGAGCAAAAGTGCAATTCAGATTTCCTGAATAAATGTGTCAAAATAATCAAAGCTCAATCATCTTTGCTCCTTCTTGGATTTTTTACATAACGAGCCCTCTCGCTTCACCAAATGCTTCACAAATCTCACAAACAGCACAATGATATTGCTACTTCAGACAATTTTTGTATCTATGGTACTTGAATCAATACTTATCAATCAACAAACAAAAACTGAAGAGGCACCTCTGAAAACGTTCTAATTTCACACTTCAACCGACTGATAATTGCAGCTCTCATACAACTGTAATGACAGTCTCCTAGCATTTTCTACCTTTAGTTGGCTGTTTCCGTTTAAGCCAAATTAGATACTGGCTGTTATACAAAACATTGAATGAATGTATATTATATCATGTAAACCACATTTATATTTTCTGACACCTAAATATGGAGCATCATTGCATGGATGTGCAGTGATTATGTATTACAATCTTAATCCTTCAGTGCCAATGCCATCAGTGGCATTCAGCAGCATGGGTGTCAGGCTCAGGCATTGATTGACAAAGAAATAAACCCAAGGGAGAAGAAGTTCAGCATAATGACAATATTGTATCCATCTATATCACTTGTTGTGGATGCAGATTCCTGTCACAGCTTTCTAATCAGTTCGGTGAGGCTCATGTCTGAGCCTTCTGACAGACTCCGTATTTCCTAAAATTAAAAATCAGCCAGAGAAATAACATTTCAGCTGTCAGACAACTGTATTGACTGTTGCTTCAACCTGCCCTTCTAGCCCACGGTTCCTCCGGGTGCTCCGATTTCCTCCCACAAGTCCTGAAAGATGTGCTGTTGGGTGAATTGGACATTCTGAATTCTCCCTCAGTGTACCCAAACAGGCACCGGAGTGCGGCGACTAGGGGATTTTCAGAGTAACTTCATTGCAGTGTTGATGTAAGCCTACTTGTGACACTAATAAAGATTATTATTAAGACAGAAATGTAAAGAACTAAATGTATAATCACCTCCTGGCACTCACTTCCCAGGCCTCCAGTTGACCAACAGGCTTTGGCCCTTGATTGTCGTTGAATCCCATTGTGATGAACGGTTACTGCCTTATCATCATGTAAGGTGATGTCCCCTTTAAGACCGGGCTTGGAACCCTGGGGACTCCGCCTCTGGCTCCGCCCATCTGTGAGCCATATAGAAAGGGCTGCCTCATGGGCTGTGTAGCAGTCAGCACTTGTCTCAGCTCTAACATAGTTCTTAGTGTTGAATCCCAGGTTTCTTTACCCGTCAGTCTGGCCTCAATAAAAGTCGAGATGGATTTGCAGGTATAACATTAGTTATTTTATTTAGCTTGCAAGCGTTCCTCAATTCTCAGGAGCACGAAGCACATTCTGCTCCATGGACTTCTGGAATCAAGTGAGGATATGGAACAAAGGAATCTGTACTGATACATTCAAATGGCATCAAGTTTCACATACACGATGCCCATAGGTCATCCTATATCCCTCCTGACTTGTTGATCTATTCTGATTGGCTCACTTCCAATCCCTTCCTCTGGCCCCTATTATCCAGCATCACTCTCGTAGACACACCTCTTCCTGCTTTTTCCATGCGGTCTGAAATCCTTTGTCTATGAACTAACCAGAATCAAAGTGGCCTATTTCTACATTACATTAACTAATATCTCTAAAGTAACTATTTTATATCACATTCGTCATTAGTCTAATAAAGCCTTCTTTACAGTTTAACCTCTAAACTTCGTTATTGAGGGTACCTCACCCATCCCACGCAAATGCCATCCCATCATTGACTGAAGCATTAGATTCACACATTTGGCCGTTACTTATGTTATGTTCACTAGACACTGGCTGAGCATATATTGGAAAAAAAAAGATGCTTCACTTTGCACTTACTAACCAAAAGCAATTTAGATATTTGCCATCTACATAAGCTACAAGAAGCAAAGGAATATACAAAATTAAAGGATCGTTCATGTTTTCAGTGAAATTACCTTGAACAAGGTCAGAGTTTGTTTCTTCTGAATGCAGCTGTTGTGGAGCCGGGCATAACAATTAATTATGCAAGATAAAATTAAATTAAAATACTAGATTTTTATCTTTGGAAACTGATGGCACATTTCCCAAATGGAAAGAGCATGGCCTAACATGCTTTGCTAATTTTGAAAATAGAAATGAGTTGCCAGAAATGTCTCAAGCTGTCCCCTGTTATAAGCCAGGGTTTAGAGAACCCAAAGTGTATCATGGAGTTTACCTGACCCACAACTTTTAATAGATTGTGGTATGGGGAGCACATGGCCCATTCTACAGGTATGGTACAGCAGAAATGGAAAAGTAATTTTTAAAGCAAAACAATGTTCATTCTATGAACTCAAGTCACCCTTTTTAAAACATACAGTGACCATCTTAGCAACCATCAATTCAAATACAACCACCAAAGAATACAACAGTAAGTAATCCTTAATAACTTCCCAAACAACATCCAGAAGACAAAAGAAACACTTTTAACAGAGGCACATCAGGTTTACATTCACTACTGAAAACATTTATAATTCCGAATTCACCAAATGATCAAGAGATAGTATTTTCATGGCAGAGAGATCAACAGTACACCTGCTTTGTCTGGCTTCAGATCCAACACTAAAAATGAAACTAAAACACACCCTGCAGCAAACAGCCTTAAACGAAAGTAAAAAGCTGACAGACAGCCCAGCTCCACCCACACTCTGACATCACTGATAAACACCCATTTCTTAAAGGTACATTTCTTAAAAGCCCATTTCTTAAAGGTACTCTCACATGATACCTCCCCCCAAGAAAAGAAAAAAAACCATCAACTTCAGGATGGTTTCATTTTTCACCTTTTCACTATCCTTTAAGAAATGCACAAAGTAAATATACTTTATCGTTTAAAAAAACAACACACGCAAACAGGTATAATAATATAGTCCATTTTTTTTTTGTTCTTCGTCCCCCAACTGAAATCCTTCTCAATTGACAGTCCCTTTGAACAAGAAGGTCTCTGCACAATCCATCCATTTCTCTACGCCTCGGCATTTCTCTTTAAAGTCAGATACTTTAGTTCAATCTGATCACAGAGTCCCTTGTAATTCTCCAACACAGGAGCATTGGTTATCACAGCTTTCAGGCAGTCAAATGCCTGTTGAAACTCCGCTGTCCACTGACATTTTCGACGTTTCTTCAGCAAGTCCATCAGTGGAGCAACCATGCTACAAAGAATTTGCACAAATGTTCAGTCAACTCTACTCATGCCAAGAAATCGCATTATTTCCCTTTGTCTCGAGGGTATTGGAAACTCCTCAATAACTGTTGGTTTCATATCCCGTGTGACCATTCGACCCTGTTCGATTGTATGGCCAAGGAAAGTGATTGGGCTTTTCCAAATTCACTTTTGGCTAGGTTTATCACCACCTCCTGAAGTCAATCGAATAACTCCATCAGATGATTTAAATGTTCTTTCCACGTTTGGCTGAAAATGACCAGATCATTGATGTATACCGCACAATTGGGTAATCCTGAAACGACTTTGTTAGTTAACCGTTGAAATGTGGTTGGTGCGTTTTTCATGCCAAATGGCATAACTTTGAATTGGTATTTACCATCTGGAGTCACAAAAGCTGAAATCTTCTTCGCCTTTTCGGATAAAGGTACCTGCCAGTAACCTTTAAGTCAACCCAGTTTAGAAATAAAAGTTGATTGTCCCACTTTCTCAATGCAATCCTCCAAATGTGGGATAGGATAAGAGTCCGTTCTTGGAACTGCATTAACCTTTCTATAGTCCACACACAACCGTTGCGTACCGTCTGCTTTTGGTACCATCACTTTGGGTGAGCTCCATTGGCTGCATCCCATTGTTAAGCATACTCTCAATCTCTTTGTTAACCTGTGCCAATTTTAAAGGGTTAAGTATGTATGGATTTTGGTTGATTGGAACAGCATTTCCCACATCTATATCATGTACAGCCATTTTAGTACTTCACAATTTATCTCCACAAACTTGCCCATGTGATATCAATAACTCTTTCAGGTCAGTTTGTTTTTCCTCTGGAAGGTAACTCAACAATTTATCCCAATTTTTAAGAACATCCTCGTTTTCCAAGTTAATTTGAGGTATGTCAAATTCACAGTCATCTGGATTTGGTTCATCACTTTGAGTTAGAATCATTAAAACCTCCTCCTTTTCCTCTCCTTCTCTTTCAAAGTACCTTTTAAGCATATTCACATGACACACTTGGTGTGTCTTCCTTCTATCTTGTGTTTTTACCACATAATTCACCTCACTTAATTCCCTTTCAATCTGATAAGGTCCATAAAGCCTTGAGTTTAAAGGCCCACCTACCACTGGTAACAACACTAAAACTTTATCTCCACTGGCAAAACTACGAACTTTGGATTTCTTGCCGGCTACCCGTTTCATCACATTTTGTGCAACTTTTAAATGTTGTCCAGCCAATTCACCTGCTCCATTTCATCCTTCCCTAAAATTTCACACGTAATCCAATAATGTATGTGCTGATTTCACACTCACCAATTTTTCCTCAATCAATTTAAGTGGTCCTCTTACCTCATGACCAAAAATTAGTTCAAAAGGACTAAATCTGGTTGACTCATTAGGTGCATCCCTAATTGCAAACAGTACGAATGAAATTCCTTTATTCCAATCCTCTGGATAATCGTGACAATAAGCCTTCAACATTGCCTTTAATGTCTGATGCCACCTTTCTGACGCTCCCTGCAATTCTGGATGGTACACAGTTGATTTAAATTGTTTTATTCCTAAGCTAACCATAACTTCTTTGAATAACCTTGAGGTAAAATTTGATCCTTGATCCGATTGTATTTCTGTGGGTAGTCCATATCTAGTAAAGAATTTAAGTAACTCTGCCACAATCTTTTTAGCTATAATATTACGTACTGGAATGGCCTCTGGAAACCTAGTAGACACACGCATTATAGTCAAAAGATATTGATTCCCACTTTTCATTTTAGGAAGCGGTCCTACGCAATCAATTAGGACCTTTGTAAAAGGTTCCTCAAATGCTGGAATGGGTATTAAGGGTGCTGATTTTATCACTGCTTGAGGTTTCCCTATCACTTGACATGTGTGACATGATTGACAAAATTTAACTGCATCTTTATGTAGTCCAGGCCAATAAACATGTTTTTGGATTTTCGCTTGAGATTTCCTTATTCTCAAATGACCTCCCACTGGTACCTCATGTGCAACTCGCAACACCTCCTTTTTATACCCTACCGGCAATACCACTTGATGAAGTTCTGCCCACTCTTCATCCGCCTGCATATGTAAAGGTCTCCATTTTCTCATCAAGACATCACTTTTACGGTAATAACACTTGGAATACACTCAGGTTCCTCTTCCGTGTATGCTTTCCGATACATCCGTTTTATTTCTGTATCTTTTTGTTGAAACTCCGCCAATTTTCCTGAACTAAAAATATCCGCCTCATCTTCCACCTGTTCTTGTTCTTTTTCAACCACCTGATCAAAAATCGTTTCTGATAATTGCACTTCAACTTCATATTCACTCTTTGATTTCTCCTCTTGTCTTAACCTTTGACTTTGCGACTTTGTTACTACACAAACTGGAAAAATCCTAGGATATTCGTCCATCAACACTTCAGTTGTCTGATTTTCCACCGGCTTATCTGCCACAGTAGGCATCACTCCCACCTGCGATCCAGCTATATCATTACCCAAGATAAACTGTATTCCTGGACAAGATAGTTTCTCTGTTACTCCGACTACCACTTCACCACTCTCCACTGGACTTTCCAACCTTACCTTATATAATGGAACACTACTCCTCTCACCCTGAATTCCACATACTACCACCTTTTCTGACAACATTCTTCCCAAACTACATAACTCCATTACAGAGACCTGGTTGAGGGAAGGGCAGGATTGGCAGCTAAACGTTCCAGGATTTAGATGTTTCAGGCGGGATAGAGGGGGATGTAAAAGGGGAGGCGGAGTTGCGCTACTTGTTCAGGAGAGTATCACAGCTATACAGCGAGAGGACACCTCAGAGGGCAGTGAGGCTATATGGGTAGAGATCAGGAATAAGAAGGGTGCAGTCACAATGTTGGGGGTATACTACAGGCCTCCCAACAGCCAGCGGGAGATAGAGGAGCAGATAGGTAGACAGATTTTGGAAAAGAGTAAAAACAACAGGGTTGTGGTGATGGGAGACTTCAACTTCCCCAATATTGACTGGGACTCACTTAGTGCCAGGGGCTTAGACGGGGCAGAGTTTGTAAGGAGCATCCAGGAGGGCTTCTTAAAACAATATGTAAACAGTCCAACTAGGGAAGGGGCGGTACTGGACCTGGTATTGGGGAATGAGCCCGGCCAGGTGGTAGATGTTTCAGTAGGGGAGCATTTCGGTAACAGTGACCACAATTCAGTAAGTTTTAAAGTACTGGTGGACAAGGATAAGAGTGGTCCGAGGATGAATGTGCTAAACTGGGGGAAGGCTAATTATAACAATATTAGGCGGGAACTGAAGAACATAGATTGGGGGCGGATGTTTGAGGGCAAATCAACATCTGACATGTGGGAGGCTTTCAAGTGTCAGTTGAAAGGAATACAGGACAGGCATGTTCCTGTGAGGAAGAAAGATAAATACGGCAATTTTCGGGAACCTTGGATGACGAGTGATATTGTAGGCCTCGTCAAAAAGAAAAAGGAGGCATTTGTCAGGGCTAAAAGGCTGGGAACAGACGAAGCCTGTGTGGCATATAAGGAAAGTAGGAAGGAACTTAAGCAAGGAGTCAGGAGGGCTAGAAGGGGTCATGAAAAGTCATTGGCAAATAGGGTTAAGGAAAATCCCAAGGCTTTTTACACTTACATAAAAAGCAAGAGGGTAGCCAGGGAAAGGGTTGGCCCACTGAAGGATAGGCAAGGGAATCTATGTGTGGAGCCAGAGGAAATGGGCGAGGTACTAAATGAATACTTTGCATCAGTATTCACCAAAGAGAAGGAATTGGTAGATGTTGAGTCTGGAGAAGGGGGTGTAGATAGCCTGGGTCACATTGTGATCCAAAAAGACGAGGTGTTGGGTGTCTTAAAAAATATTAAGGTAGATAAGTCCCCAGGGCCGGATGGGATCTACCCCAGAATACTGAAGGAGGCTGGAGAGGAAATTGCTGAGGCCTTGACAGAAATCTTTGGATCCTCGCTGTCTTCAGGGGATGTCCCGGAGGACTGGAGAATAGCCAATGTTGTTCCTCTGTTTAAGAAGGGTGGCAGGGATAATCCCGGGAACTACAGGCCGGTGAGCCTTACTTCAGTGGTAGGGAAATTACTGGAGAGAATTCTTCGAGACAGGATCTACTCCCATTTGGAAGCAAATGGACGTATTAGTGAGAGGCAGCACGGTTTTGTGAAGGGGAGGTCGTGTCTCACTAACTTGATAGAGTTTTTCGAGGAGGTCACTAAGATGATTGATGCAGGTAGGGCAGTAGATGTTGTCTATATGGACTTCAGTAAGGCCTTTGACAAGGTCCCTCATGGTAGACTAGTACAAAAGGTGAAGTCACACGGGATCAGGGGTGAACTGGCAAGGTGGATACAGAACTGGCTAGGCCATAGAAGGCAGAGGGTAGCAATGGAGGGATGCTTTTCTAATTGGAGGGCTGCGACCAGTGGTGTTCCACAGGGATCAGTGCTGGGACCTTTGCTCTTTGTAGTATATATAAATGATTTGGAGGAAAATGTAACTGGTCTGATTAGTAAGTTTGCAGACGACACAAAGGTTGGTGGAATTGCGGATAGCGATGAGGACTGTCTGAGGATACAGCAGGATTTAGATTGTCTGGAGACTTGGGCGGAGAGATGGCAGATGGAGTTTAACCTGGACAAATGTGAGGTAATGCATTTTGGAAGGGCTAATGCAGGTAGGGAATATACAGTGAATGGTAGAACCCTCAAGAGTATTGAAAGTCAAAGAGATCTAGGAGTACAGGTCCACAGATCACTGAAAGGGGCTACACAGGTGGAGAAGGTAGTCAAGAAGGCATACGGCATGCTTGCCTTCATTGGCCGGGGCATTGAGTATAAGAATTGGCAAGTCATGTTGCAGCTGTATAGAACCTTAGTTAGGCCACACTTGGAGTATAGTGTTCAATTCTGGTCGCCACACTACCAGAAGGATGTGGAGGCTTTAGAGAGGGTGCAGAAGAGATTTACCAGAATGTTGCCTGGTATGGAGGGCATAAGCTATGAGGAGCGATTGAATAAACTCGGTTTGTTCTCACTGGAACGAAGGAGGTTGAGGGGCGACCTGATAGAGGTATACAAAATTATGAGGGGCATAGACAGAGTGGATAGTCAGAGGCTTTTCCCCAGGGTAGAGGGGTCAATTACTAGGGGGCATAGGTTTAAGGTGAGAGGGGCAAAGTTTAGAGTAGATGTACGAGGCAAGTTTTTTACGCAGAGGGTAGTGGGTGCCTGGAACTCACTACCGGAGGAGGTAGTGGAGGCAGGGACGATAGGGACATTTAAGGGGCATCTTGACAAATATATGAATAGGATGGGAATAGAAGGATACGGACCCAGGAAGTGTAGAAGATTGTAGTTTAGTCGGGCAGTATGGTCGGCACGGGCTTGGAGGGCCGAAGGGCCTGTTCCTGTGCTGTACATTTCTTTGTTCTTTGTTCTTTGTTTGTTCCTCATCTCTTACCATTAAAGATTGACTAGCTTCCGTATCTCTTATAATATTGACTTCTTTACCTGATACACATGAGTAAACTTTACCCACACAAGTAAATTCTGTAAAGAGATCTGGCACCTTCTTATCAATCACCTCTTGATCAGGCTGTAAAATCTTTTGCACCTCCTTCGCTACACTTAGGCTTTCCTTTACCACTTTAACAAACCCCACTGTCTTATCCTATTTTACCACATCAGCCTTCCCAGTGCTTTTCTTCAACCACCAGTACCGTGACTTTACATGGCCTAGTTTATTTATAGTGAAAACATTTGAAACTTTTCATTTCTTTTCCACCCTCCTGGATTTCTTTTTTAATCTGAGGTACACTCTCCTTATTATCTCCCATCAGGTCACCTTTACCTTGACCACTTGAGTATTTCTCATGTCCCCAGTTTCTATCCCTCGCAGGCTGAAACATTGTCGGAAACCAAACTTTGATTTATGAACTAATTCAGAATCATCTGCCATTTCTGCTGCCAATCTTGCAGTTTTAACCCTCTGCTCTTCCGCATGAGTTTTCACTACATCAGGAATTGAACTTTCAAACTCCTCCAAAAGTATAATTTCTCTGAGAGCTTCATATGTTTCGTCTATTTTCAAAGCCCTTATCCACCTATCAAAATTACTCTGTGATCCTTTCAAACTCCATGTATGTTTGACCAAATTATTTCCTTAAATTTCTAAACCTTTGTCTGTAAGCTTCAGGCACTAGTTCATATGCACCTAAGATGGATTTTTTCACCTCCTCATATGCCCCAGATACCTCCTCCGGTAGTGATGCAAACACTTCACTAGCTCTACCTATCAGCTTTGTTTGATAGGTAATACCCACATGTCCTGTGGCCATTTCATTTGTTTAGCCACCTTCTCAAATGAAATGAAAAAGGCTTCCACCTCCTTCTCGTCAAACCTTGGCAATGCTTGGCCATATTTAAACAGATTTCCACCAAGCCTTCGACTTTGACGCTCTTTCTCACTATCTTCATCACTATCATCCAACTGTAGGTTTCCTTTTACGTCTGCCAATTTTAACTGACTGTCATGTTTCATGGCCATTTTCTGAAGTTCAAACTCTCTCTCTTTATCTTTTTCCCTGATCTGCATCTCCCTTTCTCTTCCTTTTTGTTCTGCTAGGGCTATTCTTTCTGTTTTCCTTTCTTCTCTCTCTTTTTCCTCTCTCTCTTTCTCTTTCCTCTCTCTCTCTCTCTTTCGTATTCAAGCTGCTTTAATTCTTTCTCATGTTCCATTTGTTTGATTTGTAACTGAATTTTTGCCATTTCCAATGAGTCAAACTGTATCTCAGGCAACTTTAAATGCTTAGCCACCACCATAAATACCTCATCTTTTTGCATTTTGTCAGGTAATGTTAACTGCAATGTTTTTGCTAACAGTCTGCTTTTAGTCTCTGTCCATAAGTTACTACGTGTGACCGTCTCCACCCCCAAAAACTTCAGAGTCTCTGAAAGAGCCATTGTCCACAACACACTCCCCACTTAAACTAGAATACAACACCTGAAAAACAACCACAATATGCTCATCCCTCATTGTCTTTAAGTTCACTAAGCCAATCCAATAGATAGAATGTTATCCCGGATGAATCCCCAATTTGTTATGGGCCAGGGTTTAGTGAACCCCAAACTGTATCATGGAGTTCACCTGACCCACAACTTTTAATAGATTGTGGTATGGGGAGCACACGGCCCACTTTACAGGTGTGGTACAGCAGAAGTGGAAAAGTACTTTTTAAAGCAAGACAATGTTTATTCTATGAACTCAAGTTAACCTTTTTAAAACATAGAGTGAACATCTTAGCAATCATTAATTCAAATACAACCCCCAAAGAATACAACACTAAGTAATCATTTAAGCTTTCTTTTTAACATCCATAGTACTTAAAACACCTTTTACCGGAAGACAATCAGGTTGAAGTCACTACTGTTGTTAGTTTTAAATCACCAGGATCGATTTACAGTCTTAAGGTTACAGAGAGAAACTCTAATACACCTTTGGGCTGTGACTGCAGCTATCCAGCTCTGAAAACGAAACCAAAACACACCCTGCAGCAAACAGCCTAAAACAAAACTAAAAAGCTGACAGACAGCCCAGCTCCACCCACTCTCTGACATCACTGCAGTAATAAACACCCATTTCTTAAAGGTACTCTCACTGCAGATGCATGTATACACACTCATTTATAAACACCCATTTCTTAAAGGTACTCTCACATGACAATCTTCACTCTTTGATTTCTCCTCTTGTCTTAACCTGTGACTGTGCAACCTTGTTACTACATAATCCGGAAAAATCTCAGGATATTCGTCCTTCAACACTTCAGTTGTCTGATTTTCCACTGGCTTATCAACCACCGTAGGCATCTCTCCCACCTGCGATCCAGCTATATCATTAACCAAGATAAACTGTAATCCTGGACAAGATAGTTTCTCTATTACTCCGACTACCACTTCACCACTCTACACTGGGCTTTCCAACCTTACCTTATATAACTGAACACTACTCCTCTCACACTGAATTCCACATATTATCACCTTTTCTGGCAACGTTCCTCCCAAACAACATAACTCCTCATCTCTTACCATTAAAGATTGACTAGCTCCCGTATCTCTTGACATTGTGACTTCTTTATCTGCTCCTCCTGATACACATGAGTAAACTTTACCCACACAAGTAAATTCTGTAAAGAGATCTGGCACCGTCTTATCAATCACCTCTTGATAAGGCTGTACAATCTTTTGCACCTCCTTCGCTTCACTTGGGCTTTCCTTTACCACTTTAACAAACCCCAATGTTTTAGTCTGTTTTACCACATCAGCCTTCCCAGTGCTTTTCTTCAACCACCAGCACCGTGGCTTTACATGGCCTAGTTAAATATAGTGAAAACATTTGAAACTTTTCATTTCTTTTCCACCCTCCTGGATTTCTTTTTTAATCTGAGGTACACTCTCCTTATTATCTCCCATCAGGTCACCTTTACCTTGACCACTTGAGTATTTCTCATGTCCCCAGTTTCTATCCCTCGCAGGCTGAAACTGATGTCGGAAACCAAACTTTGATTTATGAACTAATTCAGAATCATCTGCCATTTCTGCTGCTAATCTCGCAGTTTTAACCCTCTGTTCTTCCACATGAGTTTTCTCTACATCAGGAATTGAACTTTCAAACTCCTCCAAAAGTATAATTTCTCTGAGAGCTTCATATGTTTCGTCTATTTTTAAAGCCCTTATCCACCTATCAAAATTACTCTGTTTGATCCTTTCAAACTCCATGTATGTTTGACCAAATTATTTCCTTAAATTTCTAAACCTTTGTCTGTAAGCTTCAGGCACTAGTTCATATGCACCTAAGATGGATTTTTTCACCTCCTCATATGCCCCAGATACCTCCTCCGGTAGTGATGCAAACACCTCACTAGCCTTACCTATCAGCTTTGTTTGAATCAGTAATATCCACATGTCCTGTGGCCATTTCATTTGTTTAGTTACCTTCTCAAATGAAATTAAAAAGGCTTCCACCTCCTTCTCATGAAACCGTGGCAATGCTTGGACATATTTAAATAGATCCCCACCAAGCCTTTGACTATGACGCTCTTTCTCTCAATCCTCATCACTATCCTCCAACTGTACGTTTCCCTTTACGTCTGCCAATTTTAACTGACTGTTATGTTTCATAGCCATTTTCTGAAGTTCAAACTCTCTCTCTTTATCTTTTTCCCTGAACTGTATCTCCCTTTCTCTTTCTTTTTGTTCTGCTAGGGCTATTCTTTCTTTTCTCCTTTCTTCTCTCTCCCTTTCTTTTTCCTCTCTCTTACTCTCTTTCTTTTTCCTCTCTATCTCTTGCTGTTCTCTCTCTTTCTTTTCCCTCTCTTTCGTATTCAAGCTGCTTTAATTCTTTCTCATGTTCCATTTGTTTGATTTGTAACTGAATTTTTGCCATTTCCAATGAGTCATACGGTATCTCATGCAACTTTAAATGCTTAGCCACCACCATAATTACCTCATCTTTTTGCATTTTGTCAGGTAATGTTAACTGCAATGTTTTTGCTAACAGTCTGCTTTTAGTCTCTGTCCATAAGTTACTACGTGTGACCGTCTCCACCCCCAAAAACTTCAGAGTCTCTGAAAGAGCCATTGTCCACAACACACTCCCCACTTAAACTAGAATACAACACCTGAAAAGCAACCACAATATGCTCACCCCTCATTGTCTTTAAGTTCACGAAGCCAATCCAATAGATATTTATCCGCCTCGAGCCCCCAATTTGTTATGAGCCAGAGTTTAGAGAACCCCAAGGTGTATCATGGAGTTCATCTGACCCACAACTTTTAATAGATTGTGGTATGGGGAGCACATGGCCCCTCTACATCGTGGTTTGGCAGAAATGGAAATGTATTTTTTTAAAGCAAAACAATGTTCATTCTATGAACTCAAGTTACCCTTTATAAAACATAGTGAACATCTTAGCAACCATCAATTCAAATACAACCCCCAAAGAATACAACACTAAGTAATCCTTAATCACTTCCTAAACAACATCCAAAAGTCAAAAGAAACACCTTTTAACAGAAGCACATCAGGTTTACATCACTACTGAAAACATTTATAATTCCGAATTCACCAAATGATCAGGAGATAGTCTTTTCATGGCAGAGAGATCAACAGTACACCTGCTTTGTCTGGCTTCAGCTCCAACACTATAAATGAAACTAAAACACACCCTGCAGCAAACAGCCTAAAACAAAAGTAAAAAGCTGACAGACAGCCCAGTTCTACCCACACTCTGACATCACTGATAAACACCCATTTCTTAAAGGTACATTTCTTAAACATCCATTTCTTAAAGATACTCTCACATGACACCCCATCAGTTTACTATCCAGAAACTCCAGAAAAAAAATCTCTTGAAGATTTACCACTGTACTTCTTTCTTAGAAGTTGGTCTCAAATGCACCTAAATATATATATGTGCTTGATAAATATGCAAGCGGATGTGTGCAGGTCTTCTTTCTTAAAAAATGTCTGCATATGAATAAAATGTGTCGCATTTTAAATGTATACAGTCAATTATTGCCTTTTTAAATTTATAAATCACTATCAAACTGTTAACTGAGAAAAAGGATAGGGGCAATCTACATTATTAATAGCTGTAATTATGAATCCAGCATTAACACTAGCCTGTCTTTCATTCTCTATATGAATAAAACCTCTGCTCCATGAGATTCATTCACGCAGGGAAACATTGTCATCTAATAAATGTGATTTCAGATTTGGAGAGTGCATCAAGTCATTGGTGATCCAACAACAGCATGTGAGGTTGGCAAATATCATGCTTAATTGGAATGCTCTCTACTGTAAAATCTTAAATTTTCAGGCGTTAGCTGTAATGAGCACACAAATTGAGCAACGTGGCTCGACGATGGAACACTTCAGTTAGCTTGTGCTTACAGACATTTTGGAGAAACATTGGAGACACAATTCATATTGAACAGGAGCACAAATGGGACGCTGAAGAATTAGCAGCCCATTTTCCCCTACTTTGCCTGATTTTCTTTCCTGTTGAAGTCAATTTAATCTCGAAAGGCCACAGCCAACCCCTTTAAGACATTATTTAAAGGTTGAAATTTGACACTTATCTGTAGCTTGAATTTAAATGTGCATCTGTTGTACATTTACTTCATTAACAACCATCAGCATGTAACTGGCAATCTGCAGCAATCAGCAAGGTCTTTTGCTTTGCCAATATTAACTGACAACAGTGTCAAAGGTCATTCTCCTCTGCTCCAAATAACTACTATGACGAAAACTAACAAAACTCCATCTGAAAAACAGCAATGTTCAGCCTAACCATAAAGTAAGAAAGGTCTAGCATTTATATAGAAGCTTTCATGACCTCAAGAATCCCAAGGCATTTCACAGCTAACAAAGTACTTCTGAAGTGTCGTTCTAGTAATACTGTAGAAAATAAGCACTCTTATGCCTGCGTAAACTAGTTTGGGATGCACACCAACATAACATTAATAGGACTTCCGGTGGCGGCTATGGAGGAGTAAGTCGCACATTTGGTGGCTCTCGATCCGGTTGGGCCTTTGGACCTTTTTCCCTGACTTTTTGTACTTTTGAGTGCTGGATCTGAAGGCACAGGCAGTCAGGCACTGACTCCAGACATAGGTGTATGGAATTAAGAAGCAGAAAGAATCGCAAACAGCTGAAGAAGTGGGAAAATAAGGGCAGTGTAGAACCTGCTGCTGAGGGCAACATGGCCAATGTCTGGACCCCGGTGCAGACAGCCCAGCCAATGACGGAGCATCTGTTGAAGGTCATCCAAGAGGGCTTTACAGCGTTGAAGCGGGACAGTATAGACCCGATTCAGAAATCTATCGAGCGCCTGGAGCATAGGCTGGATGCCCAGGATCGGACGATCCAGAAACTGGAAAAGGCGCTGGAGGAGCAGGAGGATCACCAAACGGTGGTGGAGGCGGAGATGGAGAGGCTGAAGGATCAACATAAAAGGCTTCTGGAAAAGATGGAGGACCTGGAAAATAGGTCTCGTCGGCAGAATTTGAGAATCGTTAGTCTCCCAGAGGGGGCTGAGGGAGAGGATGCTGCAGCGTATGTGGCGGGCATGTTCCAGAAGCTGTTGGGAGATGATGTCTTCCCTCGCCTGGTGGAGGTGGACAGGGCGCACAGGGCGCTGGCGAGGCAGCCGCCGCGAGGGGGGGGTCCGGTTTCACAGGTTCCTGGACAAGGAGCGGGTGCTACAGTGGGCCAAGCGCACGCGGAGCTGCCATTGGAATAACAGTGTCTTGCGCATCTACCAGGACCTGAGCATGGAGGTGGTTTATGGAGCAAATGCGGGGGGGGGGGGGGGGCTGATCCATGGAGGGCTAGTCGGCTGACGGGGTGGGAGTTTTCGTTCTATTCACATGTCCATAAGGTGTATTCCCGAATTGACTTTTTCATCATGAGCAGGGATTTGCTAGCGAGGGTGACAGACGTAGAATATTCGGCGATCGCTATTTCGGACCATGCCCCGCACTGGGTGGATCTGCAGGTCTGCAAGGAAAGTTTTCAGCGCCCTCAATGGAGGCTGGAGGTCAGTTTGTTGGCGGACAAGGCGATGTGTGAGAGGGTGAGGAAATGTATGCAAAACTACCTCCAGGCCAATGACACAGGGGAAGTCTCAGCTGCGGTGCTTTGGGAGGCGCTGAAGGCAGTGGTGAGAGGGGAGCTGATTTCGATTAGAGCACATAGGGACAGGACGGACAGGGCAGAAATGGACCGACTGGTAAGGGAGATCTTACAGACAGACAGAAAATATGCGGAGACCCCGAGAGCAAAGCTATTAAGGGAACGATGAAGGCTACAGACTGAGTTTGGGGTGTTGAACACGGGTAAGGCTGTGGAGCAGCTTAGGATGGCGAGGGGGGCGATTTATGAGCACGGGGAGAAAGCCAGTAGAATGCTGGCACAGCAACTGAGGAAGAGGGAGGCCGCCAGGGAAATAGGGAAGGTAGTCGGCGGGGGGACTTGGTAGGAGGTCCGGCAGGGCTGAACAAGGTGTTTAGGGACTTCTATAGTCAGCTTTACACCACCCCCCCTGGGGCTGGAGAGGTTGAGGTGCTTTCTGGATGGACTAACCTTCCCAAAAGTGGGCAGGAGATTGGTAGATGGGTTGGGGGCCCCGATCCGGACCGAAGAAATAATGAGGGGCTTGAGGGCCATGCAATCGGGTAAAGCTCCGGGGTCGGATGGGTATCCGGTGGAGTTTTACAAAAAGTGCTACGAGATAGTGGGGCCGGTGCTGGCTACGGTTTTTAATGAGGCAAGAGTCAGAGGGTTTTACCCCCGATGATGTCACAGGCTACCATCTCCCTGATATTGAAACGGGACAAAGACCCAGAGGCATGTGGGTCCTATAGGCCGATCTCTCTGCTCAACGTAGATGCTAAAATACTGGCCAAGCTCTTGGTGGCTAGGATTGAGGACTGTGTGCCAGACGCATTATGGAAGATCAAACCGGGTTCGTCAAGGGCAGGGTGGCTGGTGGCCAACCTAAGAAGGCTGCTGAATGTGATCATGATGCCCTCGGAGAGTAGGGAGACAGAGGTAGTTGTGGCAATGGATGCCGAGAAGGTTTTCGACCGGGTCGAGTGGGATTATCTATGGGAGGTGCTTGCTGAGATGATTTGGGTTCAGGGAGGGCTTTATCGACTGGGTCAGGCTGCTGTATCCGGCTCCGGAGGCTAGTGTGAGGACGAATAGGACGACATCTGACTATTTCAGACTGTACCGTGGGACAAGGCAGGGGTGTCCCCTCTCCCCACTGCTGTTTGCATTAGCAATAGAGCCGCTGGCAATTGCCCTGAGAGCTTCTAGGGGTTGGAAGGGTTTCATTGTATGCCGACGACCTGCTCTTATACATCACGGATCCAGTGGCTGGGATAGATGAAATCATGGGGATCCTGAAGGAATTCAGCCGGTTCTCGGGGTACAAACTGAACATGGCAAAGAGTGAGTTGTTTGTAGTCCAGGCGAGGGGCCAGGAGGGTAGGTTGAGGGGGCTGCCGTTCAGGCTAGTAGGGGACAGCTTTAGATACTTAGGGATACAGGTGGCGCGGGACTGGGGCCATCTGCACAAGTTGAACTTATCTCGGTTGGTGGAGCAAATGAGGGCTGAGTTCCGGAGGTGGGATGCGCTCCCACTGACACTAGCGGGAAGAGTGCAGAAGGTTAAAATGACAATCCTCCCGAGATTCCTGTTCGTCTTCCTGTGTCTCCCCATTTTCATTCTGCAGTCTTTTTTCAATAAGGTCAGTAAAGTGATTATGGGATTCGTGTGGGCGGGGAAGTCCCCACGGGTGCGGAGATTGATGCTTGAGAGAAACCGAGGGGAAGTGGGGCTAGCGCTGCCAAACTTTAGTAACTACTGCTGGGCGGCCAACATAGCTATGATAAGAAAGTGGATGGTGGATGCAGGGTCGGTTTGGGGGCGGATAGAGGCCGCTTCGTGCAGGGGCACCAGTTTGGCGGCCCTGGTCACGGCGCCCCTTCCGCTCCCGCCAGCACGGTACTCCACCAGCCCCATAGTGGTGGCTACTTTGTAGATCTGGGGCCAATGGAGAAGGCACGTGGGGGAAGTGAGAGCATCAGTTTGGTCCCCAATTTGCGACAATCACCGGTTTGCCCCGGGGAATATGGACGGTGGATTCCGAGCATGGGCTGGGATTGAAAGGATGGGGGAATTGTTCTTGGAAGGGAGCTTCCCGAGCATGAGGGCGTTAGAGGAGAAATTTGGGCTGGCGAGAGGGAATGAGTTCAGGTACTTGCAGGTGCGGGACTTTCTACTCAGACAGATTCTATACTTCCCACGCCTGCCACTTAGGGGGATCCAGGACAGGGTAGTGTCCAGTGGATGGGTGGGGGAGGGGAGGGTCTCGGATATATAGAAGGAACTTAAGGGAGCAGAGGAGACGCAGACCGAGGAGACGCAGACCTGAAGCTTAAGTGGGAAGAGGAGCTCGGGGGTGAGATGGAAGAGGGCTTATGGGCGGAGGCGTTGAGTAGGGTAAATGCGACCGCTGCATGCGCCAGGCTCAGCCTGATTCAATTCAAGATCGTTCACCGGGCCCACATGACAGTGGCCCGGAGGAGCAAATTTTTCGGATTGGAGGACAGGTGCGCCAGATGTTCGGGATGGCCGGCGAACCATGTCCACATGTTTTGGGCATGCCCAAAACTCAGGGGGTACTGGCAGGGATTCGCGGATGTTATGTCCCAGGTACTGAAAACAGGGGTGGTGATGAGTCCAGAGATGGCAATTTTTGGAGTTTCTGAGAACCCGGGAGTCCAGGAGGAGAGAGAGGCTGACGTTTTGGCTTTTGCTTCCCTGGTAGCCCGGCAACGAATTCTGTTGGCATGGAGTGGCGAGCTTTCTAGGTCTGGAGAAAATTAAGTTTGCTTTGAGAGGGTCACTGTCAGGGTTCGCCCGGAGGTGGCAACCATTTATCGACTTCTTCATGGAAAATTAACCGTCAGCAAGGGGGGGGGGGTTTAAAATTATGCAGAAATTAGATATAGTTACTTCATCCATCAAACCTGGTATTCAATGTTACCATCGTCTTTGATTCATTGACTAACTCCACTCCTGCATTCCACAACCTCACAATTCTCTGTGTAAAAACGTTTATCCTGTTTTCTATCCAGAAATCTTAACAGTTATGTCTGTTCCCCTGGTTCCAGACCCTGTAATCACAGGGAACAATCTGTTTCCATCTATTCTGACTCATTCCTACGTAATTTTAAGCACATCCATCAAATTGCCCCTGTTCTAATCAAGTAAGCACAATGTAGTCTCAGGGCAACTGAATCTTTTTTGCCAATATCTTTTAACTTTGATTGGGTTGTCACTTCTTCAATTCCAATTTTTTTTTTTTTGGAGGTAGTTGGCAACATGCAGGTTGACCAGCTGATGGCCAGTGTCGAAGGTCCAGTAAACTACGAGTTGGCTAGCTTGAAGTGTCCGAGGAAGAGAGCACATAAAATACTTAACAGCTCAAGGCCAGTAATCCAATTAATTGATGAGCCTCACACAGTTGAAAACAGCGGCACTTGAGTTGGGAGATGGAGCATTGGAGCTTGGGAGATCTGAAGCTAAATGTGGGCTACTATAAGTCACTTACTGTCTGGGCAGCACGGTAGCATTGTGGATAGCACAACTGCTTCACAGCTCCATGGTCCCAAGTTCGATTCCGACTTGGGTCACTGTCTGTGCGGAGTCTGCACATCCTCCCCGTGTGTGCGTGGGTTTCCTCCGGGTGCTCTGGTTTCCTCCCACAGTCCAAAGATGTGCAGGTTAGGTGGATTGGCCATGATAAATTGCCCTTAGTGTCCAAAATTGTCCTTAGTGTTGGGTGGGGTTACTGGGTTTTGGGGATCGGGTGGAGGTGTTGACCTTGGGTAGGGTGCTCTTTCCAAGAGCCGGTGCAGACTCGATGGGCCGAATGGCCTCCTCTGCACTGTAAATTCTATGTTAAATTCTATGTAAAGAGCCAGCAAATTTATAAGTAATAGGCTTTGAAAACAGATTGGCAGTAAGTGACTTTTTTTAATTTAATTTAATTTTTTTAATTTTAGAGTGCCCCAATTATTTTTTTCTAATTAAAGGGCAATTTAGCGTGGCCAATCCACCTACCATGCATATCATTGGGTTGTGGGGGTAAGACCCACACAGACACGGGGAGAATGTGCAAACTCCCCACGGACAGTGACCCAGGGCTGGGATCAAGCCTGGGTCCTCAGTGCCGTAGGCAGCAATGCTAACCACTGTGCCACCGTGCCGCCCAGACAGTAAGTGACTTATAGTACAATAAAGATCAATGACTACCAGGCTGACAAAACAATAGTAGGAAATAAATAATGCACACAAGATTGTAAAATATTATTCCAGCTGATTTTCTGTACATTTTCCTGGGTGGGTCACCAATACAATATATTGTAATCAGATAAGTGCAGTTACAAAAGGTAACTTCTTGAACAAAACTTTAAAGATATTATAAATAGATCTTCTATACATTGATTATGGTCAGTTGCTTGTCAGGGTGGAGAAGGAGTGGGTGCAGTGAGTTTCTGTATCATGCATATGTCTGAGTCCTTGCCTGCACGATCACATTTGTTGACCAAGAGCCTTCCTTAGACACCCAGCTGATATGATTCTTTCACCTGACTTCCACCCATCACAGAATGCCTAAATCACTGTTTAATTTAGATGTCGCACTGTACAGAGTAGGAGCAGGACCACTGCAATAACCATACCGTCCAACCAATTCACAGCAAAGTCCGTAAGTTGTGTATGCCTGCTCTGACCACTGGTATTTCTAGATTTCATTTTTCTGGACTGGAGAGGTTACAGCACATATATTAATGACCCAGACTTGGGGTACAAAACACAATTTCAAAACTTGCAGTTGACACGAAACCTGGAAGTATTGTGAACCGTGAGGAGTTCAAGAGGACTAGAAAAGCCGGTGGAATGAGTGAAATTACAGGTGAAATTTAATGCAGAGACGTGTGAAGTGATTTAATTTAAGAAGACAAAGGGAATGCAGTATAAAATAAAGGATGCAATTCTAAAGGGATGCAGGAACAGAGAAAGATGGGCACAAATAAGTGACGGTAGTTAAAAACACATATGGGATCCTGCGCTTTATAAGTAGACACAGAGGGTGGAGTCTTGTTGAAGCCTTGGAGGTCTCTTCTGCCGGCTGAAGAGCTGGTCAGAGACCCACACTGCCTCTTTTAGGGAAGGCATGCCAAATCACAGCCAATCAGGCACTGGCGTGTCCAGGAGTAAGCCTTCCCTTGGAATCAAGACCCCCGAGACGGAGGCGACAGGCACACCTGCAGCTGGGTTAATACCAGAGGTGGAAGAATGTGGTCCTTAGGTGGTCATTAATTCAATTACTCAATTGGAGGCAGGTGGGAAGGTCAACCTTGGGTCTTCCTGCCCAGTACTTAATTCTGGCAGAGGCGGAAAGGTGACGGGCGTTAGGGACATAGGATAAGAATTAGGAACAGAGATAGGCAATTCAGTCCCTCGCGCCTGCTCTGCCATTCAACCAAATAATGGCTGATCTCTTCCTGGTTTCAAATCCACCTCCTACCTGTTCCTCATATCCCTTTAACCCATTTTTAAAATCAGAAATATATCTATCTCCTTCTTGAAACCATTTAATGACTCAAATTCCACCCTATTATGGGACAGCGAGTTCCACAAATTCACCACCCTCTGCAGGAAGTAGTTCCCCCTCATCTCAGTTCTAAACCTACCGCCTCTCAACCAGCTCCAGTACACCATCACCACCCTGCCTAAGGAAATGCCCTTCCTGTCTCCAAGCACGTCACCAGCACAAGACCGGTCAGAGTACTAAAACAAGGAAACTATGATGAACTTTTAACACAGGAAAATTGTATCCAAATTGGGCACCACACTTTAGGAAGAATGTAAAAGCTTTAAAGACGGCACAGGAAAGATTCACGAGACTAGTTCCAGAAATGTGGAACTTCAATTGCGCGGATAGTTTGGAGAGTCTGGGGTTGCTCCTCTTAAAGAGAAGATTGTGAAACAATTTGATAGATGTAGTATCTTGAAAGACTGGCGACCACCATGTAGGTTAACAGTTTATTAAGCTAAAAAACTGTTTACAGGGAGTGAGGTAAAGACTATCATACCCCGCGACACCGAACACCCAGGAAAACCAGCGCTCAGTCTCAGGATACTTGCGCTCAAACCAGATTGTCCGAAAAGGTCACATGACCCTTAAAAGGGGCACACTACCACACACCTACCCCCTTTAGGTTACTGATAAATACATTTCATTAGGAAAGGAACTATTTACAATATTATACAACAAATGGATCTCAATATCGTCCCTCATAAGGCAAGTTGATCCGGGGACTTCTTGATCCTTTCGGTGCATTGTAATTCACTTGGAGGGTGCTCCAACAGTAGAGATAACTTTGGTTTGAACCTCAATGGGCTGACTCTCGACTTGCGAAGGTGCATCCGTTCCCCCTGGGACTTTACTTGGCTCTTCCTCAGGTTAGCTTGCTGCGGCATTATTTTCAGCCGTAGCAACATCGTTAACAGGTATACAAGGAGCGGATTGTCCCGCGCGTTCCATGTGCAGCTCTCTTCTTCTCAAATGGGCCAGGTGTTTCTTCACCCTTTTCCCTTGGACATCTATTCCATACGACACTGGACATGTTCTGGTCATGACCGTTCCAGGGGTCCAATTGAGACCGGCACCAAAATTCTTTGCATATTCCAAGTTGTCCACCTCAAATGTTCTCTCTTTTGAGTTGTGATGTTTCTGCTGGTGCATTCTGTTTTACCTCCACCGTCCCTGCCAAATTCTAAAATAACACATTGTTCTAATAGGGTCTAGAACCATGAGCAATTCTGCAGGTGTAACACCTGTGGTGGCATGGGGTGTTGTTCTATAGGCGATCAGGGAATGGGCCAGTTTGGTTTGTAGAGAGGCTGATGACTGTTTCTTCATTGCGACTTTGAATGTTTGGACATCTCTCTCAGCCAGTCCATTTGAAGCAGGGTGGTAGGGAGCGGTTCGAATATGTTGAACGCCTTTGGTTCTCATGAAATGCTGGAAACACTTACTCGTAAATGCAATCCCATTATCTGAGACTAGCACCTCAGGCAACCGGTGGGTGGTGAATGTCTGTTGCAATTTCTCTACCGTTGCTGATGGGGTTGTGGACCTCATTTCTTGTATGTCAAACCACTTGGAGTGGTCATCAATTATGAGCAAGAATATGGAGCCCGTGAATGGGCCCACAAAAACAAAGTGTAGTCACAACAATGGTCGACCTGGCCACTCCCAAGGGTGCATTAGGGTTGCTGACGGCAAGCTTTGCTGCATTTGGCATTGGTCACAGTATTTGACCAGATTTTCCATGTCGGTATCCACTCTGGGCCACCACACATAGCTCTGTGTCAGCATTTTCATCTTTCTCATCCCAGCATGGGCACTGTGTAATTCTTGTGAAAATAATGTCCAAGTGGAGGTGGAAATGACCGCCTTGCCTCCACTAATAATGCACTGTCTTCACAACTTAACTCGTCTCTCCTTATCTGAAAGGGTCGTAATTGCTCAGACCGGTGCGTGAAAAATGCCAGCTTGTCACCTTGGCAGTGTCAACCTGGTACCCTGGCAGTTTCCCTGACAGCCTGCAGTGCCATCTGGACACCTTTGCAGTGCCAGGCATACACCCACGTGACACTGCCAGGGTGCCTGGCTGAGAGTGCCAGGGTGCCCGAGTGGCACCAGCTGTGCCAGGGTATCAACCTTCCCAAAGGGCATGCACCTAGGGGCCTCCGATCCCCTGGGAGACCCCCACGAGGGTCATTCTCTCTGGTCCCAGTTTGTGGAGACCAGTACTGAATGGTGCTCGCCCAACATCTCCAAGGCGAAGGGGATAGATCCCAATGCCTCAGGTACCTTGGAAAATTGCATATTAAAGTGAGGCTAGCTGCCTCGCTCTAATATGTAGATTTACCAAAAAGTGATCTCTCCCACAATGGGTGGGATTCACATCGCAACATCGCATGAGATCGTGTTTGATCTTGCGAGGCAATGCGAGCGGGGTAAATCCCGGAATTGGGGTCTCCCAGCTTCTTTTGACCACGTTGCACCGCGGCGAGCTGTTTTCTGGGTGCAGCATGGGCATTCGATCGCACGCACTATGTTTTATTCGGCTTCAATACTCACTTGTGGCTATTATTCCTTTTAATCTCCCTCTCAGTTTCTGTGGGCCAGATTTTGCAGTCACCTGTTGGAGAGGGCCCTCAACTTCCAGAGCATGCTAACCTAAAGAAGTTGTGGCGGGCCAATTAATGTTGCTCCCGCAGATTCACATATTACTGCAGCAGGCTTTTGTTTCAGTGTTGGTGACGCCGTGACTGTAAGTCATGCTCCGTTTTCACCCACACTAGCCTGCATTGGTTAGCCTCGCTGCAAACCGCCTGGAGAGCGAATGACAACCAAAATTCTAACCACCAAGATCACACTAGATTTGTGCAGATATTTGTTCTATATTAACGGCCAGCACTGCGCTGTGCCACTGCCCACAAAATCTGGGCCCTCTGTTAGTCAATGCAAATGCTGCTAATTCATGGCTGGAAATTAATGAGTCCCATCTTGCTTCCACAGTGCTTCTTCAGCATGACCAAATTAAATTTAATCTTTATGCTACTCTATTAGTAAAATCTACCTCTCCACCTATAATTTTAATTTTGAACGTCCAAAGTCAATTTTGTCTGTTTGCGCATCATTCGTAAATACAAGTCATTGCTGCATGTACTCCTCCTTTGCAGTAAGCTGCAAGTACATCCGCTAGTGCTTCGCTTACTAGATTTTGACATTGATTGCTGGTTATGCAGAGACGCAATAAATCAGATCTCAATTGGCCTCTGCTGCCAAAAATATCTCATTAATCTTTATTTGTCGAATTATACATATCAATTGTAATGCAAATTATTTACATGGTGCTGCAACCTTAGGCCCGATATGATAAGGGTAGCTTGGAAAGAAAACCCTAGGGTGCTGACCTAAACTGTAATCCAGTACCCCATTCAGCAGTTGTGTTGTACATCACAGTCAATGTGTTTGACACTCAAATTGGACCCAGCAGGGGGCAAAATAATCTGATTTTTCAGCTGCTCATGTAACATTCAGCACTGAAAATGACTAAGATCCCACGGGATCATTTCCCTCTCATTTCCCTACTAGATGCCAGCCTGCGTTCTTTAACAAAGATTAAGCCATCGTTCAAGAAGTTGAAGTATTAATATGGGTCATGACATACCAATCCATCAGTACTCTGTTTGAGTACATAATATATTTTCTCCTTTCCAAATCGCAAAGGTCACATAACAGAACTTTGTTTTCCTGTTTTACTGTGCAACAATGTAGAATTTGTTCAAGTTGACTTGAACCTAGCAATCTGAAGTCGATAGTTTGGGAGTTAGTTATTTCCCGAAAGTTATATTGCATTTCAAGAATTCATGATTCGTTTTCATTGCCCTCTGCCCAGCCGGCCCCCTCACCCACCATAGGGGCAACAAAAAGGTTACATGAACTGGTTTCATATATGCTGATAACCATATTCATATCAGGTACAGCCAACACCAAATCACACCTACTTTAAATGTGGGTGTCTTATCCCGATAATGGCAACGAGCATCTTCAGCTGCCGTGTATCCTGAGGCCTGGGAAACCTTGCCTTTAGATGTGAAAACTAACAAGTAATGTTAAAATAGAGGCACACAACCTCTTGGAAATAATTTAGTGAATGGCCTCCACCTGGAAGTGCATTGGTCATCTACCTCACCCCACCTTTGTGAGAACTGAATGTGGGCAGGTTTCCCAAGTTGTTTATTTTTAACCTCCCTGAAGGAGAGGGAGGAAAAAGGGGAGAAAGCAATGAACTACTAGCTGCTTGTGATCCACCATCTATATTGCATTCCATGTATTATATTTGGTTTACCATGGACGCCACTCTCTGTTGGCCACTCTGATTTAATCCTCTTAAGGATTTCAGTTGCATGTCAACACCGCAATTACAAACAACTGTTAAATGTTAATTACACCTATTCAGTTTATTGTAATATTGCGCCATGTTACAAAAGATTCAGAACGTTTTTTTAAATGTAGTTTAGAATATTCATTTTTCTGCCTCCGGCCTCTGGAAAAAAACCCACTATCAGGTCTGTTGTTGCTCAGGAAGTTGGATCAGGCATGTGAGGGAACTGTTATTCATCCAGAGCATGTTTGTCTTGTGATCTAAAGAGGTTGTTCAAAAGAACATAGGACATTCTGTTCATTGAATCTTATCTCTTCAGTAACCTAACTTGCTTATTATTATTTAGCATGCAACGGCATTGCAAATTACCTTTATGGTTTTTTTTCCCTCTACAGACAGGACCTCGAGGGTTGTAATCTCGGGATTACTCCCTGTGCCACGTGCCAGTGAGGCTAGAAATAGGAAGATAGAGCAGATAAACACGTGGCTAAACAGCTGGTGTAGGAGGGAGGGTTTCCATTATCTGGACCACTGGGAGCTCTTCCGGGGCAGGTGTGACCTGTATAAGAAGGACGGGTTGCATCTAAACCGGAGAGGCATAAATATCCTGGCCGCGAGGTTTGCTAGTGTCACACGGGAGGGTTTAAACTAGTATGGCAGGGGGGTGGGCACGGGAGCAATAGGTCAGAAGGTGAGAGCATTGAGGGAGAACTAGGGAATAGGGACAGTGTGGCTCTGAGGCAGAGCAGACAGGGAGAAGTTGCTGAACACAGCGGGTCTGGTGGCCTGAAGTGCATATGTTTTAATGCAAGAAGTATTACGGGTAAGGCAGATGAACTTAGAGCTTGGATTAGTACTTGGAACTATGATGTTGTTGCCATTACAGAGACCTGGTTGAGGGAAGGGCAGGATTGGCAGCTAAACGTTCCAGGATTTAGATGTTTCAGGCGGGATAGAGGGGGATGTAAAAGGGGAGGTGGAGTTGCGCTACTTGTTCGGGAGAATATCACAGCTGTACTGCGAGAGGACACCTCAGAGGTCAGTGAGGCGATATGGGTAGAGATCAGGAATAAGAAGGGTGCAGTCACAATGTTGGGGGTATACTACAGGCCTCCCAACAGCCAGCGGGAGATAGAGGAGCAGATAGGTAGACAGATTTTGGAAAAGAGTAAAAACAACAGGGTTGTGGTGATGGGAGACTTCAACTTCCCCAATATTGACTGGGACTCACTTAGTGCCAGGGGCTTAGATGGGGCGGAGTTTGTAAGGAGCATCCAGGAGGGCTTCTTAAAACAATATGTAGACAGTCCAACTAGGGAAGGGGCGGTACTGGACCTGGTATTGGGGAATGAGCCCGGCCAGGTGGTAGATGTTTCAGTAGGGGAGCATTTCGGTAACAGTGACCACAATTCAGTAAGTTTTAAAGTACTGGTGGACAAGGATAAGAGTGGTCCGAGGATGAATGTGCTAAATTGGGGGAAGGCTAATTATAACAATATTAGGCGGGAACTGAAGAACATAGATTGGGGGCGGATGTTTGAGGCAAATCAACATCTGACATGTGGGAGGCTTTCAAGTGGCAGTTGAAAGGAATACAGGACCGGCATGTTCCTGTGAGGAAGAAAGATAAATACGGCAATTTTCGGGAACCTTGGATGACGAGTGATATTGTAGGCCTCGTCAAAAAGAAAAAGGAGGCATTTGTCAGGGCTAAAAGGCTGGGAACAGACGAAGCCTGCGTGGAATATAAGGAAAGTAGGAAGGAACTTAAGCAAGGAGTCAGGAGGTCTAGAAGGGGTCACGAAAAGTCATTGGCAAATAGGGTTAAGGAAAATCCCAAGGCTTTTTACACGTACATAAAAAGCAAGAGGGTAGCCAGGGAAAGGGTTGGCTCACTGAAGGATAGGCAAGGGAATCTATGTGTGGAGCCAGAGGAAATGGGCGAGGTACTAAATGAATACTTTGCATCAGTATTCACCAAAGAGAAGGAATTGCTAGATGTTGAGTCTGGAGAAGGGGGTGTAGATAGCCTGGGTCACATTGTGATCCAAAAAGACGAGGTGTTGGGTGTCTTAAAAAATATTAAGGTAGATAAGTCCCCAGGGCCTGATGGGATCTACCCCAGAATACTGAAGGAGGCTGGAGAGGAAATTGCTGAGGCCTTGACAGAAATCTTTGGATCCTCGCTGTCTTCAGGGGATGTCCCGGAGGACTGGAGAATAGCCAATGTTGTTCCTCTGTTTAAGAAGGGTAGCAAGGATAATCCCGGGAACTACAGGCCAGTGAGCCTTACTTCAGTGGTAGGGAAATTACTGGAGAGAATTCTTCGAGACAGGATCTACTCCCATTTGGAAGCAAATGGACGTATTAGTGAGAGGCAGCACGGTTTTGTGAAGGGGAGGTCGTGTCTCACTAACTTGATAGAGTTTTTCGAGGAGGTCACTAAGATGATTGATGCAGGTAGGGCAGTAGATGTTGTCTATATGGACTTCAGTAAGGCCTTTGACAAGGTCCCTCATGGTAGACTAGTACAAAAGGTGAAGTCACACGGGATCAGGGGTGAGCTGGCAAGGTGGATACAGAACTGGCTAGGCCATAGAAGGCAGAGAGTAGCAATGGAGGGATGCTTTTCTAATTGGAGGGCTGTGACCAGTGGTGTTCCACAGGGATCAGTGCTGGGACCTTTGCTCTTTGTAGTATATATAAATGATTTGGAGGAAAACGTAACTGGTCTGATTAGTAAGTTTGCAGACGACACAAAGGTTGGTGGAATTGCGGATAGCAATGAGGACTGTCGGAGGATAAAGCAGGATTTAGATTGTCTGGAGACTTGGGCGGAGAGATGGCAGATGGAGTTTAATCCGGACAAATGTGAGGTAATGCATTTTGGAAGGTCTAATGCAGGTAGGGAATATACAGTGAATGGTAGAACCCTCAAGTGTATTGGAAGTCAAAGAGATCTAGGAGTACAGGTCCACAGGTCATTGAAAGGGGCAACACAGGTGGAGAAGGTAGTCAAGAAGGCATACGGCATGCTTGCCTTCATTGGCCGGGGCATTGAGTATAAGAATTGGCAAGTCATGTTGCAGCTGTATAGAACCTTAGTTAGGCCACACTTGGAGTATAGTGTTCAATTCTGGTCGCCACACTACCAGAAGGATGTGGAGGCTTTAGAGAGGGTGCAGAAGAGATTTACCAGAATGTTGCCTGGTATTGAGGGCATTAGCTATGAGGAGCGATTGAATAAACTCGGTTTGTTCTCACTGGAACGAAGGAGGTTGAGGGGAGACCTGATAGAGGTATACAAAATTATGAGGGGCATAGACAGAGTGGATAATCAGAGGCTTTTCCCCAGGGTAGAGGGGTCAATTACTAGGGGGCATAGGTTTAAGGTGAGAGGGGCAAGGTTTAGAGTAGATGTACAAGGCAAGTTTTTTTACGCAGAGGGTAGTTGGTGCCTGGAACTCGCTACCGGAGGAGGTAGTGGAAGCAGGGACGATAGGGACATTTAAGGGGCATCTTGACAAATATATGAATAGGATGGGAATAGAAGGATACGGACCCAGGAAGTGTAGAAGATTGTAGTTTAGTCGGGCAGCATGGTCGGCACGGGCTTGGAGGGCCGAAGGGCCTGTTCCTGTGCTGTACATTTCTTTGTTCTTTGTACAGATTCATATAATAGACTATTCCAAATATTCATCATTTGGGAGGAATAATTTCCTCATTAGTAGGGAAAGACACATTTACCCAATTTAGTTTGCATGTTACTCCCCTGACTTCTGATTGGTTAGGTGGGGGAAGTGGAGAAGAGCCTGAATCAGATTGAATGCTCTTCCGGAAAAACACAAACAAAGATATGACTCCAGATTAAATCTGTGGTGTTATCGTCCCATTTTTTGGACCTCAAACATACAACACTCATCTCTCCTGCTGGGACTGATTGTAATATGGTTGCAGTATCAGCACAGTGTAAACACAGTCTAAGACGGAACAACGGCAATCTCATTGTTGCAGAACATGATGTGTATTGATTGGATTCTCGCAATTCTTTCTGACCAGGTAACTGCCCTTCTTTTCCTTTTGAACTTGATTCTAGAGTCCAGTACCTACTGTAATGTGCTTATCAGAGATGACACCTAAACACCACTACAGCAATTGTGTAAATAAACTACATCCTGAAATGTTGTACTTTACCATTACACACAGCACCCGGTCCTTCGATGATATTGTCTTTAAGAGGTTTGCAGAAGTTAATGCTTGTGGTGGTGGGTCCATTCACTGGCTGGAGAGCTGCTGGCAGCCCTGCCTTGGCCATTCCGCACCCGGACTCAATTTTATTCCAATCAGTACTGAACTGGTTGACGATGCGTTCCTTGTCGCATTCAGTGTGGATTACCCGCCCCTAAGAGCTGCCGGTCAACCACAAGCTGGCAGTTCTACAATAATGACAGTGCCACCAGGAGTGATGGCCAGCGCCAGTACTGCAGGTTGCCCAGGCTCATTGCCGGAGACTGAAGGTAGGCAAGGCAGGCTCACCAGTGTGTGGGGAGGAGGAGTTAGTTTTAAGGGTAGGCAGAGATCTTTGTTAGTCTATTTTTCTGGTGGATCTCTCTGGTGGGCATGGCTGCCCAGGTAGGAGATCTCCCATCAGTAGACCACCAACAAACCCTCCAACCCTTTACCTCGCAGGTTGCACACACGACATAGCCCCAGCCTGCCGGTGGTTGACTACCTGTGGCAGCAGGCTGGGGCCCTCAAGTGGCGTGCTAAGGGTCTCAATTGTCTTCCGGGTGGAATGGCCATCCTCCAGCCTTCCTGTACTTAATAAGGGGGAAGTAAGTAAGACAAGGTGACAGGATCTCCACCACCTTCCCACTTGATTAAAGAGGAACCCTCACAATGATTCTGCTGTACCCCAGCCCGCCTTGGGGTGGGGTGGCGAATGAAGTTCTGTCTACTACCTGAGTGGAGACAGGGGAAAAAGAGACAGAAAAATAAATGCTTCACATTAAAAGTCAGAGGAGTGAATTGTACACCGGCGGGATTCTCCGTTCCGCTGGAAGCGCAACCACGCCCCCGAGTTTCCCGGCAACATGGGGTGGCTACAATGGGAAATCCCAGTGGCCAGTGGCGGGAATGGAGAATCCCAGTGGCCAGCTATGGCACGTGGTGGAGAAACAAGCGGCTGGGGAGGCAGGGAGTCCAACCCATGGTATTTCAGAGATCCTCATCAATGAGAGCTATTGTATTTAAAGACTTTTCCCTTGCAACAGCTGCAGTAAAATTTGAAGAAGAAAATCACGTATAGGATTCATGGGTTGCACTGTTTACATTATGACATCAACATATCCACCTTGCACAAATTTGGAATGGGTGACAATACTAAACATTCGGTGCAGAAACCAGTCGTCCTTACCTTGTCGATCATATCTGGCCTGTTGGTGGCTGCTAAGATGACCACATTATGGAGCTGTTCAATCCCGTCCATTTCAGTCAGCAACTGTGCAAGGACTCGGTCAGCCACATTCCCAGCACCAGCAGAACTAAACCAAAACACAGGATCAGAAAGTTTCTACAGAACGGTGAAAAAAATCTTCATCAATTGGAACACACTAAACTCAGAGAAGAACAGAAGACAAGCTTGTATATAAGAAATAAACAAGGCTGAGTTTGGTGTTCGGGTTTGCTGGCTAGCTTGGGTTCTTGACCCATCTCAGAGCATTCTGCAGCAAGGTATCAGTTACTAAGAAACAATATACGCACTGCTTCTGCTTTGCAGTAAAATAACTCATACATTGTTTATTAATGGCAGAAGAGCCAGAAAGATGTTTCATTGCCATCAAATCTCTCACAACAAGTTACCTTGCGCCAGTGTTTTAAAATGTAAAGTGGTTTTTTGAATAATCAGGAATTGTGATTTTTCATTTGCTTTTTTCATGCAGTTCATAGAATCATAGAATTTACAGTGTGGAAGGTCATTTGGCCCATTGAGTCTGCACCAGCCCTTGGAAAAAGCACACTACTTAAGCTTAAGTCCACGCCTCCACCCTATCCCCGTAACCCCATTTAACCATTGGACTCTAAGGGGCAATTTAGCATGACCAATCCACCTAACCTGCACATCTTTGGACTGTGAGAGGAAACCAGAGCACCTGAAGGAATCCCATGTAGTCACGGAAAGAAAGTGCAAATTCCACACAGACAGTCACCCGAGGCCAGAATTGAACTTGGGACCCTGGAGCTGTGACGCAGCAGTGCTAACCACTGTGCCACCGTGCCGCCCCATTTCTTCATTCATATTAACATTTTAGCAGCTGATTATTTTCAGCAGATCAGTGCACAAACCAAAGCGTGGTTATGAAGAAAAAAAATTATCTCCGTCAAAATGAACTAAAATTAAATTGTTTTGAGGCAACAAAAATTTAGATTGTACCAATGGAAAGATTGCTTGTACTCCAGTTACATTTGATAAATTCTAATGGCACTGTACTGAGCATCTCCACTTAATCTAAACCACATGATGAATAATTCACAAGTGACATCCGATATGACTTGTGACAAAAGTAAATTATCCCTCCTCATCCTTCTTTACCTGTCTGCAGCTTCTGGCATGGTTTATCACGCCAATTTCTCTAACACTTCCCCACCGTTATCCAACTGGGCGGGACTGTGCTTGTCTGGTTTCATTATCATTCATTTAATCATAACCCCATGTCATCACCACCTCTTCCAACCGCTCGCTGTCCTGAATCTGTTACACTGCTCAGCTGTTTCCTAGTACTGGATGAGCAGAAATTTACTCCAACAAAATATTGGGAAGGCCCAAAGCCATTGTCTTCATTCCTCACCACCAACCCCATTTCCTAGCCTTAGATTTAATATCTCTCCCTGGCAAGTGTCTGAAACTGACCCAGAAAGTTTGCCCTGGTGTCATATTTGACCGAGGTGGGCTGCTGACCACCAATCACTAAGATCACCTATTTTCAGCTTTGTAAAGTTGCCAGATTCTATTGCTGCCTCAGCTCATCTGTTGCTGAAACTTTCATCATTTTTTACCTCCAGACTTGCCTGTCCAACATAGTCCTGGCAGACCTTCCACATTCCACCCTCCGAAAACTTGGGGTCATCCAAAACTCTGCTACCTGTGCCCCAAGTCACTTCAAGTCCCATTCACTATCACTGATCTACATTAGATCCTAATTAAGCAAATCCTTGATTTCAAAACTTTCTTCCTCGTTTCCCTTCATGGATTCATTCCTCTCTATTTTTCTATCTCTACCTGCCCTCTGAGATAACTGTGCTTCTATATATCTAGCCTCTTGAACATCCCAAATTGTAACCGATCCATCATTGTTAGCCCTGCCTTCAGTTGCGTAGGTCCTAAACTCTGAAAATTCCTCCCTAAATCTTTCTGTCTCTCTCTACCTTTCTTTTGTCCTTGTTCCTTATAACCTATTCTTCTGCCCTAAAGTCTCCTTGGTCAAAATTTTACAGGGCATTGTGGTGGCTAAAACACCCCCCTCCCTCCGACCCCCCATCCCAAACTTAGGGTGGGGTGAGTAAGCCCACGATTCTGATGGCTGCCCCGCAGCATTTAATACCGGGAATGGTGTTAATTGCTCTAAGACAAATCTTTCCCCTCTCCCCCATCACAAGAGGAAATCTGCCTCAGAGAGTTGGCAGCCAATGTTAAAAGCGCTACCAGAGCAGTGGTCACTGCTACAGGAGCAGCCCAAGTAAGTCCCAGTGAGGGGGATGAGTGGCTGGGTCCATGAGACAGTAGGGAGTCCCTCCCCCTCATAAACAGAGGTTTTCGCAGTACCCCCCCCCCCCCCCCCAAGTCTTGCCCGACATCAGCCTGTGTAGTTAAAGCTGCTGGGCTTCCTGCATGGTGTGTGCTGCCTCCCGCTGCGGGTAAAAGTTAAGGGTCTCAATAGTCCCTAATCTCTCAATAGGTCCAACGGCTCCTCCGCCTTCTGCAAAATTTCAGATGGATAGGTGGCGGACCGAAAAGCGGCAGGAAGACCACCCACTGTATTTTACGTGCCCCTACCTGCCACCTTCAAAGGGAAGCGTAAACTCCAGACCTTTATCTGGCTTGATACCAAATGTTAGTTCAAAATGATCCTGTAAAGCACTTTGGCAGATTTTATTATATTAAAGGCACAATATCAATACAAGTTGTTGTTATTGACGAAACAGTACCTAAATTTATCAGCAATCAGCACCAGCACGCACGAGAAATAACTTTAAAAGAAGTATTTGAAGCAATTAAAAATGAACTAAAAGAAGTTAAGTGGCAATAACTGCTTAATGATATCAGCTTTGGCAAAAGGTTTTATACATTCATCGGCAATAAAGAGTAGGTTATTTGGCCCCTCGAGTCGCCTCCCACATTTAATCAGACCATGACTGACCTTCAACCTCAACTCTACTTTCCCAATCCTCAGAACCATCAGAGTCCAGAAATCTATTGATCTCAGCTTTGAATATACTCAATGAGCATTCACAGTGCTCTGGAAGAGAGGATTACAAACATTCACAACCCTCTGAGTGAAGAAATTACTCTGCAGCCGAGCCTGAACTGGCTGACCCCTTATCCTGAGACTACATCCCCTAGTTTGAGAATCTCCATGCAGGGGAAACAGCTCCTCAGCATCTATCTCAGAATGTTGTTTCAATGAGATCATCTCTGATTTTCTAAACTCCAGAGAATATAGGACAAATCTGCTCCATCTCTCCTCATAGGACAATTGTCTCATCCCTGGAATCAATCTTGTGAATCTTAATTGCAGCCTTCTGAGGTAAACCTATGCTTCCTTCAGCACGGAGACCAAAACTGTGCACACAGTACTCCTGGTGTGGTCACACCAAAGCCCTGCATAATTGCAACAATATTTCCATTCTCGTGTATCCTTTGCAATTGAGGTCACCATACAATTTCACTTCCTAATAACTTGTTGTACCTGTATGATGATTTCGTGTTTCTTGTACAAATACACCTGAATCCCTCTGGACACCGACAATTAATACATTTTCTCCACTTAAAAACATGTTCAGTGTATCTATCCTTCCTTCCAAATTGAACAATGTCACATTTCGCCACATTATCCTTCATCAGCCACTTTCCCGCCTATTTTCTTTACTTATGTACATCCCTTTGCAGAGTCTTTGGTGAGATTTTATCAAAGGGCAACATTTTCCCAAGCCCTGCTGGCAGGTGTGGGGGGACTATATGACGAGAGACCTTTCCTGCCCACTTGAGGTCCTGGAGTCTCTTGGTGCATTGTCTCCAGGTTGGAGGGAGTATACTTATGCTCCTTATTTGCTCACCCACTTTCAACCAAACCTGACTGGTTGAAAAGATTTCCCTCTTCCTTGCACCCATAGGAGAGCTTACCTCACTCCAGTTCCTCAGATCCCACTGCAGGGCCCCCATGGTTTTGGTGATATCCGGTTAGGGACCAACAAGGTTTTGTTTAAAGTAGACAAAAGTTGACCTTCAAGACTCTTGCTCAGTGAAGAAAGCCACAAGATTCCATGAGTTTTAAACAAATGAAAATCAACTTTATTATACAGGGTCAGAAAGGTAAAACAATTTACAATATCTATCTTATACTGTAACATTCAGGGTAAGACTGAGGTACGTGTGTATTAACAAGCTAACTGCGGTCAAACACACCACATTACACAAGTGGTAGATGTGACCAAGAGCATCCATGGATTTCTCAACAATCCACCCAGACATCAGTAACACTAGGCACGATCTAACCAAAAGAAAATTAGAGTATGTTCTGGGCGGGATTAGCGGGGTCGGATTAGCGGGGTCGTTCCCGACGCTTGTAGCGCCGAAAATGACCCTGCTACCTAATGGTACTCTGTTGCTATTTCAGGCTCTGGTGGGGGACGTCCCGCTGAGGCCGCACCTAGCCGCATTTCCTGCACTGAGGATAATTGAATATTCAGCAGATACAACTGGTTAACTATTATCCAATTCCTAAGCCCCTCACCTCTTTAACTCACCCACCCTCCACACGCACACACACACACAAGACAGACAAACACAGAGGGAAAAGAGGGATATAAAATAATGATGAAAGTAAAAGGATAAGAGTCTTTGTTTCAGATAGACATCTTCCAGTACACCTTTCTTCCATCTAGGTTTTCAGTTGGAGATTGTTGTTTTCAGTCTGTAATGGTTTTCACTGTAGATTCATCCAGGTTCTCTGCAGGTTCAGAGACCTGCTGTTAGGCAGTATTTCTGGACATAGAGAGATACTCACAGCTGCTCCTCTCAGCATCTAGGATCCGGCTGTCTCTTCCTGTGTTCTCTGAAAATCATCCCACTCGGGTAGGACCCAATCACTGCCTGTCGCTGGGCAGAATTCGGCCATTTGCCAATTCATTGTCGAACCCAATCTCTCGGGTGCCAAAAAGTCTTGCGTTTTTCTGTTCAGAAGCTGAAACTTCAAAGCACAGTACCATTTTGAAACTTTTGAGTTCCTCACTTCTTCTGCTCAGCTTAAAAGGTACATGTCCATTAAATATCCATGGATCAAAATGATAACCACAAAGTAAAATAAATGGGAAATAAGGGAATCAACAGGAAGGGCCCTTACAAAATAGGGATTAGGATTTGTTGAAAGTAGCTAAAAAGGACATTCAAATTTGAACGTCAACGCTAGAGATGTACAGGGAACAAAAGTATTCAGCAGCGAACTAATAAGTTGTTTCTGGTATCAAACGATAAAATAGCAGGCAGAGAAGGAGTTCAAACTACAAAAAAACAAACATGGCAATGAAGTTAACGTTGTAAATTTTGCAATATTAAATGAGTATTGGTACCAATAGTGCAAATCACAGCATTAAAATATTAAGTGGTACAATATTGTAGTAGATACTTGCTACAAAGCACAATGCTGACAACACTGAACTGGCAAACCCAATTGTATTTATGAACCATATAACAGTACGTTTCATGGAGAGATGAATGTTCCCCGTGTGGTAGCATAATTCATCATCATTTAATAGCATCAATGGTTACTAATTATACTGAGTATATTGTTATTGAGTTTCTGCTCAAGAAGACGACAAAGACAAATATGGGCGACAAAAAGGCTTAATCATTTGACAAGGGATAACTCTCTCAACTCCGAGCATTTAATTATTTTCTTCCAATATTCTGTCCTTTATCTCTTTCCATTTTGTCAATCCATTATGGCCAGGATTTCTCTGCCTTGTCTCCCAGGCAGTGGGTCTTGTCAATGCTTAAAAATCATTTTTATTTTCCTAGGGGTACTAGTAATTCCTAGGGGTACTTGTAAAAAAGCATATGGGAGGGTTAATATGTGCGTGAGAAACCCATTGTATAAGTTCTGTATTATGTTTGATTGATATGTTTCTGTTCTGTTCTGTTCTTTTCTCTTTCTCTTTTCTGTTACGGGGGGGGGGGGGGGGGGGGGGGGTTTAAATGGTTGAAAATTTTTGTTGGAAAAACTTTGAATAAACATATATATATTTTTTTAAATAATAATTTTTCTTTCATATAAAGTTCATTTTTATCCCATACATAACACTTCAAGCATAACACAATCACCTGAAATGTGAATTAATACACTCAGAAAGATTGGGAACAATGCCACGATGCTGGTTTCTACATTTGAGTACTGAATCAAGCTATGAAAAACATTCAATTTTTTCTGACTTTATTTTAGGCCACATTTGCCTTTTCATCATCTCCTTCATAGATCCCTTGAAACATGCATTTCAGACAACATCGATAATGGGCAGCATGTAGTGACATCAATCAGTGAGATCTCTAGTACAGAATGGCAACCTCACTGATATTAGGGTTTTTTTTTCAGAGTTTTTAAAAGTTGATTATAATCTTTCTTTTTACAAGTAGGTTTACATTAACACTGCAATGATGTTACTGTGAAAAGCCCCTAGTCGCCACACTCTGGCGCCTGTTTGGGTACACAGAGGGAGAATTCAGAATGTCCAAATTACCTAACAGTACGTTTTGTGGGACTTGGGTGGGAGGAAACCAGAGCACCTGGAAGAAACCCACGCAGATACAGGGAGAACATGCAGACTCCTCACAGACAATAACCCAAGCCGGGAATCGAACCTGGGACCCTGGAACTGTGAAACAACAGTGCTAGCCACTGTGCTGACATGCCGCAGAGATCTTCCTCTCCAAGTTTTGGTTAGAAAACCGAAATTCCCTTCAGCGAATAGATGATTTAAAAAGATTTCTCAGTCTAGGTGCTGCTCCAGTAGGTGCGTTGTATTGTTGCATTCAATTAATATTTTAAGCAATTAACAGAACAGAAATTAAATTATAGTCCGAATTTTTGGTTTATATGCTGAATCCATAAATCCCAAGAATAGCCACTGCAGAGCAAAATTCCTGAGGAAACAAGAGGGAACGAGTAACATACTTTAAAACATGTGTCCATAGAAGAGGAATCTCTCTTTTTGATTCGGCAGGGAGAGTACAGAGTAGAAACGACAGAGAGTTTTTGTTTCTGAAAGTTTAACATTTCTATCTAATTATTCTCATTATTTTGATGAATATTCACCCTACTCCAAGCTGGACAGACAGCAATCAATTTGTCTTTTATAATTTCCGTTATCACCTTGACACCCATTTTTATCCAGGTGGTCTCTTTAATTGAACGTCATTGTCAGAAAATATTTAAGTCAATGGACACTGAACTGTGTCCAATATTGCATTCGGATAATTAAAATCTCCAAAAAGAAATGAAGCATTTATAGTGCTAACGAAGGTTAATGAAGCAAGTGAAATTTTCCACGTACTGGTCGTACCTGCCCAAGGAAGCATTCATGTCATATCATATCCGTAGGAAAACCAAGCAAGGCTAGCATTTGTTATCCAGGTTGTGTTGCTGAGCCTTCATCTAGAACTGCTGCTGTTCTTGTGATAATGTTGCTTCCACATGATGTTAAGTAGGAAATTCCAGGATTTTGACCCAGCCATAATGAAGTAACTGCCAAGTATACACAAGTCAGTATGTGTGATTTCAAGGAATCCATACAGTGCCTAAGGAGGCCATTCGGCTCATCGAGTCTGCATTGACCCTCCGAAAGAGCGCCCTACCCTGGCCCACTTCCCCACCCTATCCCCACAACCCTGTAACCGCATCTAACCTTTGGACACTAAGGGGCAAATTTAGCATGGCCAATCCACCCATCTTGCACATATTTGGACTTTGCATTTGAAGGGAAACCTTTTTGCCTCATGATCCCCTAGTCCATCCAGTTGGTTAAAATTGTGAGACTGGAGAGGTGCAAGCAAGCTTCACAAGTTATCACTATCTATGGATGATGCATACTACAGCATGTGATGTTGGCAGGGGCACTGATCATCAGCCTGCTCTGACTTGATGGTGTTGTCCATCTGCACCCATACTTGTGGGCAGCAAGTATTCCATTACCATATTAACATGAGTCTTGTGTATGGTAGTCAGGTTTTGAGGCCAGTACAATCAACAGGTAACCAGCTTCTATGGAGAACATTTTTGAGCACATTTTTGAATAGTGCTATCAGGCCTTTTCCATCCACGTCAGCAGGCAGATGGGGCCTATTTTTCACAAGTTTCCTCTTGGCTCAGTAACTGCCTCTAGCTACCCAAGACAGAGCAGCAAAGTCAAGTGGGTGTCTCGGCAGGAACTCGATATGGGTAGGTCATATTACCTGGACTCTAGGATATAGGGAGATATCAATACCCTCTGCAACAGACAGCCAGGAGTCTTGCTCCATCTTTCATATAACAGAATTGAATGTTGGAATTTCAGGGCCCATATATCTTTTAAGGGAACAACTAAGGGGTGAGCCCTATTTGAAAGCTCTCTTCAATTCCAGTTCCAATGCACAAGGTGAAAGCCTTTTTTTTCTGCCAGCTGTTAGAGTTCCATGCAAAATTAGTTTGGGTTGCCTCAGCCCCAGTTCTGATAAAAGGTCACAGATCTGAAACGTTGAACAGAATGTAATTCCTCACCCCTGGAGGCGATTCAGACTCAGAGAGGAGGTTTGCATGATCTGGAAGGAAGGTATGAGATGGAGATCCTCCCGCCTTCCTCACTTCCTCTGATTTAGTCCAGGGTAAGACCAGAGGATGACGTTCCTGCCCAGAAACCAAGTAAAACCCTCAAGTGGCTACTTATGGGCCTCATCGCAATGCCACTAGTATCAAACCAGCAGCTAGCAACTTGCGTGAACCTTGGCAAGTATGCTCTTTGGCTAATGGGGGGAGTGGTTTATTTCTATTTCAGCAGTACATGTTCAATGGAGACATCCTCCAACAGCATGGCCTGCCTATGGATGGAGGTACGCACGTGCCCCAAATACTAACCCCCTCATCCTCCTCTTACCAGGCCGATCTGTCTGGCTCCAACAAACCTGCCCAAGTTAGCTTGTTCGTGGGGCTCCATCACTGATCCTCTGCCTCGGCCGCACTGTAGTGCTGGTCGCCCTGGTGGCCTCTAATTGGCCTGCTGCTCTTGGAGACAGCATATTTGTCGCAATAGGGTTTCTCACACTAAGAACGGGGAAACTCAATGATGGGAAGGAAATGGCTGATCGGGCCTAATCCCAATTAAGTTTTCCGAATATTGCTGTGACGGGGTAGCCACCAGTTTCCAACCGCTCCCACACACCCACCAACCCCCCACCATCTCCCCAACCCAGCAATTAAAATTTGTCTGCTAACTCTGTCTCTCTCCACTGAGTATTTTCAGCATTTTCTGTTTTTATTGCTTTGCAAACACCTTTCCTTCAGCCAGTGGCAAGTTTTTATTTGAAGTATCAAGATTTTCTTCCTTGGCTTTTTTAAATTTTGAAATGACCCATACGGTTTCAATACAGTGGCCAAATACTGTTGAAACTGAGACATAACCAACCATTAAAGCATTACGGCAGGATGCCGTCCTGGAACTTTCTGAAAAACACCATTCTTCGGCATCAAAGATTGCAGCAGCAGAGAAATAATCCCAGAGTGGCAAAGGTTCCCGAAATGCCTAGAGTTTGTCCAGCAGACTCACACACACAGCCCAGAGTCATGCTGCTCATTTAAACTGGAAGGTATTATTGAGTCTGACATTTCTGTCGGGTTGCACAGCAGAAGACTGTCAGCGAGGCACTCCTGCCAACTCAATCTTTTCAATTCTGCTGCCATGATCGTAATTAGCTGTCATGCTGCTTTATTTCCTCCTTTCGCTGATTCCGGTGAAATATGGCTTGGCAGTTCAAAACTATCCATGGTTTTCAGCTCTCCTTTATTAGTAGCAGGAAGTGGTATACATCTTCCTTAAGCATTAGAACTCTCAAATCAACTGCCTCTGGCATATAATGGAATCTGATTCGTTAAATCAAACTAAAATGACAGTCCAAGAGCATTCTGGCATGGTTAAAGACCATAAAAATATCACCTTGTGGTAAGATCATTAATTATTCAACTAAACAGCTGTCTTCACAGGTATTTATATTCAAAAAATATATATTGGCCACTAAAGTTTAGTCTTTACAATGTCGAGGAGGTATATATTCTTCCATTTGTTAACCTGAGCAAAAATACTATTGCGAACAGAAGCAAAACAAGGGAGCACACAAATTGACATGAAACAAAAATTGACATCAATAAATGGAGAAAGATAAACCCCATAGTTAACTTATCCTTATGGAACGCAAGTCACATTTTGACTTGGTAGTTATGGTGTTGGGTGCTCTGGTGCACAGATGAGCCAACACAGTTGTATGTGGTACAACTCTATTTTATTTAACTCTTATTATACAGTTCTTTCTGGATACTCTGCACGTGCTGTCTCCCTGAGTGTGTCTGGTGGCAGGTCTGTCCTGGTCTTCCTCTACAGCTAATACTGACCACCGGGGGTCGTGTCTGTGCTTTTATATCTTTCTGTCATTGGTTGTGGTGTTGTGTGTTCTGATTTGTCTGTTGGTGTGTCTATCATGATGTGTGTGTTTGAATATCATGACAGTAGTGACAACCTAATTTCATAACAATTTAAAACTGGTTGACAAAGTGAGGGAAATTAGGAAGTGCCCAGTTTATTGCAACATGTTTCATTATTGACTATTAGTCGGAAATTGGAGTTGCACATTTACAGAAAAATCTTCCAAAATCTTCATTAAACGTTTCTCCACATGTCATTGGGTTACAGTATTTCAGGGATTTAAAATTAAAAGTGCACACTCTAGATGAGACCTGATGACGCAGAATAACTTCCATAACATCAGCCATCAATAGGAAATAGCCAATATCGACAGCAAGTACAAAAAGTAAAATCCTAAATATCGCAAATCAGAAATATTCCAGTGGTGCAAGCTGAAACACTTAATAGAGTTATGCATACTCATAATAGTGTATCAATTTTAAGACAATGGGATGACGTATTATCATATTTCAGAGATGTTCATGCTTCTTTCATTAAGCTGAAGAAGCTTAGCTAAATAGACAGTATAACTATTAAAGCTTTTACAATTAGGATGGGATCTTTCTGATCCAGCTTAGTTGGCAGTTCAGCAAGTGAATTGTCGCTACAGAGCTAGAGTAGTACGCAGACATTGAGCTTTTCGTATCCCTGCTTGATGTAGAAATAAGGGAATCATGATGTTTCCCATATTATGAGGGGCAATATGAAATAGATTTAATTTAATTGAAAACTGAATTTTGTTCATTCACATACTGCATGTAAAATAATTTGCTGGCTTACAATAAGGCTGTTATCAGTCTACCTTTCAGAAAATAGATTTGTACATGGAAGCAGATACAAGAACACAGATTCCATTGCACATAAGGCAGTACCTGATTGTTATGCCTCCCAGGTCATTGTGGTTAAGTGCTCATCGAGGTACTTTTAATAGGATGTGAGGCAATCCGCCTCTTCCACCCTTCCAGGTGGTGCATTCGCGACAGTCACCAATCTCTGGGTAAAAATGTTTTTCCTCAAATCCACCCTAAATCTCCTGTCCCTGACCTTGAACTTGTGTTCTATCATAACTGACCCTTCAACTAAGGGGAACAGCTGCGCCCTATCCACCCTGTCCATGCCCCTCATAATCTTGTACACCTCGATCAGATTGCCCCTCAATCTTTTCTGCTTCAGCGAAAACAACTCAAGCCTATCCAACCTCTCTTCATAACTTTAATGTTCCATCCCAGGCAATATCCTGGTGAACCGCCTCTACATCCCTCCAGTGCAATCACATCCTTTCTTTTAATATGGTGACCAGAATTGCACACAGTACTCCAGCTGTGGCCTCACCAAAGGTCTATATAGAACTCCAACATGACCTCCCTGCTTTTGTAATCTGTCCCTCGCGATTGATAAAGGTAAGTGTCCCATATGCCTTTTTCACCACCCTATTAACCTGCCCTTCTGCCTTCAGAGATCTCTGGACAAACACACCAAGGCCCATTTGTGCCTTGGGCCTTCCCAGTGTCAGGCCATTCATTGAATATTTTCTGGTCACATTATACTCCTTCCGAAGTACATCACCTCACACTTTTCAGGGTTAAATTCCATCTGCCACTTATCCACCCATTTGACCATCACTTCTGTATCTTCTGTAGCCCAAGACACTCAATCTCACTGTTAACCACCCAGCCAATCTTTGTGTCATCCACAAGCTTGCTGATCCTACCCTTCACATAGTGATCAATGTCATTTATACAAATGACAAATAGGTGGCCCAGCGCAGATCCCTATGGTACGCCACTCGACACTGGTTTCCAGTTACTAAAGCAGCCGTCTGTCATCACCCTCTACCTCTTACAGCTAAGCCACTTTTGAATCCACCTTATCAAGTTACTCTGTATCCCATGTGTATTGCCTTTTTTACAAGTCTCCCATGTGGGACCTTGCCAAAGGGTTTGCTGAAATCCATGTAATCTACATGACCTGCACTACCTTCATCTACACACCTGGTCACATACTCAAAAATTCAATCAACTTATGTCGGCATAACCTCCCTCTGACAAAGCCATGCTGACTATTCCTTATCAAAGCTTGGTTCTTCAAGTGGAGTTAGATTACCTCTTTCAGAATTTTCTCCAATAGTTTCCCTACCAATGATGTGAGACTCACTGGTCTGTAGTTCCCTGGCTTATCTCTAAATCCTTTCTTAAATAGTGGGACCACATTAGATGTTCTCCAATCCTCTGGCACCTTCCCCGTGGCCAGAGGGGAATTAAAAATTTGGGTCAGAGTCCCTGCAATCTCTTCCCTCGCTTCCCACAGCATCCTGTAACACAATTCATCTGGACCTGGAGATTTGTCCACTTTTAAGCCTGTCAACACCACCAACATCTTGCCACTATCTATGACAATTTTCTCAAGAACCTTACAGTCTGCCTCCCAGAGTTCTATATCTACCTTCTCATTCTCTTGGGTGAAGACAGATATGAAGTATATGAGGTAGGTTCAACATCCTACCAATGTTCTAGCTCCACCCATAGATTTCCCCCTTGATCCCGAATGGGCCTTGCTCTTTCCGCTTCCCATTGCTATACTTATAAAAAATCTTGGTATTTTCCCTCCTTTTACCAGCCAGAGCTTTCTCATATCCCCTCTCTGCTCTCCTAATTGTTTTCTTAAGTTCTATCCTACACTTTCTGTACTCCCCTAATGCCTCTGTTGATTTGCTCCCTTTGTACTTGCTAAAAGCCTCTACTTTCTTTTTCATCATATCCTGAATGTCTCTGGTTATCCATGGTTCTCTGGGCTTGTTACTCCTCCCTATTACAGTACAGGGAGTATGTTGGGCCTGTACCCCCCCCATTTCCTTTTTGAACACCCCCCCACTGCTCTTCTGTGGATTTCCCTAAAAAGTATCTCTTTCCATCTACCTTGGTCAGATCCTGCCTTATTTTACAAAATCCACTCTCCCCCAATCCAAAACTTTTTTTGCAGCTTGTCTATTTCTTTGTCCATAACAAACTTAAATTGTACCATGTTGTGGTCGCTATTACCATAATGCCCCCCCATCCGCACATCAACCACCTGTCCGGCTTCACTCCCCAGAATTAGATCCAGCACTGCACCGTTCCTTGTTGGGCCCTCTACATATTGAGCTAAAACATTCTCCTGTATACATTTTAAGAACTCCACTCCAACTAAGCCCTTAACACAATGACTATCCAATTAATGTTGGGAAAGTTGAAATCACCTAATATAATTACCCTATTATTATTTTTACACACCTCTGCCCGAAGGGGCAGCATGGTAGCATTGTGGATAGCACAATTGCTTCACAGCTCCAGGGTCCCAGGTTCAATTCCTGCTTGGGTCACTGTCTGTGCGGAGTCTGCACATCCTCCCCGTGTGTGCGTGGGTTTCCTCCGGGTGCTCCAGTTTCCTCCCACAGTCCAAAGATGTGCAGGTTAGGTGGATTGGCCATGATAAATTGCCCTTAGTGTCCAAAATTGCCCTTAGTGTTGGGTGGGATTACTGGGTTATGGGGATAGGGTGGAGGTGTTGACCTTGGGTAGGGTGCTCTTTCCAAGAGCCGGTGCAGACTCGATGGGCCGAATGGCCTCCTTCTGCACTGTAAATTCTATGATGATAATCTATGATAATCTAATTGCGCACATATTTGTTCCTCGATTTCCCGCCAACTATCTGGGGGTCTATAATAAACACATTGAAATGTGGCTGTCCCTTTTTTATTCACAAACTCTACCCACAAAGCTTAATTTGATGCCCCCTCCGAGATATCATCGCTCCTTACTGCAGTAACTGACTCCTTAACTAATAGTGCAGTATCTCCTCTTTTACCCCCTCCTGTCTCGCCTGAAGATTCTATATGGGTGTTGAGCTGCCAATCCTGACTCTCCCTCAACCACGTCTCCGTGACGGCTACTATATCACAATTCCTTTGATTTGATTTATTATTGTCACATGTATTAGTATACAGTGAAAAGTATTGTTGCTTGCATGCTGTACAAACAATGCATACCGTACATAGGGAAGGAAGGAGAGACTGCAGAATATCATGTTACAGTTATAGCAAGAAAAGATCAACTTAATACAAGGTAGGTTCATTCAAAAGTCTGATGGCAGTAGGGAAGAAGCTGTTCTTGAGTCGGTTGGTACGTGACCTCAAACTTTGGTATCTTTTACCTGATGGAAGAAGGTGGAGAGAGTATGTCCGGGGTGCGTGGGGTCCTTAATTATGCTGGCTGCCTTTCTGAGGCAGCGGGAATTATAGATAGAGTCAATGGATGGGAGGCTGGTTTGCGTGATGGACTAGGCTACATTCACGACCTTTTGTAGTTTCCTGCGGTCTTGGGCAGAGCAGGGTCCATACCAAGCTGTGATACAACCAGAAAGAATGCTTTCTATGGTGCATCTGTAGAAGTTGGCGAGGGTCGTAGCTGACATGCCAAATTTCCTCAGTCTTCTGAGAAAGTAGAATAGTTGGTGGGCTTTCTTAACTATAGTGTCGGCATGGGGGGACCAGGACAGGCTGTTGGTGATCTGTACACCTAAAAACTTGAAGCTCTCGACCCTTCCTACTTCGTTCCCATTGATGTAGACAGGGGCATGTACTCCACTATGCTTACTGAAGTCAATGACAATCTCCTTAGTTTTGTTGACGTTGAGGGAGAGATTATTGTCGTCGCACCAGTTCACCAGATTCTCGATCTCATTCCATGTGTTAATCCTCACCCTTAATTCATCCGTTTTGCCTTTAATACTCCTGGCAAAGTAGAGGCCATCCAGCCTTGTCTTACTCCCTTGAAACTTACTACCGCTGCATTCCCTCTGATTTAATTGCTTTTCTGTCACTCTTCAACATAACTAGGCATTGGGCAGTAACATTGGCAATCATAGAGGAAGCAAGATCTTCTTGGAATAACAGTGACAGTGATCCGAAGAGAATAGATACATACTTGAAGTTTCAAATAGTGTCCAGAAAATAAAAATAAAAAGATTAATTATTTAAAAAAGGAGTAAATAAATGAGTAAACTTGTGGATCAGGGGCCAGAGCGAGCAAGAGAGAGAGAGAACAGGAGAAACAAAATGAAAAAGAGGGGCAGAAACAAAGAGAAATTGTAATCAGGCGGGGTGGGTGGGAGATAAATTGCACTGTTCTACGTAAGTACGAATATGTATATTGGGGGTACATACAGAATATTATTCATTCAAAAAGACAACTTCATAGGTTGTCTCTGGCAATGACAACATGTTTGCTATTTTAAATGGAGATCAATCTTTTAAAATGTCAAAAAATTATACCGTATTCAAAAAATTTAGAACTGACGCTTAATGAAATAAATTCGAAGTTAAAGCTGGGGATGGTCAAACTTAGTTCATACTGGAAATGTTTCTCGCCTGGGGGGTGGGGTGGTTGTGGGATTGGGAAGGTAGAGGAAGTGAGTAGCTAAAACAGCTGTGTGCTTGAATTTCTGTAACATTCTGTACTCTGAATCCCATGGTTGCTAGTTATCTTAATTCACCTGTCCCAGTTAGGCAAGTCTGGGCAATTGTAGTCTGGGGTCATGAATGTAAAAATGGAAAGAAATATATTGAACTTCAACACGGAAAGAAGGAATCCTAAAAAATAAAACTGAATGCACTCGTGCTTGTCATGCAATTTCCTTTTAAGAAAGGAAACACATTTTTGTCACATCTTTGTTGAAATATACTCGAACAATTTTTTAAAATGGTGTATCACAAGTTGAAGTCCAGTAATTATTTAAGTTTTAAAAAAATTTAATTTAGTTGTTAGCCAGATCTTAAAAAGTTTTTATTTAGTTGTTAGCCAGATCTTAAAAAAATTTAATTTAGTTGTTAGCCAGATCTAAAAAAATTTAATTTAGTTGTTAGCCAGATCTTTAAAAAAATTAATTTAGTTGTTAGCCAGATCTTGGTAGAAAGTTAGAGGAATGGCAGGGAAGGGAGTGCAATGTTCCTCCTGCAGGATGTTTGAGGTGAGGGATGCCGTTAGTGTCCCTGCTGATTTTACCTGCAGGAAGTGCTGCCATCTCCAGCTCCTCCAAGACCGAGTTAGGGAACTGGAGCTGGAGTTGGAAGAACTTCGGATCATTCGGGAGGCAGAGGGGGTCATAGATAGCAGCTTCAGGGAATTAGTTACACCAAAGATTGGAGATAGATGGGTAACTGTAAGAGGGACGGGGAAAAAACAGTCAGTGCAGGGATCCCCTGCGGTCGTTCCCCTGAGAAACAAGTATACCGCTTTGGATACTTGTGGGGGGGGGACTTACCAGGGGTAAGCCATGGGGTACGGGCCTCTGGCACAGAGTCTGTCCCTGTTGCTCAGAAGGGAAGGGGGGGAGAGGAGCAGAGCATTAGTAATTGGGGACTCTATAGTCAGGGGCACAGATAGGAGATTTTGTGGGAGCGTGAGAGACTCACGTTTGGTATGTTGCCTCCCAGGTGCAAGGGTACGTGATGTCTCGGATCGTGTTTTCCGGGTCCTTAAGGGGGAGGGGGAGCAGCCCCAAGTCGTGGTCCACATTGGCACTAACGACATAGGTAGGAAAGGGGATAAGGATGTCAGGCAGGCTTTCAGGGAGCTAGGATGGAAGCTCAGAACTAGAACAAACAGAGTTGTTATCTCTGGGTTGTTGCCCGTGCCACGTGATAGTGAGATGAGGAATAGGGAGAGAGAGCAATTAAACACGTGGCTACAGGGATGGTGCAGGTGGGAGGGATTCAGATTTCTGGATAACTGGGGCTCTTTCTGGGGAAGGTGGGACCTCTACAGACAGGATGGTCTACATCTGAACCTGCGGGGCACAAATATCCTGGAGGGGGAGATTTGTTAGTGCTCTTTGGGGGGGTTTAAACTAATGCAGCAGGGGCATGGGAACCTGGATTGTAGTTTTAGGGTAAGGGAGAATGAGAGTATAGAGGTCAGGAGCTCAGATTTGACGTCGCAGGAGGGGGCCAGTGTTCAGGTAGGTGGTTTGAAGTGTGTCTACTTCAATGCTAGGAGTATACGAAATAAGGTAGGGGAACTGGCAGCATGGGTTGGTACCTGGGACTTCGATGTTGTGGCCATTTCGGAGACATGGATAGAGCAGGGACAGGAATGGATGTTGCAGGTTCCGAGGTTTAGGTGTTTTAGTAAGCTCAGAGAAGGAGGCAAAAGAGGGGGAGGTGTGGCGCTGCTAGTCAAGAGCAGTATTACGGTGGCGGAGAGGATGCTAGATGGGGACTCATCTTCCGAGGTAGTATGGGCTGAAGTTAGAAACAGGAAAGGAGAGGTCACCCTGTTGGGAGTTTTTTATAGGCCTCCTAATAGTTCTAGGGATGTAGAGGAAAGGATGGCGAGGATGATCCTGGATAAGAGCGAAAGTAATAGGGTAGTTATTATGGGAGACTTTAACTTTCCAAATATTGACTGGAAAAGATATAGTTCGAGTACATTAGATGGGTCGTTTTTTGTACAGTGTGTGCAGGAGGGTTTCCTGACACAGTTTGTTGACAGGCCAACAAGAGCCGAGGCCACATTGGATTTGGTTTTGGGTAATGAACCAGGCCAGGTGTTGGATTTGGAGGTAGGTGAGCACTTTGGGGACAGTGACCACAATTCGGTGACGTTTACGTTAAGGATGGAAAGGGATAAGTATACACCGCAGGGCAAGAGTTATAGCTGGGGGAAGGGAAATTATGATGCCATTAGACGTGACTTGGGGGGGATAAGGTGGAGAAGTAGGCTGCAAGTGTTGGACACACTGGATAAGTGGAGCTTGTTCAAGGATCAGCTACTGCGTGTTCTTGATAAGTATGTACCGGTCAGGCAGGGAGGAAGGTGCCGAGCGAGGGAACCGTGGTTTACCAAAGAAGTGGAATCTCTTGTTAAGAGGAAGAAGGAGGCCTATGTGAAGATGAGGTGTGAAGTTTCAGTTGGGGCGATGGATAGTTACAAGGTAGCGAGGAAGGATCTAAAGAGAGAGCTAAGACGAGCAAGGAGGGGACATGAGAAGTATTTGGCAGGAAGGATCAAGGAAAACCCAAAAGCTTTCTATAGGTATGTCAGGAATAAGCGAATGACTAGGGACAGAGTAGGACCAGTCAAGGACAGGGATGGGAAGTTGTGTGTAGAGTCTGAAGAGATAGGCGAGATACTAAATGAATATTTTTCGTCAGTATTCACTCAGGAAAAAGATAATGTTGTGGAGGAGAATGCTGAGCTCCAGGTAAATAGATTAGATGGCATTGAGGTACGTAGGGAAGAGGTGTTGGCAATTCTGGACAGGCTGAAAATAGGTAAGTCCCCGGGACCTGATGGGATTTATCCTAGGATTCTCTGGGAGGCCAGGGAAGAGATTGCTGGACCATTGGCTTTGATTTTTATGTCATCATTGGATACAGGAATAGTGCCAGAGGACTGGAGGATAGCAAATGTGGTCCCTTTGTTCAAAAAGGGGAGCAGAGACAACCCCGGCAACAATAGACCGGTGAGCCTCACGTCTGTAGTGGGTAAAATCTTGGAGGGGATTATAAGAGACAAGATTTATAATCATCTAGATAGGAATAATATGATCAGGGATAGTCAGCATGGCTTTGTGAAGGGTAGGTCATGCCTCACAAACCTTATTGAGTTCTTTGAGAAGGTGACTGAACAGGTAGACGAGGGTAGAGCAGTTGATGTTGTGTATATGGATTTCAGCAAAGCGTTTGATAAGGTTCCCCACGGTAGGCTATTGCAGAAAATACGGAGGCTGGGGATTGAGGGTGATTTAGAGATGTGGATCAGAAATTGGCTAGCTGAAAGAAGACAGAGGGTGGTGGTTGATGGGAAATGTTCAGAATGGAGTTCTGTCACAAGTGGAGTACCACAAGGATCTGTTCTGGGCCGTTGCTGTTTGTCATTTTTATCAATGACCTAGAGGAAGGCGCAGAAGGGTGGGTGAGTAAATTTGCAGACGATACTAAAGTCGGTGGTGTTGTCGATAGTGTGGAAGGAAGTAGCAGGTTACAGAGGGATATAGATAAGCTGCAGTGCTGGGCTGAGAGGTGGCAAATGGAGTTTAATGTAGAGAAGTGTGAGGTGATTCACTTTGGAAGGAAAAACAGGAATGTGGAATATTTGGCTAATGGAAAAGTTCTTGAAAGTGTGGATGAGCAGAGGGATCTAGGTGTCCATGCACATAGATCCCTGCAAGTTGCCACCCAGGTTGATAGGGTGGTGAAGAAGGCCTATGGAGTGTTGGCCTTTATTGGTAGAGGGATTGAGTTATGGAGTCAGGAGGTCATGTTGCAGCTATACAGAACTCTGGTACGGCCGCATTTGGAGTATTGCGTACAGTTCTGGTCACCGCATTATAGGAAGGACGTGGAGGCTTTGGAACGGGTGCAGAGGAAATTTACCAGGATGTTGCCTGGTATGGAGGGAAAATCTTATGAGGAAAGGCTGATGGACTTGAGGTTGTTTTCGTTAGAGAGAAGAAGGTTAAGAGGAGACTTAATAGAGGCATACAAAATGATCAGAGGGTTAGATAGGGTGGACAGTGAGAGCCTTCTCCCGCGGATGGAAATGGCTAGCACGAGGGGACATAGCCTTAAACTGAGGGGTAATAGATATAGGACAGAGGTCAGGGGTAGGTTCTTTACGCAAAGAGTAGTGAGGCCGTGGAATGCCCTACCTGCTACAGTAGTGAACTCGCCAACATTGAGGGCATTTAAAAGTTTATTGGATAAACATATGGATGATAATGGGAGAGTGGAGGTGAGATGGCTTTTGTTTCGGTGCAACATCGTGGGCCGAAGGGCCTGTACTGTGCTGTATTGTTCTATGTTCTATGTTTGTTTTTAGTGCCATCTGAGCATGATATTTTCAGGCCACAAAAGTTAAACATTCTAAATAATCCAAGCTGTAAAATCCATGGTTAATGGAATTAACATTGTACAAAAGGAACCGTTACAGCATTAATCACCAAGTTGATATATTTCTTGAAATATGGCAACCATTACTGGATCACTTGGCGAGGGATGAAACAGAAGAACAACTTGGGACAGTGCTATAATTGTCTTATAAATGATGCTATAAAGCAGTGACCAAATGTATACCTTCATAGAATCCCTACAGTGCAGGAGGCCATACAGCCCATCGAGTCTGCACCGACCCTTCGAAAGACCACCCTACCTAGACCCAATCCCCTGCCCTGTGGGGCAATTTAGCATGGCCAATCCACCGAACCTACACATCTTTGGCCTGTGTGAGGAAATCAGAGCACCCGGAGGAAACCCACGCAGACACAGGGAGAATGTACAAACTCCACAGACAAAATCGAACCCGGGTCCCTGGCGCTGTGAGGCAGCAGTGCTAATATGTATTTAAATGTATTTTTCTGCTAGGTGCAACCAAGCATTTGTTTTTGTTTTAGTTTAAACGCTCTGTATAACTATTGCTGTTGCCATTCAGTGTTTGCGTTACTTAATTATCTTCCCATCTTTGTACCATTGATGTGACTGTTTCACATTTTTGATATAATGTGTAGTATGCTGTAAAAATGGGAAAAAACTTAAGTATAAAAAAAACACAAAGTGCTTGAAATTGTTTAGTAATACTCATATATATGTATGTATGTATGTGTGTACACACACACACCCACACACACAAAAACAAGGTGAAACAGTGCTACTCCACTCCCCCTACCTCCATCAGTTTTTGAGCCTTGTGTATGACACATTTTTGGTCTGCTTTCCACTCTATTTTCTGGTATCGTTGGGAATAATTACAGAACATATGTGTTGTACCATCAATTCACTGCAAGACGATGAGAACGAGTGAACAGAGGCTTGTAGTGAATTGATGGTACAACAATTTATTAACCGAAGACATCACTATGGAAGCCGCTCTAAAGCCTGATAAACTCGACCTCGACGCACGAGCAACAGAAGCTAAGGAGATCTTCTCCCACTGGCTCCGCTGTTTCGAGGCCTACCTCGACTCCTCTGAAACGCCTCCCTCCAACGCTCTCAAGCTGCGCCTCTTCCACGCCTGGGTGAGCCATCGAATCTCCATGATGATTGAGAAAGCCGGCACGTACGATGCGGCTGTCGCGACGCTGAAGGAGCGTTTTGTGAAGCCCGTAAACGAGATGTTCGTGCAGCACCTTCTCACTACCCGCCGTCAACGCGCCGGGGAATCGCTGGACGAGTACCTGGATAACCTGACCCTACTCGCCAGAAATTGCAACTACCAGGATGTGAAGGCCGAGGAGCACATGAAGCTGCAGATCCAGGACACCTACGTGGCTGGGGTCCGGCTAACTACGTCAGGCAGCGACTGCTGGAAAACGGGGCCTTGGACCTGCAGGACACGGTAAAATTAGCCACCTCATTAGAGGTTGCCTACCAGAGCCTCAGCGCGTTCCCTGCAGACCCAGCGAACCCCTCGTGGGCACCACTGACACGGCCCTCACCAGGTCCGACTATGTCACAGGGTTGTGCCGCGCAGCTGCCCGTCCAGACCGGGGTCCGCCGTGCTACTTCTGCGGTTAGGGCCAACACCCCCGGCAGCATTGCCCAGCCTGCACCGCAACATGCAGTGACTGCGGCAAAAAGGGACATTTTGCCAGAGTCTGCCTGGCCCGACATAAAGCCCTGAAGTCTAAAGCATACCAGGCCCGATCCACGGACTCACAGGCCCACAGACCCCGCAATGTAGCTGCGTGCCGGCCGGAACGCCCCCTTCAGACATGTCATCCGCTTCGTGTAACTCGTGAGGGGCGCCATCTTTCACGCAGCCCGACACGTGCGACTCATGGGGGCGGCCATCTTGGCCGCCATCTTCAAAACCAACCGACACGTGCGACCGATGGGGGCGGCCATCTTGGTCGCCATATTCAACTCAGCCCGACACGTGCGACTCGTGGGGGCCGCCATCCTGTGACTCCGATACCTCCGACCACGCAGACTACCCGCAGCTCGGCGGAGTCACCCTCGACCAGTCGCAGCCAAAGCACCTGAAAAATTCAATGATGGTCGTCCGGGTCAACGGGCATGAGACCCCCTGGGCGGGATTCTCCACTCCCACGCTGAAGTGGCCGCGCCGTCGTGAACGCCGTCGAGGTTCACAACGGCGCGGAACGGCCCCGGTCCCGACCGATTCAGGACCTGACAATGGGCCAGTATCGTGGCCGCGTCATCTACACGCGCCAGGCCTTGTCGCCCGTGTAAAAGCGGCGCCGCATAGATGACGCGGCCAGCGCCGCATAACGGGCGTGATCCGCGCATGCGCGGGTTGGCCGGCGCCAACCCGCGCATGCGTGGTTCCCGTCCTATCTAAGTCCGCCCCGCGAGAAGATGGGGGACGGATCTTGCGGGGCCGCGGACGGCCTTCAGAGAGGACGGCCCGACGATCGGTGGAACCCACCGTTTTGGCCTGGCCGCTCGGCCCATCCGGGCCTCAGAATAGTGGGGGTGCCGGAGAATCGCCATTTTCGGTGTCTCCGGCGATTCTCTGGCCTGCGGCCCGCAAAACTCGACCGGGCTGTTCCCGCCGCTTGGGAGAGTCGCGGGAGGGCATCGGACCGGCGTCCCCGGAAATTTTGGCGGCCCAGGCGATTCTCCCAACCGGCGTGGGAGTGGAGAATCACACCCCCTGCGTTTTCGACTCCGGGAGCACAGAAAGCTTTGTCCACCCCGACACGGTAAGGCGCTGCTCCCTCCACATCTACCCTGCGTCCCAGACAATCTCCCTTACCTCCGTATCCCATTCGGTGCAGGTCCGGGGGTACTGTGTCGCGAACCTCGCGATACAGGGCTCAGAGTACACCCAATTTAAACTGTATGTCCTCCCTCACCTCTGTGCCCCTTATTGCTTGGACTAGACTTCCAATACAGTCACCGAAGTCTGACCCTACAGTTCGGCGGACCCTTACCCCCCTCACGGTATGTAGCCTTGCGACCCTTAAGGTCACCCCCGCTCTTTGCAAACCACACCCCCGACTGTAAACCCGTTGCCACCAGGAGCAGACAGTACAGTGCACAAGACATGACTTTTATCAAGTCAGAGGTCCAGCAACTCTTGAGGGAGGGGGTCATTGAGGCCAGCAACAGCCCCTGGAGGGCACAAGTGGTAGTTGTCAGGACCGGGGAAAATAATCGGATGGTTGTGGACTACAGCCAAACCATAAACCGGTTCATGCAACTGGATGCGTACCCCCTCCCCCGCATTGCGGAGATGGTCAACCGAATCGCACAATATCAGGTTTTCTCCACGGTAGATCTGAAGTCAGCCTACCACCAGCTCCCGATCCACCCGGAAGATCGCCACTACACGGCTTTTGAAGCAGCCGGCCGACTTTCCCATTTCCTTAGGGTCCCTTTCGGCATCACTAATGGGGTCTCGGTCTTCCACAGAACGATGGACCGAATGGTGGACCAGTACGGGCTGCAGGCTACATACCTGTACTTGGACAATGTCACCATCTGCGGCCATGATCAGCAGGACCACGACGCCGACCTTCAGAGGTTCCTCCAAACCGCCCAATCCCTCAACCTCACATATCCCGACCCCGACCGCATGCGCCCCCTCATGGAACTTCCCCTTCCTCGCAGCCTCGTGGCCCTCAAAAGATGCCTGGGGCTATTCTCCTACTCTGCCCAATGGGTCCCCAACTATGTGGATAAAGCCCGCCCACTTATTAAAGCCACGATATTCCCCCTGATGGCTGAGGCCCACTCGGCCTTCAGCCACATCAAGGCCGATATCACTAAGGCCGCAATGCACGCAGTGGATGAGTCCGTCCCCTTCCAGGTAGAAAGCGATGCGTCAGACATCGCCCTGGCCACCACCCTCAACCAGGCAGGCAGGCCAGTAGCCTTCTTTTCCCGAACCCTCAATGCTTCTGTCAAGAAGGAAGCTCAAGCCATCATGGAAGCTGTGCAGCATTGGAGGCACTACCTAGCCGGTAGGAGGTTCACCCTCATCACCGACAAACGGTTGGTAGCCTTTATGTTCGACAACGCACAACGGGGCAAAATTTTAAATGACAATATCTTGAGGCGGAGGATCGAACTCTCCACCTCCAATTACGATATCAAGTATCGTCCTGGGGAGCTCAACGAGCCCTCAGATGCCCTGTCCCGCGGCACATGCGCCAGCAGCAAGATGACCGACTTCGGGCTATCTACAATGACCTCTGTCACCCGGCTTACCCACTTTATTAAGGCCTGCAACCTGCCCTGCTCCACCGAGGAGGTCAGGGCCATGACCACGGACTGCCACGTCTGCGCAGAGTGTAAACCGCACTTTTATCGGCCAGACAAGACTCAACTGGTAAAGTCCTCCCGGCCCTTTGAGCGCTTCAGTATTGACTTCAAAGGGCCCCTCCCATCCACCAACCGCAATACATACTTCCTGACCGACATTGATGAGTACTCCCGCTTCCCCTGCGCTGTCCTTGTCCCGACATGACCTCGGCCACGGTTATAAAGGCCCTGCACAGCATCTTCACCCTGTTCGGTTTCCCTGCATACATCCACAGTGACTGGGGCACATCATTTATGAGCGATGAGCTGAATCAGTACATGCTCAGTAAGGGCATCGCTTCGAGCAGGACTACGAGCTATAACCCGCAGGGAAATGGGCAGGTGGAGAGGGAGAATGCGACGGTATGGAAGGCCGTTCTTCTTGCCCTCTGGTCTAGAAGTCTCCCGATTCCCCGCTGGCAGGAAGTCCTCCCCGACGCGCTCCACTCCATTAGGTCACTCCTCTGCACAGCCACGAATGAGACCCCTTACGACCGTGTGTTTGTCTTTCCTAGGAAGTCCATCTCCGGGGTCTCGCTTCCATCCTGGCTGGCAACTCCGGGGCCCGTCCTTCTCCGGAATCATACGAGGAGCCATGAGACCGACCCCCTGGTCGAAAGGGTCCAGCTGCTGCACGCCAACCCCCGATATGTCAACGTCGCGCACCAAGACGGACAGCAAGATACAGTCTCCCGACGGGACCTGGCGTCTGCTGTTTCCCCGGCCTATCGCCACCCCTCACATTCCTTGTACCCCCACTGGGGCTTCTGTACAATACATGGTGGTAGATCGTATTACTATTTCCTGGTCATAGGCCACAGTACTATACAGGCAGGGTCGATTGTATTACCATTTCCTGGCCATAGGCCACAGTACTAAGCAGACAGTTTATACTATGGCGAATACATTCACCACAAAATGCATGTGTTTAACTGCCCACTTCCATAAAACTACATTCTAGTTGAATGCATGTGACAATCTGAGCCACAAATCAGTCAGCTGCAATCCAACATGAATACAAGTGTCCATGCCTCAGAGAGTCTCAGAATTTTACAGTGTACACAGAAGCAGGTGCTTCCATACAATACAAAAAAAAGAAGATAGTCTCAAAGGTCATTACCTGGAAACAACAGTCTCAAGAGATGGTGCATTTTTTAAACTAAACTTGATGCGGTCACACATTCCTCCTGTGCAAAATCAGCTTAAAAAACAAAAGGTTTTCAATGACTGTCTTGTCTGAATTCCCACCCCATTTAGTTTCAGATTAATTTTATGGGAACTGGGCCTCATATTTCACTATCCATCTGACAGCAATTTCACAAAGGAATGCTTGTGTGTGTCACCCTACTTCTGTCACTGTTAAGAAGACAGATGTTTCATTTATATCGACTGCATTCTCTCCTGCCACCAAAATAACTCCCTTGGTGAACCCTAATGCAGATTTTGAATGTGAAAAAAAATCAATTCATTTCAAGCATCTTTAGCACTATATAGCTCCGAAAGAAATCATAAAAATCAAACAAGGAGTCAAATTAAGGATATTTTTATCTTCATTTTTGTAATTTGCTCCTCTTTTATTCTCTCTAAAACTAGCCCCCAATGTCATAGGCCTCTGTCATTCAACCTACTTTGGACACAATTCAATGAGCACAGACAATCTGTCATGAAAAGTGCATGAATTCCCCCACCTCGCCTCAGTCCACTTTGAAATGAAGGAGAACTTGAATTTATGGATCACCTTTCACAACTTCAGCTTGGCCCAAAGTGCTTTACAATCAATTGACTAATTTGAATTCTGGTGAACAGTCATGGACCTGAAACGAGTCGGGTTTCCACAGCCAAGGCGGGTAGCGCGAGTTGGGAACTTTCTGATCATGCTGCACCTGCCTCGGGAGAAAGTGCCCCGTCAGACCCGGTTTTAGCTTCAGGGAACCTGAGTGGGATAGATTCGGGCTGCTGCCCATGGAAGCAGAGCGGAGATGGCAACAGGGGCTGCCAAGTGCCCTGGCTTGCTGTTTAAATGGCTCACCTTGGTTCTCTGAGTCTTTGTCCCATTTGTTTGCCTACATTTTGGGCCTCTAGCCATCACTCCTCATGCTCTCAACCTCCAATTTCACCCAAGCTAGCTCAGGCCCAATCATGCCCCTGCCTTCCCAGCCACCCCTGTGGGCCTTTGTAGCTCCCATGCCAATTTAATTTCAACTCATACCAACCCACACCCCCTACCATCCCTGTCGACTCACCCAATGTCCACCATCGGCAGACCTCAGGAGCCTTGTTGAGATTAAATAAAAATAAAGGTCTAAATATCTATTATAGCCTTCACTGCATTAATAAATGTCCCTTCAAGTATTTAAAAACAAGCAGAATTTTATTTATAACCCCACATCAATGACAGCTAATCCTTTGTAACCTCGGAGTGTTAATCAAACTGTGAACTTAGGATCCCCTGCTGAGCTAATTGGAATGTTATGGAAAGCATACAAGCAACAAACCGCCAATGTAACTACTAGAACAGATTTATTTCAACTCACATACACAGGCAGCCTATTTCTATATTTTAAAATATGAGAGATTAAAATAACTTTACAGCTTGCGTTTGTTTTACCTATTCTGACAAAGGCAGAATATTTCTTTAAAGGGTTGGGGATTTAAATGACTTCACAACTTGGTGTTTCTACAAACCTTATCCACACTTCACATGCATTTATGTCTACTCCAAAAAACTGTGACTCCCACATTGCGGGTTAAGGCCCTTGCTACTGCAAAAATGGGGTCTGCTTTAACTGAGAACTGAGTTCAAATGGCCCTACTAAATCTGGCTTTCCCTCATGTGCAATTCTCACTCTGCCACTTTTCTCCAACTTGTGAAAATGGAAATTATTCGAGATAAGGACGGGACATCTGAATTCGGGTCCCAGCTGCCATTTTTAAAGGCCCCTGGAATCTCCACGATTCTATGAAAATCCAACCCAATAATTATTTATCTCTCTAACAGATGCTGCCTGAACCATCGAGTATTTCTAGCATTTTCCATTTTTTTTCCAGCGTCTGCAACATTTTGCTTTTGTAACTAATTTTGAAGTTGAAACGGCAGGATTTGAAAGAAGAGTTTCTGATCAGAAAAAGACCCTTTTTAATAAAAGAAGGGTTATTTGTTCCTTGGCATTGCAAAGGAAGAAGATATCTACTACAACTAATATCATCTAATCAATGTAAATGAGTCTCTTGACAAGCTCCAACCGAGCAGATTACTAAAACTAAGCTGGAAATGGTCCGGTTCAATTTCATCTTCCTAAATAATACTGGAAAATACAGGATACCAAATATTTAGGAACATATGATAATGAGGCAGTTGTCACAAACTATGATGGCAAAGCGCATATAGTGAATTATTGGAAAATTTCAACATGTTACTGGTGCAAGATACTCAGAAACGGAGAAAATATTTGAATACAGCAATAAGAAAGCTAAATAACAGTTTATGATTCAAGCCAAAACAAAATGAATCTGACATTGTGCGAAGTTTCATTTGACAGTTTAAGATATCTTCTCAATATTGGTATATAATAGGATTAATGGTCCCTGTGAAAGACCCCTTGGGTATGGTGTTCTGTAGCCAGTTAAAATGGCTAACCCCCGATTTAAAATGGCGAACGGCAAAGGCTGATGGGAAAGTCAGCCAACAGGACAAAAACGAGCAGCTGCAGGTTGACTGCGTATTTACCTCTGGAAAGGCCAGACAAGATCGATACCAGCAACCATCAGCATAACAAAACACCAGCCATCTGCATACTAATGAGCAATCCCCGGGAACAATGAGCAACATTTAGACACACAAAGCAAAACCAGACTCTTTGGCGCCAGAAGAAGCCTACACAAAAGGAGGTGCACAACCACCTCAGGACCGCCCATCGATCAGGGAACCGCTCCAGCATTGGAGAAAATCGAACCAAGTGATTGGGACAAAGTCCAATCACTTGGAACCAGGTACAGGGTCCGCCCCGAAAGGCGGGAAGCCCCTGGGGTCTATAAGAATTAAGCCCAAGTTCAAATCGTTCTTCTTGACCGGGTCACTCAGCAACGCGAACCAACCCTTGACAGTGACCGGTTCAGCCGCCGCCGATATCCAGTAAGTCTTACTTCAACGCTCGCTACGAGATAGGTGTTCCTAGCTACCAATCTGTACCAATTTCGAATCCCGCAGGCTCAGAACCCGAACGAAAGGCTAAATGTTTCCCTGACCTGTGGGCCAGTTCCAAGTTAAGTATTGGCCTGTTAGCTGTAGAAGTAGCTTAGACGTAGAATTTGTACATGAGTAGTGATTACTGTGTATAATAAATGTGCTTTGATTTAAATCTTACTAAGCGGTGTATTGGATTATTGATCATTACTCGGACTTGAACCACGTGGCGGTATCATAAAGATACCTGGCGACTCAAGAGCAAAGGTGATAAAACAGAGCAATTAAACTAAGGCAAAAGTTAGCAACATTATTTGGCGACATCCTGACGGGACCCGATCTAGAAGTGGAAAACCACTCCGGGAGAACCCAAAATTTGAATTAGAGATCCAACTGGAAACAGAAAACCACAAGTGTTCAAGCTGTTCTGATCAATACTCATAATTCGGAAGTGTGTGTATGCATGCGTAACTAACAGGGCGATAAGGTAAAACTGATAGATTTTTTTTGTTGCGTCAAAACTGTCGGAAGTTTGTATTTCGGAAAGTAGCGAAAGCCGTACCCATATTTACAGCACTGCCTTAGCTCCCCTGTTCCAAATTTAAAAGAAGCATTCGGATAGGAAAGATGGCAATGCAGCGCCTAATGAACCCTGAGGAATTTGCGGTCGCAGCGACCAGCAGCAGTAGAGAGCGACAATGTCCCATTTGGGAGGAAGAGATCAGGAAATATCTCAAAGGGAAAGGATGGCCTCTTTGGAATGAATTCTGTGATAACGAGGAATCAGGTCCTGGGAGTATAGGACATAATTGGTGGGAGAACCTGAGCGATATCCACAAAAAGAGCTGAGGGAAAGCTCGCAAGCCGATGGCAATCGTGGCCTCCTTGGCACAATTGCAAGGCACAGAGGAGGTCATTAAGACGCTCCGGAAAGAAGTCGAGGGCATACATCGAATGAGTAAGGTCGATGTAAGCGAGGTAGAAAAGGAGAATTTAGAATTAAGGAGGAAGTTGGCAGCAAAAGATGGCAAGGTGGATGACGCCAAAAGGGCTCACCAGTCTTGTCTGGCGCACTTAAGCAGCTTCAGTCTCAATACGAAAAGGCCTATCAGGACTCGCAACGTGCAGTCCTGGTACGAGAAGAAACGGAAAAGCAGGTAGAGGCATTACAGAAACAGTGTAGTGACCTCAAGGCAGCATTAAGAGCACTCCATGCTGCCACCACAGAACAAAGACAACGCACATTAGATCACGCAAAGTGCCGGAAGCAGATTGCAGAACTGCAATCACTGCTTTCAGTTCAGAAAGGTTTTCAGGAAACCTTTGGAGAAAGATTAGATCAGGAAGACGGCCCTGATTGGGAAGAATTAAACGAAACAGCGCAAAGATATGTTCAGGGAACATGTGCGCAGGGAAAGCCACAAAAGAGAAAAGCGCCCTAACCCCCCACAGAGCAGATAGTTCAAGCTCCAATGAACCCAGTAACCACCCACCGCACAGCCACATCAGACGATGCGGAATTTCTATATTCCACCCCCTTAACAGTGACCCAATTACGGGACGCGTGCGATAAGATCACACCGTTCCTCCCCATCTCAGACCCCCACCATTTCTTTGCCACAGTTAAACATCAGGCGACCATGTACGGCCTGGATGAGCGAGAGCATGTAAAGCTCACCGTTTTAAGTTCAGACCCGTCAGTAGCAGCAGCCCTTCTCGACCCACAGAACGTAGGAGGAGGCACCCTTGCAGAAATGCATACCGGGATCCTGGATGCGATCGGGTATAACCGGGGTGACCCCGTAGATGGCCTCAACAAATGTAGCCAAAAGAAATCCGAGCACCCCACAGCGTTTGCTGGACGCCTGTCGATCCACTTTGCAGCAGTCTTTCGAGACTTAGACCGCGCCCATTTGTCCCCAGACAACATGGCCATGGTTCAAAGTAAACCCGCAGTTAAGAATATCGAGGAAAAGCAGGCTGGCGCAGATATACAGGCAGTAAAGACAACACACCACGACCCCGCATGGGTGAATGAGGGAAAGAACAGCCCCCCACTCAAGTCACAGGAGTGTTACAACTGCGGACAGTTGGGACACTTCGCAAGAGAGTGCAATGCCCCTAAAAAGCCACAGAGAGCCCAGCAGACGGGCACCCTGAGTAAGAAAAAGACAGCCCATTCATAGCGTTAGCGCCCGTTCAGATCAGACGGACATGACCGGAACGGACTGACGGTGTACGGCCTCCCCCAGTTGGGTCTGCGACACCCTTTGGGATAGGTCCGGACGACCGGTAGTTGCAGCAAAAATTCGGGGACAGCCCATCGAGTTTCTCTGGGACACAGGAGGGTCCCGCACCACAATAAATTCCTCCACCCTGTTTCAAAAAGACACGTGGCCCACTACAGCCACCATCACCCTCAGCGGCTTTACAGGCCACTCACAGCAGGGACACATCACAGCCCCTGTACCCAGCCTCCCCGAACAAGCGCCAGAATGTGGCGACTAGGGGCTTTTCACAGTAACTTCATTTGAAGCCTACTTGTGACAATAAGCGATTTTCATTTCATTCAAATGGGTAACATCATCACCAAGCACCCCGTAGTTTTAGTTGACCTGCCCCACACCGCAGAACAGATTCTGGGAATCGATTTCATGAATTCCCACAATCTTTCATTCGATCCAGTCAACCAGTGTGTCTGGAAAATGGCAAAATCCGCAAGAGCCCACGCAACGCTCAACATAGGAGTACATGAACAAAATTAGCGCAGTAGGCGAATTTTGGTTCAACCCAACCACGCTTAGTACGGACAAGCAGGTTAGGGCAGTTCTGCAAAAGAACAGGGCAGCATTCGCGACCCACAAGCATGACTGTGGACGGATGATTGGCTCCGTACAAATAACAGGACCTGACCCTAGACCCCCAAAACAGTACGGATTTCCCCAAGAGGCAGAGGGAGAAATCTCCAAGGTAATAGAAAGCTTATTAGAGCAGGGCGTACTTAGATCAGTAGCCTCCACTAATAATGCCCCGATTTGGCCAGTGAGAAAGCCCAATGGATCATGGCGACTGACCAGCGATTACCGGGAACTCAACAAAGTCACCCCCGCAGCAGCCCCCACAGTAGCCACAAGTCCCGAGACCATGCTCAAGCAGGGACTCAATTCCCGATTCTTTACGGTTTGGGACGTCAGTAATGGATTCTGGTCCATTCCATTGGCAAAGGTGTGCCAGTACAAATTTGCCTTCACCTTTAAAGCACAGCAATACACGTGGACATGCATTCCACAAGACTTCCACAACTCCCCCTCCATTTTCCACCGACAGCTGGCGAATGGTTTAGCCAAATTCGCTCGCCCCGAATGTCTGGTTCAGTACGTAGATGACCTACTACTGCAGACAGACACCAAGGAAGAGCACATTGAGCTTCTGTCCGAACTCCTGGAACTCTTACACTCAATCGGTTGTAATGTCAACCCCAAAAAGGCCCAGATTTTGGAAGATAAAGTGATATATTTGGGAACAATTATCACACATGGTGAACGCGAGATCGCGCATAAAAGGATTGGCTCGATTGCTAAATTGCCCCTTCCCCAGAACGTTTCAGCCCTCCGGTCGTTTTTAGGACTGGTTGGCTACTGAAGAAACCACATTGACGGTTTTGCCAGCAAGGCAGCACCCCTCTCAGACCTCCTAAAGAAAGGAGCCCCCTGGGAATGGATTCCGCAGCATACGGATGCTGTGGACTCTTTAAAACAGGCACTCATAGCAGCCCCCGCACTACAAGTTCCAGACCCGCTTTCCCCTTACGCCATAGAGGTAGCGACCACAGACCGCACCCTTTCAGCCGTGCTCCTCCAGGAACGGCACGACCAGTTAAGGCCCGTAGCTTACGCCTCCAGACTTTTAGATGCTGTGGAGCAGGGATTTTCAGCCTGTGAGAGGCACCTGCTCGCAGTATTTTGGGCAGTGCAGTATTTTTCATATATTACCGGACTGAACCCCATCACAATTCTCACCGAACACCCCCCCACCCAACTTTTACTGGACGGACGACTCAAGGACGGTACAGTAAGCCAGATTAGAGCAGCTAAATGGACCCTTCTCTTGCAGGGACGGGACATCACTGTGAAAAGGACAAAGAATGGGACACACCTATTTAGCCGACAACTTACAGTACCCGGAACCCCCATGAATGCATAATTATCTCTCCACACCACAACACAGGCCCCTTTATTGCTAAAACACCCCCCAAAAAGATAGGTAGTTCAAACCAGAGCCCCCAGCACACGGACACGTGTGAGCCCATAAAGATCTATGTGGATGGATCTTCCACAGTCTTGGATGGGAAGCGCATAACAGGTTGCGGTACCTATGTCGAGGACGCGCAGGGACGCGCCCCTGAGGAAATATCGTTAAAACTTCCAGGCCACTTAGGCGTGCAGGCAGCAGAGCTCGCGGCCATCGCGTATATAGTGGAACACCCAGATTCCTTCCCCAGCCCAGCAGACATATACTCAGACAGCCTCTATGTCTGCAACAGCCTCACGGAATTTCTGCCCCTGTGGAAAGCAAGAGGATTTGTTTCCGCAGACGGAAATCCCTTCCCCTCAGCCCCATTGCTCCGTCATATTTTACAGAGAGCCCAGAACAGGACTTATGGGATAATCAAAGTCCGCAGTCACCATCGTTCCTCCCCCCCCTGGAAATGTGAAAGCCGACGCACTGGCCAAAGCAGGTTCCAGGCATGGATACCTTTGGACACCCCCCGAAAGCGCACCAGTGAGTGCAGTTCAGGTCTCACAGACAAAGATCGAGGATCTAGTGGAGGCCCAGAAGCAGGACAGCAATCTCAAGGAGATTGTAAAACGAAAATATCCAACTCCCTATGAGAGGTTTAGAAATGCACCGACCACACATGACGGTGTGGTGTTAAAAGACACCCTTTATGTGGTTCCTGAACAGGACAGGAATCAATTGATTTGTTTGTTCCATGACGGTCATGGACATCAGGAAATCGATCCCACTACAGCCCATCTGAAGCAGCTTTGTTGGTGGACGAATTTAAAGGAAGATGTAAACCATTACATCGAGAATTATCTTATCTGTGCCCAGAATAATCCGGACAGATATGCCAAAAAGGCTCAACTCAGCCACACCCGACCCGTTAACGGCCCCTGGACTAACCTCCAGATTGATTTTATAGGACCATTGCCCCCTTGCAGGAATGGCTATAAATATGTACTTGTGGTAATTGACACATTTACGAAATGGGTGGAAGCATTCCCAGCCCGCAAACACTGCAAAAACCACAGCCAAGATTTTGACCCACCACATTTTTACAAGATGGGGACTCCCCCGCAGCATTGAATCCGACCAAGGCTCCCATTTTACGGGACGTGTCATGCAGAACGTCCTCACGATATTTGGCATCACCCAAAAATTCCACATAGCATACCACCCACAGTCGCGTGGTATCATGGAGCGCATGAATCGGACCCTAAAATCCACCCTCAGAAAAATGGTCCAGCAGAACAACACCACTTGGGACTCAGTCCTCCCTTTTGCGCTGATGTTTTTGCGTAACACAATTTCTACTTCCACAGGTTACACCCCACACAGCCTCATGACCGGACGCCCCATGAAAGGCACAGAATTTTTATTAGGTTTGGACTTGACCAGCCCCGAAGTGACGGTCCTCACACACGAGAAAGCAGTAGAACAATTAGTGGAAAAATGTTAAAACGGCTCAGCTAGCAGCCGCAGTAAAATTAGGCACCAGAAAGAAACAGAGCAAGGCTTGTTTCGACAAGACAGTGCATGCGACTGAGTACAGTATAGGACAGCAAGTTATGCTCTCTGTATATAACCCCAGCACATTCCTGTCACCAAAATACTCGGGTCCATATTCCATTGCGGACAAAGTAAGCCCTTCCGTGTATAAAATAAAGTACCCCAACGGTAAGACTGCGTGGTTCCATATAAACCAGCTGAAGGCATATGGAGCACAGTCGAACAACGCACACCACGTCATGCTCGACGCAGCACACCACACCCCGCCCAAAGCCAACGTAACCCTACCATGCCCCAACACGTCGAGCCCAGCCACGGACTCGACCTCGACTCCACCCCCTAAATATACACTCCGCCCCGGTACGCCCACAGACTGCAGCAGCAGAGACAGCGACTGTGACTCGGACGATAGCCACAGCACGCCTCCCTACTATCCCCATGCAACAGGACCCACACCCAGCAATTCTGACTACGATCCGAGTGATCTCTTCCTGATCACTTTCCTGAACAAACCCCACCACCGACCACCGAACTAGCATGATGACCCCGATTTTGTCCCCACACAACTAGACACCAACTATTGGCACCGAGATAACTCGTTCCGACTCGTCCGCAACGACGAGAGCGACCCCACCTCACACCATGCAGCCCTTTCAGCCCTGATACACTCAAGAGTTTGGCACCCGGGAGAAGATGACGACCTTGGGTCTGACTCCCAAATGACCCCTTTGCGACCCTGTTCGCAACCGAGAACTGAGGTGTCCAGATGATGTTTTAAAAGGAACCGCTTGGGAGAAGTGGTGTCCTTTCTGATGGAACCTGCAGAATGTTTTATGTTGTTTGTACGTTTGTTAAATGTTGTTTGTCAGACAGGATTTTTTTTTTTCACTGCCTCACGCCTATTCGGCCGAAACCTCTGAGGACTTGCCGACAGAGACTCACCATTGCCAGACACTAGTTCAGCAGAAACCTCTGAGAGCTTGTCTGCAGAGACTGGTTAAGGAACCAGACGCCCGTTCGTAACTACCCTTCTGGTTCGAAGGATAGAACCACTACGGCAGCCCCACCACGATGACTACATTTTTTGCCCGTTCTTGTCGGTTGCTCAGGCAGTGGAGACACGGCTTGGGACCCGCCCTGCCTGGGAACACCCCCTCTGGCCAACTACGCTTGGGTAGGAGAGACATGGCATTGGTAGCCGTCCTACCCGGGGACTCCATCCAAATCGTACCCGGGCCCATACGCACCTCATTTTGGCACTTTCAGTTCAAAAAGTTTTGTTTTGTTTAGGTAACCTTTAGGTTGCCAACCACATGCTATTTACATCCTGAAACATTTGCATGGTAAATTGCGCAGTCTGCAAGACGGCTCGCACTGGTTCATTATTGGGAAGTGTGTCTTGTCCTAAAATTCGATTTTTGGAGAAAAAAAAATGAGGGAGTCACACATAGTGACCAATTATAAAGGGAGTAATTGGCACTACAGGACAGACACACTATCGGACAAGATATCAAACAAAGATAGTTACAGACACTATGCTTGTTTCCACAGAACTCCAGAAGCTCCAGGACTGGAGAAGAGAAGAAAGAAAAGGAAAGAGAAGAGCCATGAGGACTTCCTCCACATGGATCAGCATCATATTTATGGACATTTGGTTGCGCGTGAACGCGAACCCCATGACTTCAAGCCCCCCAGCCGTTAATGTTTCACTTCCCCGCAGTACCCAGAGCCCAGTCACCAGCGACACATCACCTTGGGGTGCCAGGTTTATAACCTGGTACTCTCTGCCCTATGTAATAGAAACATTACTGGTATTGGCGATACTCTGCTGCATAGTGCAGACGATGCGTCTACGGAAATGGAGAAGGAGAGCCTACCGCGCTCGAACCCCGGTATATAGGATCAGATCCCCTATGTTCGGATACGACCAAACCCCCGACCCCCGCGATCTATAATAAAGTGCATTAACTTGCGTTTATTGTAAATAAAGAGATGTAAAGAACTGTTCAGGAGCAAATTGTACGACCCTGAGCTTGACTGCCAAGCCAGGAAGACTGATGTATAAAATGCTATGATTTTGTTTGTATGGTTGAGGAAGTTAGGATGATGAAATGTTTAAGTGAGTGTAGTGTATTAAGAATAGTTAGAGGTTCCCAGTTTATTGTTTTGTAATGCATGTCCCTATTTGACATAACGCCCTTAGAATTGTAAGTTAAAAATCTTTTGCAGAGCTATGGTCAGTGCAGAGGCCATGAAGGAAGTGTCCTGCCCCAGGTCAGGGAATGGAAAGCAACATAGTTATGTGATCCTTCATGCTTCGCGTTAGGATCACAAGGAGGGAATGTAGCCAGTTAAAATGGCTAACTCCCGATTTAAAATGGCAAGGCTGATGGGAAAGTCAGCCAACAGGGCAAAAACGAGCAGCTGCAGGTTGACTGTGTATTTACCTCTGGAAAGGCCAGACAAGATTGATACCAGCAACCATCAGCATGACAAAACACCAGCCATCTGCATATTAATGAGCAATCCCCGGGAACAATGAGCAACATTTAGACACATAAAGCAAAACCAGACTCTTTGGCGCCAGCAGAAGCCTACACAAAAGGAGGTGAACGACCACCTCAGGACCGCCCATCGATCAGGGAACCGCTGCAGCATTGGAGAAAATCGAACCAAGTGATTGGGACAAAGTCCAATCACTTGGAACCAAGTACAGGGTCCGCCCCGAAAGGCGGGAAGCCCCTGGGGACTATAAGAATTAAGCCCAAGTTCAAATCGTTCTTCTTGACCGGGTCACTCAGCAACGCGAACCAACCCTTGACAGTGACCGGTTCAGCCGCCGCCGATATCCAGTAAGTCTTACTTCAACGCTTGCTACGAGATAGGCGCTCCTAGCTACCAATCTGTACCAACTTCGAATCCCGCAGGCTCAGAACCCAAACGAAAGGCCATTCGCTTCCCTGACCTGGTGGGCCAGTTCCAAGTTAAGTATTGGCCTGTTAGCTGTAGGAGTAGCTTAGACGTAGAATTTGTACATGAGTAGTGATTACTGTGTATAATAAATGTGCTTTGATTTAAATCTTACTAAGCGGTGTATTGGATTATTGATCATTACTCTGACTTGAACCACGTGGCGGTATCATAAAGTTACCTGGCGACTCAAGAGCAAAGGTGATAAAACAGAGCAATTAAACTAAGGCAAAAGTTAGCAACAGTTCACAAACTCCAGTTTTGAAAATCTTAGTAATGCGCCAAAGCTCGTATAACTGTTTCTTTCCAGTGATATTTAGATGAAGATAAAAGGTATCATACGCCCTTGTAACATGCACGAGGTTGAAAGTGGATATTATCGCGATGTAATCAAGTGGTATAATTGAAGTTGTGTACATATCATGTCGTACAATTTAGTGGTCAACCACCCACAAAATGAAAACAACTCCGGAAAATTAAGTGATTTTATTATCCATTCATAAAATTTGGGTGTTGCTAGAGTTTATTATCTGTAAACTATCATGTCTAGCATTATGTGGCGGACGATCACCAGATTTCCCTCCGAGCACAAGTGTTTCTTACAGCCACGGAGTTGGTTAAATAAACTTACTGTTATTCCGGTCCTTGTTGCAGCCAGTGATTCAGTGAACCACAGAAAAATACATGGCATCAGGGCTGGCAGTATGATGCAAGGACTTCAAACTATCGACCCATTAATCTTCGATGGAAATGTTGGAAACGTGGCAGACAACTGGGAGAAGTTTAAACAGGAGTGGCTCGTATTCTGTGTAGTGATCTGTACATCTGTACATACATCTGCACATACACCAGGAATGCAGACAGATGTAACAGCCACAGCATCACTAGAGGGCATCAGAGACGGGTATAAAGGATCCAGCCCAAGGTAGGATCCGCCTCTTTCAGAAGCACAGGGCTAGTGAGCAGCAGCACACAGAGACAGCTCAGCATAGGCAGCTTACCTTAGCTTCACTGGTCATACCTCTTGACTGTATTATATCTAGTTAAGCTCTGGAAACAGCACAATCCTACTGAATAAAGTATTTGTGTTAACTGGAAGTCTACAATCTTTATTCAGACTTAGAGAATAACATATGATACCAGGAGTGATTTCAGAAAGCTAGCTAGACACCAGCAAGAGAAGAAAAACTTAAGCCGGATATTCGACTGTGGAAGACTTCGCAGCAAATGGATCCTCGACGGCTAACTGATTCGATGGAACTTGTTGGAACTCCATGGCAGCTGGAAACAGCCGGTAATTTACGTTATAACTACTCTCAACAGGAGGGCATGAAGCTAGAGAAATCTATAATTGCTTTAATTACTTACAAGGTGAAGACAACACTAAAGTAGACGGTGTTCCAAAAAGTATGCTGAATGCTGTAACAGTCAGACTGGTGCAATGCTGGAAAGATTTAACTCTTGTCAGAGAAACGGAGGGCCCACCTCTGATTTTATTACAAATATCAAGTTAATACCACAAGGCTGTGATTATGCTGATTTCAGAGACACTGTGATAATGCATCAATTAATTTCTGGACTTTCTGATAAAAATTTGAGGGAAGAACTATCACATAATAAGCATCTAACTCTAGAAACTGCTGTACAAAAATGTCTTGCTTATGAACAAAAACAGAATCAATACCGTCAGTCTTTACAAACACAGAATCAGTGTCTAGAAAAGAAAATCGGAAAAAACGGCGCCAAAACCTACCACGAGGCAGAGGCAGGATTGAAGGGAGTTCTGAGCGGCAGCCATCTTGAGAAAGGAGTGCGCATATGCGCAGTTGCGAAAAGAGCGCACAGTGCACAGTACAGGAAACTTCGGAGTGTGCATGGGCAATCGAGTCCTATGCATGATGTCACGAGCGTCATGATGTCAGAGAACCAGGACCACGGCCACTTAAAAGGGAAATGCACGAAAATGAGCAAGAAGAAATTTAAAGCTGCAAAGCCCAATTTTCTTGCCTCAAAAGACAGAACAATGCCCGAACTTACACCAGCAGTTGAAAATAACTTTCACAACACCCTGGAACAAGCAGTTAGCACCGCCCCAGAAGATGTTATGGTCCTTGTAGACTACGACTCAGACAAAGATTTCATCTTGGGAGATGGCTACCCCAGTACCAAATCCGAACCGCAACTAGAGGTGTTATACCGTGAAGACCCCGACGGTGTGTTCTTCGGACTGGGGAATCTTCAGCCCAGCATATATGACATACCGACTCGTGAGTGCAGGATTATGCTGCAGCCTGACGCCAAGAAACAGAGAGTGGTCCACGCACCACGAAGGGTCCCAGCCTCCACACAAGATGATTTGTTCATTGAACATGAAGAGAACGATCTCAACTCTGAAACAAAAAGCAATGGTTTGTCCAACGAACAATACACACAATACTGCTCAGACATGTTATTCGGAGATTCTGATCACAGCATCAGCAACACGGTTGAAAAGCTCCATACGACTCTTCTCACAGTAGATGAATCCAATACCATGGTGCCATGGCAGATCGCCGGTACATTGGATGACAGCAATACCCAAGATGAAGATGACGCCACACAGAGAGCACAGAACGACTCCGTTGAGAGAGCACATTTCGACTCTACAGCAAGAACACTGCACGACTCCACAAAGAGAGCGATGACAAACTCCACAGAGAGAGCGATGAAGGACTCCACGAAAAGAGCGACGCAGGCCTCCACAAAGAGAGTGACGCAAGTCTCCACAGAAAGCTCGGTGACAGACTCAAAAATGGAAGCAAGCAAATACTCCATAGCGAACGCCACGCATGTACAAGACCATGAAGATCTATCAAGCTTATTTGAGCCACCAGAAGAAGACACTGAATGTCTACCCACTGTATGTGAGACAAGTGATGAAGAAATCACAATTCCCATACAGGATGTGCAGGATCACAGCGAGACTGACATATCTCAGCTCATCTGCACAGAAGCACTCAATAATCAGAGGACGGCCACTCATGAGTCCAGAGAGACCACGTCAATTGAAACCTTGAAGATTTTGACTCCAGAAGAGGAGCACTACAACCCACAACAAAATGAAATTGTGAAGATTTTGACTCCAGAAAAGGAGCACAAAGAGATCACAGATGATTCAAGTGACCCTGAAATGACTCCAAAAGAGAAGCACCAAGAAATCAATGATAATTCAAATGAACCTGAAATGACTCCAAAAGAGGAGCGCCTCGAAATCAATGATGATTCAAGTGAACCAGAAATGACTCTAGAAGAGGAGTACCAAGTAAGTAAAGATGAGGAATCGAATCCACCACAAATGACTGATGTCACCAACATCAATGCAACATCAGATCATTCTCACAATTCTCAAGAAGATACACTCAATGTAGCAGAGACCACAAAGGACACTGACACCAATAACTGTGACAATGACTCAAATCATTCACATGGCACACTCATTGAGCGCAACAGGAACAACAAAAACCGCAAGAAGCACAGCAGAAACAAGAACAACAACAGCAACAACAAAAACAACATGCAGCGCAACAAGAATGACAAAAGCAACAAGAAGCATCCCAGAAACAACAAGCCCGACAAGAAAAAGAACAAGAATAAAAGCAAAAACAACAAAAACAGATTCAACAAGTGCAACAAAAAGAACAACAGGAACGACAACAACAAGAACGCCAACGAAAACAACAAAGACAGAAACGACAGAAACAACAACAATGAAACAACGACCTGTACAACATGGTACAACTCTGCACATGAAGGACAATGCCACAGCACACTGCGAAACAATGACAGGACTACAAACATACCATGGCATGATAAAGAATCTCACAAATTCACATCTGCTCCAGAACAAACAAGCAAAACAGCTTTCACGAACGATGACATACAGAATCAATACCACAAACACAAGAAAAAGTCGAGGTCAGACAATGGTGCGACACAGAATCGCTACCCGCAATCAAATGGAACAGGGGAAAAAGGTGTCCACATCATTGAACGACTCATCAGCAAAGCAGCCGAGTCACGTTCCGACATCAACCTAGCTCTGTTATCGTACAGAGCAACCCCACTGAGCTCAGGACTGTCACCAGCGCAAATGCTCTTCGGCAGAGACATCCAGACAACTCTACCTGCAAAGCAATTCCGAGACCCCGGCAACGCACCGATTTTCATAGACATGCGGGCACTATGCTCCAAACAAAAACTATACTATGATCAACATGCGATCCCACTCAAGCCACTGACAATAGGTGACACCATCAGAATCAGGGACCCAGAAGGCGGATGGTCTGAGTCAGCCACGGTGATCAGGCAGAAGGCACTGCGGTCCTACATTGTCAAATCATCTGCGGGAGTACTTTCTCGCCGTAACCGCCGGGATCTATCAGCGATTCGACCTACAACGCCAGTGTTTCCCACACTGGACTTGACCGAGTCCATTTGTCCACAGGACATTCCTCGCCACACAACGCCAAACAGAACTCTTGATGACATCAAACCATCATCCCAACTACCACCGTTAAGATGCTCCAGCAGAAGTCGTAAACACCCGACCGGCTAGATTTGTGACGACACTTCAACGCACGCACAAGACGAATATGGACAACATTTCTCACGATGGACTCACAACACAGTTACATGTTTCTCTATTACTTTTATCATTTTCACAGTGGGCAGGTTTGCATATTCTCACCACTAATTATGTACAGTTTTCTTGAGGCCAGTATGGAAAACATGTCCAATAAAAGGGTGGGAATGTAGTGATCTGTACATCCGTACATACATCTGCACATACACCAGGCAATGCAGACAGATGTAACAGCCACAACATCACTAGAGGGCATCAGAGACGGGTATAAAGGGTCCAGCCCAGGGTAGGATCTGCCTCTTTCAGAAGCACAGGGCTAGTGAGCAGCAGCAGACAGAGACAGCTCAGCATAGGCAGCTTACCTTAGCTTCACTGGTCATACCTCTTGACTGTATTATATCTAGTTAAGTTCTGGAAACAGAACGAAGCTACTGAATAAAGTATTTGTGTTAACTGGAAGTCTACAGTCTTTATTCAGATTTAGAGAATAACATATTCTGTGGTGCAGCGCTTTCTGACAAGTTGAAAAAGTACAGGCGGACATTTTGCTGAATTTAAGAGGGCGTGAAATGTTTGCAAGATTTCGATCATTTACTTTCCAATCCAACGACGGGAAAGAAGATCATGAGACAATCTTGAACAAATTAGAAGCCATATGCCCTCCGGTTAAGAACTTCATTCTTGATCGTCATATTTTTCAGCTCACCAACCAAATAACACGGCAGTCTATTCAATCCTACGTTGAAAATTTTTGTGTCAAAATGCACGTTTGGAAATTTTACAGATTGGTTGGTTGGTGGAGTAAACAGTGATGTGGTCCAAAAACAATTACCGCAACTAAAAGATTTAATGTTATAGTCTGCAGTGGAAATGTGGATGCTTAACAAACAGTCTGAAACATCAAGCAGAGAATTTAGGCTGGAAATGGTGCCATCTGGACGGGGCAATGAAGTTTTTGCAGCGCAGGGGGTGCCCGGAACCAACTGCAGTGGCCAACATCCCCAAATACGTTTTGCATTTGGAAAACAAAACAATCGGTGTGGCAAGTGGAACCACTTTGCCAAATGCTGCAGTTCCAAGCAAGAATAGCCTTCTTTTGTGAACAGTAGCATGGCTACTAATTGATCTCCAAGGGCTAGGCGCATTAGTAAGAACATTGAATTATGATTCAACCAAGTAGTACAATCATGGTACCAGAAGCAACTACATTAACATCAACATTATACTGCAAAAGTGTGGAATTTGCCACGGAAAAGAACGAGATCTTCACTCGGGGGCTGGTTTAGCACAGGGCTAAATAGCTGGCTTTTAAAGCAGACATAGGCAGGCCAGCAGCACGGTTCAATTCCCATACCAGCCTCCCCGAACAGGCTCTGGAATGTGGCGACTAGGGGCTTTTCATATTAACTTCATTTGAAGCCTACTTGTGACAATAAGCAATTTTCATTTCATTTCATTTCACTAAGCTTCATGCACTCTCTTGTAGCGCCAGCCCTAGTTAAGATCGATAATGGTACAAAGCACAATGTACTATCTAGCCACAAATATCGGCGATAAACCCAGATGTGATACTGGATCCCGACCAACAGTTTGAACTCATGGTTTATGGTGGACAATCACTACCTAGGGTGTAACTACCCTTAGTTGTGCACAAGGAGACTTTGATTTTCACATTGCAAATCAAGATGTAAAGTCTCTGCTAGGACCTCAAGATAGCATCACTTTAGGTCTCATTCAGCTTGACCCAGAAGTGCATGCGCTACAACTGCACGCCCCAGAGGTGGCAAATTACCACTTGTGTATCACATGAGATAAGATGACTCTGTTCCACCGACAGTATGGGTGTCAAGGAGAGTACCTGTAGTCATGAGTATAATGCGGTGTGTCCCATGTCTGTACAACACACAATGTGATTCATGAGTCTCGCATAATGTACACAAGCCATAGAATAGTCTCACCTCCACCTGTTGGTGCTATCACACACTCTGGGCGTCTGAGCATGCCCAACACATGGGATTTCTTCACCATATAGACTGTTTGGACTGCCAAACATTGCTTTGCTTTGTCTTCTTAACACTGTTGTGAAGCTAAGTTATTTTGTACACACATCTGTATATAGTTTTCACGGTGTACACTGTTACACCTCATACCACCGGAGGGCCAACTACTTGGGGACGATGTAGGCTGGGTAGTCATATAGTTACGTGATGACACGGTCATGTCTCGCGTCACGTAGCTGAAGTGCACCAGATTTCCCTGGGACAGAGCACATGTGTTTCTTACACCTACAGAGTTGGTTAAATAAACTTACTGTTACTACAGGCATTTGCAGTCAGTGATTTAGCGAACCACAGAAAAACACATTATCAATCCTTATTTACCCTGAGAAGCTGGTGTGGGCCTACATGTACACTCCAGTCCATGTCAGTGGTTTGATAAAACTGAGAAACCTCCTCGGTCGTTACAGATGGCAGTAAAGTGGCAATGACATCAGTACTTGCCCAAAGTCCCAAGGTTAGCAGGCTTACTTCGCCAGAGGGTATTAGTGAAACAGTTTTATTTTTACAACAATATGAGAACTTCATGGTCACTTTTAATGATACCGGCTCTTAAAAATTGCATCTAGAATTTTTGCCTTCTAATGCTAACTGTACTAACATAATCATATGAACTACAAAGAATTTCGGCTTCAGATCGCTTGTTTAATAAATTATATGCATTTCACGGTTAGATTGAAATTGTGTCTAAAATGTGCTTGAAATTGCACCAATTTTCCAATCTGAATTTGCACCTTATTTTTATTATCCCAAAACTTAAGGTTTCCCATGAATCAGTACAACAGAGTAGCGTTATGTAACAAAGGCTGGGAACAGAGTCAATCAAACCTCTCGTATCTATTGAATATTTTTTGCCATCAGTGTGAGATGGAAGGTCTAAAGGCCAAGGATTCTTTTCTCCCTTTCTGCTATGGGCTTGCATTTAAGAGCATTGATTGATTGAATTAATGTATTAATGCACATGTTTTAAGAGTAGTGAGTAATTAATTTCAATCTGAACAGTGTGCAAAGTGACTTTATTGGCAAGTAATTTTAATTACTCGATCCTGAGCATTGTTAGTGCTTGCACAGAAAGTGTAAGTGCAATTTGACAAACTTCTCCCAAAGTGGATGGAAATGAAGGAGATGGCGGAAAAGCGCATGCCTACTAGTTCAATCTGGAGGCCTGGCCGATGTGCAGGAAGGACATGCTTCAGATACAGTGATTGTTGAACCAGTGTAAAAGATCATGGAAAATAGTGGTTTTAAGTACAACTCACATGTTTTAAATTTCACAGGCCCTAGCACTGACTTGACTGATTCTGCCTGCATTGTCCGAATATAATTAGTGGAAACAAGCTGCAGCTTTACAAAGAAACAAAGAAATGTACAGCACAGGAACAGGCCCCTCGGCCCTCCAAGCCCATGCCGACCATGCTGCCCGACTAAACTACAATTCTATACAGCGCAGGACTCCAAAACTGCATTGTTGGCAAAGTGACAAAACGCTCCTAAATTAAAAATTCCAGCTATTTGGTGCCCTGTTTAATTTCGACTGAGCTCAATAAACATTGTACCTGTGGGTTTTGGTCTCCAGCATACCTCAAGGCTACAGGAGTGCAGCCAATGGCAAACACTTATTTCTTCTCTTGAAACTTGCATTCCATATGAAAACAACTGAACATATATGTGGGGCTACAAATCTGCCAATGGGTCAAAGACATTTCTTGCCACAAATTCAATATGAGAAGCTGATCCTGTTCATGTGTGTTCTAAGTCCTTGTATTACACAGCACATCCCAGCTCCCAAAGTGACGAGTGTGGTGGATAAACGGTCATTCCAGCATAACAGGAAAAGAATAAGCCAGGCATGTAAACAGATGCCTTAACTCCGAGAGACCGCAATAGCTTACGTGGGATGCAGAAAGTACAAACTGATGGACAAAGAGGAGATTTTAAAAAAATTATATAGACTTCCCGACTGAAAAACGGGGCTGCACACAAAACATATTTTTCCCCCTTTGTTTCCCAATCTCTCTCAGTCTGTATTTGAGGATTTCAAGTTGCTTCTGTCATGTGAGAGTACCTTTAAGAAATGGGTGTTTTTATAGAATAACCGTAGTGAGAGTACCTTTAAGAAATGGGTGTTTTTATAGAATAACCGTAGTGAGAGTACCTTTAAGAAATGGGTGTTTATTACTGCAGTGATGTCAGAGTGTGGGTGGAGCTGGGCTGTCTGTCAGCTTTTAGTTTCACTGAGAAAAGCTTGGGTGTGTGCGTTTTTTTTGGTTTCATTTCAGTGTTGGAGCTGCAGTCAGCCACAGAAGGTGTAATGTTGTTCCCTCTGACATGATCATTTGGTGAATTCAGAGTGATAACTATTCTCAGTAGTGAATTTAAACCTGATGTGCTTCTGTTAAAAGATTTTTTAAAGTCTTATGGATGTTAAAAGGAAAGCTTAAAGGATTACTTAGTGTTGTGTTCTTTGGGGGTTGTATTTGAATTAATGGTTGTTAAGATGTTCACTGTATGTTTTAAAAAGGTTAACTTGAGTTCATAGAATAAATATTGTTTTGCTTAAAAAAATACTTTTCGATTTCTGCTGTACCACGCCTGTAGAGTGGGCCGTGTGCTCCCCATACCACAATCTAGTAAAAATTGTGGGTCAGGTGAACTCCATGATACACTTTGGGGTTCTCTAAACCCTGGCCCATAACACTTCTCACTCATCCTGTAACTGATAGAAGGTGCCACCAGAAGTAGAAAGTGTTCCGTTATTCTATTTGCCAGAGTTGCCTTCTTATTTGAAGCAGGAAAAACATTTAACCAAAAGTACAGCTAAATTACTTTCAGGAGATTTCTCAAAGAGAAAATGCAAATGAGGAAGTCAGGTATCAGGAGCACAGATGTGAAACCACAATTGTAGATTGGATGTTACCAATATTTCCAGTTAGTGAAATGCACTTCTGATATTTTGACACGGACGCAATTAATAACTGACTAAATTCAGAAAAGAGAATGAGTTGTTTGAGACACTGGATTCAGATATGGCATCTAAGTTCTTATGAAGAGAAATTGGCAAGCCAAAAGTTCAAAAATAAAAAGGGATCTTAGTTGACCCATTATGCACCATAAGTAAACATATGAGGTTGGATTATGTTGTCAAATTAATTGATGCTCAAGTTACACAGTGCCGAACCTCTGGCTATGGAGTAGCTGCAGAAACAGTGTACCAAGGAGGGAAGTTAAAATGCAAAGGATCAAAATTAATTTGATCGGGAGGAAGAGCAGGAGATAAGCACCACAGAAAATGGACCCCCCGCCGGGTCGGAGAATGGCCGTTGGCCGCCGTGAATCCCGCCCCCACCCCCGCCGAAGTCTCCGGTACCGGAGATTGGGCGGGGGCGGGAATCGGGCCGCGCCGGTTGGTGGGAACCCCCGCTCAATTCCCGCCCAGAAATTGCCTGTCCCGCCGGCGTAAATTGAACCTGGTATTTACCGGCGGGACCAGGCGGCGTGGGCGGGATCCGGGGTCCTGGGGGGGGGGGGGGGGGGGGCGCGGGGTGATCTGACCCCGGGGGGGGCGCCCCCACGGTGGCCTTGCCCGCGATCGGGGCCCACCGATCCGCGGGCGGGCCTGTGCCGTGGGGGCACTCTTTCCCTTCCACATCCGCCACGGCCTCCACCATGGCGGAGGCAGAAGAGACTCTCCCCACTGCGCATGCGCGGGAAACTGTCAGCGGCCGCTGACGCTCCCCCGCATGCGCCGCATTTCCGCGCCAGCTGGCGGGGCAACAAACGCCATTTCCGCCAGCTGGCGGGGCGGAAATCCCTCCACAATAACTCCCATTTAACAAATAAACACGTCAATAAGGAAAAACGCCCACTCTAACCTAAACAAAACAGAAAAACCAAACGCCACCCCCTCCCCCCCTGGGTTGCTGCTGCTGTTGACCTCCACCTAACGTTTTGCTAAAAAGTCTAGGAACGGTTGCCACCGCCTGGAGAACCCCTGCACAGACCCTCGCAAGGCAAATGTTATCCTTTCCAGCTTGATGAACCCTGCCATATCGTTAATCCAAGCTTCCACGCTTTGGGGGCTTCGCATCCCTCCACATTAGTAAGATCCTTTGCCAGGCTACCAGGGACGCAAAGGCCAGAACACCGGCCTCTTTCGGCTCCTGCACTCCCGGCTCGTCCGATACCCCAAATAATGCTATCCCCCAGCTCAGCTTGACCCGGGTGTTCACCACTTTGGACATAGTCCTCGCAAATCCCCTCCAAAACCCATCCAGCGCCGGGCATGTCCAAAACACGTGGTCGTGATTTGCTGGGTTCCCCGAGCACCTCATATACCTGTCCTCCACCTCGAAAAACCTGCTCATCCTCGCCCCTGTAATATGCGCCCTATGGACAACTTTGAACTGTATTAGGCTGAGCCTGGCGCAGGAGGAGGAAGAATTTACCCGACTCAGGGCATCAGCCCACAGATCTTCATCCAGCTCCTCCCCCAGCTCCTCCTCCCACTTACCCTTTAACTCCTCCACCGAGGCCTCCTCCGCCTCTTGCTGCTCCTGATAGATCGCCGAGACCTTGCCTTCTCCAACCCATACACCCAAAATCACCCTGTCCTGAATCCTTCGTGCTGGGAGCAATGGAAATTCCCTCACATGCCGTCTCACTAATGCCCTCACTTGCCTGTACCTAAAAGCATTCCCGGGAGGTAACCCAAATTTCTCTTCTAGCGCCCCTAGGCTCGCAAAAGTCCCATCGATGAATAGATCCCCCATTCTTTTAATCCCAGCCCGATGCCAGCTCAGAAACCCCCCAGCCATCCTACCCGGAACAAACCTGTGGTTCTCTCGTATCGGGGACCAGACCGAGGCCCCCACCTCGTCCCTATGTCGCCACCACTGCCCCCAGATCTTCAGAGTCGCCGCCACCACCGGACTCGTGGCGTACCTTGTCGGAGGTGCCGTCACCAGCGCCCTCAGGCTCGTGCCCACACAAGACGCCACCTCTAGCCTCTTCCACGCCGCCCCCTCTCCCTCCATTACCCACTTACGGATCATCGCCAAATTAGCTGTCCAATAATAGCCACATAGATTCGACAGCACCAGCCCCCGCTGTCCCTGCTACGCTCCAAAAACACCCTCTTCACCCTCGGGGTCTTATTCGCCCATACGAATCCCAAAATATTCCTGCTTACCCGTTTAAAAAAAGCCTTGGGGATTAGGATGGGCAGGCACTCGAACACAAACAAGAACCTCGGGAGGACCGTTATCTTGACCGACTGCACCCTACCCGCCAGGGAGAGTGGCAGCATATCCCATCTCTTGAAGTCCTCCTCCATCTGTTGCACCAACCCTGTCAAATTGAGCTTGTGCAGGGCCCCCCCAGCTCCTAGCTACCTGGATCCCCAGGTATTGGAAGCTCCTCTCCACCCTCTTCAGCGGTAGCTCGTCTATCCCCTTTCCCTGGTCCCCCGCATGCACCACAAAGAGCTCACTCTTCCCCACATTGAGCTTATAGCCCGAGAAGTCCCCAAACTCCCTAAGGATCAGCATAACCTCCGCCATCCCCTCCACTGGGTCTGCAACATATAACAACAGGTCATCAGCATATAACGACACCCGGTGTCCCGCCCCCCCCACCGGACCATTCCCCTCCAGTTCCTAGACTCCCTCAGTGCCATGGTCAGCGGCTCAATTGCCAGTGCAAACAACAAGGGGGATAAGGGACACCCCTGCCTCGTCCCGCGATACAACCTAAAGTACTCCGACCTCCGCCGGTTCGTAGCCACACTCGCCACTGGGGCCCTATATAACAGCCTGACCCATCTTATGAACCCTTCCCCGAACCCAAACCTCCCAAGCACTTCCCAGAGATACTCCCACTCCACCCGATCAAAGGCCTTCTCCGTATCCATAGCCGCCACTACCTCCACTTCCCCCTCCACCGAGGGCATCATGATCACATTTAAGAGCCTCCGCACATTCGTGTTTAACTGCCTGCCCTTCACAAACCCCATCTGGTCCTCATGGATCACTCCCGGGACACAGACCTCAATCCTCGTAGCCAGCAACTTCGCCAACAGCTTAGCGTCTACATTGAGGAGCGAAATCGGCCTATACAAACCACATTGCAATGGATCCTTATCCCGCTTCAAAATCAACGAGATCAGCGCCCGGGACATTGTCGGGTACAGGGTCCCCTCCTCCCTCGCCTCATTGAAAGTTCTCACCAGCAACGGGCTCAACAGGTCCACATACTTTCTGTAAAATCCAACCGGGAACCCGTCCGGTCCCGGGGCCTTCCCCGCCTGCATGCTCCCCAATCCTTTAACCAGCTCCTCCAGCCCCATCGGCACCCCCAAACCAGCCACCTGCTCCTCCTCCACCCTCGGGAACCTCAGTTGATCCAAAAATCACCCCCCCCATTATCAAGCCCCGTGTTGAAGTCCCCCCCCATTATCAAGCTCCCTGCCTCCAGATCTGGGATCCAACCCAGCATACGTTTCATAAATCCGGCATCATCCCAATTCGGGGCATATACGTTCACCAGTACCACCCGCGTCCCCTGCAACCTACCACTCACGATCACGTATCGACCTCCATTATCCGCCACAATATTCATTGCCTCAAACGACACCCGCTTCCCCACCAGTATCGCAACCCCTCTATTCTTCGCATCCAGCCCCGAGTGAAAGACCTGCCCTACCCATCCCTTTCTCAGCCTGACCTGATCTGCTACCTGTCTGTAGTGTCTCCTGGAGCATGACCACGTCTGCCTTCAGTCCCTTGAAGTGCGCGAACACCCAGGCCCTCTTGACCGGCCCATTCAGGCCCCTCACATTTCCATGTTATCAGCCGGATCAGGGGGCTCCTCGCACCGTCCGTCCCCCCCCCCCCGGCTAGCCATCCCCTTTTTTAGGCCAGCCACGTGCCCGCGCCTCCCGCACCCTCCAGTCCCCCAGGCGGCGGACCCCCGCCCCGACTCCCTCTTCTACTTCTAGCTCCCCTTTGGCCAATACAGCAGCAACCCAGTTCCCTCCCCCCCCAGCCAGATCACCGTCCAGCCATTTTGCTCCCCCCATTACACTCCCGTAAGTCAGCTGACTCCTGCTGACCCCGGCCACTCCTGCCATTCCAACGACCCCCCAGTGTGGGAATCCCCCCACCTCCCCCTGTCGATCACTGTGTGCTCCCCTCCAGCACCACCCTTACCCCCAAGCCCCGCCCCTCCTTTACTTAGTGCGGGAAAAAGCACGCGCTTTCCATCTGAGCCGGCCCCGCCTCCTATGGCGCAGCTCCTTTTTCTGCGACCTCGGCCCAGCTCCCCATCCCCGAGCTTCCAACCCCCCCCTTCATCAGCGGGGACCTGCCCCTACAGTACCGGTGCCCACACTCACACAGCCCCCACATCATATCCACTCACCCCTTCCCATTTCCCCTCTTCCCAACCTGAAACCAAAAGAAGAACACTCCCAAAATACAGTAAACACCCCCCCACAACAAACCCTCAGTTCGAGTCCAGCTTTTCAGTCTGAATAAATGTCCATGCCTCATCTGGCGTCTCAAAATAGTGGTGACGGTCCTGAAACGTGACCCACAATCGTGCTGGCTGCAGCATTCCAAACTTCACCCCCTTCCGATGGAGAACCGCCTTGGCCCGATTAATTATGTTCTGTTCTATGTTCTTCTTGGCCACCTCCGCACTCCAGTCCTGGGAGACACGGATCTCCGTATTCTCCCATCTGCTGCTCCGTACTTTCTTCGCCCATCTCAGGACGCTCTCTCTGTCCATAAAGCGGTGGAACCTCACCACTACAGCCCTTGGCGGCTCATTGGCTTTAGGCCTCCTTGCCAGGACTTGATGAGCCCCATCCAGCTCCAGGGGCCTTGGAAAAGCTCCCACGCCCATCAGCGTGTTGAGCATTGTAGTTACATATGCCCCAGCGACGGACCCCTCTGCTCCTTCAGGGAGACCCAGAATCTGAAGACTCTTCCTCCTCGACCTGTTCTCCAGGTCCTCAAACTTCTCCTGCCACTTCTTTTGTAGCGCCTCGTGCGCCTCCACCTTCACCGCCAGGCCCAAAATCGCGTCCTCGTTCTCTGAGGCCTTCTGACGCACCTCTCGAATCGCTGCCCCTTGGGCCTTCTGGGTCTCCACCAGCCTTTCGATCGATGCCTTCATTGGCGCCAGCATTTCTGCTCTCAGCTCCGCAAAGCAGTTTTTAAGGACTCTTGCTGCTCCAGCGACCACTGCGCCCACGCTGCTTGATCTCCACCTACCGCCATCTTGCTTTTCCTCCTCCGCTCCCTTTGCTGCTCCAAAACCACTTTTTTGATCGCTCCACTCCTGGTCCACTCCATACAGTGTTGGGGGAACCTTGCTATCACCTTCCCAAACTGGGAAGCATCGTACAAGTGCCGCTGGGGCTCCTCAAAAGGGCCCAAAAGTCCACTATTGGCGGGAACTGCCGAACGTGCGACCTACCTCGGCATAGCCGCAACCGGAAGTCTTGTAGTTTTTTTATATCTTGGCTTAAGACATGGCCACCAACATTGGAGTGAAAGAAAAATGGGATACACAAGAGGCAAATATACTTCCCGCCATATAAAATAGGTGAAGGAACCACACTGCCAAGTATTAATCCATTTGCTTGACCTCAAAAAAACTTAAAGGGATGTAAAATCAAAACAACACTCAAGTACATTTTTAAAATTTCATTCTGGGACGTGGAGTTTGCAGACAGGATCGACGTTTAATGTCCATTGCTAGTTGCCATTGAAAAGGTGGTGGTGGACCTTCTTCGTGAACTGTTGCAGTGAAGGTGTTCCAACACTGCTGGGGAGTTCCAGGATTTTTCCAACAACAAAAATAGAAATGGCGATCCACGGCCAAGTGAAGAGGATGTGGAACTCGGAGTGGAACTGAGGCAATGGTGTTTATAGTAATCATAGAATTTACAGTGCAGAAGGAGGCCATTCAGCCCATCGAGTCTGCATCGGCCCTTGGAAAAAGCAGCCCGCTTAAGCCCACACCTCCACCCTATCCCCATAACCCAGTAACCCCTGCGAACCTTTTTAGACACTAAGGGCAATTTATCACAGCCAATCCACCTAACCTGCACATCGTTGGACCGTGGGAGGAAACCGGAGCGCCCAGGGGAAACCCACGCACACACGGGGAGAATGTGCAAACTCCGCACAGACAGTGACCCAAGGAGGGAATCGAACCTGGAACCCTGGAGCTGTGAAGCAACTGTGCTAACCATTATGCTACCGTGCTGCCCATGCACCTGCTATCCTTCTAGGTGATGGAGGTCGTGGGGTTTGGGAGCAACAAGGGAAGACGCATTGGTCATTGCTGCTGTAGGCATCTTGTAGTTAATACATGCTGCAGCTACAGTGCACCAACAGCAAGGGAATGGCTATTCAAGGACATGTAACAAAATAATCTAATAAACTACTGCTGACACAGTTTTAGAAGGGACAATGCAGTCAAGTACCTGGAGGACACACTGAAGCTGTACAATGTACTGGGCATGCCACACCCGGAGCAGTGCTTTTCACCGCAACACAATTATCTTAGGTTTTGTCCAATGTGTGCAGGAAGGTTTCCTGACACAGTATGTAGATAGGCCAACGAGAGGCGAGGCCATATTGGATTTGGTACTGGGTAATGAACCAGGACAGGTGTTAGATTTGGAGAAAGGTGAGCACTTTGGTGATAGTGACCACAATTCCATTACGTTTACTTTAGTGATGGAAAGGGATAGGTATATACCGCAGGGCAAGAGTTATATCTGGGGGAAAGGCAATTATGATGCGATGAGGCAAGACTTAGGATGCATCGGATGGAGAGGAAAACTGCAGGGGATGGGCACAATGGAAATGTGGAGCTTGTTCAAGGAACAGCTACTGCGTGTCCTTGATAAGTATGTACCTGTCAGGCAGGGAGGAAGTGGTCGAGCGAGGGAACCGTGGTTTACTAAAGCAGTCGAAACACTTGTCAAGAGGAAGAAGGAGGCTTATGTAAAGATGAGACATGAAGGTTCAGTTAGGGTGCTCGAGAGTTACAAGTTAGCTAGGAAGGACATAAAGAGAGAGCTAAGAAGAGCCAGGAGGGGACATGAGAAGTCTTTGGCAGGTAGTATCAAGGATAATCCTAAAGCTTTCTATAGATATGTCAGGAATAAAAGAATGACTAGGGTAAGAGTAGGGCCAGTCAAGGACAGTAGTGGGAAGTTGTGCGTGGAGTCCGAGGACATAGGAGAGGTGCTAAATGAATATTTTTCGTCAGTATTCTCACAGGAAAAAGACAATGTTGTCGAGGAGAATACTGAGATTCAGGCTACTTGACTAGAAGGGCTTGAGGTTCATAAAGAGGAGGTGTTAGCAATCTGGAAAGTGTGAAAATAGATAAGTCCCCTGGGCCGGATGGGATTTATCCTCGGATTCTCTGGGAAGCTAGGGAGGAGATTGCTGAGCCTTTGGCTTTGATCTTTAAGTCATCTTAAGGAAGATGAATACAGGAATAGTGCCAGAAGACTGGAGGATAGAAAATGTTGTCCCCTTGTTCAAGAAGGGGAGTAGCGACAACCCCGGTAACTATAGACCAGTGAGCCTTACTTCTGTTGTGGGCAAAGTCTTGGAAAGGTTTATAAGAGATAGGATGTATAATCATCTGGAAAGGAATAATTTGATTAGAGATAGTCAACACGGTTTTGTGAAGGGTAGGTCGTGCCTCACAAACCTTATTGAGTTCTTTGAAAAGGTAACCAAACAGGTGGATGAGGGAAAGCAGTTGATGTGGTGTATATGGATTTCAGTAAAGCGTTTGATAAGGTTGGCTACTGCAGAAAATACAGAGGCATGGGATTCAGGGTGATTTAGCAGTTTGGATCAGAAATTGGCTAGCTGGAAGAAGACAAAGGGTGGTGGTTGATGGGAAATGTTCAGACTGGAGTCCAGTTACTAGTGGTGTACCACAAGGATCTGTTTTGGGGCCACTGCTGTTTGTCATTTTTATAAATGACCTGAAGGAAGGCGCAGAAGGATGGGTGAGTAAATTTGCAGATGACACTAAAGTCAGTGGAGTTGTGGACAGTGCGGAAGGATGTTACAAGTTACAGAGGGGCATAAATAAGCTGCAGCGCTGGGCTGAGAGGTGGCAAATGGGCTTTAATGCAGAAAAGTGTGAGGTGATTCATTTTGGAAGGAATAACAGGAAGACAGAGTACTGGGCTAATGGTAAGATTCTTGGCAGTGTGGATGAGCAGAGAGATCTCGGTGTCCATGTACATAGATCCCTGAAAGTTGCCACCCAGGTTGAGAGGGTTGTTAAGAAGGTGTACGGTGTGTTAGCTTTTATTGGTAGAGGGATTGAGTTTCGGAGCCATGAGGTCATGTTGCAGCTGCACAAAACTCTGGTGCGGCCGCATTTGGAGTATTGCGTGCAATTCTGTTCCCCGCATTATAGGAAGGATGTGGAAGCATTGGAAAGGGTGCAGAGGAGATTTACCAGAATGTTGCCTGGTATGGAGGGAAGATCTTATGAGGAAAGGCTGAGGGACTTGAGGCTGTTTTTGTTAGAGAGAAGAAGATTAAGAGGCGATTTAATTGAGGCATACAAGATGATCAGAGGATTGGATAGGGTGGACAGTGAGAGCCTTTTTCCTCAGATGGTGATGTCGTGCATGAGGGGACATAGCTTTAAATTGAGGGGCGATAGATATAGGACAGATGTCAGAGGTAGGTTCTTTACTCAGAGAGTAGTAAGGGCGTGGAATGCCCTGCTTGCAACAGTAGTGGACTTGCCAACACTAAGAGCATTCAAATGGTCATTGGATAGACATATGGACAATAAGGGAATAGTGTAGATGGGCTTTAGAGTGGTTTCACAGGTCGGCGCAACATCGAGGGCCGAAGGGCCTGTACTGCACTGTAATGTTCTATGTTCTGTTTTAGGCAGGGTGCAAACAAGAGTAAGTGACAAGATTTTTCAGGTTCATTCATTTCCTAAGAAATAAATTCAAGGAAACCCTACGGAATGCTGTATAATCTTTACCACCTTGAGACACTAGTGAAGCATGAATGACCTTCACAAAATGAAATTTTAGCAAATTTAGAGCACAATTTATTAATAGGTGCAGCTGAATAACAATTATCTGTCATATGCCGGAAGATCCTGTCAACAAAGAAAATATTCAGGTTATTCATGGTCAGCTATCTGTCCTCCTGAGACTGATAAAAAAAGACGCATGAACAAATTTGCTGCACAACAGCAAACCATCCAAGAACAACTGCTTCACATCTGCATAAATGTTGATGTTATCACAACAAATCTTCAGGGAAAGAGATGGGCCAAAAAGTTTAAAAAAGCAAGCAAGCATGACCATCACTAGGGGTCTGGGACAGAGGGGGGTTGTGGTTGTGGTAATAAGGCTGGAATCTATCCTAAAGGTCAGGAGGTTTAACTTGTATATTTCAGAAAATAAACTATCCTGGGTTTTGAAGTAAATAAATTACGATAAAAGTGTACAAGATTCTTGGGTTTGCACAGAAGAGCACTGCATACAGAAACAAGGATGCCATGCCAAACATTTACAAATCATTGGTTAGGCCTCAGCTGGACTAATGTATACAATTCTGGGCAGCGTGCTTTGGGGATGATGTCAAGATTCTGAAGAAGCAACAGAAAAGATTTATTACAACGATACTGGGTACCCAAATAATTGGGTACTCTAAAAAAATTTTTAAACGGTTGGAGAAGAATTTTCTACTTAATTTCCCTAATTGACCTGGATTTTTCCTGCTCCCCCCCCCCCCCCAGGTAATTATAGGCTCCTGTGTGGGATGGCAAGTGTACATATTGCAATGCACATGGCATCACATTTGTGTGGAAGCGGCTGATAGGACCTTAGGTCATTTGCTGCCTTGTCATGTTTTGTATACTCGTAAATCCTCGTGGCTGACACAGCGCAAAGATTAGAGCCAAACACCACGGTAAAACAATAAAAATGGAACATGCTTTTCTCTGCACAATCTTCACACGCAAGCTCATTTCAGTGAAGAGATCAATCCAGGTACGACTGACAGAATGCTTCTAACAAGGCAACAACTAGACTCCTTTCAAACGGTTGTTGCTTTATGATGAAAAGGGCGACATTAGGCACAAGACACAGAAATTACTTCTGTTCCTTGTAACAAGAAAGTTTGGCTCCGCCCACCCTCCCACCCCCAACCACACACCTCACTCAGTGCCCTGAGAAGATGGTGATGGAGTTCACAACTGAGTGGCTTCAGAATCACTAGGATAGATGTTTAATGCTAACCAATTTAACAAGCTAACTTGTTTAACAAGGCTACCCCAGGTGTCAACAATATCTCTAGGTGATTTGTTCATGGCACATAAATGTTAAATATGCTGGTACTCTCAACAGTAAAACTAATGGCCCCGGTACTCACCTTCCCCTTTCAACAGCCAGCGCATCTATTTCATCAAAGAAGAGGATGGAAGGTGCCACAGCTCTGGCCTTCCTGAAGATCTGCATAAATAATGGTAAATCACTGGATTAGACAATTGACAAATGACCTGCAAAAGGTATATTACAAAAATAATTTCATTCAATTGACTTTCAGAACAGTAACTAGACAAAAATGTAGCTAGCACAGCACATATGTCAGTGTACTGCAAACATTGGGGAAACCCTTTGAAGATCTGGGAAGAACCAAAAATATTTTTTAGGTTATATAGATGACACACATAAATGTCAGAATGGGGCCTCAATATATTTCATTGCAAATGACATCATCCTGCTACATGGTTACAGAACAAAGAAATCTTTTCAAACCACTTTCCAGCGGGGTACTGTCCCTGCATTCTGGAATCTATCAACCCAGAAAGTTTCAGGATGTATTCTCTTTTCCTTCCTCCTTTTGCATTTTCTACTTAAGTTCAGGTTGTATACACTTCCACAAGTGACATTTGGTGGTTCATTCAAATGGACATTCTTCAGATGAGATCCTAGGCTACCTGATGATAGGCACCACTTCAGCCAAGCACCTCCCCTCACCCAATATCCACACAAACAAAATCGCAGTAATGCTAATGATTAAAAGCAGGAACACAAGGAGCTTTTCACAGAAGCTTTAATTTGTGCCTTCAGCTTCATTAAAAACCAGTTGAATGCCTACGGTCTTGCCTGAGGAGTAAAGAGCAAGTATAGCATTCGGTATTCGGGCGGCAGGGTTATAGAGTTTATTGGACCAAGGGGGAAGGGATAATTGAAAAAGCATGATTGGGGAAGGAGGAGGGAGCAGGGAGGAGAGGGAGCTGTGAGGGAGCAGAGTGGAGAGAATGAGGAGGGGGTGGTTAAGTGAAGAGAGCAGAGGAGAGGGGTTGAATGAGTGGAGACAAAGGGGGCCAGGTGGGGTACACAGACAGAAAAGAGGACTAGAACATGGGGAGTGGAGAAAAGATCACTAGTTACCACAAGAGGGACCTGAGATTTAAGCACAGAAAAGAAACATCTAGGACATTTGGGAAAGCGATGTCACAGTAAACAGAGAGCAGGAGGACGTCACATTACACAAAGGAGAGTTACAGTTAGGTATTTGATTCAACCTTCCTAAAATTTAAAATAGATCAAGTATTTGATTCTTAAATATATTTTTGGTAACTTTAGATACTCAAGTAAAGCAGGGCAACTCAGTTCTGTCAACTGCACATCTTGCACCATGAAGAAACTCCAGGTCACTTCTCATGTCCTGGGCAACCACTCATGCAGGATGTGTCATCGGCCAGAGGGGTTCCAGCTCTTGAGTATCGGGGGAAGGCAGAATAGTACAAGCTGAATGCATCGCACCTCAATAGGGCCAGGACTAGTGACTTCTCAGGATGGTTTGGTAGTGTTGTTGGGGAGGGTTTAAAACGAGCTTGGCACAGGGATAGGATATATTTGGTTGAACGGAGGAACAAAAAGTTGTTTTGGTAGTATACACTCGATACCAAACAGTCAGAGGGAGATCGAAGAGCAAATAAGTTCACAAACTGCTGAGAAGATCAGAAATAAATTGAGCAATAATAGTGGGGGATTTCAACTACTCTAATATTAAGTGGAAAATGCAAAGAGTTGCAGAATTCCTAAAGTGCAGCCAGAGGAACTTTTTTGTCAGCGTATAGCAAATCTAACACGAGAAAGGGAAAGTTCTGGACTTTGTCCCAGCCCCAAGCAACTGTGGGTTGTCCAGATTTTCGATGGAAGGTTGAAACCTGGGATTTCACCACTCGGGTCAGCTACCAGACTGCAGATGGTGACGTTTACAGTCAACCGGGAGGCCACTGAATTTCAGGCGGGTCTTTTTTGAGGTTATGTATCAATGGAAGCTCTTTGTGAGCTGTCAGCCAGTGGTGTTATTTGAGGAACCTATTTCCCCAGCGGACATCAGGAGGTTCAACATGTGCGAGCACTGGAAGCCACCCGAGTTCTGTTGGTCTCAATATCCCAGAAAAATTCCTTGTGGTTCCTTGGAGGTGGATGTCTGCCATATTTCTGTAGTGATTCCTGAGCAAGGTTGAGCATCGGCTAACACTCCGCTGTTCGGTAAATCAGGATGAGTGAAACAGTGTATCGGGTGTTGGCTGTGCTGTGCCAGGTATGAGTTGTCAGTGTACGTGAAGAGCCATGACTTTGTGGGATGAAGGTCACCGAATGGTATATAATGTGAAGAGAACCGGTGCAAGGACTGATCCCCTTGGGATTCCATTGTGGGTTATGTGTGGGAGGCTGATTTGATTGCCAAAATGTTCACGAAACTGACAGTTGCTGATCATGGAGTTGTGTAGTTGTAGGTTTTCACACAGCACATGATTTTGGAGAGTTTTACCAGCATGCCTGTGTGCCACCCTGTGCAATAGGCACAGGATAGGTCAGAAAAGGCAGTTCCAGGGCAGCACAGTGGTTAGCACGGCTGCCTCACGGCATCAAGGACCCGGGTTCGATCCCGGCCCTGGATCTCTGTCCTTGTGGAGTTTGCACATTCTCCCCGTGTCTGCATGGATCTCATCCCCACAACACAAAGATGTGCAGGGTAGGTGGACTGGCCACACTAAATTGCCCCTTAATTGGAAAAATTTTTTTTAAAAAGAAAAGGCTGTTCCAGTCTTCAGATCTCTCTGGTAACTGGCCTCAATATGTGAGATCAGTGTCCAGGCTTGTGTGAAAACCTGCCTATAGGGGGGGGTCAATTTTTGGATTAAAAAAAACATTGATTAGAAAATCTATAGGCGACAACAAGCCGTCTCAAGTTGGACGTAGAATCATTACACTTTTACTTCAACATGAACATAAACCACAAATTCACAAGGGCATTGGAAATGGCACCCAGGCAATAATTTTCATTTTCTGGTCAGTCATGTTTGAGCCCCCTCAGTATGATGGCCTACCATCCTCCAAATTTGAAGCAGTTTTTGTACAATGGCTCATGCAGACTAGAAGCTGTCAATCTCAACTGAAACAGGCTGACAGAGAGAGTTCTCTTTAGTTGCAACAGCCTGACTGAATTGATTCCCAGATTGTAACTTACTGAATTTTTTCTCTCTCTCGCTTTGCCAGTGTACTATTCCCCTGATTGATATCATGAATTAAACAGATAAAACAGAGAGTACTGATGGGATTCAATGTTTTAACATCATTGTGTACTGTGCATCAAGCCACCAACAAATAGTGCCAGTAATGGGAGACACAGATTTAACGCTTCAATCTGCTGAATTCCTTATCTCAACTCGACTAGGCAGACAGTACGGAGTGGAAGCCAGGCATCTCATGGCCTCAATTTTAACTGCCCTGATGTCGAGAAGCTAGCTAAGCTGGTCAGTTAAAATAGATGTCAATTACTTCCCGCTTCTTTCCTGGCCCATGCTGTTTTGAGCAGGTGAGGAGGACATACATGAAGGAAGTAAGGCCCTAATCTAAATCTTATACTTCTTCGGTGATCACTTGCTAACGAGTATGAGTGTCCACATAAGAAATTCCGTGTTACTGGTCACAGGCTCTGTGGGTCCTTGCATGGCTGATGAGCCCGATCCTAGAGCCTGTTGTAAATATAGAGATTGGGGCTGAAGATGTCAGCAGGACCGAATCTGCAATACAAGTCTGAGGCATAAGCATGAGTTTGGGGAAGGGAGCAGGGGGAGGATGGCATTGTTGGCTTCACAGTCAGGCAAAACGTGCTGAAGCAGGCTCCTGGGCCAAAATAGGCCCAACAACTAAGTTTAAAATAGAAATGTCAGGTTTACTTCTGGGCCAGGGGAGTGTTCCTTCCACCCTCATTGAGGAAGTCTTGGGTTTGCCTGAAACCTGACTCTCTTCTCCCAGCCTGGCCCTCCATTTTCTACTCTCGCAGCAAGACATCTGACTATCACCAATCTCAGCCATGAGCCCCATTAACTGCTGAGCGTATTACCGATCATTCCTAGTCGCGGCCTCTTGATGCTCGTTTGTGATCTCGCTGGCTGACGAGCTGTGGGTGGGAAACTACACCATTTTATTTAACCGAGTCCTTGTCACTGTGGAAGGTTAAAGGGGAAATCTAAGGATACAGTCAGTCTTCGACTTTACAATGTTCGAGTTACAACGAACGGCACTAACAAAATTTATAAACTGACACCAGGGGCGACATTTTCCGACCCCCCGCCGGGTCGGAGAATCGCCGGGGGCTGGCGTGAATCCCGCCCCCGCCGGTTGCCGAAGTCTCCGGCACCGGATATTTGGCGGGGGCGGGAATCGCGCCACGCCGGTTGGCGGGCCCCCCCGCTCGATTCTCTGGCCCAGATGGGCCGAAGTCCCGCCGATAAATTGCCTGTCCCGCAGGTGTAAATTAAATCACCTACCTTACCGGCGGGACAAGGCGGTGAGGGCGGGCTCCGGGGTCCTGGGGGGGGGGGGGGGGCGGGGCGATCTGACCCCGGGGGGTGCCCCCACAGTGGCCTGGCCCGCGATCGGGGCCCACCGATCCGCGGGCGGGCCTGTGCCGTGGGGGCACTCTTTCCCTTCCGCCTCCGCCACGGTCTCCACCATGGCAGAGGTGGAAGAGACTCCCTCCACTGCGCATGCGCGGGAAACTGTCAGCGGCCGCTGACGCTCCCGTGCATGCGCCGCCCGGAGATGTCATTTCCGCGCCAGCTGGCGGGGCTACAAAGGCCGTTTCCGCCAGCTGGCGGGGCGGAAATTCCTCCGCCGGCGGCCTAGCCCCTCAATGTTGGGGCTCGGCCCCCAAAGATGCGGAGCATTCCACACCTTTGGGGCGGCATGATGCCTGTCTGATTGACGCCGTTTTGGGCGCCAGTCGGCGGACATCGCGCCGTTTCCGGAGAATTTCGCCCCTTGTTTTGAATTTAGGATGCCAAGTCAGCAAACAAGTTCAACATTCGTATCTGCACATCAATGTTCTGAACCTTCCATCTCCCTGACTCAAGGCGCCCAGCCCTCTGTTATGACGCATTTTTACTTGGTGAATCTTTGTGTTTCCAAGATTTTTCTTAAAAGTTATGTTGTAGAATGTTAATTTATTGCTATATTACTTTTTTTAAAAAAAATAATTCATTGAGTGCAAATTTCTGGGTTATTTTGGTGAAAATAAGGCACCAGGCCTTGGTTTAGGAACCAATCCCCGATTTAGAACATTGTTCTTAGCAGAAAATCAGTTCCAACTTACGACGTTTCGACTTAAGACGCAATTTTCAGGAACCAATTGTGCTGTAAATCAGAGGACTGCCTGCATACGTTTAAGGGTTGTACAAAATAGAAATGAACAATTTTATTAAGGACTCTTAAAAACATTTGGTGTTAATAATTTTGTGGGATCTATTTTAGTTATGCAAAAAAAAATCATTGTTATTTTTATACTGCTTTTCTGAACTTTTCTTGAAAAAAGAACACATTTCACATTGTACAGCCAAGTGACAAGTAACAAAAATGTGAAGATCCATAACAAGCATTCTTGTCCAACCTACCTCTCTCACAGCACGCTCAGATTCACCTACATATTTGCTCAATAGTTCTGGTCCCTTAATCAGAAAAAGAAACTGAAATTAGTTATTTACAGACAGTACACATAATTATTACAACTCATAAATAAAACAGCAAACATTTACAAGAGATATTATACACCATTATATATTGGTGGAGGTCACATCCTATTTAAATTTAAATAGAACACATCTCACCTCACTTTGTCATAATATTTAACCTACTCCGTTGTTCAATCCAAAACCAGTTGCTCACCAAATCTTTGGGATGAATAGCAGGCATTCTGAAATTCCTATTCTTCTATTTTGAGGGATTGAATGTTCTCTCCAACTCGGCCATTCCTCAAACTGGGCTAGTCCTCAAAGCATTCCAATTGAAACTTTGAGAGTACTGTTGGCAGTCACCACGCAACAGGAACAAGCTGAGGGACTGTCTGTGTGGAGTTTGCACTTTCTCCCCGTGTCTGCGTGGGTTTCCTCCGGGTGCTCCAGCTTCCTCCCCATAGTCCAAAGATGTGCAGGTTAGGTGGATTGGCTATGCTAAATTGCCCCTCAGTGTCCAAAAGGTTAGGTGGGGTTACTGAGTTACGGGTATGGGGTGGAGGTGTGGGCTTAAGTAGGGTGCTCTTTCCAAGGGCCAGTGCAGACTCGATGGGCCGAATGGCCTTCTTCTGCACTGTAGATTCAAAGAGGATGCACACGATAGGTCAACAACCAACCAGCTATGTGGCACTTGCATGGAGGTGGGAGGCTGGTGGTGGCTGAACACGTTTAGTTCAGTTGGCTGGAGAGCTGTTTCATGATGCAGAGCAAGGCCAACAGTGCAGGTTCAAATCCCGTACCGACTGAGATTATTCAAGACGTCCCGGCCTTCTCAAGATTGCCCTTCCCCTGAGGTGTGGTGACCCTCAGTTTAAATTGCCACCAGTCAGTTCTTCCCCTGAAACTGGAAAGCAGCCTATGGTCATCTGGGACTATGCCGACTTTACTAAATCCTATGATATTTTTGGAACACTGGGGTGATGGCATACAATGATCAACAACAAGTAAAACAGCATCCAAGCTTTCTTGAATTGTACAGATCCATGTTCTCAGCTGGAAGAAACGTTTTTCCCTTCTCTTCTGCACAAGTACAATCCCTTTGAATTGATTGTTGAAAACAGTCCATTTTTATGTTGTATTACACATGTCATGAACTGAACCGTTTTACAACATTTTGAGCTCGCCTTCACTGCAACAAACAAAGGAAAGCAAACTAAGTCTCTTACGAACCAAACTTTGTATCCTAATGCATGCACACATTCCTCATGCCCCATCCATGCCAACATATGCCACCTCATACTCCCCCACACTGCATGGCTCCTCATAGCCCCATGCCAACCTATGCTCCTCTATCCATCCACCATGGTCTCTCAGATCCCCCCCCATGCCAACCCATTATTTTATAGTCCCTATGCCAGCTTACTGCCACCGCAAGCCAACCTACATCCCCAACCATCATCCTTTGCCCTTACACCCTCCATGCCAACTTATCCAGTATTCATCATGAGGATCGAACCATTGCTCCATGACATTCAATGGCATTACCATCGCTGAATACCCCACAATCAACATCCTGGGGGTTACCATTGATCTGAAACTGAACTGGACTAGCCATATTAATACTGTAGCTACAAGGGCAGGTCAAAGGCTAGGAATCCTACGGCGAGTAATTCACCTCCTGATTCCCCAAAGCTTGTCCACCATCTACAAAATACAAGTCAGGGGTTTAATGGAATACTCTCCATTTGCCTGGATGAGTGCAGCTCCAACAACACTCAAAAAGCTCGACACCGTCCAGGACTAAAACAGCTCGCTTGATTGCTGCCCCTTTCACAAACATTCAAACCCTTCACCACCAACGAACAGTGGCAGCCGGATGTACCATCTACAAAATGTACTGCAGGAATTCACCAAGGTTCCTTAGGCAGCACCTTTCAAACTCAGGACCACTAATATCTAGAAGGACAAGAGCACAGATACCCGGGAACCCTACCACCTGGAGGATTCCCTCCAAGTCACTCACCATCCTGATTTAGAAACATATCGGCGTTCCTTCACTGTCGCTAGGGCAACATCCTGGAACTCCCTACCGAACAGAACTGTGGGTATACCTGTACCTCAGGGACTGCAGCGGTTCAAGAAGACAACACTTTCTAAAGGGCAACTAGGCATGGGCAATAAATGCTGACCTAACCAGTGACGCCCACATCCCGCAAAATGAATTTTAAAAAATACCATGTTATCCGACTGATTTATTGAAGCCAAAATTAAAAGATTTATTTGGAAGATAATAGAACAAAGGCAATAAACGACAAGATAATGAGTGACATGGATGAGATAATATACCAGCCCATTACAAAGAATCACTGTGTCAGTCTTGGAAAGACAGTTGAACTTGAATGCAAGTGAAAATACCTTTTTGCAACTTGAACTGTCTGCAAACCCAGATACAAAAACATCTCAATAAGGACTGACCCAGACATCGAGTAATCTAACATCATTAAGTTGTTTTTATTTAGAATTTAATCAAGGAAACGTATCTAGAGCAGAAATTTTTTACTGATATACAGTGGAGCCAAAAGAGCTTCATTGTATTAGTACTCTCTAAAAAAAATCTTTTTTAAAGAAATTATTAAAGATAGAGATAATCCAAACAATGCACTCATTCACGTTACTTTAGCTGTCTTAAAGTTACATTTAAAGAAAAACAAAATTTCCCTTTGGTTGAGAGATTCAACCCCATCTGTGTTTGAGTGTTTGTAAAAGGCCCCATGGCACGAATTGAAGAAGCTCAAGAGTTTTATCCAGTGTAATAACCAACATGTGTCCCTCAACTATCATCAACAACACAAATTTGCTGGACATTCATCTCTTGTTGTGGAACAAACTGCTGCCTACAAAGTGGTGGAACTTTACTGTGTCCAAACTGCTGTCTTTAAAGTAACAGTAACTGTGCTTCAAAAATACAGCAACAAAAGAAGCAGTAACTGTACTTCATTTTCATAAATTGTTTTGCAATAACCTGAGGCTATCAAAGTCGCTGGGCACAATTTTCAGTTCCAGAGTCTAAGTGCTCCCTCCCGCCAGAGGGGAATCGGTACATTTTCACATTGCCGCAAAGAGCACCAGGGAGGCGCAATTCCATCAATGCAAATGGGCGAGCATGCGGCCTACGTGCATCCCGCCCGAGTCCCACTGTGATTCACTAGGGTCAAGGATCCCATTGAGAGGCCGACAAGCTGGAGCAGCTTTGAAGCGGTTCACTCACCCCAGACTCTCATTCCAACCAAGATGGTTGTCAAAAGACCTACACCACGCCTCCTTGATGCGGACATCCACAGGATGTTGGACGGTATTGAAGAGAGGCGGGTCACCCTCTTCCCGAGGGTGGGGCGGAGACAGCATAGAATCATAGAATTTACAGTGCAAAAGGAGGCCACCCTATCCCCGTAACCCCATCTCACCATTTCGGACACTAAGGGCAATTTAGTAAGGCCAATCCACCTAACCTGCACATCTTTGGACTGTGGGAGGAAACCGGAGCACCCGGACGAAACCCACGCAGACACGGGGATAACGTGCAAACTCCGCACAGACAGTGACCCAAGCCGGGAATCGAACCTGGGATTCTAGAGCTGTGAAGCAACAGTTCTAACCAATGTGCTACCGTGTCACCCAGCTGTTATGAATAAAACCTGGGGTGAGGTGGCAGATGCAGCGAGTGCTGGTAGCCTCACCACGAGGACCGGCATGCAATGCAGGAAGATGATGAATGACCTCCTTCGAGCTGCTCAGGTGAGTAACAACCTGTGCAACATCATTCCCAGCCTTGACCCTTGACATCTGAACTCAAGCACTTATATGCCAGTAACACTATCTACCAGCCTGCCCCTCAGAACCGACACTCCAGGAACCCCCAACACATGCCCTGTCGTCTTTGGCCAGGCACCTTGCCCACATATGCCACCAGCTAGAAATCCCTCCCCCATAAAACAGGCATGCTGGTGTCTCACTATGTTATTTCTGTGTCCCCAAGGAGAAAGCAGGCCATAATTGAAGGGAGAACCAGAAGAGAGATGGTGGCATGGCCGGCATACGAGTCCACAGTCCCTTTGAATAAAGGGCCATGGAACTCATGGGGGAGGCCGAGGAGCGAGCGGTGGCTGACATGGATTTCAAAATGCGCAAAAGAAGTGAGTCCAATGCAACTTTATCCAGATGTTCGATCTTAAGTAGTGGTTCGTCGGCTACAGTCACAGCTGGCGTCATGTCCTTTGTCTTCCAGGATCCCCATCAGATGTGGCCAGGCCATCTGGAGTCGCAGCCCCCCACTCCAGAACCTCAGAACACCCCAGAGCAGACCTCCCAGAAGACACCGACTTCTCGGCACTGCTTAGGGGCTGGTTTTGCTCAGGGCTAAATCGCTGGCTTTGAAAGCAGACCAAGGCAGGCCAGCAGCACGGTTCAATTCCCGTACCAGCCTCCCCGAACAGGCGCCGGAATGTCGCAACTAGGGACTTTTCACAGTAACTTCAATTGAAGCCTAGTAGTGACAATAAGCGATTTTCATTTCATTTCATTTTTCATTTCACCAGCACATTCACCAGAGCAGAAACTATCACCTCGGTGGGAAATGTTAGCAGGTCAGCCTCCTGGTCACCCTCTGGAGAGCATCATATACATGCTGCAGCACATCAGGTAGAGGCAAGGACTCCCGAGGGAGCGGCCGGTCGTTCGGCTGGTCGATTCCAGGGACAGCTGCCACTAAGACAGACTCACATGATGAAGAAGCTGTGCTCCAAAAGCTAGTGATTTGTAATAAACCTGTTGGACTTTAACCTGGTGTTGTAAGACTTCTTACCAAGACAGATGTCAAGCCTCTGGAAAAGATGATCCCATCACTAGTGCAGATTCAGATTCAGATCTAGGGTTTAGAGGAGGGGGTGCAAGTACAACTGGAGGAGTCCAATTGCCTTCAGGTGCAAGAGCTGTTGCTGACAATGCTCAGCACCCAGGCCAACGCGTCCGCAGTGGAAAGCCTGGCTCCAGAAGCCGGAGCCACGTGTCAGGATGTCCAAGGTCTGAGTCACACTGTGCTGTCCATGGCTGAAGTGCAGGACAGGAGGGCTCAGACACAGGCAGACATGTCCCAGGCGCAGGTGGATATTGCTGCAGCACTCCAGAGTTTGGCGCACTCAAAGGATCATGGCTGAGGTCATAGAGAGCATTGGCAGGGCACTGACTGAACATAACCAGTTACAGAGGTACATGACGCTGTCACAGAGTGACATGACCGAGGCAATGAAGGACATGGCTCACTCACTGAGGGACATGTTCCAGTCACAGAGTACCATGTCTTGAGGGCATTAACACAATGGTTCAGATGAGAGCGGACCTACTAGACTGGCAGGGCCAGATGATTGTGAGGCCTCCGGAGCTCACTCCGGCTGGCCCTCGATCCCATGGAATATTCCGGAGGCCAGCAAACACCCCATGGGAGGAGGAAGGGATGGGGCCCATCCCAGGGCTTCCCGCAGGGGTGGAACATTCCAGCTCTTCTGAGACCCCCCTCGTGACACTGGATCATCAGCTGGGAAGTGGGCAGAACATAGTGACACGTCACCACCTGTCACGTCTGAAAGTCAGCTGGACACTTCCAGGTCCAGGCCCCCTTAGAGGACAGTTGCCAAGGGTGTCACAAGGCAGAGGGCGAGACAAGCATTTTGGGATATATTACAATATTAATGGCACTATGTAAATGCACATTTCCGTATGCAAATTATATCTTGCAACTGCATAACTCTTTTAAGAATCCGACCACGTTATTTTTACTTGTACCTTGTATATCTCCAATCTGGGTCCCACCGTGGGGGATATAATGGGGTTGTTCAGGCGTTTCGGGGCTTTTTCAGGTTATAAGCTGAATCTGGAAAAGATAGAGTGCTTTTTGGTGTCTTCTCCATTTCAGGGGGCGATTACTTGGGGGTGCAGGTGGCTCGTGACTGGGCCCGGCTTCGTAACTTGAATTTCACGAGCCTGGGGGTATGGTCAAGGCAGATCTGTTGAGATGGGACAGCTTCCCCCTGTCATTGGCAGGCAGGGTGCAGGTAATAAAGGTGAATATCTTGCCACGGTCTTTATTTTTATTTCAGTGCCTACCGGTCTTTTTTCCGAAAGTGTTTTTTATGAGGGTGGAACAGTTGATTTTGTCATTTGTCTGGGCAGCTAAAGTAGAAGGGATAAGGAAGACGGTGCTCCAGAAAGGGCGGCAGTCAAGGGGTCTTGTCCTTCCAAACCTGTTGTATTATTATTGGGTGCCGAACGCTGAGAGGGTGAGGAGTAGGAGCCGGAGGCTATGTGGGTGAGGGTGGAAGCAGGCTTTTGTAGGAAGTCGTGTTGCAGGCACTGCCAATGGTGCCACTCCAGTTTTCCCCAGGGAAATATTCAGGGAATCCGGTCGAGGTGGCCATGTTGAAGACCTGGAGGCAATTTCGGCAGCACTTTAGGCTAGGTGCGGGATAGAAGCTGATGTTGATCTGAGGGTATCATGTGTTTGAGCCGGCGAGGTTAGATGCTAGGTTTTGGGGTTGGGAGGAACGGGGGTAATAGAAATGAAAGGCTTATTTTTAGAAGGGCGGTTTACAAGCTTGGCGGAAAAGTTTGGGATTCCGTGTGGGGGGGGGGGGGGGGGATATGCAGGTGTGGGATTTTGCAAAGAAGGTCTTCCCAGCTTTTCCGGTGGCCCTCGTCGTTGTTGAAGGGGGTGCGGTCAGTGATAGGCTTGGAGTTTGGGGGGGGGGGGGGGGGTCATGTCAACAATCGTGTGGATTTGGAGTCCAGTCCCCTACGGGCTATATTCAGGATATTGGGCTTGCCGGAGCTGTAAAAGGGAATCGGGGCAAATGTTCTAGCCTTTGCCTCGCTGATTGCTGATAGGTGGGCCCTGTTGGGATGGAGGTCAGCTTCTTTGCCCTGTGCCTCAGTGTGGCTGGGGGACTTGATGGAGTTCCTGTATTTAGAGAAGGTAAAGTTCGTTTTGAAGGGGGCGAGTGAGGGGTTCCATAAAATATGGGGTTTGTTTATATTACACTTGGTTGCAGTCAGATGCTGGGGTGGGGGTGGGTGGGTGGGGGGGGGGGGTTGGTTTGGGTTACTGCAGTGATATGGGATGGAGGGGAGGTTGTGGGGGATGATTGTTATTCTATTTTGTTGTGATGTAAATTTAAAATATAAAAATTGAATAAAAATACTTTCAAATTAAAAATAATTTTACTTGAACCTAACCAATCGTACCAGACTCAGAAAGCAAGCTAATGGCACAAAGATGAGAGCAGTTTGGGAAGCCATCTTTGAGGACATAAGATTTATTTGTGCCTAAGGCCCTAAACAAATTGCTCAAGGACTTAGACAAAGAGGTAAAATTTAGAAATTAACAAATTAACAAAATTGCTGTCACTGCCTCTGAAATAGCAAAATGGCTTTACTACTAATTAATTACATTTCTGAAGTTCAGTCACTTTGGTTATATATAGGGACATGGCAGCAAGTTCCTCCGAATAGTAAATCAAATGATTGACTAGATAATTATTGTGGTGGTGTCTAATCCTGGAGGAAAGTTAGGAAGGACACTTGGCAAACTCGCTCCTTTTTTAAAATAATGTCATGGCTTCTTTGGAATCCATTTGAGCAGGCAGATAGGGCCCTAGGTTCAACATCTCATTCTCAAGATTTCAGCTCTGTTCATATAGAACACCCACAGCATTGTTGAGTGTCAGGCTAGATTATGTATGAAAATCCATAGTGCGACTTGAACCATTGACCTTTTGACTCGAATGAGAATGTCATAACTGAGCCAAGTTCAGATACCGAAAACTGGGTTTCAACTGAATTCGCATACAATTTGGATATCTTCTTGGAGCCTGAAAACAGTGTTACTTATGGCGATTCGTTCAGGATTTTAGCAATGTAACCAATGTGTCACTGCTGATGTCCTGTAACTGTATTCCTCTTACACATCCCTGTACAGAGAAGATACTCCTGTATGAGGGGAGAATGCAAGATAAGCTGGGGGTACAAGTAGCTCTCCGTTTAACTTCTCTTAACCTTTTAAATGTACTTTTATTTTAAGTATTTCTGGAGGCGTTCTCAGATACACCGTGTTGTCAATTCATTTTTTTCCCCCACTTGCAGGACATCAGGAGAGGGAAATTTAATCTTAAAAAATATTTGTGCATTCATAGAAAGAAAACAAGATCAATCCTCTTAGGATGTGGATAAGAGCATGAAGACAACTATTCAAAATATTGGACAAAAATAATTCTCCACAGAATTAAGCTAAACAAGTGCAGCTGTGCAGATTGGATAAGGGTTGCAGCATGCTAAGGCACTGTGTGGCGAATAAGTACAGTAACCATCATTAGATCAATGCTACAATGTCAGAGGAATCAGTCCATTGAGGCAAACTTCTGAATTCAAATACTTCAAATTTACCACCCATATCTATTGCTTCAATTACACAAATATGTATATGTGGTGATAGAATAAAAATAAGAGAAGTCATATGTTTATAAACAATATTTGATTGTTATAAACTATTTGTGCATCTTAGCAAAATCAGCTTGAGAGGTTTCAAATACTAGCATAACATTGAGTGCTTCAGTATTCAAACAAATGCATTATTGCAACATACAGTTACTTAAAGTTTGGCAGTAGTTTCATTGCTAATATATCCCCATATAAAAATCCAAAATTGTATTATTCTGTTTTACTCATACGTTTTACTTCTTGCAAGCCCAAGCCAAAGACATCTCCCTCCATTCTTGTCCCTACCCCATTCTTTCCTATTCATAACTAAACAGAGAGTTTGTGAAATTTCATCCTGAAAGAACCTTCCAAGTAGGAATTCAAGACTTGGGAGTCAAAATTAAAGCTTCCAGTTGCGAACTACTGCAGTGCCAGGTACCTTAAATGCCCAATCCAACAATTTACCATCTAGTTTACCAAGGCAAGGATATAATGAAATTGTTCACAAGCATCTGAATCAGTTTGTCAAGCAAGTTGTATGCAGCAGCCATTAAAGGTCACAAAAAATCTTTAATGATCTGTTGTATGAAGTAACCATGGGCGAAATTCTCCGGAAACGGCGCGATGTCCGCCGACTGGCGCCCAAAACGGCGCAAATCAGACGGGCATCGTGGAATGCTCCTCATCTTTGGGGGCCGAGCCCCAACATTGAGGGGCTAGGCCGGCGGCGGAGGAATTTCCGCCCCGCCAGCTGGCAGAAAAGGCCTTTGGTGCCCCGCCAGCTGGCGCGGAAATGACATCTCCGGGCGGCGCATGCGCGGGAGCGTCAGCGGCCGCTGACAGCATTCCCGCACATGCGCAGTGGAGGGAAAGAGTGCCCCCACGGCACAGGCCCGCCCGCGGATCGGTGGGCCCCGATTGCGGGCCAGGCCACCGTGGGGGCACCCCCCGGGGCCAGATCGCCCCGCAACCCCCCAGGACCCCGGTGCCCGCCCACGCCGCCTTGTCCCACCGGTAAGGTAGGTGGTATAATCTACGCCGGCGGGACAGGCATTTTAGCGGCGGGACTTTGGCCCATCCGGGCCGGAGAATCGAGCGGGGGGGCCCGCCAACCGGCGCGGCGCGATTCCTGCCCCCGCCGAATCTCCGGCGCCGGAGACTTCGGCAACCGGCGGGGGCGGGATTCACGCCAGCCCCCAGCGATTCTCCGACCCGGCGGGGGGGTCGGAGAATTTCGCCCCATGTATTTTTTTCTCCTAATGCTTAAAGTAGTTAATTACAAATGTATTTTCACTCCTAAGCATTGAGGTTAATTTTGGACACCAAACAGCATTTAAAGTTATTCAGAGTTTATGGGCGGGATTCTCCACTCCTGCGCCGAAGTGGCCGCGCTGTCGTGAACGCCGTTGAAGTTCACTATGGCGCGAAACGGCCCCGATCCCGACCGATCCAGGCCCTGACAATGGGCTAGGATCGGGGCCGCGTCATCTACACGCGCCAGGCCTTGTCGCCCGCGTAAAGGCAGCGCCGTATAGATGACGCGGCCGGCGCCGCATTACTGACGTCATCCACGCATGCGTGGTTGCCGTCCTCTCTAAGTCCACCCCGTAAGAAGATGGCGGACGGATCTTGCGGGGCCGCGGAAGGAAGGAGGTCCTCCTTCAGAGAGGACGGCCCGACGATCGGTGGGCACCGATTGCGGACCACCCCACATTTGAGGTACCCCACGGTGCAGGATCCCCCCTCGCCCCCCCCCCCGCAGGCCGCCCCCCCCAGCGTTCACGCACCGTTCACGACGGCAGCGACCAGGTGTGGACGGCACCGGGGGGAACCCGCCGTTTTGGCTTGGCTGCTCGGCCCATCCTGGCCTGAGAATAGCGGGGGTGCCGGAGAATCGCTATTTTGGGTGACTCCGGCGATTCTCCGGCCTGCGGTCCGCGGAACTCGACCGGGCCGTTCCCGCCGCTTGGGAGAATCGCGGGAGGGCGTTGGACCGGCGTCCCGTGAAATTTTGGTGGCCCAGGCGATTCTCCCAACCGGCGCGGGAGTGGAGAATCTCGCCCGTAGTTTCTAGCCTTTTTCAATTCTGATAAAGGGTTATCATCGACCTGACTCGTCAACTCTGTTTCTCTCTCCACAGATGCTGACAGACCTGCTGAGTATTCACTGCATTTTCTGTTTTTATTTGAAAATTAAGTATTTTATTCCTATTGTCAGGTCCAAAATCATCTAAATATACATGGAAAACAAGAGTAAGTATGCCAATTCCAACCTTTCTCAAAGTCAAGCAAAACCCATCAAGTCCCATTTCCTGCCTGCCACCCAACATTCACATTTTTATACCAAAGTTGACTCGCAGATCAGCCATGGTCTCACTGAATGGTTGAATAGTCTAGGTTAGTAATGGGCAACCAAGGCTAGTGAGTCAATTGCATGAGTGGCCCTTCTAGGGCAGCATGGCTGCATAGTGGTTAGCACAGTTGCTTCACAGCTCCAGGGTCCCAGGTTCGATTCCCGGCTGGGTCACTGTCCGTGCGGACGGTCTGCATGTTCTCCCCATGTCTGCGTGGGTTTTATCCGAGTGCTCCGGTTTCCTCCCACAGTACAAAGATGTGCGGGTTAGGTGGATTGGCCATGCTAAATTGCCCTTAGTGGCCAAAAAATGTTAAGTGGGGGTTACTGGGTTACGGGGATAGGGTAGATACGTGGGCTTCAGTCGGGTGCTCTTTGTAAGGGCCAGTGCAGACTCGATGGGCTGAATGGCCTCCTTCTGCACTGTAAATTCTATGATTCTATGATTCTTCACCTCAGTGGGCTGCAAAATTAAAATTGGACATGTTCACTAACTTTGACTCTTCAATAATATTGAATGCATTTAATACATGTTGATTGTTATAGAAAATGCTTAATCATTCATATATTATTAGAACTGTCATCAACTTAAAGTGGTAAAAACAAAACAAATATTTTGCTTAATTGGATGGAGAGGGAGTGCACGGCTCTCACAGTCAATGCCGTGTGCAATCAGGACATACCTCACTTCATGTGTCCTTGCTTTCCGTGAATATCACTACAGTAAGACCAGTGGGGGAAAAAGCTACTTGGATGGAAACCAGTGGAACGTGGCAATTCTGCACTTGGGCAACAGTCAACAAGATGTCTTGTGGGCCACACTCAGAACCATAATAGGCCACATGTGACCCCCGGGCCGCAGGTTATCCACCACTGGTCGAGAGGAGCAAAATAGTCTACTCTTATTCCTTTGTTCTTTCAGCAATCCACTCGAGTCTTAAAAGCTTGACCTTAAATATAGCTCAATCTTTCTGTTTCATGTAATGGTCTCCTTTAGTTAATCAATCTTTTTGTTGTGCGTCTCTTCTGGATGACACATGTTTCTGGAATGTTACTACAGTTGCACCCTTCCACTAGAGAAGTTATGAAGAATGAGGATCTGAGCCACTTGACATTCATTGCTGCAGTATTGATATGGCTAATCAATAGTGGCTCCCAATCCCCAGAGTTCCAAGCATGGAATGTTCTGACCAGATGACATCGATCTGACCATGTTACATGTGATCATGTGATATCTGATCATGTGTACCTAAGCACATTACTTCTCCAAGTGTACATTTACATAATGTGTACTGAATTTATAAAAAATCAAATTAGTCCCCTGTAGTTGTGTATCTTTGCTTATGATTTTGCAGGCAGCATGGTGGCATAGTGGTGTCTCGTAGCGCCAGGTATCCGGGTTCAATTCCGGTCTTGGGTTACTGTCTGCGTGGAGTTTGCACGTTCTCCATGTGTCTGCGTGGGTTTCCTCCGGGTGCTCTGGTTTCCTCCCACAGTCCAAAGATGTGCACGTTGAGTGGATTGGCCGTGCTAAATTTCCCCTCAGTGTCCAAAATAGAAAATAGAAAATAGAAAAATACCAGCACAGAACAGGCCCTTCGGCCCACGATGTTGTGCAGAACCTTTGTCCTAGATTAATCATAGATTATCATTGAATTTACAGTGCAGAAGGAGGCCATTCGGCCCATTGAGTCTGCACCGGCTCTTGGAAAGAGCACCCTACCCATAGTCAACACCTCCACCCAACACTAAGGGCAATTTTGGACACTAAGGGCAATTTATCATGGCCAATCCACCTAACCTGCACATCTTTGGACTGTGGGAGGAAACCGGAGCATCCGGAGGAAATCCACGCAGACACGAGGAGTATGTGCAGACTCCACACAGACAGTGACCCAAGTCGGAATCAAACCTGGGACCCTGGAGCTGTGAAGCAATTGTGCTATCCACAATGCTACCGTGCTGCCCTTAAGAACAAATAAATCTACACTATATCATTTTACCGTAATCCATGTACCTATCCAATAGCTGCTTGGAGGTCCCTAATGTTTCCGACTCAACTACTTCCACAGGCAGTGCATTCCATGCCCCCACTACTCTCTGGGTAAAGAACCTACCTCTGACATCCCCCCTATATCTTCCGCCATTCACCTTACATTTATCTCCCCTTGTAATGGTTTGTTCCACCCGGAGAAAAAGTCTCTGACTGTCTACTCTATTCCCCTGATCATCTTATAAACCTCTATCAAGTCGCCCCTCATCCTTCTCCGTTCTAATGAGAAAAGGCCTAGCACCCTCAACCTTTCCTCGTAAGACCTACTCTCCATTCCAGGCAACATCCTGGTAAATCTTCTTTGCACCTTTTCCAAAGCTTCCACATCCTTCCTAAAATGAGGCGACCAAAACTGTACACAATAATCCAAATGTGGCCTTACCAAAGTTTTGTACAGCTGCAGCATCACCTCACGGCTCTTAAATTCAATCCCTCTGTTAATGAACGCTAGCACACCATAGGCCTTCTTTACAGCTTTATCCACTTGAGTGGCAACTTTCAAAGATGTATGAACATAGACCCCAAGATCTCTCTGCTCCTCCACATTGCCAAGAACTCTACCGTTAACCCTGTATTCTGAATTCATATTTGTCCTTCCAAAATGGACAACCTCACACTTTTCAGGGTTAAACTCCATCTGCCACTTCTCAGCCCAGCTCTGCATCCTATCTATGTCTCTTTGCAGCCGACAACAGCCCTCCTCACTATCCACAACTCCACCAATCTTCGTATCATCTGCAAATTTACTGACCCACCCTTCAACTCCCTCATCCAAGTCATTAATGAAAATCACAAACAGCAGAGGACCCAGAACTGATCCCTGTGGTACGCCACTGGTAACTGGGATCCAGGCTGAATATTTGCCATCTACCACCACTCTCTGACTTCTATCGGTTAGCCAGTTCGTTATCCAACTGCTCAAATTTCCCACTATCCCATGCCTCCTTACTTTCTGCAGAAGTCTACCATGGGGAACCTTATCAAATGCCTTACTAAAATCCATGTACACTACATCCACTGCTTTACCTTCATCCACATGCTTGGTCACCTCCTCAAAGAAATCAATAAGATTTGTAAGGCAAGACCTACCCCTCACAAATCCGTGCTGACTATCCCTAATCAAGCAGTGTCTTTCCAGATGCTCAGAAATCCTATCCTTCAGTACCCTTTCCATGACTTTGCCTACCACCGAAGTAAGACTAACTGGCCTGTAATTCCCAGGGTTATCCCTAGTCCCTTTTTTGAACAGGGGCACGACATTCGACACTCTCCAATCCCCTGGTACCACCCCTGTTGACAGTGAGGACGAAAAGATCATTGCCAACGGCTCTGCAATTTCATCTCTTGCTTCCCATAGAATCCTTGGATATATCCCGTCAGGCCCGGGGGACTTGTCTATCCTCAGGTTTTTCAAAGTACCCAACACATCTTGTTCCTAACAAGTATTTCCTCGAGCTTACCAGTCTGTTTCACACTGTCCTCTCCAACAATATGGCCCCTCTCATTTGTAAATACAGAAGAAAAGTACTTGTTCAAGACCTCTCCTATCTCTTCAGACTCCATACACAATCTCCCGCTACTGTCCTTGATCGGACCTACCCTCGCGCTAGTCATTCTCATATTTCTCACATATGTGTAAAAGGCCTTGGGGTTTTCCTTGACCCTACCCGCCAAAGATTGTTCATGCCCTCTCTTAGCTCTCCTAATCCCTTTCTTCAGTTCCCTCCTGGCTATCTTGTATCCCTCCAATGCCCTGTCTGAACCTTGTTTCCTCAGCCTTACATAAGTCTCCTTTTTCCTCTTAACAAGACATTCAACCTCTCTTGTCAACCATGGTTCCCTCACTCGACCATCTCTTCCCTGCCTGACAGGGACATACATATCAAGGACACGTAGCACCTGTTCCTTGAACAAGTTCCACATTTCACTTGTGTCCTTCCCTGACAGCCTATGTTCCCAACTTATGCACTTCAATTCTTGTCTGACAACATCGTATTTACCCTTCCCCCCAATTGTAAACCTTGCCCTGTTGCACGCACCTATCCCTCTCCATTACTAAAGTGAAAGTCACAGAATTGTGGTCACTATCTCCAAAATGCTCCCCCACTAACAAATCTATCACTTGCCCTGGTTCATTACCAAGTACTAAATCCAATATTAGTACCCCAATAATTGCCCCTCCTCTGGTCGGACAATCTACATACTGTGTTAGAAAAGCTTCCTGGACACACTGCACAAACACCACCTCATCCAAACTATTTGATCTAAAGAGTTTCCACTCAATGTTTGGGAAGTTAAAGTCACCCATGACTATTACCCTGTGACTTCTGCACCTTTCCAAAATCTGTTTCCCAATCTGTTCCTCCACATCTCTGCTACTATTGGGGGGCCTATAGAAAACTACTAACAAGGTGACTGCTCCTTTCCTATTTCTGACTTCAACCCATACTGCCTCAGTAGGCTGATACTCCTCGAACTGCCTTTCTGCAGCTGTTATACTATCTCCAATTAACAATGCCACCCCCCCCCACCCCACCTCTTTTACCACCCATCCCTAATCTTATTGAAACATCTATAACCAGGGACCTCCAACAACCATTTCTGCCCCTCTTCTATCCAAGTTTCCGTGATGGCCACCACATCGTAGTCCCAAGTACCGATCCATGCCGTACCTTATTCCTGATGCTTCTTGTATTGAAGTATACACACTTCAACCCATCTCCGTGTCTGCAAGTACTCTCCTTTGTCAGTGTTCCCTTTCCCACTGCCTCATTACACGCTTTGGCGTCCTGAATATCGGCTACCTTAGTTGCTGGACTACAAATCCGGTTCCCATTCCCCTGCCAAATTAGTTTAAACCCTCCCGAAGAGTACTAGAAAACCTCCCTCCCAGGATATTGTGCCCCTCTGGTTCAGATGCAACCCGTCCTGCTTGTACACGTCCCACCTTCCCCAGAATGCGCTCCAATTATCCAAATACCTGAAGGCCTCCCTCCTACACCATTCCTGCAGCCACGTGTTCAGCTGCACTCTCTCCCTATTCCTAGCCTCGCTATCATGTGGCACTGGCAACAAACCAGAGATGACAACTCTGTCTGTCCTGGCTTTTAACTTCCAGCCTAACTCCCTAAACTCATTTATTACCTCCACATCCCTTTTCCTACCTACGTCGTTGGTACCAATGTGCACCACGACTTCTGGCTGCTCACCCTCCCACTTAAGGATCCTGAAGACAAGATCCGAGACATCCCTGGCCCTGGCACCCGGGAGGCAACATACCTTCCGGGAGTCTCGCTCGCGACCACAGAATCTCCTATCTATTCCCCTAACCATTGAATCTCCTACAACTATTGCTTTTCTATTCTCCCCCCTTCCCTTCTGAGCCCCAGAGCCAGACTCAGTGCCAGAGACCTGGCCGCTAGGGCCTTCCCCGGTAGGTCATCCCCCCCAGCAGTATCCAAAACGGTATACTTGTTTTGAAGGGGAACGGCCACGAGGGATCCCTGCACTGTCTGCCTGTTTGTTTTTTCCCCCCTGACTGCAACCCAGCTATTCTTGTCCTGTACCTTGGGTGTGGTTACCTCCCTGTAACTCTTCTCTATCATCCCCTCTGCCTCCCGGATGATCCAAAGTTCATCCAGCTTCAGCTCCAGTTCCCTAACACGGTCTTTGAGGATCTGGAGTTGGGTGCACTTCCCGCAGGTATAGTCAGAGGGGACACCGGTGATATCCCTCACCACCCACATCCTACAGGAGGAGCATGCAACTGGCTAGCCTCCATCCCCTCTTACCTTACAGAATATAGCTGCCCTGTGGACCAACTGGATCTCCGTCCTCCGACTCTGCTCCCAGTCAGCTGCACTCTCTGTAAACTCCTGGCTCTCTTCTCACTCTTTGCGGAAATGTAGGAAACAAAATGAAAGGAGCACCTTACTCCCTCCTCACCTAACTCCCTCAGTCACCAAACTCTCACTATAGCACTCAAATGCACCAAATTCAGCACTCCCTTAGTCACCAAACTCTCACTATAGCACTCAAATGCACCAAATTCAGCACTCCCTCAGTCACCAGACTCTTACTAAATCACTCAAATGCACCAAATTCAGCACTCAGTGCAAACAAAGTCTGCACTTTAGGGGATCACTTTTATACTGTGAATGTAACCTCTGAAAACTGGCCTAATCCAATTAACTAATTAACAAGCTCCAGCTGCAAGTGCCTGCAAGTAGAAGCTGTGTTTAAAGCGGATTGAAAAATTCACCTTCTTCTAAACCAAACAGCAACTTTTAAGTTAATTAACTAAATAAAAGAAAGACTAGACTTTAGATAAAAATGAAGCCTTATACTCCCTCAGTCACCAAACTCTCACTATAGCACTCAAATGCACCAAATTCAGCACTCAGTGCAAAAACCAAAAGGTTAGGTGGGTTTACTGGGATAGGGTGGGGGATGAGCCTAGGTGGGGTGCTCTTGTGGAAGGTCGGTGCAAACCCGATGGGCCAAGTGGCCTCCTTCTGCACTGTAGGGATTCTTGATTCAGTGATAGGGAAAGAGATAACAATGGTGAAGACTGGAGCTTTCCTTGTTGGAAGTGGTCATTGTCTGGCACTTGGATGTCGTACGAGCATTACTTGTCATTTGTAAACCTGAGCCTGGATGTTAACTAGGTCCTGCTAAGCAGTGCAACTTCATCATCACAAGGAGTTGTAATTGGAGTTGAATACTGAGGATTCATTAGCTATTTCTAAATTTGTGACATAGAGAATATCCCAATTAAGTAACCAAAATAGTTGGGCCAAGGATGCTGATCCCAAGAAAACCTGCAATAGAGTCTTAAGGCCGCAATGATGTCTCACAACATGCATTACCATCGTCCCATGGATGCCAGTCACTAAAGGGACACCCTGTTAACCTCCACAGATCTTAATTTTGCTGGGACCCCTTGATCTCATGCTCAGCTGAATGCTGCCTTGATATCATGATATCATTTAGCTCACATCCATGTTTGACCAAGGTTGAAATGAGATCTGGAGTCGTGTTAAAAGCAAATTACTGCGCATGCTGGAATCGGTAACAATAGAAAATGCTGGACAATCTCAGCAGGTCTGACAGCATCTGTGGAGAGAGAACAGAGCTAACGTTTTAAGTCTGGATGACTCTTTGTTGAATGGTTCGGCAGAACTCAAGCTCAGCTAACTTTATCCACTGAGCTCTCCTCTTAGCATTTCTCCCATTTTCTTAGTCACCTGGTATTGAAGTGAACCACAGCTGTACACTGCACCTGAAACACTTCCTTAGGCCCCCCAAAAATATATACTAAAGCATTTGTAGAGGAGTGACTGTCATCCAAGAATTACATTTTATAAATAGTTGTAATCTCTTGTCAGGCTCAACGTCAATTGTTTTCTGATTACTCATTACTGTCCTGTGAAACGTACTTGGTTGTCTTTTTAAAAATCAACTATTCCATCCATAACTACTGGCCATCCTTTACAAAAATGTCTCTTCATAGCAAAATTAAACTGTACTTTTTTAAATACGTGAATGCTATTTTTGTTTTAAATGATGCTTTCAACCTGGAACTATATAGTCGTTCCGTCAGTGTCGCTGTATCAAAATCTTGGGACTCCCTCTCTAACAGCACCGTGGATGTACCTAGACCACACAGACTGCAGCAGTTCAAGAAGGTAGCTCACCTCCACCTTCTCAAGGGCAATTAGGGATCTGCGACATATGCTGACCTATCCAGCAATACCAACATTCCCTGAAATAATTTTTAAAATCTATTTAAAACGTTGTAATTTGTACAGTGTTACCTTGACGGCCAAGAAATTCAGTCCGCTCTCATTGGCCAAAGCTTTTGCTATCATTGTCTTGGAGCAGCCAGGGGGCCCATAAAGCAGAATTCCTTTTGGAGGCTGAATCCCCATTCTGATAAAGGATTCTGGGTGTTTTTGTGGCCATTCGACAGCCTGCTTGAGTTTCAGCTTTACGTTTTCCATCCCTCCTATGTCTGACAAGGACACCTAAACAATGAAAAGGCTCTGATCAATGCAGGATCACCTTAGGTATTCAAACTTTTTATTTTGCTGGATGTTAAATAACACGTAAACAAAATAGTGTATTTTTATAATACTATAAAACCATTACAAAAGGGATATCATGTATAATATCACTCCACCTACTGTCTGTAAGCAGAAGAGTTTATTTCACATTTAACACAATCACACACTAAAGGGGGAATAGAAAATACAGTTTTAAAGCAACGCATAGTAGCAGTACAAGATTGACAGGAATGAATATTAATTCAACTTACTTTCCCTGCTCTTTTCTGATGCACACTCCATTACCTCCACCATTACTATTGCTATTGCCTGCTACCTCATCACAAAATTGGAATCAAAACTGGAGCTTTAAGTAAAATTACTTTCTTGTTAAAGATAATTGGAGATCTCTAGAATCTCATTTATGAGGGAACAAAATGTTAGAATTGTTTTCATTGCAAAGTGGCCCAATATAAATTTTCAAACCATGAAAGGGATTGATCGGGTTCAGCTAGATAAACTGCTCAGACAAAAGAAAAATACAAAATTAAACAAAATGAAATGCAAATTATATTTGAAAAATTAGACATCCGTATTACACATCAGGGATTAAATCAGGATATATTTTACAACAGGAGTTGAAGACATGTAGACTAATTGACCAATGAAGTGGATCATACTAACAGTTTGTGTTAACCAGCTGGGGTTGAGAGCAATCAAATAAGAGCAAACCTGTTAGGCCAAATTGTCTTTCCCTGCTCTTAAAATTTCATTTGTTTCTACAACATTGTGCATTTACACAGAGGGAGACATTCGGGGAGGCATAACATCTTGGTTCTCCAATTCTCCTAGTTGTTACAGAAACCCATTCCCAAGACTAGTCTCAAAGTGGAAAGAATTCCATCTATCAAACACAAGTGAGAGACTGGGCATGCAGAAAGGCTGTGATACACTGGAAGTGTCTGCTCAATTGTAACCGATGACAATGCCATATGAACTCAAAGTGCTTTTTACAGTTTGGAAAATACTCCTAGGTATCAGTGGCATAATGGTAATGCTACTGGATGAGTAATGCTCGTGGACACGAGTTCAAATCACACCCTGGCAGCTGGGGGAATTAAAATTCAATTAACTAATAAATCTGCAATATAATTGCTTTTCTCATCAATGATGACCATGAAACTACTGGTTCATCATCAAATCTCACCCTGTGGCCTTCCGGAGAGGAGATCTACCATCCTTACTTGGTCTGGCCTGACATACATGTGACTTCGGATCCATAGCAATGTAGTTGACTCTTAACTGCCCTCAGAAATGGCATAACAAGCCCTCCGTTGATCTAACTGCGACAGAAAAAAACGTACTGTGGGTGTACCTACGCCACATGGACTGCGGCAGTCCAAGAAGGTTGCTCACCATCACTTTCTCAAGAACAATTATGGATGGACAATAAGCACGAGCCTTACCAGCGACAATCACATTCCAAGGACAAATAAAAAAAATTGCCTACTCTGCACCATCTAGCAGTTGAGCCAACAGTCATTTTGACAATGATCATAGTGCAGGTCGCCTCTTGTGTATTTAACCACTGAATATTATAGGGAGACAGAGAGTAAGACACAGTAGCACAAGTGGATAGCACTGTGGCTTCACAGCGCCAGAGTCCCAGGTTCGATTCCCCACTGGGTCACTGGCTGTGCGGAGTCTGCACATTCTTCCCGTGTCTGCGTGGGTTTCCACCGAGTGCTCCGGTTTCCTCCCACAGTCCAAGGACGTGCAGGTTAGGTGGATTGGCCATGCTAAATTGCCCTTCGCGTCCAAAATGGATATTGGGTTATAGGGATAGGGTGGAAGTGAGGGCTTAAGTGGGTCGGTGCAGACTCGATGGGCCGAATGGCTTCTTTCTGCACTGTGTTTTATGTTCTGAGACAAAAATAGATACATTTTTGAAAAAGAACAGCGAGGAGTTGGGTTGGGTTGAACAAACAACTGTAACAAATTAATTCATTGACCAACCTCAGCAATTACCACATACATAGCAGACATGTCAGAACATTGGCTGCCAGAGTGTTGGGAGGCTTAATTTATCAATATGAAGTGATCAAGAGGAGTCAGTGATAGTTCATGATATAGATAGTAAAGCCTGAAGTGATGACAAAGAGCATTAAAATAAATAGATTGAGAGACTGAGCTGATGAATCTGTATTCTGTCAAAGGTTTCAGACAAGAATAACATTGCTTCAGAACAAATGTCTTCCTTATTCAGGAAAGAGAATGTATTACTCATTTTGTTCCCTCATACATTATAAAATGTAGAGGGGAACATAATATTTCACAGTGGGAGTTTCAAGACGTGTAGTGAGTATAATAAAGTGACGACAAAAACAATTGGAAAAAGATAAAAATAGCCTGTAAAACATACCAAACACAGGAACTTTTTTTTTAATAAACTTGCACAAGAGAAGTAGAAAAAAATAAGCATATAGGATCGTCAAAAAGAAAATCCTTTTAGCACTAATATATTTAATTAAAAGTTGGAACAGATAAATATAGCCTCAATATTAAAATGAAGGTAAGTCATGTTGCAGCTGTATAGAACCTTAGTTAGGCCACACTTGGAGTATAGTGTTCAATTCTGGTCGCCACACTACCAGAAGGATGTGGAGGCTTTAGAGAGGGTGCAGAAGAGATTTACCAGAATGTTGCCTGGTATGGAGGGCATAAGCTATGAGGAGCGATTGAATAAACTCGGTTTGTTCTCACTGGAACGAAGGAGGTTGAGGGGCGACCTGATAGAGGTATACAAAATTATGAGGGGCATAGACAGAGTGGATAGTCAGAGGCTTTTCCCCAGGGTAGAGGGGTCAATTACTAGGGGGCATAGGTTTAAGGTGAGAGGGGCAAGGTTTAGAGTAGATGTACGAGGCAAGTTTTTTACGCAGAGGGTAGTGGGTGCCTGGAACTCACTACCGGAGGAGGTAGTGGAAGCAGGGACGATAGGGACATTTAAGGGGCATCTTGACAAATATATGAATAGGATGGGAATAGAAGGATACGGACCCAGGAAGTGTAGAAGATTGTAGTTTAGTCGGGCAGTATGGTCGGCACGGGCTTGGAGGGCCGAAGGGCCTGTTCCTGTGCTGTACATTTCTTTGTTCTTTGTTCTTTGTAGCCTCTGAGCAGGGTGGGTGAATTGCATAGGTTGCATATGTGAAACCTGAAAATCAATTAGGTGAAATGAACTTGCAGTCTCAATTAAATTGTACCAATTAATTTTTTTTTAAATTTTGAAGTGCCCAATTCCTCTTTTTTTCCCAATTAAGGGGCAATTGAGCATGGCCAAGCCACCTAATCTGCACATCTTTGGGTTGTGGAGGTGAGACCCATGCAGACACGGGGAAAATGTGCAAACACCACACAGCCAGTGACCCCGGGGCCAGGATCGAACCCGGGTCCTCGGCACCATGAGGCAGCAGTACTAACCACTACACCACCATGCCGCCCCACTAATTAATTTTAACATCAGGGCTTCATATATTCAAGGCATCCACATGACATGATCTCAGCAGTACCTAAAGGGGCAGAGCACAGATGGAAATTGGAGATGTTCAGAGAAATGGTGGACAGAGAGCAAAATTTAAAAAGATGCCCTGTTGGAATTACTGCTGGGTGCAATCTGGAATGGAAGATCCATACTTTTCCGCAGCAATGTTGGAAGAAAACTGCCGCTTCCACCAAAAAGATATGGTTAACAATACACAAGAACATGAGTAACAGGCGCACTGTGCCCAAGTAATGGATGCAATGTGTTATGGGCCAGGGTTTGGAGAACCCCAAAGTGCATCATGGAGTTCACCTGACCCACAACTTTTAATAGATTGTGGTATGGGGAGCACACGGCCCACTCCACAGATGTGGTACAGCAGAAATGGAAAAGTATCTTTTAAAGCAAAACAATGTTTATTCTATGAACTCAAGTTAACCTTTTTAAAACATACAGTGAACATCTTAGCAAGCAACCAATAATTCAAATACAAACCCCAAAGAATACAACACTAAGTCATCCTTAATAACTTCCCAAACAACATCCAGAAGACAAAAGAAACACCTTTAACAGATGCACATCAGGTTTACATTCACTACTGAAAACATTTATAATTCTGAATTCACCATATGATCAAGAGATAGTCTTTTCATGGCAGAGAGATCAACAGTACACCTGCTCTGTCTGGCTTCAGCTCCAACACTGAAAACGAAACTACAACTCACCCTGCAGCAAACTGCCTAAAACAAAAATAAAAAGCTGACAGACAACTCGGCTCCACCCACACTGACATCACTGCAGCAATAGACACCCATTTCTTAAAGGTACTCTCACATGACACCTCCCCCCAAGAAAAAAAACCCCATCAACTTCAAGATGGTTTCATTTTTCACCTTTTCACTATCCTTTAAGAAATGCACACAGTAAATATACTTTATCGTTTAAAAAAAACAACACATGCAAACAGGTATAATAATACAGTCCATTTTTTTTGTTCTTCTTCCTCCAACTGAAATCCTTCTCGATTGACAGTCTCTTTGAACAAGAAGGTCCTTGCATGATCCATCCATTTCTCTACGCCTCGGCATTTCTCTTTAAAGTCAGATACTTTAGTTTAATCTGATCACAGAGCCCCTTGCAATTCTCCAACACATGAGCATTGGTTATCACAGCTTTCACGCCGTCAAATGCCTGTTGAAACTCCGCTGTCCACTGGAATTTGTTACGCTTCTTGAGCAAGTCCGTCAGTGGAGCAATCACGCTACAAAACGTTTGCACAAATGTTCGATCAAATCCACTCATGCTAAGAAATCGCATTATTTCCCTTTGTCTCGAGGGTATCGAAAACTCCTCAAGGAAAGTGACTTGGGCTTTTCCAAATTGAATTTTGGCTAGGTTTATCACTAAACCCGCTTCCTGAAGTCGATCGAATAACTCCATCAGATGTTTTTAAATGTTCTTTCCATGTCTGAAAATTACCAGATCGTCGATGTATACAGCACAATTGGGTAATCCTGAAACGACTTTGTTAGTTAACCTTTGAAATGTGACAGGGGCGTTTTTCATGCCAAATGGCATAACTTTGAATTGGTATATACCATCTGGAGTCATAAAAGCTGAAATCTCCTTCGCCTTTTCGGATAAAGGTACCTGCCAGTAACCATTAAGTAAACCCAGTTTGGCAATAAAAGCTGATTGTCCCACTTTCTCAATGCAATCCTCCAAATGTGGCATAGGATAAGAGTCTGTTCTTGTAACTGCATTAACCTTTCTATAGTCCACACACAAACGTTGGGTACCGTCTGCTGCAACCCACTTCAATTATGATATTTTTAAGCATACTCTCAATCTCTTTGTTAACTGAGTGCTGAATTTGGTGCATTTGAGTGCGATAGTGAGAGTTTGGTGACCGAGGGAGTATAAGGCTTCATTTTTATCTAAAGTTTAGTCTTTCTTTTATTTAGTTAATTAACTTAAAAGTTGCTGTTTGGCTTAGAAGAAGGTGAATTTTCAATAAGCTTTAAACAGGCTTCCACTTGTAGGCACTTGCAGCTGGAGCTTGTTAATTAGTTAATTGGATTAGGCCAGTTTTCAGAGGCTAGATTCACAGTACAAAAGTGATCCCCTACAGTGCAGACTTTGTTTGCACTGAGTGCTGAATTTGGTGCATTTGAGTGCGATAGTGAGAGTTTGGTGACCGAGGGAGTGCTGAATTTGGTGCATTTGAGTGCGATAGTGAGAGTTTGGTGACCGAGGGAGTGATGAATTTGGTGCATTTGAGTGCGATAGTGAGAGTTTGGTGACCGAGGGAGTGCTGAATTTGGTGCATTTGAGTGCGATAGTGAGAGTTTGGTGACCGACGGAGTGCTGGATTTGGTGCATTTGAGTGCGATAGTGAGAGTTTGGTGACCGAGGGAGTGCTGAATTTGGTGCATTTGAGTGCGATAGTGAGAGTTTGGTGACCGAGGGAGTGCTGAATTTGGTGCATTTGAGTGCGATAGTGAGAGTTTGGTGACCGAGGGAGTGATGAATTTGGTGCATTTGAGTGCGATAGTGAGAGTTTGGTGACCGAGGGAGTTAGGTGAGGAGGGAAGGTGCTCCTTTCATTTTGTTTCCGACATTTCTGCAAAAAGTGAGAAGAGAGCCAGGAGTTTACAGAAAGTGTAGCTGACTGGGAGGAGGGTCGGAGGGCGGAGATCTAGTTAGTCCACAGGGCAGCTATATTCTGTCAGGTAAGAGGGGATGGAGGCTAGGCCAGTTACATGCTCCTCCTGTAGGATGTGGGTGGTGAGGGATACCACCGGTGTTCCCACTGACTATACCTGCGGGAAGTGCACCCAACTTCAGCTCCTCAAAGACCGTGTTAGGGAACTGGAGCTGAAGCTGGATGAACTTCGGATCATCCGGGAGGCAGAGAGGGTGATTGAGAAGAGTTACAAGGAGGTAACCACACCCAAGGTACAGGACAAGAATAGCTGGGTTACAGTCAGGGGGAAAAAAACAAACAGGCAGAAAGTGCAGGGATCCCTCGTGGCCGTTCCCCTTCAAAACAAGTATACCGTTTTGGATGCTGTTGGGGGGGATGACCTACCGGGGGAAGGCCCTAGCGGCCAGGTCTCTGGCACTGAGTCTGGCTCTGGGGCTCAGAAGGGAAGGGGGGAGAATAGAAAAGCAATAGTTGTAGGAGATTCAATGGTTAGGGGAATAGATAGGAGGTTCTGTGGTCACGAGCGAGACTCCCGGAAGGTATGTTGCCTCCCGGGTGCCAGGGCCAGGGATGTCTCGGATCGTGTCTTCAGGATCCTTAAGGGGGAGGGGGAGCAGCCAGAAGTCGTGGTGCACATTGGTACCAACGACATAGGTAGGAAAAAGGGTGTGGAGGTAATAAACAAGTTTAGGGAGTTAGGCTGGAAGTTAAAAGCCAGGACAGACAGAGTTGTCATCTCTGGTTTGTTGCCGGTGCCACGTGATAGCGAGGCTAGGAATAGGGAGAGAGTGCAGCTGAACACGTGGCTGCAGGAATGGTGTAGGAGGGAGGGCTTCAGGTATTTGGATAATTGGAGCGCATTCTGGGGAAGGCGGGACCTGTACAAGCAGGACGGGTTGCATCTGAACCAGAGGGGCACCAATATCCTGGGAGGGAGGTTTTCTAGTACTCTTCGGGAGGGTTTAAACTAATTTGGCAGGGGAATGGGAACCGGATTTGTAGTCCAGCAACTAAGGTAGCCGATATTCAGGACGCCAAAGCGTGTAATGAGGCAGTGGGGAAGGGAACACTGACAAAGGAGAGTACTTGCAGGCACGGAGATGGGTTGAAGTGTGTATACTTCAACGCAAGAAGCATCAGGAATAAGGTGGGTGAACGTAAGGCATGGATCGGTACTTGGGACTACGATGTGGTGGCCATCACGGAAACTTGGATAGAAGAGGGGCAGAAATGGTTGTTGGAGGTCCCTGGTTATAGATGTTTCATTAAGATTAGGGAGGGTGGTAAAAGAGGTGGGGGGGGGTGGCATTATTAATTAGAGATAGTATAACAGCTGCAGAAAGGCAGTTCGAGGAGTATCACCCTATTGAGGTAGCATGGGTTCAAGTCAGAAATAGGAAAGGAGCAGTCACCTTGTTAGGAGTTTTCTATAGGCCCCCCAATAGTAGCAGAGATGTGGAGGAACAGATTGGGAAACAGATTTTGGAAAGGTGCAGAAGTCATAGGGTAGTAGTCATGGGCGACTTTAACTTCCCAAATATTGAGTGGAAACTCTTCAGATCAAATAGTTTGGATGGGGTGGTGTTTGTGCAGTGTGTCCAGGAAGCTTTACTAACACAGTATGTAGATTGTCCGACCAGAGGAGGGGCAATATTGGATTTAGTACTGGGTAATGAACCAGGGCAAGTGATAGATTTGTTAGTGGGGGAGCATTTTGGAGATAGTGACCACAATTCTGTGACTTTCACTTTAGTAATGGAGAGGGATAGGTACGTGCAACAGGGCAAGGTTTACAATTGGGGGAAGGGTAAATACGATGTTGTCAGACAAGAATTGAAGTGCATAAGTAGGGAACATAGGCTGGCAGGGAAGGACACAAGTGAAATGTGGAACTTGTTCAAGGAACAGGTGCTACGTGTCCTTGATATGTATGTCCCTGTCAGGCAGGGAAGAGATGGTCGAGTGAGGGAACCATGGTTGACAAGAGAGGTTGAATGTCCTGTTAAGAGGAAAAAGGTGACTTATGTAAGGCTGAGGAAACAAGGTTCAGACAGGGCATTGGAGGGATACAAGATAGCCAGGAGGGAACTGAAGAAAGGGATTAGGAGAGCTAAGAGAGGGCATGAACAATCTTTGGCGGGTAGGATCAAGGAAAACCCCAAGGCCTTTTACACATATGTGAGGAATATGAGAATGACTAGAGCGAGGGTAGGTCCGATCAAGGACAGTAGCGGGAGATTGTGTATTGAGTCTGAAGAGATAGGAGAGGTCTTGAACAAGTACTTTTCTTCTGTATTTACAAATGAGAGGGGCGATATTGTTGGAGAGGACAGTGTGAAACAGATTGGTAAGCTCAAGGGAATACTTGTTAGGAAGGAAGATGTGTTGGGCATTTTGAAAAACTTGAGGATAGACAAGTCCCCCGGGCCTGACGGGATATATCCAAGGATTCTATGGGAAGCAAGAGATGAAATTGCAGAGCCGTTGGCAATGATCTTTTCGTCCTCACTGTCAACAGGGGTGGTACCAGGGGATTGGGGAGTTGCGAATGTCGTGCCCCTGTTCAAAAAAGGGACTAGGGATAACCCTGGGAATTACAGGCCAGTTAGTCTTACTTCGGTGGTAGGCAAAGTAATGGAAAGGGTACTGAAGGATAGGATTTCTGAGCATCTGGAAAGACACTGCTTGATTAGGGATAGTCTGCACGGATTTGTGAGGGGTAGGTCTTGCCTTACAAATCTTATTGAATTCTTTGAGGAGGTGACCAAGCATGTGGATGAAGGTAAAGCAGTGGATGTAGTGTACATGGATTTTAGTAAGGCATTTGATAAAGTTCCCCATGGTAGGCTTATGCAGAAAGTAAGGAGGCATGGGATAGTGGGAAATTTGGCCAGTTGGATAACGAACTGGCTAACCGATAGAAGTCAGAGAGTGGTGGTGGATGGCAAATATTCAGCCTGGATCCCAGTTACCAGTGGCGTACCGCAGGGATCAGTTCTGGGTCCTCTGCTGTTTGTGATTTTCATTAATGACTTGGATGAGGGAGTTGAAGGGTGGGTCAGTAAATTTGCAGACGATACAAAGATTGGTGGAGTTGTGGATAGTAAGGAGGGCTGTTGTCGGCTGCAAAGAGACATAGATAGGATGCAGAGCTGGGCTGAGAAGTGGCAGATGGAGTTTAACCCTGAAAAGTGTGAGGTTGTCCATTTTGGAAGGACAAATATGAATGCGGAATACAGGGTTAACGGTAGAGTTCTTGGCAATGTGGAGGAGCAGAGAGATCTTGGGGTCTATGTTCATACATCTTTGAAAGTTGCCACTCAAGTGGATAGAGCTGTGAAGAAGGCCTATGGTGTGCTCGCGTTCATTAACTGAGGGATTGAATTTAAGAGCCGTGAGGTGATGATGCAGCTGTACAAAACTTTGGTAAGGCCACATTTGGATTATTGTGTACAGTTTTGGTCGCCTCATTTTAGGAAGGATGTGGAAGCTTTGGAAAAGGTGCAAAGAAGATTTACCAGGATGTTGCCTGGAATGGAGAGTAGGTCTTACGAGGAAAGGTTGAGGGTGCTAGGCCTTTTCTCATTAGAACGGAGAAGGATGAGGGGTGACTTGATAGAGGTTTAGAAGATGATCAGGGGAATAGATAGAGTAGACAGTCAGAGACTTTTTCCCCGGGTGGAACAAACCATTACAAGGGGACATAAATTTAAGGTGAAAGGTGGAAGATATAGGAGGGATATCAGAGGTAGGTTCTTTACCCAGAGAGTAGTGGGGGCATGGAATGCACTGCCTGTGGAAGTAGTTGAGTCGGAAACATTAGGGACCTACAAGCAGCTATTGGATAGGTACATGGATTACGGTAAAATGATATAGTGTAGATTTATTTGTTCTCAAGGGCAGCACGGTAGCATTGTGGATAGCACAATTGCTTCACAGCTCCAGGGTCCCAGGATCGATTCCGGCTTGGGTCACTGTCTGTGCGGAGTCTGCACGTCCTCCCCGTGTCTGCGTGGGTTTCCTCCGGGTGCTCCGGTTTCCTCCCACAGTCCAAAGATGTGCGGGTTAGGTGAATTGGCCAATGATAAATTGCCCTTAATGTCCAAATTGCCCTTGGTGTTGGGTGGAGGTGTTGAGTTTGGGTAGGGTGCTCTTTCCAAGAGCCGGTGCAGACTCAAAGGGCCGAATGGCCTCCTTCTGCACTGTAAATTCAATGATAATCTATGATTAATCTAGGACAAAGGTTCGGCACAACATCGTGGGCCGAAGGGCCTGTTCTGTGCTGTATTTTCTATGTTCTATGTTCTATGTTCTGTGCCAATTTTAAAGGGTTAAGTCTATATGGATGTTGTTTGATTGGAACAGCATTTCCCACATCTACATCATGTATAGCCATTTTAGTACTCCCCAATTTATTCCACAAACTTGCCCACGTGATATCAATAACTCTTTCAGGTCAGTCCGTTTTTCCTCTGGAAGGTAACTCAACAATTTATCCCAATTTTTAAGAACATCCTCGTTTTCCAATTTAATTGGAGGTATGTCAAATTCACAGTCATCTGGATATGGTTCGTCACTTTGAATTAAAATCATTAAACCCTCCTTTTTCACTCCTTCCCTTTCAAAGTACCTTTTAAGCATATTCACATTACACACTCGGTGAGTCTTCCTTCTATCTGGTGTTTTTGACCACATAATTCAACTCACTTAATTTCCTTTCAATCTGATAAGTTTCACAAAACCTAGCTTTTAAAGGTTCACCTACCACTGGTAGCAATACTAAAACTTTAACTCCACTGGCAAAAACTACGAACTTTGGATTTCTTGTCCGCGACCCGTTTCATCACATTTTGTGCAATTTTCAAATGTTGTCCAGCCAATTCACCTGCTCTATTTAATAGTTCCCTAAAATTTGACACAAAATCCAATAATGTAATTTCTGATTTCTCAGTCACCAATTTTTCCGTCATCAATGTCAGCGGTCCTCTTACCTCATGACCAAAACTTAGTTCAAAAGGAATGAATTTGGTTGACTCATTAGGTGCATCCCTAATTGCAAACAGTACAAATGGAATTCCTTTATCCCAATTCTCTGGATAATCTTGACAATAAGCCCTCAACATTGTCTTTAATGTCTGATGCCACCTTTCTAACACCCTGCGATTCTGGATGTCACGCAGTTGATTTAAATTGTTTTATTCCTAAGCTATCCATAACTTCTTTGAATAACCTTGAGGTAAAATTTGAACCTTGATCCGATTGTATTTCTGTGGGTAGTCCATATCTAGTAAAGAATTGAAGTAACTCCTCCACAATATTTTCAGCTGTAATATTACGTACTGGAATGGCCTCTGGAAGCCTAGTAGGCACATCCATTATCGTCAAAAGATATTGATTCCCACTTTTTGTTTTAGGAAGCGGCCAGGTAGTGTTAACTGCAATGTTTTTGCCAAATCTAACAGTCTGCTTTTAGTCTCTGTCCGTAAGGTACTGCGTGTGACCGTCTCCACCCCTAAAAACTTCAGAGCCTCTGAAAGAGCCGTTGTCCACAACACACTCCCTACTTAAACTAAAATACCACACCTGAAAAGCACCCACAATATGCTTACCCCTCACTGTCTTTAAGTTCACAAAGCCAATCCAATATATAGACTTTTATCCCCCTCGAGCCCCCAATTTGTTATGGGCCAGGGTTTAGAGAACTCCAAAGTGCATCATGGAGTTCACATGACCCACAACTTTTATTAGATTGTGGTATGGGGAGCACACGACCCACTCTACAGGTGTGGTACAGCAGAAATGGAAAGTATTTTTTAAAGCAAAACAATGTTTATTCTATGAACTCAAGTTAACCTTTTTAAAACATACAGTGAACATCTTAGCAACCATTAATTCAAATACAACCCCCAAAGAATACAACACTAAGTAATCCTTAATAACTTCCCAAACAACATCCAGAAGACAAAAGAAACATTTTTTAACAGAAGTACATCAGGTTTATAATTCGGAATTCACCAAATGATCAAGAGATAGTCTTTGCATGGCAGAGAGATCAACAATACACCTGCTCTGCCTGGCTTCAGCTCCAACACTGAAAACGAAACTAAAACACATCCTGCAGCAAACAGCCTAAAACAAAAGTAAAAAGCTGACAGACAGCCCAGCTCCATCCACTCTGACATCACTGCAGTAATACACACCCATTTATAAACACCCATTTCTTAAAGGTACTCTCCCAGGACAAATGTAAGAATTGGCTCGGTAAACTAGCCAAATCAGAAAATGAGTATATTTGCTGATTCAACTACCTCATGTCCTTTAAGCTTCCAGCCACTTCACCCATGTTTCACTCTCTGTCTTGCTAATTGTACTCCATCACATCAGTTCACACACCCATCTAACTTTCAGCAGTACCCAGCCTTCACTTTTTTTATTCATTTCATATCACTAACTTGATAGAGTTTTTCGAGGAGGTCACTAAGATGATTGATGCAGGTAGGGCAGTAGATGTTGTCTATATGGACTTCAGTAAGGCCTTTGACAAGGTCCCTCATGGTAGACTAGTACAAAAGGTGAAGTCACACGGGATCAGGGGTGAACTGGCAAGGTGGATACAGAACTGGCTAGGCCATAGAAGGCAGAGGGTAGCAATGGAGGGATGCTTTTCTAATTGGAGGGCTGTGACCAGTGGTGTTCCACAGGGATCAGTGTTGGGACCTTTGCTGTTTGTAGTATATATAAATGATTTGGAGGAAAATGTAACTGGTCTGATTAGTAAGTTTGCAGACGACACAAAGGTTGGTGGAATTGCGGATAGCGATGAGGACTGTCTGAGGATACAGCAGGATTTAGATTGTCTGGAGACTTGGGCGGAGAGATGGCAGATGGAGTTTAATCCGGACAAATGTGAGGTAATGCATTTTGGAAGGTCTAATGCAGTTAGGGAATATACAGTGAATGGTAGAACCCTCAAGAGTATTGAAAGTCAAAGAGATCTAGGAGTACAGGTCCACAGGTCATTGAAAGGGGCAACACAGGTGGAGAAGGTAGTCAAGAAGGCATACGGCATGCTTGCCTTCATTGGCCGGGGCATTGAGTATAAGAATTGGCAAGTCATGTTGCAGCTGTATAGAACCTTAGTTAGGCCACACTTGGAGTATAGTGTTCAATTCTGGTCGCCACACTACCAGAAGGATGTGGAGGCTTTAGAGAGGGTGCAGAAGAGATTTACCAGAATGTTGCCTGGTATGGAGGGCATAAGCTATGAGGAGCGATTGAATAAACTCGGTTTGTTCTCACTGGAACGAAGGAGGTTGAGGGGCGACCTGATAGAGGTATACAAAATTATGAGGGGCATAGACAGAGTGGATAGTCAGAGGCTTTTCCCCAGGGTAGAGGGGTCAATTACTAGGGGGCATAGGTTTAAGGTGAGAGGGGCAAGGTTTAGAGTAGATGTACGAGGCAAGTTTTTTACGCAGAGGGTAGTGGGTGCCTGGAACTCACTACCGGAGGAGGTAGTGGAAGCAGGGACGATAGGGACATTTAAGGGGCATCTTGACAAATATATGAATAGGATGGGAATAGAAGGATACGGACCCAGGAAGTGTAGAAGATTGTAGTTTAGTCGGGCAGTATGGTCGGCACGGGCTTGGAGGGCCGAAGGGCCTGTTCCTGTGCTGTACATTTCTTTGTTCTTTGTTCTTTGTTCATGAGATGTGCATTACGCTGACTAGGCCAGCATCTATTTCCCATCCCTAATTGCTCTTGAGAAGGTGGTGATGAGCTGCCTTCTTGATCCGCTTTAGTCCATATGATGCAGGTACACCCACAGTGCTACAGTGCTGTTGTGGGAGGGGGGGTCCAGGATTTTGACCCAGTGACAGTGAAAGAACGGGGATATATTTCCAAGTCAGGATGGTGTGTCGCTGGCAGGGGAAGTTCCAGATGGTGCTGTTCCAACGTATCTACTGCCTTTGTCCTTCTACATGGTAGCGATCAGTATGCTTCATCTACCATTGCCATTCACCCATGCCTTATGAAAGGTGATTCCATGGTTAGCCTCATCGATGCACTATATTCATGAGGTAAATAAATGTCTCAACTTCATTCGCAGGTCTGTTTTTCCACCACTAACAAGAGAGGGTGCAAAACACAAGAAGATGCAAGGTAGCTTGGGAGTAATAGTCCAGCTTGCTAATGCGGAGGAGGAAACTCCAGCAATAAGTGACAAGTTCTGTGTCTCTCCGAATAAAAGATAAACAGGGAACTCAGCTGGTGACAAAATTACAAATGTCTCTGACACAGATATTCTGACTTCATATCATCAATGAGTGAGCTAGAAGAAGACCAAATGTAGCAATTGTCAAGATTGAGACTTTTCCACAGATAAATTATATTCCATTTTTTTGCCTTTCAGGGCCATCATAATGTGAAAGGACATCAATGAGGATTATGCCTCATGGAAACTCACTACTTCAGATGACGCACTGTCACGGGATCTAAAGGTGTTCTTTCATTTCAGTGGTTCCACAAACAGTTCACTCAATTTTCACCTTAAGAGTCACACCACACAAGTGAGCATGAGCAGACACCAGTGGCAGGACAGCTGTAGAGAATTAGACAGTGCAATCTTGTCCAAGCTCTGTTCAGCTGGACACAGATGTTGAAACATGGGTTCATGGAGAATGCTAGAGGAGCAACAGCAACTTAGCCAAGTACTGACCAAAGTGCAACTTAGTCAAGTACTGACCAATAGAATCATAGAATTTACAGTGCAGAAGGAGGCCATTCGGCCCATCGAGTCTGCACCGGCTCTTGGAAAGAGCACCCAACACAAACCCACACCTCCACCCTATCCCCATAACCCAGTAACCCCCCCCCCCCCAACACTAAGGGCAATTTTGGACACTAAGGGCAATTTAGCATGGCCAAGCTACTTAACCCGTACATTTTTGGACTGTGGGAGGAAACCGGAGCACCCGGAGGAAACCCACGCACACACGGGGAAAACGTGCAGACTCCGCACAGGCAGTGACCCAAGCCGGGAATCGAACCTGGGACCCTGGAGCTGTGAAGCAATTGTGCTCAAGTACTGACCAAAGTGCAACTTAGTCAAGTACTGACCAAAGTGCCACATATAATGTGCACATTAGTGTGAAGGGGGTAGATGAATCCAACTCAATAGTGAGTGTTTGCTGGCCATAAAATTGCAGAAATGTTGACTATGGAGAGAGTAGCTGCCTCTGTGACTCAGCGATGCAGGAGTCACTTGCAGTCTTAAACATGATGAAGAATGCTGTATATGTAGCCATGCTGTTCTCTACCAAGGTCAGAGGAGAGTGACCGCCCTTGACATCAAAGCAGAATTTAACCAAGTGTGACATCAAGGAGCACTAACAAAACTGGAGTCAATAGGAGTCAAGGGGAAAACGCTGCTGGTTGGAGTCATACCTGGCACAAAAAAAGATAGTCGTGGTTATTGGATGCCAATCATCTCAGTTCCACGACATCATTGCAGGAGTTCCTCAGGGTAGTGCCCTAGGTCCGACCTTCTTTACCTGATGAATTAAGGACCTTCCTTTCAACACAAGGTCAAAAGTGGGGTTGTTCACTGATGATTGTACAATGTTCAGCACCATTCGCAACTCCTCAGATACTGCAGCAAAACCTGAACAATATCCAGGTTTCTGCTGACAGGTGGCAAGTAACATTAGTGTCATACACGTGCCAGGCAATCACATTCTCCAATAAGACAGAATGTAACTGTAGCTCCTTGACATTCAATACCATCGCTGAACGCCCCACTATCAACACTCTTGGAGGGGGGTTACCATTGACCAGAAACTAAACTGGACTAGCCATATAAATACTGTGGCTACAAGAGTAGTTCAGAAACTAAGAATCCTGATGCAAGTAACTCACCTCCTGTCTCCCCAAAGCCCGTCAACCATCAACAAGACACAAGTCAGGAGTGTAATGGAATACTTTCCACTTGTCTGGATGAGTGCAACTCTAACAACACTCAAGAAGCTTGACACCATCCAAGACAAAGCAGTCTGCTTGATTGGGACTTATTCTACAAATAACCTCTCCCTCCACCACCGGCGCAAAGTAGTCGCAGTGTGCACCATCTACAAGGTGCACTACAGAAACTCACCAAGATTCCCTCCAGAGCACCTTTCAAAGCCAACACCATCTAGAAGAACAAGGGTAGCAGATGTATGTGAACACTACCATCTGTTAGGATCCTGGATGAGAACCCAACTATTTGTAATTTGTAAAATTGTGAGGAAATGTTGCTGATAACATTGACTCAGCCCTCAGCCATCTTTTATGTTAAAACAAATTTAAACATAAAACACAGAATTAACCATATTAGGAACAGAGAAACAGCTTTATAGTTAACAGCTACAACAGTTATTAAGTAAAAGGAGAAACTTTAAGTTACTTCCTAAACCTGCTTCTGTATTTCAATTAAGCCAACCAATACTGCTCGTGATTAAAGTTAACAACCAGGCTTCTACTTGCTTTTCTCTGTGCAGAATATTTGAAGAGAGAACCTTTTAGAACCGAAATTGAAACACTTCTGTTCAGATTAAAATCCTAGGAAGAACTCTCTTTTCAGACAGACCTGGCTCCTCCAGTTACTACATCATCTGCACCCAAAGCATAAGGTATTGTTCTGTCTCCTCCCACAAGATGTCCCATGACCTGTTTAACAGGACCAAACACAATACCCTTCAAATGATCTATACCCCAATTGTCCTTTAATCCTAAACAACATTCCATTAGCAAAACACTTCATCTGGAATACCAATGATTACCTCAATTTTACGAACCCTAATCACAGCTTTAACAGACATGTCTGCAAGCATCTTAACCTAGGTTTTAATAACATTATTTCAAACAAATATAAAATATGACAAATTCTGACATTCATCACACATCCGGAGGTCCCCCTCCAAACTACTCACCACACTGATTTTGAAATGTATTGTCGTTCCTTCACTGTCACTGGATCACAATCCTGGAACTCCCTAATGACTAGCACTGAGTGTATCCACCCCACTTGGATTTCAGCAGTGCAAGAAGGCTGCTCACTTCACCTTCTCAAGAGTAATTAGGGGTGGGCAATAAATACTGGCCTAACCAGTGATTTCTCCATCCCATGAATGGATAAAATAAAAGCTGATCCTCAACGGATTGAGATTAGTGATGTTGCACTGGCCTGGGAGAGGGATGATGGTGAAAGGATACCTGGAAGTGGGAACTCTACTGAGGGTACTCCCACTTGCCCACACTTCCACCCCACCCCAAAAAAAATTGGCTTTAAGTGAACAGGAGTGTGTCAAGTTTCCTCTTTGGAGTTCCCCTCATCAACATTTGGCACTGCACAGTACACAATGTACAATATCACTGAAGGAATGATGGATAACTCCTTCTAAGAAATAGATGCAACCATTTTAGCTCATTAATAGATTCTATCATGTTCTTACAGTGGTGGGCCAACATGAAAGCATAACATTAAATCTCAAAGAATGGTATTCCTTCAATATGAAGCATAAAAGCATGCAAGTGATTGCCAACTTCGTTGGCTCCTCTCACAGTTTCTTCATTGTGATTCAGTCAGCGTTGCCAATGCTCTTTCAACAAAGAGACTTAATGGCTCCTTGGCTTAAAGATCTGGGTCTTGATACTTCTATGCCACCTCAAAACTCCACAGGAGCACAAATATAATATGGTATTTTATGAATTCAAATTATAGTTAAAATATATTTCAGCATCCTGAAATTAAAGGCCAGTCAATTTGATTACTTTGGAGGGACATGGTTAAGTGAGGGGGGGTTAGGAATTGGATAATAGTTAACCTACTGTATTTGCTGTATCTTCAATTATGGTTATTGTTATTAATAAACTTAATTTAGGGGCTGGTTTAGCACAGTGGGCAAAACAACTGGCTTGTAATGCAGAACAAGGCCACCAGCGCGTGTTCAATTCCCGTACCGACCTCCCCGAACAGGCGGCGGAATGTGGCGACTAGTGGCTTTTCACAGTAACTTCATTTGAAGCCTACTTGTGACGATAAGCGATTTTCATTTCATTTCAGTATGCACCTAATAAGATCAGTAAGATTTTTTTTTCCAGATTGTTGCAAGATGCATAATATCAGCATTCACTTCATTGACAATAGTTAGGTCGCAGGTCACTGAACTAGCTTAGCAAACTACCATGAAGAATCAAGTCACATATTTGATTAGTGCAAACATACCATTTATCATGTAGAGGTGCAGTCAATAAATAATAATGACATGGCAAAATCATGGCATGTAAATGACATATATCAATCAGAACTGTGTAGCAAGGGACAGATACCCCGTGAATTATGAATCTCAACTGTTTGCTGGCCACTGTTAGTTTTGTGAAAATGGCATCTTCACTCTCAATTTGCTGCAGTTGCATGCCAATTGCTCATGAAACTTACTACAGAAAGTTAAATCTTCCAATTAAGTACCCTTTTTAATGACATTATGGACACAATTTAACGCCCAAAAAACAGTGTCCGGTTTTGGACCCGTATAGCGGGGTCTTTCTCACACCTACAGCGCTTTCAAACGCACTCAGTTGATTTTTTTAGCCTCTGTGGAGAACGTCCTGCCAAGGCCACACTTACTTCATTTCCTGCAATGAGGAGCTCAGCCATTTTTAAATGGCGCACCAATCTCTCGATTCCTCTCAACAACTCCTCCGCGGCTTCAGACCCCCCCCCCCCCCCCCCCCCCCCCCCGCCCCTCGCGTCCCAACTTATCTCCAAGGGATCCCTCAAGCCACCGCTTACCCCACCTCATAAGGGCATTGCACCCACGGGCCCGATCCCTGACATGGGAAACTGGCACCTTGGCACTGCCAGCCTGACAATGTCACTGTCAACCTGGCAGTGCCGCCTGGGCGCTGTGGCAATACCAAGGTGCAAGGCTGGCAGTGCCATGGCATCCAGGTGGCAGGGGGAGTGCCAGGGCACCACCTTGCACAGAGCTCGACCACCCAGGGGTCTCCGATGGCCTGGGAGACTCCCAGGTGCCTTTACGCTTGGTCTAAATTTGTGTGGACAATGCAAAACAAGTGTGGACAAGTGCTAAACAATGCAATGGCGAGGTCTCCCGGGCGGGGGCATTCGTTCTTGGGAGTCGGGCGTGACAAAGCCATTCGATCTCACCTTGTATTTGTCAATGACCACCAAACAACCACTCTGGCCCAGAAATTGAACAATTAAATTTATGGAGTCTCTTCCAAAAGACCATAAGAAGTAGGAACAGAAGTAGGCCATTCAGTCCCCCAAGCCTGCTCCATCATTTAACAAGATCATGGCTGATCTAACATTCATTGGGCGGGATTCTCCGTGAATCAGCGCGATGGCCCGAACCCAGGGCCAAAAACGGCACGAATCACTACAGCATTGGGCCCCCCGAAAGTCGCGAATTCTCCGGCCGGTAATGGGCTAGTAGAAGTGTGACAACATTCGCGACGGCGTCACCCGTCACGGACGTGCGCGGCCTCACTGCACAAAAGACGGCCCCCGCTCCCCTCCGGAGACACGGCAAAATGGCCACCCGCCAAGCAGCGCCAAGTGAGACCCCCACTGCCTGCCCCCCTTACCCGCTTCCCCCATATCACCCCTCCCCATATCCTCCCTTCCCCCATCCCCCATCTGCCCCATATCCCCCCTTCCCCCATATCCCCTTCCCGCATATCCCCCTCCCCCACATATCCCCCCTCCCCCACATTAACCCCCTGCCCCATATCCCCAAATCCCCATTCCCCCATATCCCCCATATCTCCCCTTCCCCCATATCCCCCCTTCTCCCATGGGATATGGGGGAAGGGGGATATGGGGGAAGGGAGGACAGACCCAGACCATCAGGCATACGACACCCCCAGGACGTTCCAGGGCGTCCACGAGCCAGGGACAGACCCGGAGCACCAGGCGGATGCCGCCCCCAGTACGTTCCAGGGTGGCCATGAGCCAGAGACAGACCCGGAGCACCAGGCAGATGCCACCCACATCTAGTGGGAGTGCGCGATGCCAGCGGGCCACACCCATCGACGAGGAGGGCAGCTACAGCAACAGGCCCCTGTCGCAGCCAATCCAGCACACTGACGCACAGGATACCGATGCACAGGGCATCGATGCATAGGGCATTAACGCACCAGACCCTGACGCACATGAAAACGACGCACAGGACACCGACGCACAGGACACCGACGCACAGGACACCGACGGACAGGACACCGACGGACAGGACACCGACGCACAGGACACCGACGCACAGGACCCGATTACACAGGATCCTAACACGCAGGAAACTGACACAGGACACTGACGCACAGGACACAGACGCACAGGACCCTAATACACAGGACCCTAACACACAGGACACCGACGGCCAAGACACCGACGGCCAGGACACCGACGGCCAGGACACCGACGGCCAGGACACCGAAGGCCAGGACACCGACGGCCAGGACACCGAAGGACAGGACACCGAAGGCCAGGACACCGACGCCCAGGACACCGACGCCCAGGACACCGACGCCCAGGACACCGACGCCCAGGACACCGACGCCCAGGACACCGACGCCCAGGACACCGACGGCCAGGACACCGACGGCCAGGGCACCGACGCACAGGACACCGACGCACAGGACACCGACGCCCAGGACACCGACACCCAGGACACCGACGCCCAGGACACCGACGCACAGGACACCGACGCCCAGGACACCGACACCCAGGACACCGACGCCCAGGACACCGACGCACAGGACACCGACGCCCAGGACACCGACGCCCAGGACACCGACGCCCAGGACACCGACGCCCAGGACACCGACGCCCAGGACACCGACGCCCAGGACACCGACGCCCAGGACACCGACACCCAGGACACCGACACCCAGGACACCGACGGCCAGGACACCGACGGCCAGGACACCGACGGCCAGGACACCGACGGCCAGGACACCGACGGCCAGGGCACCGACGCACAGGACACCGACGCACAGGACACCGACGGCCAGGACACCGACGGCCAGGACACCGACGCACAGGACACCGACGCCCAGGACACCGACGCCCAGGACACCGACGGCTAGGACACCGACGGCCAGGACACCGACGGCCAGGACACCGACGGCCAGGACACCGACGGCCAGGACACGACGGCCAGGACACCGACGGCCAGGACACCGACGCCCAGGACACCGACGCCCAGGACACCGACGCCCAGGACACCGACGCCCAGGACACCGACGGCCAGGGCACCGACGCACAGGACACCGACGCACAGGACACCGACGCACAGGACACCGACGCACAGGACACAGACGAACAGGACCCTAATACACAGGACACCGACGCCAAGGACACCGATGGTCAAGACAACGACGCCCAGGACACCGACGCCCAGGACACCGACGCCCAGGACACCGACGCCCAGGACACCGACGCCCAGGACACCGACGCCCAGGACACCGACGGCCAGGACACCGACGGCCAGGACACCGACGGCCAGGACACCGACGGCCAGGACACCGACGGCCAGGACACCGACGGCCAGGACACCGACGGCCAGGACACCGACGGCCAGGACACCGACGGCCAGGACACCGACGGACAGGCCACCGAAGGACAGGACACCGAAGGCCAGGACACCGACGCCCAGGACACCGACGCCCAGGACACCGACGCCCAGGACACCGACGGCCAGGACACCGACGGCCAGGGCACCGACGCACAGGACACCGACGCACAGGACACCGACGCCCAGGACACCGACACCCAGGACACCGACGCCCAGGACACCGACGCACAGGACGCCGACGCCCAGGACACCGACACCCAGGACACCGACGCCCAGGACACCGACGCCCAGGACACCGACGCCCAGGACACCGACGCCCAGGACACCGACGCCCAGGACACCGACGCCCAGGACACCGACGCCCAGGACACCGACGCCCAGGACACCGACACCCAGGACACCGACACCCAGGACACCGACGGCCAGGACACCGACGGCCAGGACACCGACGGCCAGGACACCGACGGCCAGGACACCGACGGCCAGGGCACCGACGCACAGGACACCGACGCACAGGACACCGACGGCCAGGACACCGACGGCCAGGACACCGACGCACAGGACACCGACGCCCAGGACACCGACGCCCAGGACACCGACGGCTAGGACACCGACGGCCAGGACACCGACGGCCAGGACACCGACGGCCAGGACACCGACGGCCAGGACACCGACGGCCAGGACACCGACGGCCAGGACACCGACGGCCAGGACACCGACGGCCAGGACACCGACGCCCAGGACACCGACGCCCAGGACACCGACGCCCAGGACACCGACGGCCAGGGCACCGACGCACAGGACACCGACGCACAGGACACCGACGCACAGGACACAGACGAACAGGACCCTAATACACAGGACACCGACGCCAAGGACACCGATGGTCAAGACAACGACGCCCAGGACACCGGCGCACAGGATACCGACGCCCAGGACACCGACGGCCAGGACACCGACGGCCAGGACACCGACGGCCAGGACACCGACGGCCAGGACACCGACGGCCAGGACACCGACGGCCAGGACACCGACGGCCAGGACACCGACGGCCAGGACACCGACGGCCAGGACACCGACGCCCAGGACACCGACGCCCAGGACACCGACGCCCAGGACACCGACGCCCAGGACACCGACGCACAGGTCACCGACGCACAGGTCACCGACGCACAGGTCACCGACGCACAGGACTCCGACGCACAGGACTCCGACGCACAGGACTCCGACGCACAGGACTCCGACGCACAGGACACCGACGCACAGGACACCGACGCCCAAGACACCGACGCCCAGGACACCGACGCCCAGGACACCGACGCACAGGACTCAGACGCACAGGACTCAGACGCACAGGACTCAGACGCACAGGACTCCGACGCACAGGACTCAGACGCACAGGTCTCAGACGCACAGGACGCCGACGCACAGGACTCAGACGCACAGGACTCCGACGCACAGGACTCCGACGCACAGGACTCAGACGCACAGGACTCAGACGCACAGGACGCCGACGCACAGGACTCCGACGCACAGGACTCAACGCACAGGACACCGACGCCCAGGACACCGACGCACAGGACTCAGACGCACAGGACTCAGACGCACAGGACTCAGACGCACAGGACTCCGACGCCCAAGACACCGACGCCCAGGACACCGACGCCCGGGACACCGACGCCCGGGACACCGACGCACGGGACACCGACGCACGGGACACCGACGCACGGGACACCGGCGCCCGGGACACCGACGCCCGGGACACCGACGCCCGGGACACCGACGCCCGGGACACCGACGCCCGGGACACCGACGCCCAGGACACCGACGCACAGGACACCGACGCACAGGACACCGACGCACAGGACACCGACGCCCAGGACACCGACGCCCAGGACACCGACGCACAGGACACCGACGCACAGGACACCGACGTACAGGACACCGACGCCCAGGACCCTGACGCACAGGACACCGACGGCCAGGACACCGAAGGCCAGGACACCGACGGCCAGGACACCGACGGCCAGGACACCGACGGACAGGACACCGAAGGCCAGGACACCGAAGGCCAGGACACCGAAGGCCAGGACACCGACGGCCAGGACACCGACGCCCAGGACACCGACGGCCAGGACACCGACGGCCAGGACACCGACGGCCAGGATACCGACGCACAGGACACCGACGCACAGGACACCGACGCCCAGGACACCGACGGCCAGGACACCGACGGCCAGGACACCGACGCCCAGGACACCGACGCCCAGGACACCGACGCCCAGGACACCGACGGCCAGGACACCGACGGCCAGGACACCGACGGCCAGGACACCGACGCACAGGACACCGACGGCCAGGACACCGACGGCCAGGACACCGACGGCCAGGACACCGACGCACAGGACACCGACGGCCAGGACACCGACGGCCAGGACACCGACGGCCAGGACACCGACGGCCAGGACACCGACGGCCAGGACACCGACGGCCAGGGCACCGACGGCCAGGGCACCGACGGCCAGGACACCGACGGCCAGGACACCGACGCACAGGACACCGACGCTCAGGACACCGACGCCCAGGACACCGACGCCCAGGACACCGACGGCCAGGACACCGACGCCCAGGACACCGACGCCCAGGACACCGACGCACAGGACACCGACGCCCAGGACACCGACGCCCAGGATACCGACGGCCAGGACACCGACGGCCAGGACACCGACGCCCAGGAAACCGACGGCCAGGACACCGACGCACAGGACACCGACGCACAGGACACCGACGCACAGGACACAGACGAACAGGACCCTAATACACAGGACACCGACGGCAAGGACACCGATGGCCAAGACAACGACGCCCAGGACACCGACGCACAGGACACCGACGCCCAGGACACCGACGCCCAGGACACCGACGCCCAGGACACCGACGGCCAGGACACCGACGGCCAGGACACCGACGCACAGGACACCGACGGCCAGGACACCGACGGCCAGGACACCGACGGCCAGGACACCGACGCCCAGGACACCGACGCCCAGGACACCGACGCCCAGGACACCGACGCCCAGGACACCGACGGCCAGGACACCGACGGCCAGGGCACCGACGCACAGGACACCGACGCACAGGACACCGACGCACAGGACACCGACGCACAGGACACAGACGAACAGGACCCTAATACACAGGACACCGACGCCAAGGACACCGATGGCCAAGACAACGACGCCCAGGACACCGGCGCACAGGACACCGACGCCCAAGACACCGACGCCCAGGACACCGACGGCCAGGACACCGACGGCCAGGACACCGACGGCCAGGACACCGACGGCCAGGACACCGACGCCCAGGACACCGACGCACAGGTCACCGACGCACAGGTCTCAGACGCACAGGACTCCGACGCACAGGACTCCGACGCACAGGACACCGACGCACAGGACACCGACGCCCAAGACACCGACGCCCAGGACACCGACGCCCAGGACACCGACGCCCAGGACCCTAACGCACAGGACACCGACGCACAGGACTCAGACGCACAGGACTCCGACGCACAGGACTCCGACGCACAGGACTCCGACGCACAGGACTCCGACGCACAGGACTCCGACGCACAGGACTCCGACGCACAGGACTCCGACGCACAGGACTCCGACGCACAGGACTCCGACGCACAGGACTCCGACGCACAGGACTCCGACGCACAGGACTCCGACGCACAGGACTCCGACGCACAGGACTCCGACGCACAGGACTCCGACGCACAGGACTCCGACGCACAGGACTCCGACGCACAGGACTCCGACGCACAGGACTCCGACGCACAGGACTCCGACGCACAGGACTCAGACGCACAGGACTCAGACGCACAGGACTCAGACGCACAGGACTCAGACGCCCAAGACACCGACGCCCGGGACACCGACGCCCGGGACACCGACGCCCGGGACACCGACGCACGGGACACCGACGCACGGGACACCGACGCACGGGACACCGACGCCCGGGACACCGACGCCCGGGACACCGACGCCCGGGACACCGACGCCCGGGACACCGACGCCCGGGACACCGACGCCCGGGACACCGACGCCCGGGACACCGACGCCCGGGACACCGACGCCCAGGACACCGACGCCCAGGACACCGACGCCCAGGACACCGACGCCCGGGACACCGACGCCCGGGACACCGACGCACGGGACACCGACGCACGGGACACCGGCGCCCGGGACACCGACGCCCGGGACACCGACGCCCGGGACACCGACGCCCGGGACACCGACGCCCGGGACACCGACGCCCGGGACACCGACGCCCAGGACACCGACGCCCAGGACACCGACGCCCAGGACACCGACGCCCAGGACACCGACGCACAGGACACCGACGCACAGGACACCGACGCACAGGACACCGACGCACAGGACACCGACGCCCAGGACCCTTACGCACAGGACACCGACGGCCAGGACACCGACGGCCAGGACACCGACGGCCAGGACACCGACGGCCAGGACACCGACGGCCAGGACACCGACGGCCAGGACACCGACGGCCAGGACACCGACGGCCAGGACACCGACGGCCAGGACACCGACGGACAGGACACCGACGGCCAGGACACCGACGGCCAGGACACCGACGGCCAGGACACCGACGGCCAGGACACCGACGGCCAGGACACCGACGCACAGGACACCGACGCACAGGACACCGACGGCCAGGACACCGACGGCCAGGACACCGACGGCCAGGACACCGACGGCCAGGACACCGACGCACAGGACACCGACGCACAGGACACCGACGCACAGGACACCGACGCACAGGACACCGACGCCCAGGACACCGACGCACAGGACACCGACGCACAGGACACCGACGCCCAGGACCCTTACGCACAGGACACCGACGGCCAGGACACCGACGGCCAGGACACCGACGGCCAGGACACCGACGGCCAGGACACCGACGGCCAGGACACCGACGGACAGGACACCGAAGGCCAGGACACCGACGGCCAGGACACCGACGCCCAGGACACCGACGCACAGGACACCGACGCACAGGACACCGACGCCCAGGACACCGACGCCCAGGACACCGACGCCCAGGACACCGACGGCCAGGACACCGACGGCCAGGACACCGACGGCCAGGACACCGACGCACAGGACACCGACGGCCAGGACACCGACGGCCAGGACACCGACGGCCAGGACACCGACGCCCAGGACACCGACGCCCAGGACACCGACGCCCAGGACACCGACGCACAGGACACCGACGCCCAGGACACCGACGCCCAGGATACCGACGGCCAGGGCACCGACGGCCAGGACACCGACGGCCAGGACACCGACGGCCAGGGCACCGACGCACAGGACACCGACGCACAGGACACCGACGCACAGGACACCGACGCACAGGACACAGACGAACAGGACCCTAATACACAGGACACCGACGCCAAGGACACCGATGGCCAAGACAACGACGCCCAGGACACCGGCGCACAGGACTCCGACGCCCAAGACACCGACGCCCAGGACACCGACGGCCAGGACACCGACGGCCAGGACACCGACGGCCAGGACACCGACGGCCAGGACACCGACGGCCAGGACACCGACGGCCAGGACACCGACGCACAGGTCACCGACGCACAGGTCTCAGACGCACAGGACTCCGACGCACAGGACTCCGACGCACAGGACACCGACGCACAGGACACCGACGCCCAAGACACCGACGCCCAGGACACCGACGCCCAGGACACCGACGCCCAGGACCCTGACGCACAGGACACCGACGCACAGGACTCAGACGCACAGGACTCCGACGCACAGGACTCCGACGCACAGGACTCCGACGCACAGGACTCCGACGCACAGGACTCCGACGCACAGGACTCCGACGCACAGGACTCCGACGCACAGGACTCCGACGCACAGGACTCCGACGCACAGGACTCCGACGCACAGGACTCCGACGCACAGGACTCCGACGCACAGGACTCCGACGCACAGGACTCCGACGCACAGGACTCCGACGCACAGGACTCCGACGCACAGGACTCAGACGCACAGGACTCAGACGCACAGGACTCAGACGCACAGGACTCAGACGCCCAAGACACCGACGCCCGGGACACCGACGCCCGGGACACCGACGCCCGGGACACCGACGCCCGGGACACCGACGCACGGGACACCGACGCACGGGACACCGACGCACGGGACACCGACGCCCGGGACACCGACGCCCGGGACACCGACGCCCGGGACACCGACGCCCGGGACACCGACGCCCGGGACACCGACGCCCGGGACACCGACGCCCGGGACACCGACGCCCAGGACACCGACGCCCAGGACACCGACGCCCGGGACACCGACGCCCGGGACACCGACGCCCGGGACACCGACGCCCGGGACACCGACGCACGGGACACCGACGCACGGGACACCGGCGCCCGGGACACCGACGCCCGGGACACCGACGCCCGGGACACCGACGCCCGGGACACCGACGCCCGGGACACCGACGCCCGGGACACCGACGCCCGGGACACCGACGCCCAGGACACCGACGCCCAGGACACCGACGCCCAGGACACCGACGCACAGGACACCGACGCACAGGACACCGACGCACAGGACACCGACGCACAGGACACCGACGCCCAGGACCCTTACGCACAGGACACCGACGGCCAGGACACCGACGGCCAGGACACCGACGGCCAGGACACCGACGGCCAGGACACCGACGGCCAGGACACCGACGGACAGGACACCGAAGGCCAGGACACCGAAGGCCAGGACACCGACGCCCAGGACACCGACGGCCTGGACACCGACGCACAGGACACCGACGCCCAGGACACCGACGCCCAGGACACCGACGCCCAGGACACCGACGCCCAGGACACCGACGCCCAGGACACCGACGCCCAGGACACCGACGGCCAGGACACCGACGGCCAGGGCACCGACGCACAGGACACCGACGCAAAGGACACCGACGGCCAGGACACCGACGGCCAGGACACCGACGGCCAGGACACCGACGGCCAGGACACCGACGCACAGGACACCGACGGCCAGGACACCGACGGCCAGGACACCGACGGCCAGGACACCGACGCCCAGGACACCGACGCCCAGGACACCGACGCCCAGGACACCGACGCCCAGGACACCGACGGCCAGGACACCGACGGCCAGGACACCGACGGCCAGGACACCGACGGCCAGGACACCGACGCCCAGGACACCGACGGCCAGGACACCGACGGCCAGGACACCGACGGCCAGGACACCGACGGCCAGGACACCGACGGCCAGGGCACCGACGCACAGGACACCGACGCACAGGACACCGACGCACAGGACACCGACGCACAGGACACAGACGAACAGGACCCTAATACACAGGACACCGACGCCAAGGACACCGATGGCCAAGACAACGACGCCCAGGACACCGGCGCACAGGACACCGACGCCCAAGACACCGACGGCCAGGACACCGACGGCCAGGACACCGACGGCCAGGACACCGACGGCCAGGACACCGACGGCCAGGACACCGACGGCCAGGACACCGACGCACAGGTCTCAGACGCACAGGTCTCAGACGCACAGGACTCCGACGCACAGGACTCCGACGCACAGGACACCGACGCACAGGACACCGACGCCCAAGACACCGACGCCCAGGACACCGACGCCCAGGACACCGACGCCCAGGACACCGACGCACAGGACTCCGACGCACAGGACTCCGACGCACAGGACTCCGACGCACAGGACTCCGACGCACAGGACTCCGACGCACAGGACTCCGACGCACAGGACTCCGACGCACAGGACTCCGACGCACAGGACTCCGACGCACAGGACTCCGACGCACAGGACTCCGACGCACAGGACTCCGACGCACAGGACTCCGACGCACAGGACTCAGACGCACAGGACTCAGACGCACAGGACTCAGACGCACAGGACTCCGACGCCCAAGACACCGACGCCCAGGACACCGACGCCCGGGACACCGACGCCCGGGACACCGACGCACGGGACACCGGCGCACGGGACACCGACGCCCGGGACACTGACGCCCGGGACACCGACGCCCGGGACACCGACGCCCGGGACACCGACGCCCGGGACACCGACGCCCGGGACACCGACGCCCGGGACACCGACGGCCAGGGCACCGACGGCCAGGGCACCGACGCACAGGACACCGACGCACAGGACACCGACGCACAGGACACCTACGCACAGGACACCGACGCACAGGACACCGACGCACAGGACACCGACGCACAGGACACCGACGGCCAGGACACCGACGGCCAGGACACCGACGGCCAGGACACCGACGGCCAGGACACCGACGGCCAGGACACCGACGGCCAGGGCACCGACGCACAGGACACCGACGCACAGGACACCGACGCACAGGACACCGACGCACAGGACACAGACGAACAGGACCCTAATACACAGGACACCGACGCCAAGGACACCGATGGCCAAGACAACGACGCCCAGGACACCGGCGCACAGGACACCGACGCCCAAGACACCGACGCCCAGGACACCGACGCCCAGGACACCGACGGCCAGGACACCGACGGCCAGGACACCGACGGCCAGGACACCGACGGCCAGGACACCGACGGCCAGGACACCGACGGCCAGGACACCGACGCACAGGTCTCAGACGCACAGGTCTCAGACGCACAGGACTCCGACGCACAGGACTCCGACGCACAGGACACCGACGCACAGGACACCGACGCCCAAGACACCGACGCCCAGGACACCGACGCCCAGGACACCGACGCCCAGGACACCGACGCACAGGACTCCGACGCACAGGACTCCGACGCACAGGACTCCGACGCACAGGACTCCGACGCACAGGACTCCGACGCACAGGACTCCGACGCACAGGACTCCGACGCACAGGACTCCGACGCACAGGACTCCGACGCACAGGACTCCGACGCACAGGACTCAGACGCACAGGACTCAGACGCACAGGACTCCGACGCCCAAGACACCGACGCCCGGGACACCGACGCCCGGGACACCGACGCCCGGGACACCGACGCACGGGACACCGGCGCACGGGACACCGACGCCCGGGACACCGACGCCCGGGACACCGACGCCCGGGACACCGACGCCCGGGACACCGACGCCCGGGACACCGACGGCCAGGGCACCGACGGCCAGGGCACCGACGGCCAGGGCACCGACGCACAGGACACCGACGCACAGGACACCGACGCACAGGACACCTACGCACAGGACACCGACGCACAGGACACCGACGCACAGGACACCGACGCACAGGACACCGACGGCCAGGACACCGACGGCCAGGACACCGACGGCCAGGACACCGACGGCCAGGACACCGACGGCCAGGACACCGACGGCCAGGACACCGACGCACAGGACACCGACGGCCAGGACACCGACGGCCAGGACACCGACGGCCAGGACACCGACGGCCAGGACACCGACGGCCAGGACACCGACGGCCAGGACACCGACGGCCAGGACACCGAACCACAGGACACCGACGCACAGGACACCGACGCACAGGACACCGACGCCCAGGACACCGACGCACAGGGCACCGACGCACAGGGCACCGACGCACAGGACACCGACGCCCAGGACACCGACGCCCAGGACACCGACGCACAGGACACCGACGCCCAGGACACCGACGCCCAGGACACCGACGCCCAGGACACCGACGCACGGGACACCGACGCACGGGACACCGACGCACGGGACACCGACGCACGGGACACCGACGCACGGGACACCGACTCACGGGACACCGACGCCCAGGACACCGACGGCCAGGACACCGACGCACAGGACACCGACGCACAGGTCACCGACGCACAGGTCTCCGACGCACAGGACTCCGACGCACAGGACTCCGACGCACAGGACTCCGACGCACAGGACACCGACGCCCAGGACACCGACGGCCAGGACTCCGACGCACAGGACTCCGACGCACAGGACTCCGACGCACAGGACTCCGACGCACAGGACTCCGACGCACAGGACACCGACGGCCAGGACACCGACGGCCAGGACACCGACGGCCAGGACACCGACGGCCAGGACACCGACGGCCAGGACACCGACGGCCAGGACACCGACGGCCAGGGCACCGACGCACAGGACACCGACGCACAGGACACCGACGCACAGGACACAGACGAACAGGACCCTAATACACAGGACACCGACGGCAAGGACACCGACGGCCAGGACACCGGCGCACAGGACACCGACGCCCAAGACACCGACGGCCAGGACACCGACGGCCAGGACACCGACGGCCAGGACACCGACGCCCAGGACACCGACGCCCAGGACACCGACGCCCAGGACACCGACGGCCAGGACACCGACGGCCAGGACACCGACGGCCAGGACACCGACGGCCAGGACACCGACGGCCAGGACACCGACGGCCAGGACACCGACGCCCAGGACACCGACGCCCAGGACACCGACGCCCAGGACACCGACGGCCAGGACACCGACGCCCAGGACACCGACGGCCAGGGCACCGACGGCCAGGACACCGACGCACAGGACACCGACGCACAGGACACCGACGGCCAGGACACCGACGCACAGGACACCGACGGCCAGGACACCGACGGCCAGGACACCGACGGCCAGGACACCGACGCCCAGGACACCGACGCCCAGGACACCGACGCCCAGGACACCGACGCCCAGGACACCGACGCACAGGACACCGACGCCCAGGACACCGACGCCCAGGACACCGACGCCCAGGACACCGACGCCCGGGACACCGACGCCCGGGACACCGACGCCCGGGACACCGACGCCCGGGACACCGACGCACGGGACACCGACGCACGGGACACCGACGCCCGGGACACCGACGCCCGGGACACCGACGCCCGGGACACCGACGGCCAGGACACCGACGGCCAGGACACCGACGGCCAGGACACCGACGGCCAGGACACCGACGCACAGGACACCGACGGCCAGGACACCGACGGCCAGGACACCGACGGCCAGGACACCGACGCCCAGGACACCGACGCCCAGGACACCGACGCCCAGGACACCGACGCCCAGGACACCGACGGCCAGGACACCGACGGCCAGGACACCGACGGCCAGGACACCGACGGCCAGGACACCGACGGCCAGGACACCGACGCCCAGGACACCGACGCCCAGGACACCGACGGCCAGGACACCGACGGCCAGGACACCGACGGCCAGGACACCGACGGCCAGGACACCGACGGCCAGGGCACCGACGCACAGGACACCGACGCACAGGACACCGACGCACAGGACACCGACGCACAGGACACAGACGAACAGGACCCTAATACACAGGACACCGACGCCAAGGACACCGATGGCCAAGACAACGACGCCCAGGACACCGGCGCACAGGACACCGACGCCCAAGACACCGACGCCCAGGACACCGACGCCCAGGACACCGACGGCCAGGACACCGACGGCCAGGACACCGACGGCCAGGACACCGACGGCCAGGACACCGACGGCCAGGACACCGACGGCCAGGACACCGACGCACAGGTCTCAGACGCACAGGTCTCAGACGCACAGGACTCCGACGCACAGGACTCCGACGCACAGGACACCGACGCACAGGACACCGACGCCCAAGACACCGACGCCCAGGACACCGACGCCCAGGACACCGACGCCCAGGACACCGACGCACAGGACTCCGACGCACAGGACTCCGACGCACAGGACTCCGACGCACAGGACTCCGACGCACAGGACTCCGACGCACAGGACTCCGACGCACAGGACTCCGACGCACAGGACTCCGACGCACAGGACTCCGACGCACAGGACTCCGACGCACAGGACTCAGACGCACAGGACTCAGACGCACAGGACTCCGACGCCCAAGACTCCGACGCCCAGGACACCGACGCCCGGGACACCGACGCCCGGGACACCGACGCACGGGACACCGGCGCACGGGACACCGACGCCCGGGACACCGACGCCCGGGACACCGACGCCCGGGACACCGACGCCCTGGACACCGACGCCCGGGACACCGACGCCCGGGACACCGACGGCCAGGGCACCGACGGCCAGGGCACCGACGGCCAGGGCACCGACGCACAGGACACCGACGCACAGGACACCGACGCACAGGACACCTACGCACAGGACACCGACGCACAGGACACCGACGCACAGGACACCGACGCACAGGACACCGACGGCCAGGACACCGACGGCCAGGACACCGACGGCCAGGACACCGACGGCCAGGACACCGACGGCCAGGACACCGACGGCCAGGGCACCGACGCACAGGACACCGACGCACAGGACACCGACGCACAGGACACCGACGCACAGGACACAGACGAACAGGACCCTAATACACAGGACACCGACGCCAAGGACACCGATGGCCAAGACAACGACGCCCAGGACACCGGCGCACAGGACACCGACGCCCAAGACACCGACGCCCAGGACACCGACGCCCAGGACACCGACGCCCAGGACACCGACGGCCAGGACACCGACGGCCAGGACACCGACGGCCAGGACACCGACGGCCAGGACACCGACGCACAGGTCTCAGACGCACAGGACTCCGACGCACAGGACTCCGACGCACAGGACACCGACGCACAGGACACCGACGCCCAAGACACCGACGCCCAGGACACCGACGCCCAGGACACCGACGCCCAGGACACCGACGCACAGGACTCCGACGCACAGGACTCCGACGCACAGGACTCCGACGCACAGGACTCCGACGCACAGGACTCCGACGCACAGGACTCCGACGCACAGGACTCCGACGCACAGGACTCCGACGCACAGGACTCCGACGCACAGGACTCAGACGCACAGGACTCAGACGCACAGGACTCCGACGCCCAAGACACCGACGCCCAGGACACCGACGCCCGGGACACCGACGCCCGGGACACCGACGCACGGGACACCGGCGCACGGGACACCGACGCCCGGGACACCGACGCCCGGGACACCGACGCCCGGGACACCGACGCCCGGGACACCGACGCCCGGGACACCGACGCCCGGGACACCGACGGCCAGGGCACCGACGGCCAGGGCACCGACGGCCAGGGCACCGACGCACAGGACACCGACGCACAGGACACCGACGCACAGGACACCTACGCACAGGACACCGACGCACAGGACACCGACGCACAGGACACCGACGCACAGGACACCGACGGCCAGGACACCGACGGCCAGGACACCGACGGCCAGGACACCGACGGCCAGGACACCGACGGCCAGGACACCGACGGCCAGGACACCGACGGCCAGGACACCGACGGCCAGGACACCGACGCACAGGACACCGACGGCCAGGACACCGACGGCCAGGACACCGACGGCCAGGACACCGACGGCCAGGACACCGACGCACAGGGCACCGACGCACAGGGCACCGACGCACAGGACACCGACGCCCAGGACACCGACGCCCAGGACACCGACGCACAGGACACCGACGCCCAGGACACCGACGCCCAGGACACCGACGCCCAGGACACCGACGCACGGGACACCGACGCACGACGCACGGGACACCGACGCACGGGACACCGACGCACGGGACACCGACGCACGGGACACCGACGCACGGGACACCGACTCACGGGACACCGACGCCCAGGACACCGACGGCCAGGACACCGACGCACAGGACACCGACGCACAGGTCACCGACGCACAGGTCTCCGACGCACAGGACTCCGACGCACAGGACTCCGACGCACAGGACTCCGACGCACAGGACTCCGACGCACAGGACACCGACGCCCAGGACACCGACGGCCAGGACTCCGACGCACAGGACTCCGACGCACAGGACTCCGACGCACAGGACTCCGACGCACAGGACACCGACGCCCAGGACACCGACGGCCAGGACACCGACGGCCAGGACACCGACGGCCAGGACACCGACGGCCAGGACACCGACGGCCAGGACACCGACGGCCAGGACACCGACGGCCAGGGCACCGACGCACAGGACACCGACGCACAGGACACCGACGCACAGGACACAGACGAACAGGACCCTAATACACAGGACACCGACGGCAAGGACACCGACGGCCAGGACACCGACGGCCAGGACACCGACGCCCAAGACACCGACGGCCAGGACACCGACGGCCAGGACACCGACGGCCAGGACACCGACGCCCAGGACACCGACGCCCAGGACACCGACGCCCAGGACACCGACGCCCAGGACACCGACGCCCAGGACACCGACGGCCAGGACACCGACGGCCAGGACACCGACGGCCAGGACACCGACGGCCAGGACACCGACGCCCAGGACACCGACGCCCAGGACACCGACGCCCAGGACACCGACGCCCAGGACACCGACGCCCAGGACACCGACGGCCAGGACACCGACGCCCAGGACACCGACGGCCAGGGCACCGACGGCCAGGACACCGACGCACAGGACACCGACGCACAGGACACCGACGCACAGGACACCGACGGCCAGGACACCGACGGCCAGGACACCGACGGCCAGGACACCGACGGCCAGGACACCGACGGCCAGGACACCGACGCACAGGACACCGACGCACAGGACACCGACGGCCAGGACACCGACGGCCAGGACACCGACGGCCAGGACACCGACGGCCAGGACACCGACGGCCAGGACACCGACGGCCAGGGCACCGACGCACAGGGCACCGACGCACAGGGCACCGACGCACAGGGCACCGACGCCCAGGACACCGACGCCCAGGACACCGACGCCCAGGACACCGACGCCCGGGACACCGACGCACGGGACTCCGACGCACGGGACACCGACGCACGGGACACCGACGCCCGGGACACCGACGCCCGGGACACCGACGCCCGGGACACCGACGCCCGGGACACCGACGCCCGGGACACCGACGCCCGGGACACCGACGCCCGGGACACCGACGCCCGGGACACCGACGCCCAGGACACCGACGCCCAGGACACCGACGCCCAGGACACCGACGCCCAGGACACCGACGCCCAGGACACCGACGCCCAGGACACCGACGCCCAGGACACCGACGCCCAGGACACAGACGCCCAGGACACAGACGCCCAGGACACAGACGCCCAGGACACAGACGCCCAGGACACAGACGCCCAGGACACCGACGCCCAGGACACCGACGCCCAGGACACCGACGCCCAGGACACTGACGCACAAGTTACCGACGCCCAAGACACTGACGCACACGACACCCACACACAGGGGACGGATGGACAGGAACCACCACTCCAGGGGACCCCAGACTTCGGGTCGGATGAGGAGCACGCCATTACGCCACTGCTATCTCCTACACCCTCCACCATCGCAGAGACACTCACCTCGGTTGGGCACTTTAGCGATGAGGCATCTGGTACACTCACTGGTGTGCACAACACAGCCGTCCCGGTACAGCAGGTGGAGGCAGGAGCAGCTGAGGGGCCGGTCAGTCGGAGGGTAGCCCGGCGCAAGCAACCATCTGCTGCCCAGATGGGTCCCGGGTTCCTGGAGTTACCGCACCCACCCACAGAACCGATGCAGTCACGGACCAAGGGA